>NC_136071.1:998631441-999231441 GCF_964261635.1 Lissotriton helveticus | reverse complement strand
GAAGGCATGACTTGGCAGTTCGGGCTGGACTGTTCCCATGTGGCACAGGGTCAGACTGATTTGCATATAGCCATGTCTGAACTAGGGTGGCAGAGTGGGCTAAAGAATGGTGATGGATCAAACCCAGATCTTTTGAGTGGGTGTGAGTGTTTGATTGGTTTGGATACTCCGTCCATCACCACCCCCTTTTGTACCGCTTTGGCCGCCATAAGTGTGGCAGGGTATGCTCAGACATGAGTCCCTTGCTCACTTTGCCACTGGATTCAAGCCAGCCGTGCTGAAGACGGCTGGAATGCCAGAAACTGGTCCTCGGAAGCTTGTTTCCGGTCCAGGGAAGGCATGGCTTGGCAGTTCGGGCTGGACTGTTCCCATGAGGCACAGGGTCAGACTGATTTGCATATAGCCATGTCTGAACTGGGGTGGCATTGCGGGCTAAAGAACAGTGATGGATCAAACCCAGATCGTTTGACTGGGTGTGAGTGTTTGATTGGTTCGGATACTCCGTCCATCACCACCCCCTTTTGTACCGCTTTGGCCGCCAAAAGTGTGGCAGGGTATGCTCAGACGTGAGTCCCTTGCTCACTTTGCCACTGGATTCAAGCAAGCCGGGCTGAAGACGGCTGGAATGCCAGAAACCGGTCCTCGGAAGCTTGTTTCCGGTCCAGGGAAGGCATGGCTTGGCAGTTCGGGCTGGACTGTTCCCATGGGGCACAGGGTCAGACTGATTTGCATATAGCCATGTCTGAACTGGGGTGGCAGAGTGGGCTAAAGAATGGTGATGGATCAAACCCAGATCTTTTGACTGGGTGTGAGTGTTTGATTAGTTCGGATACTCCATCTATCACCACCCTCTTTTGTACCGCTTTGGCCGCCATAAGTGTGGCAGGGTATGCTCAGACGTGAGTCCCTTGCTCACTTTGCCACTGGATACAAGCAAGCCGGGCTGAAGACGGCTGGAATGCCAGAAACCGGTCCTCGGAAGCTTGTTTCCGGTCCAGGGAAGGCATGGCTTGGCAGTTCGGGCTGGACTGTTCCCATGGGGCACAGGGTCAGGCTGATTTGCATATAGCCATGTCTGAACTGGGGTGGCAGAGTGGGCTAAAGAACGGTGATGGATCAAACCCAGACCTTTTGACTGGGTGTGAGTGTTTGATTGGTTCGGATACTCCGTCAATCACCACCCCCTTTTGTACCGCTTTGGCCGCCATAAGTGTGGCAGGGTATGCTCAGACGTGAGTCCCTTGCTCACTTTGCCACTGGATTCAAGCAAGCCGGGCTGAAGACGGCTGGAATGCCAGAAAACGGTCCTCGGAAGCTTGTTTCCGGTCCAGGGAAGGCATCGCTTGGCAGTTCGGGCTGGACTGTTCCCATGGGGCACAGGGTCAGACTGATTTGCATATAGCCATGTCTGAACTAGGGTGGCAGAGTGGGCTAAAGAATGGTGATGGATCAAACCCAGATCTTTTGACTGGGTGTGAGTGTTTGATTGGTTCGGATACTCCGTCCATCACCACCCCCTTTTGTACCGCTTTGGCCGCCATAAGTGTGGCAGGGTATGCTCAGACGTGAGTCCCTTGCTCACTTTGCCACTGGATTCAAGCAAGCCGGGCTGAAGACGGCTGGAATGCCAGAAACCGGTCCTCGGAAGCTTGTTTCCGGTCCAGGGAAGGCATGGCTTGGCAGTTCGGGCTGGACTGTTCCCATGGGGCACAGGGTCAGACTGATTTGCATATAGCCATGTCTGAACTAGGGTGGCAGAGTGGGCTAAAGAATGGTGATGGATCAAACCCAGATCTTTTGACTGGGTGTGAGTGTTTGATTGGTTCGGATACTCCGTCCATCACCACCCCCTTTTGTACCGCTTTGGCCGCCATAAGTGTGGAAGGGTATGCTCAGACATGAGTCCCTTGCTCACTTTGCCACTGGATTCAAGCAAGCCGGGCTGAAGACGGCTAGAATGCCAGAAACCGGTCCTCGAAATCTTGTTTCCGGTCCAGGGAAGGCATGGCTTGGCAGTTCGGGCTGGACTGTTCCCATGGGGCACAGGGTCAGACTGATTTGCATATAGCCATGTCTGAACTGGGGTGGCAGAGTGGGCTAAAGAACAGTGATGGATCAAACCCAGATCTTTTGACTGGGTGTGAGTGTTTGATTGGTTCGGATACTCTGTCCATCACCACCCACTTTTGTACCGCTTTGGCCGCCATAAGTGTGGCAGGGTATGATCAGACGTGAGTCCCTTGCTCACTTTGCCACTGGATTCAAGCAAGCCGGGCTGAAAACGGCTGGAATGCCAGAAAACGGTCCTCGGAAGCTTGCTTCCGGTCCAGGGAAGGCATGGCTTGGCAGTTCGGGCTGGACTGTTCGCATGGGGCACAGGGACAGACTGATTTGCATATAGCCATGTCTGAACTGGGGTGGCAGAGTGGGCTAAAGAACAGTGATGGATCAAACCCATATCTTTTGACTGGGTGTGAGTGTTTGATGGGTTCGGATTCCGTCCATCACCACCCCCTTTCGTACCGCTTTGGCCGCCATAAGTGTGGCAGGGTATGCTCAGACGTGAATCCCTTGCTCACTTTGCCACTGGATTCAAGCAAGCCGGGCTGAAGACGGCTGGAATGCCAGCAACCGGTCCTTGGAAGCTTGTTTCCGGTCAGGGAAGGCATAGCTTGGCAGTTCGGGCTGGACGGTTTTGATGGGGCACAGGGTCAGACTGATTTGCATATAGCCATGTCTGAACTGGGGTGGCAGAGTGGGCTAAAGAACGGTGATGGATCAAACCCAGATCTTTTGACTGGGTGTGAGTGTTTGATTGGTTCGGATACTCCATCCATCACCACCCTCTTTTGTACCGCTTTGGCCGCCATAAGTGTGGCAGGGTATGCTCAGACGTGAATCCCTTGCTCACTTTGCCACTGGATACAAGCAAGCCGGGCTGATGATGGCTGGAATGCCAGAAACCGGTCCTCGGAAGCTTGTTTCCGGTCCAGGGAAGGCTTGGCTTGGCAGTTCGGGCTGCACTGTTCCCATGGGGCACATGGTCAGACTGATTTGCATATAGCCATGTCTGAACTGGGGTGGCAGAGTGGGCTAAAGAACGGTGATGGATCAAACCCAGATCTTTTGCCTGGGTGTGAGTGTTTGATTGGTTCGGATACTCCGTCCATCACCACCCCCTTTTGTACCGCTTTGGCCGCCATAAGTGTGGCAGGGTATGCTCAGATGTGAGTCCCTTGCTCACTTTTCCACTGGATTCAAGCAAGCCGGGCTGAAGACGGCTGGAATGCCAGAAAACGGTCCTCGGAAGCTTGTTTCCGGTCCAGGGAAGGCATGGCTTGGCAGTTCGGGCTGGACTGTTCCCATGGGGCACAGGGTCAGACTGATTTGCATATAGCCATGTCTGAACTAGGGTGGCAGAGTGGGCTAAAGAATGGTGATGGATCAAACCCAGATCTTTTGACTGGGTGTGAGTGTTTGATTGGTTCGGATACTCCGTCCATCACCACCCCCTTTTGTACCGCTTTTGCCGCCATAAGTGTGGAAGGGTATGCTCAGACATGAGTCCCTTGCTCACTTTGCCACTGGATTCAAGCAAGCCGGGCTGAAGACGGCTGGAATGCCAGCAACCGGTCCTCGGAAGCTTGCTTCCGGTCCAGGGAAGGTATAGCTTGGCAGTTCGGGCTGGACTGTTCGCATGGGGCACAGGGTCAGACTGATTTGCATATAGCCATGTCTGAACTGGGGTGGCAGAGTGGGCTAAAGAACGGTGATGGATCAAACCCAGATCTTTTGACTGGGTGTGAGTGTTTGATTGGTTCGGATACTCCATCCATCACCACCCTCTTTTGTACCGCTTTGGCCGCCATAAGTGTGGCAGGGTATGCTCAGACGTGAATCCCTTGCTCACTTTGCCACTGGATACAAGCAAGCCGGGATGAAGACGGCTGGAATGCCAGGAACCGGTCCTCGGAAGCTTGTTTCCGGTCCAGGGAAGGCATGGCTTTGCAGTTCGGGCTGGACTGTTCCCATGGGGCACAGGGTCAGACTGATTTGCATATTGCCATGTCTGAACTGGGGTGGCAGAGTGGGCTAAAGAACGGTGATGGATCAAACCCAGATCTTTTGACTACGTGTGAATTTTGATTGGTTCGGATACTCCGTCCATCACCACCCCCTGTTGTACCGCTTTGGCCGCCATAAGTGTGGCAGGGTATGCTCAGACGTGAGTCCCTTGCTCACTTTGCCACTGGATTCAAGCAAGCCGGGCTGAAGACGGCTAGAATGCCAGAAACCGGTCCTCGAAAGCTTGTTTCCGGTCCAGGGAAGGCATGGCTTGGCAGTTCGGGCTGGACTGTTCCCATGGGGCACAGGGTCAGACTGATTTGCATATAGCCATGTCTGAACTGGGGTGGCAGAGTGGGCTAAAGAACAGTGATGGATCAAACCCAGATATTTTGACTGGGTGTGAGTGTTTGATTGGTTCGGATACTCCGTCCATCACCACCCCCTTTTGTACCGCTTTGGCCACCAAAAGTGTGGCAGGGTATGCTCAGACGTGAGTCCCTTGCTCACTTTGCCACTGGATTCAAGCAAGCCGGGCTGAAGACGGCTGGAATGCCAGAAACCGGTCCTCGGAAGCTTGTTTCCGGTCAAGGGAAGGCATGGCTTGGCAGTTCGGGCTGGACTGTTCCCATGGGGCACAGGGTCAGACTGATTTGCATATAGCCATGTCTGAACTGGGGTGGCAGAGTGGGCTAAAGAATGGTGATGGATCAAACCCAGATCTTTTGACTGGGTGTGAGTGTTTGATTAGTTCGGATACTCCATCTATCACCACCCTCTTTTGTACCGCTTTGGCCGCCATAAGTGTGGCAGGGTATGCTCAGACGTGAGTCCCTTGCTCACTTTGCCACTGGATTCAAGCAAGCCGGGCTGAAGACGGCTGGAATGCCAGAAACCGGTCCTCGGAAGCTTGTTTCCGGTCCAGGGAAGGCATGGCTTGGCAGTTCGGGCTGGACTGTTCCCATGGGGCACAGGGTCAGACTGATTTGCATATAGCCATGTCTGAACTGGGGTGGCAGAGTGGGCTAAAGAATGGTGATGGATCAAACCCAGATCTTTTGACTGGGTGTGAGTGTTTGATTAGTTCGGATACTCCATCTATCACCACCCTCTTTTGTACCGCTTTGGCCGCCATAAGTGTGGCAGGGTATGCTCAGACGTGAGTCCCTTGCTCACTTTGCCACTGGATACAAGCAAGCCGGGCTGAAGACGGCTGGAATGCCAGAAACCGGTCCTCGGAAGCTTGTTTCCGGTCCAGGGAAGGCATGGCTTGGCAGTTCGGGCTGGACTGTTCCCATGGGGCACAGGGTCAGACTGATTTGCATATAGCCATGTCTGAACTGGGGTGGCAGAGTGGGCTAAAGAACGGTGATGGATCAAACCCAGACCTTTTGACTGGGTGTGAGTGTTTGATTGGTTTGAATACTCCGTCCATCACCACCCCCTTTTGTACCGCTTTGGCCGCCATAAGTGTGGCAGGGTATGCTCAGACGTGAGTCCCTTGCTCACTTTGCCACTGGATTCAAGCAAGCCGGGCTGAAGACGGCTGGAATGCCAGAAACCGGTCCTCGGAAGCTTGTTTCCGGTCCAGGGAAGGCATGGCTTGGCAGTTCGGGCTGGACTGTTCCCATGAGGCACAGGGTCAGACTGATTTGCATATAGCCATGTCTGAACTGGGGTGGCATTGCGGGCTAAAGAACAGTGATGGATCAAACCCAGATCGTTTGACTGGGTGTGAGTGTTTGATTGGTTCGGATACTCCGTCCATCACCACCCCCTTTTGTACCGCTTTGGCCGCCAAAAGTGTGGCAGGGTATGCTCAGACGTGAGTCCCTTGCTCACTTTGCCACTGGATTCAAGCAAGCCGGGCTGAAGACGGCTGGAATGCCAGAAACCGGTCCTCGGAAGCTTGTTTCCGGTCCAGGGAAGGCATGGCTTGGCAGTTCGGGCTGGACTGTTCCCATGGGGCACAGGGTCAGACTGATTTGCATATAGCCATGTCTGAACTGGGGTGGCAGAGTGGGCTAAAGAATGGTGATGGACAAAACCCAGATCTTTTGACTGGGTGTGAGTGTTTGATTAGTTCGGATACTCCATCTATCACCACCCTCTTTTGTACCGCTTTGGCCGCCATAAGTGTGGCAGGGTATGCTCAGACGTGAGTCCCTTGCTCACTTTGCCACTGGATACAAGCAAGCCGGGCTGAAGACGGCTGGAATGCCAGAAACCGGTCCTCGGAAGCTTGTTTCCGGTCCAGGGAAGGCATGGCTTGGCAGTTCGGGCTGGACTGTTCCCATGGGGCACAGGGTCAGGCTGATTTGCATATAGCCATGTCTGAACTGGGGTGGCAGAGTGGGCTAAAGAACGGTGATGGATCAAACCCAGACCTTTTGACAGGGTGTGAGTGTTTGATTGGTTCGGATACTCCGTCAATCACCACCCCCTTTTGTACCGCTTTGGCTGCCATAAGTGTGGCAGGGTATGCTCAGACGTGAGTCCCTTGCTCACTTTGCCACTGGATTCAAGCAAGCCGGGCTGAAGACGGCTGGAATGCCAGAAAACGGTCCTCGGAAGCTTGTTTCCGGTCCAGGGAAGGCATCGCTTGGCAGTTCGGGCTGGACTGTTCCCATGGGGCACAGGGTCAGACTGATTTGCATATAGCCATGTCTGAACTAGGGTGGCAGAGTGGGCTAAAGAATGGTGATGGATCAAACCCAGATCTTTTGACTGGGTGTGAGTGTTTGATTGGTTCGGATACTCCGTCCATCACCACCCCCTTTTGTACCGCTTTGGCCGCCATAAGTGTGGCAGGGTATGCTCAGACGTGAGTCCCTTGCTCACTTTGCCACTGGATTCAAGCAAGCCGGGCTGAAGACGGCTGGAATTCCAGAAACCGGTCCTCGGAAGCTTGTTTCCGGTCCAGGGAAGGCATGGCTTGGCAGTTCGGGCTGGACTGTTCCCATGGGGCACAGGGTCAGACTGATTTGCATATAGCCATGTCTGAACTGGGGTGGCAGAGTGGGCTAAAGAACGGTGATGGATCAAACCCAGATCTTTTGACTGGGTGTGAGTGTTTGATTGGTTCGGATACTCCGTCCATCACCACCCCCTTTTGTACCGCTTTGGCCGCCATAAGTGTGGCAGGGTATGCTCAGACGTGAGTCCCTTGCTCACTTTGCCACTGGATTCAAGCAAGCCGGGCTGAAGACGGCTGGAATGCCAGAAACCGGTCCTCGGAAGCTTGTGTCCGGTCCAGGGAAGGCATGGCTTGGCAGTTCGGGCTGGACTGTTCCCATGGGGCACAGGGTCAGACTGATTTGCATATAGCCATGTCTGAACTAGGGTGGCAGAGTGGGCTAAAGAATGGTGATGGATCAAACCCAGATCTTTTGACTGGGTGTGAGTGTTTGATTGGTTCGGATACTCCGTCCATCACCACCCCCTTTTGTACCGCTTTGGCCGCCATAAGTGTGGAAGGGTATGCTCAGACATGAGTCCCTTGCTCACTTTGCCACTGGATTCAAGCAAGCCGGGCTGAAGACGGCTAGAATGCCAGAAACCGGTCCTCGAAATCTTGTTTCCGGTCCAGGGAAGGCATGGCTTGGCAGTTCGGGCTGGACTGTTCCCATGGGGCACAGGGTCAGACTGATTTGCATATAGCCATGTCTGAACTGGGGTGGCAGAGTGGGCTAAAGAACAGTGATGGATCAAACCCAGATCTTTTGACTGGGTGTGAGTGTTTGATTGGTTCGGATACTCTGTCCATCACCACCCACTTTTGTACCGCTTTGGCCGCCATAAGTGTGGCAGGGTATGCTCAGACGTGAGTCCCTTGCTCACTTTGCCACTGGATTCAAGCAAGCCGGGCTGAAAACGGCTGGAATGCCAGAAAACGGTCCTCGGAAGCTTGCTTCCGGTCCAGGGAAGGCATGGCTTGGCAGTTCGGGCTGGACTGTTCGCATGGGGCACAGGGACAGACTGATTTGCATATAGCCATGTCTGAACTGGGGTGGCAGAGTGGGCTAAAGAACAGTGATGGATCAAACCCATATCTTTTGACTGGGTGTGAGTGTTTGATGGGTTCGGATTCCGTCCATCACCACCCCCTTTCGTACCGCTTTGGCCGCCATAAGTGTGGCAGGGTATGCTCAGACGTGAATCCCTTGCTCACTTTGCCACTGGATTCAAGCAAGCCGGGCTGAAGACGGCTGGAATGCCAGCAACCGGTCCTTGGAAGCTTGTTTCCGGTCAGGGAAGGCATAGCTTGGCAGTTCGGGCTGGACGGTTTTGATGGGGCACAGGGTCAGACTGATTTGCATATAGCCATGTCTGAACTGGGGTGGCAGAGTGGGCTAAAGAACGGTGATGGATCAAACCCAGATCTTTTGACTGGGTGTGAGTGTTTGATTGGTTCGGATACTCCATCCATCACCACCCTCTTTTGTACCGCTTTGGCCGCCATAAGTGTGGCAGGGTATGCTCAGACGTGAATCCCTTGCTCACTTTGCCACTGGATACAAGCAAGCCGGGCTGATGATGGCTGGAATGCCAGAAACCGGTCCTCGGAAGCTTGTTTCCGGTCCAGGGAAGGCTTGGCTTGGCAGTTCGGGCTGCACTGTTCCCATGGGGCACATGGTCAGACTGATTTGCATATAGCCATGTCTGAACTGGGGTGGCAGAGTGGGCTAAAGAACGGTGATGGATCAAACCCAGATCTTTTGCCTGGGTGTGAGTGTTTGATTGGTTCGGATACTCCGTCCATCACCACCCCCTTTTGTACCGCTTTGGCCACCATAAGTATGGCAGGGTATGCTCAGACGTGAGTCCCTTGCTCACTTTTCCACTGGATTCAAGCAAGCCGGGCTGAAGACGGCTGGAATGCCAGAAAACGGTCCTCGGAAGCTTGTTTCCGGTCCAGGGAAGGCATGGCTTGGCAGTTCGGGCTGGACTGTTCCCATGGGGCACAGGGTCAGACTGATTTGCATATAGCCATGTCTGAACTAGGGTGGCAGAGTGGGCTAAAGAATGGTGATGGATCAAACCCAGATCTTTTGACTGGGTGTGAGTGTTTGATTGGTTCGGATACTCCGTCCATCACCACCCCCTTTTGTACCGCTTTTGCCGCCATAAGTGTGGAAGGGTATGCTCAGACATGAGTCCCTTGCTCACTTTGCCACTGGATTCAAGCAAGCCGGGCTGAAGACGGCTGGAATGCCAGCAACCGGTCCTCGGAAGCTTGCTTCCGGTCCAGGGAAGGTATAGCTTGGCAGTTCGGGCTGGACTGTTCGCATGGGGCACAGGGTCAGACTGATTTGCATATAGCCATGTCTGAACTGGGGTGGCAGAGTGGGCTAAAGAACGGTGATGGATCAAACCCAGATCTTTTGACTGGGTGTGAGTGTTTGATTGGTTCGGATACTCCATCCATCACCACCCTCTTTTGTACCGCTTTGGCCGCCATAAGTGTGGCAGGGTATGCTCAGACGTGAATCCCTTGCTCACTTTGCCACTGGATACAAGCAAGCCGGGATGAAGACGGCTGGAATGCCAGGAACCGGTCCTCGGAAGCTTGTTTCCGGTCCAGGGAAGGCATGGCTTTGCAGTTCGGGCTGGACTGTTCCCATGGGGCACAGGGTCAGACTGATTTGCATATTGCCATGTCTGAACTGGGGTGGCAGAGTGGGCTAAAGAACGGTGATGGATCAAACCCAGATCTTTTGACTACGTGTGAATTTTGATTGGTTCGGATACTCCGTCCATCACCACTCCCTGTTGTACCGCTTTGGCCGCCATAAGTGTGGCAGGGTATGCTCAGACGTGAGTCCCTTGCTCACTTTGCCACTGGATTCAAGCAAGCCGGGCTGAAGACGGCTAGAATGCCAGAAACCGGTCCTTGAAAGCTTGTTTCCGGTCCAGGGAAGGCATGGCTTGGCAGTTCGGGCTGGACTGTTCCCATGGGGCACAGGGTCAGACTGATTTGCATATAGCCATGTCTGAACTGGGGTGGCAGAGTGGGCTAAAGAACAGTGATGGATCAAACCCAGATCTTTTTACTGGGTGTGAGTGTTTGATTAGTTCGGATACTCCATCTATCACCACCCTCTTTTGTACCGCTTTGGCCGCCATAAGTGTGGCAGGGTATGCTCAGACGTGAGTCCCTTGCTCACTTTGCCACTGGATACAAGCAAGCCGGGCTGAAGACGGCTGGAATGCCAGAAACCGGTCCTCGGAAGCTTGTTTCCGGTCCAGGGAAGGCATGGCTTGGCAGTTCGGGCTGGACTGTTCCCATGGGGCACAGGGTCAGGCTGATTTGCATATAGCCATGTCTGAACTGGGGTGGCAGAGTGGGCTAAAGAACGGTGATGGATCAAACCCAGACCTTTTGACTGGGTGTGAGTGTTTGATTGGTTCGGATACTCCGTCAATCACCACCCCCTTTTGTACCGCTTTGGCCGCCATAAGTGTGGCAGGGTATTCTCAGACGTGAGTCCCTTGCTCACTTTGCCACTGGATTCAAGCAAGCCGGGCTGAAGACGGCTGAAATGCCAGAAAACGGTCCTCGGAAGCTTGTTTCCGGTCCAGGGAAGGCATCGCTTGGCAGTTCGGGCTGGACTGTTCCCATGGGGCACAGGGTCAGACTGATTTGCATATAGCCATGTCTGAACTAGGGTGGCAGAGTGGGCTAAAGAATGGTGATGGATCAAACCCAGATCTTTTGACTGGGTGTGAGTGTTTGATTGGTTCGGATACTCCGTCCATCACCACCCCCTTTTGTACCGCTTTGGCCGCCATAAGTGTGGCAGGGTATGCTCAGACGTGAGTCCCTTGCTCACTTTGCCACTGGATTCAAGCAAGCCGGGCTGAAGACGGCTGGAATGCCAGAAACCGGTCCTCGGAAGCTTGTTTCCGGTCCAGGGAAGGCATGGCTTGGCAGTTCGGGCTGGACTGTTCCCATGGGGCACAGGGTCAGACTGATTTGCATATAGCCATGTCTGAACTGGGGTGGCAGAGTGGGCTAAAGAACGGTGATGGATCAAACCCAGATCTTTTGACTGGGTGTGAGTGTTTGATTGGTTCGGATACTCCGTCCATCACCACCCCCTTTTGTACCGCTTTGGCCGCCATAAGTGTGGCAGGGTATGCTCAGACGTGAGTTGCTTGCTCACTTTGCCACTGGATTCAAGCAAGCCGGGCTGAAGACGGCTGGAATGCCAGAAACCGGTCCTCGGAAGCTTGTTTCCGGTCCAGGGAAGGCATGGCTTGGCAGTTCGGGCTGGACTGTTCCCATGGGGCACAGGGTCAGACTGATTTGCATATAGCCATGTCTGAACTGGGGTGGCAGAGTGGGCTAAAGAACGGTGATGGATCAAACCCAGATCTTTTGACTGGGTGTGAGTGTTTGATTGGTTCGGATACTCCGTCCATCACCACCCCCTTTTGTACCGCTTTGGCCGCCATAAGTGTGGCAGGGTATGCTCAGACGTGAGTCCCTTGCTCACTTTGCCACTGGATTCAAGCAAGCCGGGCTGAAGACGGCTGGAATGCCAGAAACCGGTCCTCGGAAGCCTGTTTCCGGTCCAGGGAAGGCATGGCTTCGCAGTTCGGGCTGGACTGTTCCCATGGGGCACAGGGTCAGACTGATTTGCATATAGCCATGTCTGAACTAGGGTGGCAGAGTGGGCTAAAGAATGGTGATGGATCAAACCCAGATCTTTTGACTGGGTGTGAGTGTTTGATTGGTTCGGATACTCCGTCCATCACCACCCCCTTTTGTACCGCTTTGGCCGCCATAAGTGTGGAAGGGTATGCTCAGACATGAGTCCCTTGCTCACTTTGCCACTGGATTCAAGCAAGCCGGGCTGAAGACGGCTAGAATGCCAGAAACCGGTCCTCGAAATCTTGTTTCCGGTCCAGGGAAGGCATGGCTTGGCAGTTCGGGCTGGACTGTTCCCATGGGGCACAGGGTCAGACTGATTTGCATATAGCCATGTCTGAACTGGGGTGGCAGAGTGGGCTAAAGAACAGTGATGGATCAAACCCATATCTTTTGACTGGGTGTGAGTGTTTGATGGGTTCGGATTCCGTCCATCACCACCCCCTTTCGTACGGCTTTGGCCGCCATAAGTGTGGCAGGGTATGCTCAGGCGTGAATCCCTTGCTCACTTTGCCACTGGATTCAAGCAAGCCGGGCTGAAGACGGCTGGAATGCCAGCAACCGGTCCTTGGAAGCTTGTTTCTGGTCAGGGAAGGCATAGCTTGGCAGTTCGGGCTGGACGGTTTTGATGGGGCACAGGGTCAGACTGATTTGCATATAGCCATGTCTGAACTGGGGTGGCAGAGTGGGCTAAAGAACGGTGATGGATCAAACCCAGATCTTTTGACTGGGTGTGAGTGTTTGATTGGTTCGGATACTCCATCCATCACCACCCTCTTTTGTACCGCTTTGGCCACCATAAGTGTGGCAGGGTATGCTCAGACGTGAATCCCTTGCTCACTTTGCCACTGGATACAAGCAAGCCGGGCTGATGATGGCTGGAATGCCAGAAACCGGTCCTCGGAAGCTTGTTTCCGGTCCAGGGAAGGCTTGGCTTGGCAGTTCGGGCTGCACTGTTCCCATGGGGCACATGGTCAGACTGATTTGCATATAGCCATGTCTGAACTGGGGTGGCAGAGTGGGCTAAAGAACGGTGATGGATCAAACCCAGATCTTTTGCCTGGGTGTGAGTGTTTGATTGGTTCGGATACTCCGTCCATCACCACCCCCTTTTGTACCGCTTTGGCCGCCATAAGTGTGGCAGGGTATGCTCAGACGTGAGTCCCTTGCTCACTTTTCCACTGGATTCAAGCAAGCCGGGCTGAAGACGGCTGGAATGCCAGAAAACGGTCCTCGGAAGCTTGTTTCCGGTCCAGGGAAGGCATGGCTTGGCAGTTCGGGCTGGACTGTTCCCATGGGGCACAGGGTCAGACTGATTTGCATATAGCCATGTCTGAACTAGGGTGGCAGAGTGGGCTAAAGAATGGTGATGGATCAAACCCAGATCTTTTGACTGGGTGTGAGTGTTTGATTGGTTCGGATACTCCGTCCATCACCACCCCCTTTTGTACCGCTTTTGCCGCCATAAGTGTGGAAGGGTATGCTCAGACATGAGTCCCTTGCTCACTTTGCCACTGGATTCAAGCAAGCCGGGCTGAAGACGGCTAGAATGCCAGAAACCGGTCCTCGAAAGCTTGTTTCCGGTCCAGGGAAGGCATGGCTTGGCAGTTCGGGCTGGACTGTTCCCATGGGGCACAGGGTCAGACTGATTTGCATATAGCCATGTCTGAACTGGGGTGGCAGAGTGGGCTAAAGAACAGTGATGGATAAAACCCAGATCTTTTGACTGGGTGTGAGTGTTTGATTGGTTCGGATACTCCGTCCATCACCACCCCCTTTTGTACAGATTTGGCCGCCATAAGTGTGGCAGGGTATGCTCAGACGTGAGTCCCTTGCTCACTTTGCCACTGGATTCAAGCAAGCCGGGCTGAAGACGGCTGGAATGCCAGCAACCGGTCCTCGGAAGCTTGCTTCCGGTCCAGGGAAGGTATAGCTTGGCAGTTCGGGCTGGACTGTTCGCATGGGGCACAGGGTCAGACTGATTTGCATATAGCCATGTCTGAACTGGGGTGGCAGAGTGAGCTAAAGAACGGTGATGGATCAAACCCAGATCTTTTGACTGGGTGTGAGTGTTTGATTGGTTCGGATACTCCATCCATCACCACCCTCTTTTGTACCGCTTTGGCCGCCATAAGTGTGGCAGGGTATGCTCAGACGTGAATCCCTTGCTCACTTTGCCACTGGATACAAGCAAGCCGAGATGAAGACGGCTGGAATGCCAGGAACCGGTCCTCGGAAGCTTGTTTCCGGTCCAGGGAAGGCATGGCTTTGCAGTTCGGGCTGGACTGTTCCCATGGGGCACAGGGTCAGACTGATTTGCATATTGCCATGTCTGAACTGGGGTGGCAGAGTGGGCTAAAGAACGGTGATGGATCAAACCCAGATCTTTTGACTACGTGTGAATTTTGATTGGTTCGGATACTCCGTCCATCACCACCCCCTGTTGTACCGCTTTGGCCGCCATAAGTGTGGCAGGGTATGCTCAGACGTGAGTCCCTTGCTCACTTTGCCACTGGATTCAAGCAAGCCGGGCTGAAGACGGCTAGAATGCCAGAAACCGGTCCTCGAAAGCTTGTTTCCGGTCCAGGGAAGGCATGGCTTGGCAGTTCGGGCTGGACTGTTCCCATGGGGCACAGGGTCAGACTGATTTGCATATAGCCATGTCTGAACTGGGGTGGCAGAGTGGGCTAAAGAACAGTGATGGATCAAACCCAGATCTTTTGACTGGGTGTGAGTGTTTGATTGGTTCGGATACTCCGTCCATCACCACCCCCTTTTGTACCGCTTTGGCCGCCATAGGTGTGGCAGGGTATGCTCAGACGTGAGTCCCTTGCTCACTTTGCCACTGGATTCAAGCAAGCCGGGCTGAAGACGGCTGGAATGCCAGAAACCGGTCCTCGGAAGCTTGTTTCCGGTCCAGGGAAGGCATGGCTTGGCAGTTCGGGCTGGACTTTTCCCATGGGGCACAGGGTCAGACTGATTTGCATATAACCATGTCTGAACTGGGGTGGCAGAGTGGGCTAAAAAACAGTGATGGATCAAACCCATATCTTTTGACTGGGTGTGAGTGTTTGATTGGTTTGGATACTCCGTCCATCAGCACCCCCTTTTGTACCGCTTTGGCCGCCATAAGTGTGGCAGGGTATGCTCAGACGTGAGCCCCTTGCTCACTTTGCCACTGGATTCAAGCAAGCCGGGCTGAAGACGGCTGGAATGCCAGCAACCAGTCCTTGGAAGCTTGTTTCCGGTTCAGGGAAGGCATGGCTTGGCAGTTCGGGCTGGACTGTTCCGATGGGGCACAGGGTCAGACTGATGTGCATATAGCCATGTCTGAACTGGGGTGGCAGAGTGGGCTAAAAAACGGTGATGGATCAAACCCAGATCTTTTGACTGGGTGTGAGTGTTTGATTGGTTCGGATACTCCATCCATCACCACCCTCTTTTGTACCGCTTTGGCCGCCATAAGTGTGGCAGGGTATGCTCAGACGTGAGTCCCTTGCTCACTTTGCCACTGGATACAAGCAAGCCGGGCTGAAGACCGCTGGAATGCCAGAAACCGGTCCTCGGAAGCTTGTTTCCGGTCCAGCGAAGGCATGGCTTGGCAGTTCGGGCTGGACTGTTCCCATGGGTCACAGGGTCAGACTGATTTGCATATAGCCATGTCTGAACTGGGGTGGCAGAGTGGGCTAAAGAACGGTGATGGATCAAACCCAGATCTTTTGACTACGTGTGAGTGTTTGATTGGTTCGGATACTCCGTCCATCACCACCCCCTTTTGTACCGCTTTGGCCGCCATAAGTGTGGCAGGGTATGCTCAGACGTGAGTCCCTTGCTCTCTTTGCCACTGGATTCAAGCAAGCCGGGCTGAAGACGGCTGGAATGCCAGAAACCGGTCCTCGGAAGCTTGTTTCCGGTCCAGGGAAGGCATAGCTTGGCAGTTCGGGCTGGACTGTTCCCATGGGGCACAGGGTCAGACTGATTTGCATATAGCCATGTCTGAACTGGGGTGGCAGCGTGGGCTAAAGAACAGTGATGGATAAAACCCAGATCTTTTGACTGGGTGTGAGTGTTTGATTGGTTCGGATACTCCGTCCATCACCACCCTCTTTTGTACCGCTTTGGCCGCCATAAGTGTGGCAGGGTATGCTCAGACGTGAGTCCCTTGCTCACTTTGCCACTGGATTCAAGCAAGCCGGGCTGAAGACGGCTGGAATGCCAGAAACCGGTCCTCGGAAGCCTGTTTCCGGTCCAGGGAAGGCATGGCTTCGCAGTTCGGGCTGGACTGTTCCCATGGGGCACAGGGTCAGACTGATTTGCATATAGCCATGTCTGAACTGGGGTGGCAGAGTGGGCTAAAGAACGGTGATGGATCAAACCCAGATCTTTTGACTGGGTGTGAGTGTTTGATTGGTTCGGATACTCCATCCATCACCACCCCCTTTTGTACCGCTTTGGCCGCCACAAGTGTGGCAGGGTATGCTCAGACGTGAGTCCCTTGCTCACTTTGCCACTGGATTCAAGCAAGCCGGGCTGAAGACGGCTGGAATGCCTGAAACCGGTTCTCGGAAGCTTGTTTCCGGTCCAGGGAAGGCATAGCTTGGCTGTTCAGCTGGACTGTTCCCATGGGGCACAGGCTCAGACTGATTTGCATATAGCCATGTCTGAACTGGGGTGGCAGAGTGGGCTAAAGAACGGTGATGGATCAAACCCAAATCTTTTGACTGGGGGTGAGTGTTTGATTGGTTCGGATACTCCGTCCATCACCACCCCCTTTTGTACCGCTTTGAATACCAGCAGCAGACTTCCCTGGTGAGCAGTGAGTAGTAGAGAGTGCGTAGTACAGAGTAGTAGAGTGAGTAGTTGAGAGTGAGTAGTAGAGAGTATTAGTAGAGAGTAGTAGAGAGTGAGTAGTAGAGAGTGAGCAGTAGAGAGAGAGTCGTAGAGAGGGAGTAGTAGAGAGTGAATAGTAGAGAGTAGTAGAGAGTGAGTAGTAGAGAGATAGTAGTAGAGAGCGAGTAATAGAGAGTGAGTAGTACAGAGTAGTATAGAGTGAGTAGTAGAGTAGTAGAGAGTAAGTAGTAGAGAGTAGTAACGAGTGAATAGTAGAGAGTGAGTAGTAGAGAGAGAGTAGCATAGAGTGAGTAGCAGAGTAGTCAGTCAGTGTCAGTCAGTCAGTGTCAGTCAGTCAGTGTCAGTCGATCAGTGTCAGTCAGTCAGTGTCAGTCAGTCAGCGTCAGTCAATCAGTGTCAGTCAGTGTCAGTCAGTCAGTGTCAGTCAATCAGTGTCAGTCAGTGTCAGTCAATCAGTGTCAGTCAGTGTCAATAAGTCAGTGTCAGTCATTCAGTGTCAGTCAGTGCCAGCTACAGGAGCTCTGCTGACCTGGTTCTCTGGCTCTAAAGCAGCTCTGCTGACCTGGTTCTCTGGCTCTAAGCAGATCTGCTGACCTGGTTCTGTCCCTTACAGCAGCTCTGCTGACCTGGGCCTCTGGCTCTATAGCAGCCCTGCTGACCTGGGTCTCTGGTTCTAGAGCAGCTCTGCTGACCTGCTTCTTAGGCTCTAGAGCAGCTCTGCTGGACTGGGTCGCTAGCTCTACAACGGCTCTGCTGACCTGGTTCTCTGGCTCTAAAGCAGCTCTGCTGACCTGGTTTCTCTGGCTTTACAGCAGCTCTGCTGACCTGGTTCTATGGCTCTAAAGCAGCTCTGATGACCTGGTTCTCTGGCTCTACAGCAGCTCTGCTGACCTGGGTCTTTGGCTCTACAACCGCTCTGCTGACCTGGTTCTCTGGCTCTAAAGCAGCTCTGCTGACATGCCCTTTGGCTCTAAAGCAGGTCTGTCCCCTCCTACAATCATCCTGACAGGAGCATGTCCTTATCTAATCACTCTGCTGAAACATAAGTGCTTATAAACGTATCCTGCTAGGAACCTATTCACTGTCTATACACTTGCAGAATGACTCAGGCATTGAGACAGGCAGTGGTACAGTCAAATGTGCACAATGTAAGCAGTGCCGTAACCCCTTGCAGACTACTGAGTCAGTCCTGCAAAAGTCCAGGTAATAGTCATGCTTGTCTGGAATCACACTGTGAGTCTGTGTCCACTCCTACAATCATCCTGACAGAAGCATGTCCTCATCTAATCACTCTGCTGAAACATAAGCGCTTATAAAATTATCCTGCTGTCAACTACTAGCACTCTAGGAACCCAGTCACTGCCTATGCACTTGCAGAATGACTCAGGCATTGAGACAAGCATTGGTACAGTCAAATGTGCACAATATATGTGGTCCCCTAACCCCTTGCAGGCTATTGAGTCAGTCCTACAAAAGTCCAGGTAATAGTCATGCTTGCCTGGAATCACACTGTGAGTCTGTGTCCACTCCTAGAATCATCCTGATAGAAGCATGTCCTTATCTAATCACTCTGCTGAAACATAAGCACGTATAAACGTATCCTGCTGTCAACTACTAGCACTCTAGGAACATAGTCACTGTCTATGCACTTGCAGAATGACTCAGCCATTAAGACAAGCAGTGGTACAGTCAAATGTGCACAATATATGTGGTCCCTTAACTCCTTGCAGACTACTGAGTCAGTCCTGCAAAAGTCCAGGTAATGGTCATGCTTGTCTGGAATCACACTGTGAGTCTGTGTCCATTCCTACAATGATCCTGACAGAAGCATGTCCTTATCTAATCACTCTGCTGAAACATAAGTGCTTATAAACATATCCTGCTGTCAACTAACTAGCACTCTAGGAACAGTCAAAATGTGCACAATATATGCGGTGCCTTAACCCCTTGCAGGCTACTGAGTCAGTCCTGCAAATGTCCAGGTAATGGTCATGCTTGTCTTGAATTTATTTATTTATTTATAGTACTTCTAGAGCGCACTGTCACCTTGCAGGCATCCTGGCGCTAAACCTTTTCAGAGATACACAATTGAGAGGCCACGCAACAGCAGTTAACTAAATCTTCCGGTAGAGCTAGGTTTTTAGCCTTTTTCTAAAAGGCAGAAGCTCATTAACTTGCCTAAGTTCCAGAGGCAGGGCATTCCAGAGCCTGGCAGCTGCCACCTCAAAGGATCTGCCACCTGACCTCACCTTCCTAAATTTTGGTACCCTCACTAACTTTGCCCCTGTGGAGCGCAAGGTTCTCGTGGGCACATACCAGGAAAATGTCTTTTGAAAGGAGACCGACCCCATCCTATTCAGAGCCTTAAATACTAGACAAAGACATTTGAACTGAACTCTTTGTCTCAGCGGCAGCCAGTGTAGTTTCGCCAATGCCTGAGAGGAAGAGGACCTTCTAGGCCAGCCAAGAACTAATTTGGCTGCCATGGACTGGATCCTTTGCAACCTATCCAATAAAAAGTTAGGGGCTTCCAGCAACAGGGCATTACAGTAGTCCAACCTACTGAGGATAGTGCTGCGTGCTATAAATGTGCAAGCCAAGGAGGGAAGCAGAGGAAAAATCTTCCTCAGTGATCTAATGATGGCAAGACAGCAATCCACTGTTTTTGTCGCCTGCGCTTCCAGAGTTAGCTGACAATCAAAGATCACACCTAGGTTACGGACTGTCTTTACAGGCTGCACTGGGGTCGGGGTATCCAGGGGTCAAAAATTGCTGGGTAACCTGGGAGGGAGCCTTTCCGTGGTGCAAAAGAGCACCTCCGTTTTATCAGCATTACATTGCAGCAAGTTTTCCCTAAGCCACAATGCCGTGCCCCGCAAACAGCTACGAAACCCTTCTAATGAAGTTGACTCACACTGTGAGTCTGTGTCCACTTCTACAATCATCCTGACAGAAGCTGTCCTCATCTAATCACTCTGCTGAAACATAAGCGCTTATAAACTTATCCTGCTGTCAACTACTAGCACTCTAGGAACCCAGTCACTGTCTATGCACTTGCAGAATGACTCAGGCATTGAGACAAGCGGTACAGTCAAATATGCACTATGTATGTGGTGCCTTAACCCCTTGCAGACTACCGAGTCAGTCCTGCAAAAGTCCAGGTAATAGTCATGCTTGTCTGGAATCACACTGTGAGTCTGTGTCCACTAATACAAACGTTCTGACAGAAGCATTTCCTTATCTAATCACTCTGCTGAAACATAAGCGCTTATAAACATATCCGGCTGTCAACTACTAGCACTCTAGGAACCCCGTCACTGTCTATGCACTTGCAGAATGACTCAGGCGTTGAGACAAGAAGTGGTACAGTCAAATGTGCACAATATATGCGGTCCCTTAACCCCTTGCAATCTACTGAGTCAGTCCTGTAAAAGTCCAGGTAATAGTCATGCTTGTCTGGAATCACATTGTGAGTCAGTGTCCACTCCTACAATTATCTTGACAGAAGCATGTCTTTATCTAATCACTCTGCTGAAACATAAGCGCTTATAAACTTATCCTGCTGTCAACTACTAGCACTCTTGGAACCTAGTCACTGTCTATGCACTTGCAGAATGACTCAGGCATTGAGACAATACCTAAGCACTTATAAATTAACTGAGCACTCTGTTTGCAGCACTGTCATCATTCTAGTTACTAGTGATGTTCTACTAGAATGACCAAGGCACCAACACAAGTTCACATACAATATTCTGTGCACAATCCCTACAAATCTCTAAGCAGATACATACTTTTGGTATACTCCACTCAATACTGAAGTAGTACTCATGCAGCCTAGGATACCTCCTGTCAGTATCATGCAGTTCGTCAATCACCCAGCACTATGTTCTTTTTGTATCACTCTGCCAATACCTAAGCACTTATGGGGCAGATTTACAAGCCCCCTGCGCCACCATTACGTCACTTTTTGTAACGTTGTGATGGCGCTGGGGACTACTCCATATTTACAAGGAGAGGAAAAGCCACCCTGCGTGGCTTTTCCTCTCCTTGAAAATACGACCCATTCAAACGCAGCACTTTGAGTTGAAGGGGTGTTCCATGGGTGTTCCTGTGTCTGTTCCCACACAACACCCATGGAATAACACATCTCAAGATTTACCATTAAGTGTAAATCTGTAGATACGTGCGAATGGTGCACCACCCTAGAGGTGGTGTAGCGTGGCACAACAAAGAGAACTTTTTTAATTTCTCCTCGTTTTTTCCTCTTACAATTAGGGGTGGGCGGAAGTCGCAGAAGGTACCAATCTCCGTGCCTCTCCGCGATATTTCTGTTACGCGAGTCCGCCCGCCCGCCACCCGCTGCCCGCCCGCCTCCCGCCTGCCTTTATTAAATTATATTTAAAGGCTAAAATGAAACTTAAACAAAACGTACCTTATTGCGCCGCAAACTTTCCCATCACGCCTTCATCTTGGAAACTGAGCATGCACGGGAGCCTGCGCATGCGCATTCCTCACCAGGACTGCGCATGTGCAGGCTCCCGTGCATGCGCAGTGGGGTCTCAACGCAGCCCAACACAACTGAATAGGCTGTTGCCTGTCTGGCGAAAAGTTCCCCTTGTTCACACGGTCACCCCCACTTTTTAAGTGGTATCTTATGCAATTTTGATAGAAGTGCACTGAGTTCCTGCTACCCAGGTCCGCTGTGTCAGGCCGTTTCCCTAAACTGTACAAATGTTCTCTGAATTAGCAACACCTTCAGCACCCTCTGTTTGTCCCTAATAAGGGGTATCCCCATTACCTGGGGTAAGGAGGCGAAACAGGGTCCTCAAGAGCTGCAGCATGTATTGTGCCATCCTAAGGGACCTCTCAGCACCAACATGGAAACTGCCATTGCAGGGTGTGTCATCGTGCAGACAAAAGTGAAAACACAACATGGGACCCATCCCTATGTGCCATGCCTGCAAAAACTGCATGCAGAATAGGTAGCCATCCCCTACAGCAGGCCTTACATCCCTAAGACAGGGTGCACTGTACTACATGTGTGGAAATATATTCATGAGCAGATATGCCCCTGTTTTGTCTAAGTCAATTCTTAGATATAACAAGTGAACAGGGAAGTCATTTTAAGTACATGTGCTGGACACTCATAAAAACGAGATCCCCAGCCACATGATGACTTTACTGAAATCTATGGTGTCTGGTATCAAATGCCTTGTTTTAATAAACTCATACTGATTCCAGTGGTGGATTTATTAATACATACACCCATTGGACATCTTAAAGGTGCCCCCTGAAAACCTATCAATATCTAGTGTGCTGGCAGGCTCTTGTAGATCAGCCTGTCAACACAGGCAGGTTTCTGACTCTCTGAATGTGAGAGCCTATGCTCTCTGAGAGCAGAAACAATGCTTGCTCTGGCCGGAGGTATCGTCACCTCCTCCAAGCAGGATGACTATGTAATCAGCATATTGAGGCAGGAGGCTTCAAAGGTCTCGGCCGCCTTTGATATATGACCACAGCCTCCCCAGACAGGGGGAATGCCAACCCCCTTCGCTAGGCTCATATGGCACCAGGACAGGCAGGAAATTAGATAGGCAGGGAGTCATGGTGCACTACCAGGCCAGTCTAACCCCTAATGTGAGCTGCCTTATGTGCCCACCTTCATGAACATTCCACCAGTTTGATGTTGGGAGAATTAGGACCTCTTGAAGAGGGCTATGACCCCTTCCCACAGGAAGGGGCCATATAGGGAGTGTTGTGACCCCAAGGGTAAGTAGCCCATTGGCTAACACCCTTCACTCCCTTAACGCCCCTAAATCAAGAATTTAGAGGAGCCCCTGGCACCAGGAAAAATATCATGTGGACCTAAGAAGAAGAAGGACACTGAAATGCAGCGAAGAGCAAGAACTGAGGAAAAGCAACTGACTTGGAGCCAACCTTGCCGGCCTGCCTGCTGTCCCCGACAATTGCACCAAAGGCATAGCAGCTTTGGAGCTGCTATGCCTCCAAAGCCTGGGAGGACTGCCAGCACTTCAAGGAGCAACTAGCATTTTCCATGGAGTAGCAGTGCTACTTCCCTGCACCCTGCATGCAACCAAGAAGAACCGTGAGGACTCCAGACCATCAAAACCTGACACTGGAAAGCACAACCTCACCCATGCCCCCCTGCCTGAGGAGAAATGAACCAACAGTGTCCCCACATGCCTAGGCATCTCAAGGACCAAGCTCCCCTGTGATTTCAACCGGATTGGCTCCCGAGTCCCAGCCTTCAGCCTCTTTTTCCCAGGACTGTTTCCCATTGAAATTAACAGAGCACCCAAAGCCGTAGAGCACCTCTGCACCCGGGCGTCCCAGAGCCTACCGAGGTGACCTGTTGTTGCTG
This sequence comes from Lissotriton helveticus, assembly GCF_964261635.1. NCBI lineage: Eukaryota > Metazoa > Chordata > Amphibia > Caudata > Salamandridae > Lissotriton > Lissotriton helveticus. Next base: position 999,208,489 of record NC_136071.1, on the reverse strand, counting down.
CCTTGGACCTTGCCCCATACTTACCTTTACTCCAGGAGATTGGTTCTGTAAGTCTCTGATAAGTACCAGTATGCAGTATTTGTGTGTTTCGACATTGAATAATGTTACCACATTAGAGACAATACAAATGTGTTTGCCTGTTTTTTTCAAGAATGCTATTTTAAAAAATACTTACCCAATAACTTCTAATAGTTCTTGCTGTCTACAAATATATAAAATTACGTGATATTTTTCTAAATTGGTGTGCATCTCCTTATTGACTGTGTGTGTGTGTGTGTGTGTGCATGTATCCTTTAATGACTGTATGTATGCATCAAATGTCTAACACTCTTCCTTGATAAGTCTAAGGCAGCTCGACCACACTACCCTAAAAGGCGCACCTTGGGATAGTTACGGAAGCTCTGACCACTTATAAGAGATTCCTGGACTCTCTACAGAACATGCCTCTTTTTGTCATATTATATGAAAAGCCAGCTTTCTACACTGTCCACACACAAAGTTTGCATATCCCCCTGTAGTAAGTCTAGAGTCAGGGCAGGAAGGGAGGACCTCTGTACACTTCAAACTTGTGTCTCACTTCAAAGGCAGAACTGGGTATAAATACTGGGCCTTTAACACCATGACTTCAGTACACTTTTGAACCTGGGAAGACTCTGCCAGGAAGAAAGGACTGCTGTGCTGCTGAAGGACTGCCACTCTGCTGGAATGTTGCTTTGCTAAGCTCCTGCCTTGCTATTCTGTCCTGTTGCCTGCTGTTCCTTTGCCTGGGGGAGAAAGACTGGACCTGCATCACTTGAACACAGAGTGACTACAAAGGCTTGCTGGCTCGCTTCCTGATTTGAAGTCTCAGGGACATAAAAAGACTTCCATCCATTCTGCTCATACACCTGGCCTCTGCAATCTGTGAGTCTGCCCTGCCAAGTAGTGCCAACCAGTCCTTGACCCTTGGAAATGGGCCTAAGGTGTTTGCTCCAGCTAAACCAATAAACTCTCTGCTGCATGAGCAGAATCAAAACATCAACGCTGTTGCGGGAACAGGATCGGTGCATCGCCCTCGGAACCAGTGCACCCACATTTGGAAATGCCGCGGCAGAACTAACTCATCACCGCCACTGAGTAGAGAAGATTGACTTATCACCCTTACTTCATGGAGAAATCTGGCAGATCACCTTTGTAATCTTTGCAGCTCAGAATCGGTGCATCGCCTCTGGAACTGACTCATCACCACTGCTGCGTGGAGAAAATCGATGCATCATCCCTACTGTGTGGGAAGACTGATGTGTCGCTCGACAGCATCATGCACCTCTAGCAAGGTACTTTTAGTCAATGGACCTAAGTGGGTCCCTGTATCTAGCCCACAATCCATTGCAGTCAGCCTGAACTTTTGACTTTACTCCGGAACAGTACAACTAGAACCTCAGATTGGTGGATATTGCTTCTAAGCGCTATTTTACAGTTTATTTAAAAAAATGTATATCTCAACTTCTACCTATTGGAATTTTGTCATTTTGGTCATATTTGATTTATAACATTTAGCACTATTGTTTTTGTGGTGTTCTCACTGTGTTACTGTTTGAAGTGTTGCACAAATACTTTACACATTGCCTCTTAAGTTAAGCCTGGCTGCTCTGTGCCAGACTACCAGAGGGTGAGCATGGGATAATTTAGGATGTGTTGTCACTAACCCTGACCAGGATTGTGGTCCCTGCTTGAACAGGGTGCATACAATTGCCAACCAGAAATATATCACATATATATACATATATACACACACAAACACATACGCATACGTACACACACACACACACAAATGATGAAATTCAGAAGTCTTCACAAGTTTATGCCACTTGGCAATGTCAGATGTACTGAGAGATATTCATGTCTTGGGACTGACTCGTTTTTTTCAGTGGAAAGAGTATTGGATGACATATACAACTTGGTATTAAAAATATTTCAAACATGATGATGAAAACTGCCCTTGAGGATATGAAGAGGCGTTTGGCAAAACAGGAACAAGTTGGTTAAATTGAACGCAGCGGCCAGGAGAGCAGCAAGATAATTGTATCGGAAGACTGTCTCAATGACCAGAGGTTTTGGCCGACATTAAATACAGTTCTTGAAGTACAATAAACTGATGACGCATTCTTTTTGAGCACATAAATCGAGGCCTAGTCATGAACCATAAATTTGACCATCTGATAAGGGGTCACAGGTGGCTCTCGTCTTTCTGGAGACCCACCTGTGTGCCAGTGTGTATATGTCCAGATGTCAAGAGTTGGCAGAGCATGATCACTGCATGTAGTGTGGATGCTGTATTTTGATTGGCTTAGTGTTCCTAACTACATGTTGCATCTGACTCTGTGGTATTTTGGGAACCCGTATCCCTTGGCCAGACGTATTTTATTGGAGCCAATTTCCTTGGACCTTTTGTGGTGTAGCTGCCTATCTGCAGGATTGATATGTGAAAAATGATGAAATTCAGAAATCTCTACAATTCCTAGCATGTGCCTACTCCTGCAAGGGTTCCCTAGTTCCTTGTGAATCAACCCTAAATTAAACAAGTTCCTTTTGGGTTACAGAATATAGTTAACACCGCTGCCCAGTTCCATAGCTTAAATTCGCAAAGTTTGCCATATTTTGGAAATTATAATGTATGCAAAATAAACTTTACTGGTAGATGTGCCACAAGCTAGCCAAATCCATACCGTAGAAGTTGTGCCATTTCCATATTTGCTTTAAAACTGAAATGTGATCTTAAGTTGCTAGGACTATAGCCCGCAATTGCACAGATGATTAGTAAACCGCATTTCCACCAAAAGAAATGTACAAAAAGAGCATGCGAGCGTTGTACTCGAAACACTGAGTGAGAACAATGCTCCTCTTTACTACCAGCTGCATCATTTTGCATAACACTCAGTGGCCAATTGAACACAATTAATTCTAATCTGTCAGGGTGGTGTGGGCTAAGCTGAAGCAGGAAGTGTTGTTCTTGGAACACTCCTGGACAGTCATTGCCATGTTACTGTCTACTGACAGAAATGGATAGTGAAGGACACGGAAAGCAATTTATCAACAGCCATTTGAATTCGCACTGCTTGAAACCTGCTATCTCCAGTCTGGGGTGCAGTAGCATGCCTTCCCATGTCAGTGAAAGGAGGAAACTGAACAGGGTAGACTCCGGGGAGTCACTGAGACAAGTGACGGCAGAGTTAGGCTGAGCCCCTTAACGACCTAATCTTGAAAGCAGCTGAAAGGCCCCAGAGCAGCCCCCTGACTGATCCCAGAGGTAATCTAAACACAGATGCAGTCAGCGAAAGAGACCAGCCCAGCAAGGCAGAGCGTGCCAGAGATCTCGCAATTAGCACATTGTAAGAAAAAAGTGCCCGTGGGCCCTGGGAGATAAACACACTGCTTTTGCATGAAATAGCTTTAGCTGAAAAGAAAAAATAAACGCTTGAAAAGACAATGAAAGCAAGGAACGTGTAACAGGCTGTGCCAGCCGATCTGCACGGAAATGTCTGAAATGGGAAACTGCAGCAGCTTCAGGCGACTTTTGTTTTGGAAGAAAATTCAGAGATTCGAGGTAGGAGGCAACTTTAACATATGAGTAGGATGTATATATCCATATTAACATTAATTGCGATGTATGTTGGTTTAAAACAATTGTTTGCACTAATTGGAAGACGATATATTGGAGAATAATGCACACGTGACTTTCGTTAGAAATAAGGTTACCACATGACTCCCTGTCACCAAGGACAAAATGCTATTCAGGCCTGAGTGTTCCTTTCACAAGTCATTGTTTTCTGGCGCTAAGTTTAATTGTATCAACTGAACCAGATCCCGACTGCGCAGACACTCCTGGACTGAAGCACTGCCTCGCTGGTGACACCGAGTCATCTGCTACCTGGACGGTGGACCTCATGTTCACACCAATCTCGAAATCCAGATACGGTCTGACTATTCTTCCTTTACCCCATCATCATTACCAAGCTGGCTTTCTAACCTATCACCCCTATCGAGGTGCATCTTCCTCCTTCCACCTGAGGCATTATAGCACAATTTACAGAGCGGTATTTGAGAAAATCTACACTTCCCCCAAAATCAACTGATCTTGACACATTGCACGCCTAGATACGCCTTGACCTAGCATCTGTAGTAGACATTCTTGCTCCCACCAAAATCAAAAAGAAAATGTTGTCCATAATACTTGCAGCAAGTAATTAATAAACATGGCTGTCGTGAACATGTTACAGGCCAAGCAATACCTGGTATGGAAAGGTTGCTTTAGCAAACGCATAATTAATGCACGCACTCAGAGGAAGGAATTCTTCAACAGTGACCCGGAATGGTCCAACTCAGATGCACAGAAAATCAGCCCTTGACAATGTCTCACCACTTCAAGTGCTTCCTTAAATTCTTTAAATCCCTACAGGCAAAAATCCACAATTCTATAAACATCATACTAGTAGCTCCCACCTATCATCCTATTTCTCCCTCTGTTCATACCATGGAATGTGTACTCACCTCTCTCAAACCTTTGGAAACTGTGGAAAAATGTACCCAGTCCTCCAAAACCATTCAAACTGCCTAGACTACCTTGCTCAGCTGCATGCTGATGGAGCGAGATAGAAAACAAAATTTTGTTTAATCTCGTTAAGTCACATTTCCATAACATGAATAATAATATTAATGATTTGTGATATGTCGTGCTAATACAACTTAGATTAAACTTTACACATGGGGGGACTAACATGTGTGCTCATAAACGTGCATAATTGTTGCATCTTTTTGTTCGTGCAAAATAATAAAATAATTTATTGTTTTCGTTTTTGTCATTACTAACTGCTGCAAACTTAAAAGAAACATGTGCTTGTTTTGCTTTTCCTTGTCTGTGTGATGTCATTTCTACTATTCTAGGTGCATTTAAGTCTCATGGAATAACGGAGACTGGTAGATATAAACGCTGCTTTATTTGTTTGCAATGGCTAGGTAACATTTTGATTAATCGGGTGGGTTAATTAATTAGTAAATCCTGGGGTGGATACAGAATCTACATTATTTCTTACATTAATACTTTTCTTGTGTTTGTTTCATACTAGAAATCATAAGTTGCCTGCTTTTGGGCCTAGTCACTTGAGTCGCAGAAAAGAGCTGACTTGTAATTCTGCAAAAGTCACGAGACGCCCATTCTGAAATAAATTATTCGTCAAAAGCTGCGTTCACAAAGCAAAAACTAATGTGCTGTCATCATTCTGTCGGACATGGCCAAGGTCGAAAAAGAACATTTTGTCAGCCTTAACTTGGCATCCGCGGAAGTCAATTGAAAGTCAATGGACGCTGCGAGAATGACTTAATACATTTGTTGCAAACTCAGTAAGCTTCTGGTTTCACGTGGAAGAGACAATGGTCTTTATGAAACGTGATTTAATGGAACTTTTTGGAAAGTGGGTGACATGTCACTTGTCACTCTCAGCCAATGGGACGTCGAAGATTTCTGAAAACTTTCCTTTGCGTAGTTTAGTTAGCATAGAAAGGTATAAAAAGTCATGCCCCTAGGGATGGGCTGGCTGCTGCTTTCTGACTTTCCGATGAGGGTGAAGTGCTGACGGACTTTGCGTGGAGCACGTAAGAATCCTCAAAGAACTTTACTTTAATTTCTATCTATTTAGCTCAGTTAGGGAATTAGGTTTTAGAAATGCTAAACTTTATATATTCACTTTAAATTTGATTTACTTGCTTAAATTGTATTTTCTCATATTTCTTTACAATCATGCTTGCTTTATTGCAAATAAAATTCATTTATAAAACTATCAATTTATATACCATAATTTAGTAAATAAAATCTTACTTTTGACAAACAAGCTGGTCTTGGTTATTCAGGAGTGTAGGTTACTATTAGCTAGATCACGTCGCCAATGGTGGTCGTTTAAATGGTCAAGTTTTATTCTAATGACAATATTCTTTCCGCAGATGTATAAAATGTATATAGCTTGTAGATAATGTGTATATAGATTTAATCTGACCACCTGATTCAGTAGGCCCAAAATATGTCAGGTTTATAAATGGGTCCATATTTAGTATAGAATTTTGTTTATAGGTTATGAAGTTGGGTAGCGTTGTTTATGATATATTTTCTATAGGCCGCTGGATCAATTCTCTGGTAGCAGAAATTGATGGTTGCTAAGGGGTAACCAAGGTAATATGTTGGTTGCTAAGGGTTACGTTATGGTATAGAAATAGGATTGATATTTTAACACATGTTGAGTTCGTTTTTCGTGCTATCTGTAAGCTATACCGGTATAGATTGTGTGGCGAGAAATTAGTCACGCAAGCCATCTGTTCTGTTTGTAGTGATATCGCCGAGTATCACAAGAGGTATCGCCGTGTACCATAGTGTTGTCGCCGATCAGCACAGTTTTAGGGCTAGGTCTGAATCTTGTATAGTGAGGGTTTTCTAAGAAATTAAAGCAGCATGAGAATAGGGACAAAGCGCCTTCCATAAAACTCACTGTGATGAGAGTATTAGTTATATCCGAGCTTGAGTGAAGGGTAAATTAACGTCGGTACATGAATATCTATAAACAGGTTAGAGTCCTGTACGAGTACATGTTTCATATCTATAAACAGGTGAGAGCCCTGTACGGATAACGTCGTTGTTTTGCTAACGGTGCATGATTTCTATAAACAGGTGAGAGTCCTGTACGGATTTCATGTGTGTTTGAAATTAGGGAAATTTCAGAGTGAAAGTGCGAGTTTGAATTGTATTTTATGTTCAAGTGGAACTCTTAGAACTTTCACTTCGCGGTGGGTTCAGAGCAAAGCGAGTTCATAATTATACGTGTTAGAAGGGTGGGGTAAAGTTACTCTACTGACAATTGAATATTATCCTTAGTGTGAATAGCGCCGTCTATTCCGAAGTGTGGATACTTGAATGTATGTAAACTATCCTAAATAGTGAAACGAACAGATGTTGTCTTTATAGTCTTTGTTAAGAATTAATTTACACTGAAAAGTGTTCTTAAAATGGCGCTGTGAAAAGATTTTGTGAAGGAGGGGTAAGCGCCAGGAGTGAGAAACGAGAAACCGCAGCTACTGTGTACGTCACAGAGCCGCGCTGGGATTGGGTGACCTACGTCACAAGCTATATTCTGATTGGCTCTTGAGTCTCTGACGGCCTGTGAGCTGATTGGTCCTTCGGAAAAACTCTAAATTTATTGGTTGAGCAGAAAAGTGACGTAGCTCAACTGTCATTGGCTTGTTGGTGTGTTTCGCGCACGGATTGGTTGTTTTGCGGAACATCCCGGAAATATTTTACGAACGATTTTGTGAATTAGATTTAACTCTTAAAAATGAGTTATCATTTTAAACATGTTGAGAAAAAGCCAACATTATTTCAGAAGTTTAAGAATTTATTTTCACCTGACAAGAAGATCGAAACGCGAGGTGGTAAACTACTTCATAAGTATAAAACACCTGCAGCGTATATGGAAGGTGAATATGGATATCATACTGTCTTATGGTTCGATAGTTGGAAACGATATACTAAGAACGACGGTGTTTTAACTTGGCCTGATGATGGTTCATTTAATGTAAAGGTTTTAAGAAATTTACGAGAGAAAATGAATGCTCTTGTTCCAAAACCGAGACCAACTCAATTTGAAGCTTTAGTTGAGTGGGAAGACGAGATGTATCAGTTACAAAGAGAAGCTAGTGGAATTAAAAGACCTTCTAAAAATCCATCTTGGAAAAGAGAAACTCATGAAGATAGATTGCGAATGTGGAGACAGGGAAACATGAGTGAAGGATTGTATTTAATTCATGAAATGGTAATGGGTTCTCCTACAGGAAAATCTATGGAAAGTGAATCTGAGGATGCAGTTATGGAAGAAATATATACAACTGCTAGAAAGAATCAGCCTTTAAGACCTCCTACATCTTGGTCTACTCCGGTGGTTTCTACTGAAACTTCACCGAGTGCACCTCCAATTAATGAAGCTCCTAAACTTTACCCAAATAATTGTGAAATCATTGAAACTCCTAGAAGACCAGAATTCGAGAATGCTCGAAATGAAGGTAGACATTTTACAATGGCTCCAAGAGCAAGAGAACCTCCAAAAGATTCTACAAGAGAGGCAAGAAATGTTGAAGATGTTGATTATAATGAATATATAAGATCAAAGGAAGAATTAATAAAAAGAATGACAAAAGGCATGGAAGCCGTGACAGTTCCAGTAACAATTGGTCCTGTTCAGCCCGTATTTGATCAAAGAGAAACAAACAAAACTGGATTAACTCTTCCTTTAAATACAGAAATTCAAAAGGCTGCTGAAAAATTGTATTCAGATTTATCTGAAATAAACACTTCTAAATCGAGAATGCCTGATTTAACCTTTAATGAGGATTTATCTCCAAAAACACCAATGGGTGCTATATCAGATATAGGGAGTCCTGAAGTCAGGGTAACCACACCAAAACTTGATGTGGCCAAATTAAAAGCGAATATCGAAGAATTAATAATTGGAACAATTGGTCCAGATAGTTTAAATTACTATCGAGATGATGAACTACTGTTCATTTGCAAAAGCATTCAGTGGAAAACGAAAAACAAATATGATCAACTAGAGGATCTAGCAGCAGAACTTGAAATCGATGTGAGTAAACAAAAGAATTTTGCAAAGCATTACAGATTAGATTTTTCAGAAAATGATATTGAGAGTTTGAACTCAATGGGAAGAATAGTTCACATTAAAGATTTGATTGTCTATATCAAAAAGCTAGGAGAACTGAATAAATGGAGAGTAAAATGGACGAAAAAGAAGGAAGATGAAAGATTGGAAAAATTGTCAAAACAATTTCCAATGAGAGAAATTGCAGGTGGAGGATATGTTCATGTCCCTTGGTCGAGACAGGACATTCTGTTATTTACAAATGACTTTCCAAAATTGAGGGAAAAACCAGTTGAGTGGTACAGGCAAGTCGATAGATTTATCAAAGTGTCAAAAGTTCTGTGGATTGATTTAGATGGATTTTTTGACATTGTTGTTCCATCTGATCTTTGGACAGAATGTAAAATATCGATTAGTTGGCCAAAAACAGAACCTGAGCGAATCAAAGAAACAGGTGCTCCAAATCCACTTGTAATGGATTTTTATGAAAAAGTAATTGTTTGGATGAAAAACAAAATTCCACCCAAAGAAGTTGATTGGGTTAAAATAGAAAGGACAGAACAGGAAACAAAAGAATCAGTTCATTCTTTTTATGAAAGACTACTGTTAATCTTTAAACAATACAGTGGTTATGAAAAATTAGATGAAAAAGACATGAGTCATTTTGTCTATAGATTTGTTTATGGACTAAAACCTGAAATTGGAGAAATGATCAGAAATAGTATTGTCGGATGGCAATCACTATCTGTAGATGATATTCTAAGAAAAGCAAAGTATTGCAGCGATGAAATAGAAGTAAAACAGAAGAAGCTGAAGGAGAAAGCCATGTGGGCTCAGGTAAAAGTGGCTGAGCAACAGATTGCCAGCATGGGAAATAAGAACACTAATTTTGTTCAAACTGGAAATACAAACCAGATACAAGGAAAGTTTAAAGGTAATAATTTCCCAAAGAAATTTAGCCCAAAGATTGAGGAGTTAAAGCAAAGATTACCTTGTTTTAATTGTGGCGAAATTGGACATTGGAGAGACGAGTGTCCTCATCCTCCTAAAAACTTAAAGAATCCCTTATTAAATCCACAGATGCAGAATGGTGTTGACCTGCAGCGACAGCTACAGATGCAACAGGGGTTAAACGAATTTAATATTCAGCGACAGTTACAGCAACAGCAACAACAACAGGTGAATAATCGTCAAGATCAATTGCCACAACCACCTTTTCCGAATTGTGGGGGAGTTCAAAAATATAATCCAAACGTGGGATTTCAGGGAAGTGAACAGGTAATAAAACCACAAAAACAGCAAAAGCAGCAAAGGGTTCAAATGCAAAATGCTTCACAACAATTCTTATTAACAGAAAGTCAAGACAGCGATTCTGATGATTATTGCTGACGGTGCCCGAGAGAGGAGGAAGAGTGTGTTGTTGGAGCCACTCTTGAGGTTGACCAGTCTGGTCCTTTTGTAAACGGGAAAGTTAATGATGTAGACATCACTTTTCTAGTGGACACTGGTGCTACCCGTTCTACTGTTAGATCAGTGGAAATTGAAAACCTACCTCTCTCTGGGGATACCATCCAAGTTGTCGGAGTAAGTAATCAGCAAATTAAAACTGACTTAACTGATCCAGTACCAGTTGAAATTGGAAACTACAGAGATAAACACAGATTTGTGGTTTGTAATAGTAGTCCAGTAAATCTATTAGGCAGAGACATCCTATGTAAAATGAATTGTAGAATATATTGTTCTCCTGATGGAGTTGAATTACAAACAATGGAGGAAGATGGTTTATACAGAATGACAATGATGATGATAGAAGCAGAAGAAACAAAATTGTTTCCTGCATTTGAAGAAAAGGATTTACCTGAAGAACTCAAAGAAACAGTGAAATCTGAAATATGGGATTTTACTGGAAATGAGATGGGTCTGATGAAAAACGTAGATCCAGTAAAAATTACATTGAAACAGGGAATAGAATTTCCAAACACTCCACAATATAAAATGAAAACAGAAACAATTGAAGGTATTACACCTATAATTGAAAAATTAATCAAGCAAGGTGTATTAAAGGAAATGGAAAGTAGTTCTTGTAATTCACCAATTATGGGAGTTAAAAAGTCTAACGGAACATATAGAATCGTACAAGATTTGAGAAAGGTTAATCAAATTGTCGTTCCATGTTGTCCTGTGGTTCCAAATCCAGCAGTAATTCTATTTCAGATTCCACATGATGCTGAATGGTATACAGTCATTGACCTTTGCAATGCATTCTTTACTGTTCCCTTACATCCAGATAGTTATGAAATATTTGCTTTCAGATTCCAAGGTAAGACCCTCGGATGGTCAAGAATCCCTCAGGGCTATACAGAAAGTCCTTCAATCTTTAATGAACTGTTAAAAAGATCATTAGAAGACCTAGACTTACCTGGTAGGTCTACGCTAGTGCAGTATATTGATGATTTGTTAATAGCTGCAAAGACAAGAGAAAACTGTGTAACAGACACAATAATTCTGTTAAATCGCCTTGCAGAAGAAGGACATAAAGTGTCCCCAGCAAAACTACAGTTTTGCAAACAAGAAGTAAAATATCTTGGTCACAGAATTGCAAAAGGAAAAAGACAAGTAACAATAGAGAGAATAAAAATGATTCAAGCAATGTTACCACCAAGAACACAAAGACAGGTAAGAATGTTCTTGGGAATGGTTGGTTACTGTCGACAATGGATAAGCGGATTTTCAGTAATTGCAAAACCATTACAAAGACTGACAAAGTCAGATGTAAAAGATCCAATTATTCTCAATGATGCTGAGATGGAATCCTTTGAGAACCTGAAAAAGAGCTTATGCCAAGCTCCTGCTTTAGGTATGCCAAATTATGAGAAAGATTTTGAACTGTATTGCAGTGAGAGAGAAGGATGTGCATTATCTGTGTTAATTCAGAGACATGGAAATTTAAAGAAACCTATTGCATACTTCTCTGCAGTTCTTGATCCAATTGCAAAAGCATTACCAGGTTGTTTGAAAGCAGTTGCAGCTACAAGTATCAGCCTCGAACAAAGTGAGGGAATCATTATGGGATTTCCTGTGAAAGTTTTTGTGCCTCATTCAGTTGAAATATTACTGACAAGAGGTAAGACTCAACACTTAACAAGTAGCAGATTGACAAAGTATGAGAAAATCATACTAGGAGCAGATAATGTTTCGATTTCAAGATGTTTGAATCTGAATCCTTCTACATTACTGCCTGATTCTGAAATTGTTGATGACATTGAAACAGAACATGAATGTTTAGATGTCATGGAATTCTGCACTAAACCAAGAAAAGACATCAAAGACAGACCTTTGTCTGAATCGGATTTTGTCTACTTTGTAGATGGGTCATGCTTAAGATCCGAAGGAGGTGTCTTAAAAGCTTCATATTCAGTTTGTACAGTCGTTGATATTGAAGAAGCATCATGTCTTGAAGGAGTTCGTTCAGCACAAGTGGCTGAATTAATTGCTTTAATTCGTGCATGTGAAATATCAAAGGATATAAGAGTTACCATCATTACTGATAGTCAGTATGGGTACGGAGTTGTGCATGATTATGGACAACTCTGGTCACAGAGAGGATACATGACATCAGCAGGATCACCAATTAAAAATGCAGTTTTCATTAGGAGATTAATTGAAGCAATACAATTGCCAAAAGAAATCGCCATTGTTAAATGTGCAGCGCACACTAGAGGAACTGATTATATTTCCAAGGGAAATGCCTTCGCAGATGAAACAGCTAAATACTGCGCAAGGAAAAATTATTCATACAATCGGGAGAGGAGTAAAGAAACTGATTCAAATTCATTAATGCTAACAACTGTTGTAGAAACATGGTATGAGATTAGAGATTTACAAGATGAAGCAAAAGATGATGAAAAAGACTTGTGGTTAAGATCAGATTGTAGACCACGTGAAGAAGATGGAGTGTGGGTTTACAAAGATGGCAGAGTAGTCTTACCAAATTGTTTGATTGCTGACATGGCCAGATTATATCATGGTCCAGCACATCTAGGAAGAGATTCTATGGTTAGACTTTTCAGAGAAACATGGTTCAATACCAAGTTTAGAACTATTGCTGAATCTTTTTGTCAAAGGTGTTTGTCATGCCAACAAATGAATCCAAACAGAAAATCAGTGGTGGGGACAGGAATAATTGGTCGAGAGGGTGGTCCCTTTACCAGGTTACAAATGGATTTCATTGAAATGCCCTTACACAATTGTTTGAAATATGTACTTGTAATTGTATGCTTATTCTCAAGATGGGTAGAGGCTTTCCCTACACGACATTGTGATTCAATTACAGTGGCAAAACTAATGCTAAAAGAAATCATCCCAAGGTACGGTTTTCCAGTCACTATTGAGAGTGATGGAGGAAGCCATTTTGATAACAAACTGATGAAGTTAATTTGCGAAGCTTTGAGCATTGAGCAGAAAATACACTGTGCATACAGACCAGAGGCATCAGGAGTAGTTGAACAAATAAATGGAACAATTAAAAACAGAATTGGAAAAATGTGTCTTGAAACAGGTATAAAGTGGACTGATGCTCTTCCACTTGTTTTGATGTCATTAAGAAGTACACCAGATAAAAAGACAGGTTTGAGTCCTCATGAAATTTTAATGGGAAGAGTTATGAGGCAAGCTTTTGTACCTGTAGGTAAACTGTTGAGCATAAATGACAGTGCAATTTTGGATTACTGTAAAAGGTTATCTGATATGGTAACTTCTGTGTCTAATCAGGTGGGAACTGAAGCACAATCAAATGAAAAGGTTTTGACACATGATCTGAGACCTGGCGATTGGGTCAGAACGAAAGTACATCGGAGAAGGAATTGTCTAGCTCCTAGATGGCAGAAACCTAGGCAGATAATCTTGATCACTACTAATGCTGTAAAGTGCAGAGGATTAAAACGTTGGATTCATCCTAGTCATACTATTCCAGTACCAACTCCTGAAAGTTCTGATGTTGAAAGTGATACCACAGATGATTCTGATTCTGAGGCAGAAGGCAAAACAGAAGGTGAAATAATTCCAGATTCTGAAGATCGACAAGAAAGTCGACATCTGGAAACTGTGCCAGTGAATGTGCCAGTGAATGGAAATCTGACAAGAAAAGACTTGGAAATAATTGAAATAGATTCTGAAGGTGAAGAGAATCTGTTAAAAGGAAAGATAACTGAGGATTCGGTTGTTTCCATTGAAGACAAAGAAGTAGAACAAAAAGAAGTTTCAGACCAGGAGAGTATCGAAAGGCAGAGAACAAACTCTGAAGTAAGGAACAGAAATCCGAAATCTGGGAAGTTAGAGGTAATTGAGGAAGAGGAGGAAAACGAATTACCGAGTACCAGTGATGGAAGACAAAGTGAAGTTCCTGAAGGAGTGAAATTGCCGAATAGAGAAGTTCCTGAGTCAATTGAAATTTCAGACTACGAAACTGAAGAAAGTGACGTGGAAGGTGAAAGTGAAAACAGAAAGAAAAGGACTTGGAAGTCAGAATCAAATAATTCTGAACCAAAGAAGAAGTACGTGAGAAAAGCAGACTACTGGCCAGGTGGAAGATTGAGAGTCAGATTGATCAAGAAACCAAAGGAACAAGTTGAAGAAATCAGTAGTCAAAAGAGTCCTGGAAAAGAAGTTGGAGTTGGAAGGAAAATTGAAGTGATATCGAGAAAAGGGAAGAGAATAATAAGACCAAACCAAAAATACAAGTCTCCTGAGTGGACTTACTTAGTAATTCCACCTGTTATTGACATATATGATAGTAGTGAAGAAGAAAACGAAATCCAAGAAATTAGTGACAATGATTGAAGTACAAAAATATTAAATTGGCAAAAGGCTGAAGAAAATTTGTTAGTTGACACAAGGTCGAAGAAAAACTGTTTAGTTGAAGAAAACTTATGTATGACATAAGGTCGAAGAAATCTTGTTTAGGATTTTGAAAAAAAAAAAAAAAAAAAAAAAATAATAATATTTTAAAAGGGGGGTGTATATAAATTTTAAATTTTTTTTTTATTTTTTTTGAGGCTATAATTAACCAAGAATGCCTTATGTTAAGGAGAGCTCTTCAAAGTGTTCTGTTTTTAAAAGATGCTGTAAGATGACTCTGGTATGTCTGCTCATTTTGGTTCTGCTCTGGTTGGTTCTAGCTGTAATTATTCCTTTAGAAATGAATAGAGAATTACACAAAGTTAACATAACAAGCAAAGCTCTGGTTAGTCAAACTAAACATAGTGCGTCTACAAAAGTTATTGATCATCAGCCTAACATTCATCAAGATAAATCAATTGGTGATTTTTCAAGTAATACATTCACAAAGCTATTGAGTGAATATGTTAAGGTAATGGATGCAAAAGACTGTTACGTCTGCGTTAAGTTACCTGCTTCTGTTTCTGAGGGAGTAACATATAATATGCTTCCTCTCACTTATGCTGTAACATGTAGTGTATTAACTAGTTTATTTTATCAAACTGGACGTTTAGAATATTACTATTCAAATTATGATGAAATTTTTGCTAATATTAAGATTGATAATGCTTTAAATAAGCATAAGAAAGCAAAACAAATGAGAGAATTTTTCCTTGTTACTAATGAACTCACTTATGAGTATGCTTACAAGAATAATCTAACATGTAAATTAAGTGCTGAAGGAAAGAAATTTTTGAATATGGTTAAAGAGAGAAGAGCAATTTATAGGAGGAATGAATTAGTCAAACAGACTAAGTCAGCCTTCTGGCAGAAAGAGGATGAGAAATTAAATGGTAAAATGCTTGAAAATATTGCAATTCACATAGACAAACCAGTTAGTGGAAAGCTTTGCATTAGAAGAGATAATACACTTTTTGATAATTATTTTGTAGGTGCAAGTAACTGTGAAGATACTTATCAGATTCTGGGAGGTTGGGGATTTAAAGGTGGAAAGGATCCTATCTTTCCTGGGATTTATTTTGTTTGTGGTGACAAAGCCTACTACAACCTTCCAGACCATTGGTATGGAACTTGTTATGTGGGAATTGTTTTTCCTAAAGTGTTTCATGTTGACAGAGATTCAGAAGGATTGTTTAAAATTCATAATTATGTAAATAGAGCTAAAAGAGAAACTTTTACTGAAGTTCTGGGAGATATTTTTCAAGCTGTAATACCTTTTGTTGGTATAACCCTAAATGCAGGGAGAATCAGAAAATTGTCCACTATAGTTGATAGATTATCAACTGACACTGCTGATGGATTTCAATTAGTAAATGTTGAAGTTATTGCAATTAGATCCATGGTAATTCAAGACCGTCTTGCTTTAGACATACTCCTAGCAAAAGAGGGAGGAGTCTGTGGCATTTTACATGTGCAACATTGTTGTACATATATACCTGATGAAAGTAAGAATATTGAAATGTATATTAAGAATATTACACAAATGCATTCAGAGATAATTCCTTTAGAAGAAGAAGATTTTACAGGGAAACTTTCAAAAAGGTTTCAAGCAATTAAAAACTGGTTTCATAATATTGGAAGTTCAATTCTTGGCAAGATTCTGGCACCTTTGATTATAATAGTATTCATTTTTATTTTGACCAAAATAGGTTGTTTGTTACATAAAAGAAAGAAACAGTTGAAAGAAAAGAAAAGAATTTATAAACTCAGAAAAGAAGAAGAAAGGGAGATTGAATTACAGGAGTTACATGGAGAGCGTTATGTAAATTCCAAAGATTTTGCAGAAACAGACTTTTAGGTTTACTGATACAAATGAATTTGAATCGATTTCTTAGAAATTTAAATTATCAAAAATTTGAGTGCTGGTGTGGTGATTTGTTAATCACCAGATGAGGGAGTTGATGGAGCGAGATAGAAAACAAAATTTTGTTTAATCTCGTTAAGTCACATTTCCATAACATGAATAATAATATTAATGATTTGTGATATGTCGTGCTAATACAACTTAGATTAAACTTTACACATGGGGGGACTAACATGTGTGCTCATAAACGTGCATAATTGTTGCATCTTTTTGTTCGTGCAAAATAATAAAATAATTTATTGTTTTCGTTTTTGTCATTACTAACTGCTGCAAACTTAAAAGAAACATGTGCTTGTTTTGCTTTTCCTTGTCTGTGTGATGTCATTTCTACTATTCTAGGTGCATTTAAGTCTCATGGAATAACGGAGACTGGTAGATATAAACGCTGCTTTATTTGTTTGCAATGGCTAGGTAACATTTTGATTAATCGGGTGGGTTAATTAATTAGTAAATCCTGGGGTGGATACAGAATCTACATTATTTCTTACATTAATACTTTTCTTGTGTTTGTTTTATACTAGAAATCATAAGTTGCCTGCTTTTGGGCCTAGTCACTTGAGTCGCAGAAAAGAGCTGACTTGTAATTCTGCAAAAGTCACGAGACGCCCATTCTGAAATAAATTATTCGTCAAAAGCTGCGTTCACAAAGCAAAAACTAATGTGCTGTCATCATTCTGTCGGACATGGCCAAGGTCGAAAAAGAACATTTTGTCAGCCTTAACTTGGCATCCGCGGAAGTCAATTGAAAGTCAATGGACGCTGCGAGAATGACTTAATACATTTGTTGCAAACTCAGGAAGCTTCTGGTTTCACGTGGAAGAGACAATGGTCTTTATGAAACGTGATTTAATGGAACTTTTTGGAAAGTGGGTGACATGTCACTTGTCACTCTCAGCCAATGGGACGTCGAAGATTTCTGAAAACTTTCCTTTGCGTAGTTTAGTTAGCATAGAAAGGTATAAAAAGTCATGCCCCTAGGGATGGGCTGGCTGCTGCTTTCTGACTTTCCGATGAGGGTGAAGTGCTGACGGACTTTGCGTGGAGCACGTAAGAATCCTCAAAGAACTTTACTTTAATTTCTATCTATTTAGCTCAGTTAGGGAATTAGGTTTTAGAAATGCTAAACTTTATATATTCACTTTAAATTTGATTTACTTGCTTAAATTGTATTTTCTCATATTTCTTTACAATCATGCTTGCTTTATTGCAAATAAAATTCATTTATAAAACTATCAATTTATATACCATAATTTAGTAAATAAAATCTTACTTTTGACAAACAAGCTGGTCTTGGTTATTCAGGAGTGTAGGTTACTATTAGCTAGATCACGTCGCCAATGGTGGTCGTTTAAATGGTCAAGTTTTATTCTAATGACAATATTCTTTCCGCAGATGTATAAAATGTATATAGCTTGTAGATAATGTGTATATAGATTTAATCTGACCACCTGATTCAGTAGGCCCAAAATATGTCAGGTTTATAAATGGGTCCATATTTAGTATAGAATTTTGTTTATAGGTTATGAAGTTGGGTAGCGTTGTTTATGATATATTTTCTATAGGCCGCTGGATCAATGCCTCGAACGTTTCTTATCCCTTCATTGTTGGGCCAACCATCATTATGAATGCCACCATTCTCTCTGTCAACATTCCACGCCCTTTGAAATACATAGTTATTACCCCCATTTGGCCTCCTCACTCGACTCCCAATGTCTTGGCAGTCTTTCTGCCACCCTTTGGTGCAGATTAGGAGGATAAACCCAATCCCTCTAACCCAGAGGGTAGAAAGCACATTAGATGCCAGGCATCTTATTCGTAAAGTAAAAAAAGAAGAGGTGAGGGGGCTGGCCCATACTAGCACTGGATTGCCCTTCTCCCCAAATTGTAGCCAGTCTTTCTGCCCCTGGGGGTGGTATGTTGGGACGTTTACTTCCAATGCGTCGACTCAAAGGGGGGCGCAATGCCCAGTAGGAACAAGGGAGGTATTTTTTTGAGAAATTGGATGTGGGTAGGCCTGTCCTGGCCTCCCTCACGCAACTTTGATCTTGACAGTCTTAATGTTCCGTGGGTTCATATTAGTTTGTTTGCCCCTGATCTGCATACCCCAGAGTGGCGGAATGTCCACCAGATGTCAAGGATAATATTTGGTACATTAAATAGGAATGGGTGAGTAGCAGGCCCGACTTGGCATCAGCCCATTCCCAGTCACATACCCTATACGCCCCATCTTGGTGCCCAAAATGGGGTGTTTGTTTCCACGCTTCCTACCTTAGGGAGACACAAAGCCCTCTAGATCCTAGGTAACATATATATATATTGTTTTAAAGAAATAGGTGTCAGGGATAGTTAGTTCTGGTATTGGGCTGCCTTTCCTGCCCAATTGTCTTGACAGTCTTTCTACTTCCTGGGAGGCAGTAGCAATGTTTTACCCTCAATCTGCCAACACCAGCAGGGAAAGGTGGTTCATACTTATATCTGAATAGGTTGGATCACTGACAGAATATCGAGGAGCAAAATATCGACCTGGCAAAATATAGAATGACAGAATAACGATTTCCTATCTACAAACAGGTAAGTACAAAAATATTGAATCCAAAATAACATTGTAAATGTATCAATTTTTTTAAATGTCTTAAAAGTAATGTAAATAATTAAATAATAAATGTAATTAAGTAAAACATTCTTAAAAATACTTAAATAACCTTGAAATTAATAAATAATTAATGTAATAATAAAAACAATATAAATGCATTTTTTAAAATACCTATATATGTTAACCTAATAATATTAAAACATATAAAATATTTTTAGTGTTGGCTAGCGGGAGGGTAACATGTACTATTCCCATTCCAGTGAGTGCAACAGTAGGGAAAGCATTGGATAGCGGGAGGGTAACAATTACTATTCCCACTCCAGAGAGTTGAAAAATAGGGAAAGTGTTGGATAGCGTAGGGGTAAAAATTACTATTCCCACCCCAGAGAGTACAACAGTAGGGAAAGTGTTGGATAGCGTAGGGGTAAAAATTACTATTCCTACTCCAGTGAGTGCAACAGTAGGGAAAGTGTTGGATAGCGGAAAGGAATAATTTACTATTCCCACTCCACCAAATGTAACGGTAGAGAAAGTGTTGGATGGCGGGAGGGTAAAAATTACTATTCCCACTCCAGTGAGTGTAACAGTAGGGAAAGCGTTGGATAGCAGGAGGGTAAAAATTACTAGTCCCACTCCGGTGAGTGCAACAGTAGGGAAAGTGTTGGATAGAGGGTAGGTAAAAATTACTATTCCCACTCCAGAGAGTGCAACAGTAGGGGAAGTTTTGGATAGCGTAGGGGTAAAAATTACTATTTCCACTCCAGTGAGTGCAACAGTAAGGAAAGTGTTGGGTAGCATAGGGGTAAAAATTACTATTCCCACTCCAGTGAGTGCAACAGTAGGGAAAGTGATGGATAGCGGGTAGGAATAATTTACTATTCCCACTCCACCAGAGGTAACAGTGAGAAAGTGTTGGATAACGGGACAGTAAGAATTACTATTCCCACTACAGAGAGTGCAACAGTAGGGAAAGTGTTGGATAGCGTAGGGGTAAAAATTACTATTCCCACTCCAGTGAGTGCAACAGTAGGGAAAGTGTTGGGTAGCGTAGGATTAAAAATTACTATTCCCACTCCAGAGAGTGCAACAATAGGGAAAGTGTTGGATAGCGTAGGGGTAAAAATTACTATTCCCACTCCAGAGAGTGCAACAGTAGGGAAAGTGTTGGATAGCATAGAGGTGAAAATTACTATTCCCACTCCAGTGAATGCATCAGTAGAGAAAGTGTTGGATAGCATAGGTGTAAAAATTACTATTCCCCCTCCAGTGAGTGCAACTGTAGGGAAAGTAATGATTTAATAATCAAATATATAAAAATTAATTGCCAATAACAATACAAAATATTCAAAATTATTTACCAATTATACATTATTTAATAATTAATTAATTATAAATAACAATGCATATTCATTATTAAAATATCATTACCTAATAATAATTAATGAACAACAAAATCATTTTCAATACCAAAAATTAATAAGTAGTAAAAAAATACTAATTCATAATTAATGAACAGTAACTTATACCAAAAATTAATAAGTAGTACAAAAATACTAATTAATAATTAATGAACAGTAACTTAATTATCAATACACGAAAATATTTTCAATAATTACTTACTAATTACTTAATTACAATTCTCACCCTATTCCCCTACAAACCCACAACCCGCTACAAATAATAAATTAAAGCAATTAATATAACTATTAATTAATCAATTAATAAAAATTAATTACCAATTAATACAAATTAATTACCAATTAATTATTAATTAACAATAAATTATTTATCAATACCAATAATAAATTACTTAATTACAATTAACTTACTTCCCACCCTATTCCCCTATAAAGCCACAACCCGCTACAGAACTAAAATGCAAAATAAAATTTTAAATAATTAATAATTCCTAAAAATTATTATTTAATTTACTATCATTAAATTACTTCCCATCTTATTCCCCTATAAACCCACAACCCGCTACAGAATTAAATTACGCAAAAATTAAATAACATAAAATTCATTACTTTAAAAAATTACATTACAAAAATAATACATACTTTTAACATATATTAACACTTAAAAAATGTGATATTTTTAACAACTATATAACAACTGTCAATATTACTAACTTCGATATTATGAAAATCGATATTTCTTACCTGAATTTCGATATTCTGCACCACCATATTTTTGTGACTCGATTTTATGTCTACTCGATATTTAAAACTCAATATTTTGCCAATTCGATAATAAAAATTTGATATTGTGACTGTTCACCGAATAGGTTGTTGGCTTGTCCCATGCTCTCCCCGAGGTCTTAGGTACATCAAAGACCTTGTAATCTACTTAATTCCAGCTCATCGCACTGTCCTGCAAGTGCAAGCACTCCGCTTCATGGGAGCATACCTAATTGCCAGCTGGTCCTACTGAGGATTGAGCGCACTGCTTACTTCCAGCTCAACGCACAATTCTGCAAAACACAAGCAATTTGCTCTGGGAGAGCGAAAACTCCTCATGTGGGGAACTATTCTGCTGGGCTCAGGGTGTCATGCTTTGACTTAGCAGAGACTCTTCTTGGTGGCCCTTCCTGTTCGTAACTGCCTCTTTCCCAGGGATGAGATGATCAGCCCTTTTGATCTGTGTGCTAAGTGAAGGCACCATCTTCTGACTCCTCTAATTGCTACCACATTAAGAGAACTCTCCTCGGTGTAGCCCCTTCAGCCAAGCAGCGTATCAAAGTCAATGGTGCGGTACCTTCAGCAGAGCGGGTGTGTTGAAATCAATGCAGCACCAAGGGAATCCCTCAGCTCAGCCCCTTCAGCAACATGTGCTTGCTGAGTGCCGGCAGTGGAGCCTGCGCTGCCAGCCCCAGCCACAGGGACCTGAGTGCGACGCCATACCACAGAGCCCCTGAACCTGACACCAGCATCTGGACACCAGAGGTAATGGCTGTGGTGTGGTCTCACGGGATGATTACTACCAGCCCACATCTCCTTACACACAACTGTTATTGCTTAAATTAACTTGGTCTAATGACCCGCTTTTGCACAAGGAACCAGCAGTAACTTGTTCAGCTACAGTTGTAGTAAGCATACTTTGAACAGCACTTGTAGTGGCTTTATGATCGCTACGCAAGCAAAGATACAATGAACTGAGGGCCTGATTAGGATGTCAGGTGGTCAGATATCTGACAGGCAATCAGTGGTGGTCCACCGCCGACATCCCTTCAGTTCGACTGCCTTATTACGATTCAGATCCACAGATGTTGGACACAAGACCACCCCATACACCACGATCAGAGATCCTGACAGGGCAGTGGTCAGAGCAGCATCTTAGCATGGTGGTGGTGCAGAGGCAGGCACTGCCATCAGGATTACAATATCCCTTTCTGACAGCCTTTTCATGGCGGGAATCCTGCCATGAAAAGGTTGTTGGAAAGGGATATGGGGGGGTCTGAAACAGGGCCCTCATCCTTTGTGGGCCACTGAAAAGTGACCCTGGGGGCACATGTAGTGCCCCCGCTCACCTCCATGCACCATTTGCCATGTATGACATGGTGCATGCCATATGATGCACGAATCACCATAAGGAAATGCACCGGGATGACATCTGCTGTGACTCTTTTATATGGCCAAGCCATGCTGTTGCAGTTGGACTGCCACCTTTCCAACTGCCAACCTGGCAGTCATATCCAAATACAGCAGATGGACCGCTGCATGCTCATCAGGTCGTCACCTGATTGCAGGAATAGAGGTTGGCGGTCCATCTGTAAGCCATCATAATGATGTCCTCATTCATTAATCATGTTAAAAGCACTGCTTTTGCCTTAATTAATTTAAAAGTTATATCTCTTGATCTATTGATTGGATTTTTGTCATTTTAGTCTTATTTTATTAAGATAAATATTCTCTATTTTTCTAAACCTGTGTGGAGTCTGCTTGTAGTGTACTCATTGTGTTACTGTGTGGGTGTGTTGCAAAGTTCCTCTGATGATAAGCCTGTCTGCTCTGCAAACAAAGGTTATCCTAGGTGTGTATGTAACTTACCCTAACTAGAATGGTAGACTCTGCCTGGCCAAGTTGCATACTCTAGCTAAACAGAAGCCCAATTTCTCACATGTTTATTTATTTATTTATATATTAATGTATATATATATATATATATATATGTATACATATTTATATCATAATATATATAGATTTATAGCATTATTTGTTTTGTTTTTATTTTCTTAGTGTAGTGATAATACAATTTGCTAAATGTATATATTTACTAATGTTTAGGTAAATTGATTAATGTTTTTATTAATAGAACAACAATAATATTTTATTAAAATTTTGTATGTTTTATTTTAGAGGCAACATTTAGTGCTTCTATATTTTTTCAATATTTAGGTATTTTAAACAGATTTGATGGCAGTATTTTTGTAATCAATGTTATTGTTTTCTCTTTAAGTGTAGGATCACAATATTGTGGTAATCAATATTTTATGGCTAATTTTTTTTCTTTGATATTGTGCCATACAACACATGAGACTGGACAGCAAGATGGGCAAATGCCATGGTTGGACCTGGTCAGCTGGAGGTGTAGTCTGACATTCAATTGAGAAGATGAAAGAAGAAAGGAGCTGTGACTCAAGACCCTATGCAGGAAAGGATGTACATTTCTACTTGAAAATCAAGTAGTCTGACATTCAATTGAGAAGATGAAAGAAGAAAGGAGCTGTGACTCAAGACCCTATGCAGGAAAGGATGTACATTTCTACTTGAAAATCAAGTACTTGTTTTCTACCCACTTCTAACATTATGAAGTGTTGAAAGAAGTTGGACCCATTGCTCATTGGATCTCGCAAACTAGCAGAAAACTCTACAACTAAGGGGCCCATTATGATCGCGGATGGACTTGAGTCCGTCCGCGACCATAGAGGAGGAGGGAACCTTCATATGGCCTGCGGAGTTCCCTCCTGTCCACTTAGGATGTGACCGCCACCCTGGCGGTCACATCCTCTATTTTTACCATTGCGGTGGGTGCGGCTTCAAGCTGCACCCGCCGCAATGGTAAAAATGCATACATTGCATTTGTATGTAGAAAGCGTCAGGCACCGTGCGGTGCCTGCCGATTTCTGCATACAAACGCAGGGGGGTATCATAGGTACCCCCCATGTGCACCCTCTACCCCCCTTCACCCAGGGGGCCCGCAACAGGCCCCCGCAGTGAAGTTCCACATGCTTTTCCAAGGCGGAAAACCCGCTGTGGAAAAGCATTTTTTAAAGCCCATCCTAATATGGCTGGCGGTGTCTGAGAGACACCGCCACCATATTAGAGCCTTTCCGCCGCGGTTGTAAGCCAACCGCGGCGGAAAAGCTGGGGACAGAAACCAGGACCCACCAGCCATCCTAATGTGGCGGTGGGTCTTTGGTGGGTCCGCTGCCGTTTTTCCGCATCCTCCGGGCCAGCGATGGCTTCCACCGGCCCGTAGGATGCGGAAAAACCGCAATCGTAATAGGCCCCTAAGTTAAGCAAGTCAAGTTGTTAAAAAATGGACAAAATCATAACAAACCTACCTTTGAGGTATTGCATCCACCGCAGATTCCTCCACTGAAGACATTTTCCCAGAGGATAAACCTGTTACATACAAGTCTGCTCAGCAAAGTCTGAATAATGAAAAGAAAAAAACAAGATTTCATCAACCTAATGCAGAAAGTAGGACCTGCATTTTTAGGTCTCACCTAGGCAGCACTCACGCTGCCTCTTTGAGACATGCTGTATTCAGGATAAGAGCATTAAGTTCCACCCACTTTCTGCCCATCTTTTTTAATTGGTTCTTGTTACTGTCCATTGCAAATGGTGGCTTTTCATTGGTCAATAGGCTTAGTAGTCCCTCCTTAGTAGTGCCTTTTTTCTTGATATAACCTCCCATGAAGACTTCCCCTGTAATATGTGTTATTACTCTGGATGTTTTAATTACAGTCTTGACAACTATTTTGTTAAATCCCTTTCTCCTACCTGCTCTTGCAGGTAGGACAAACTCTCCTACAACACTTTAAAAAAAAACTATTTAACCTGCGCTGCACACCTCATCTCCAATAATGGCAGCTGCGCTTATCTTTTGTTATCAGTGGCTGTTTCTTTACTTTTTTTACATGGGCGGCATGCCCCGCTTTAGCTTTTAACAATGAGTGTAGCGATTGCTTCATAAGTAAAGAAATAGAAAAAATAACATTTCCAATTCTTTACTCGAACACTACTTTGTTGAATCTCTTTCTCCTACCTGCTCTTGCAGCAAAAAAAAGTAGTGGTCTCTTAAGAGACTAGTACGAACCAGAATAGTCAGCGATTTCTAACCATCACATTCTAACAGCTTGTACTATACAATTTGAGGGGAGATTGAATGTTATTTTTCAAATATTTGCCTTCATAAACCAATACATGCATCCAATTGTACAAGGCTAAGTATTCTACTCCATACAAAATCTGTTGGGTAACCTTTCCTCTAAACATATTTATTAATGGTGATGATGTATAGCCAATATACCGGCAATACATCGTCATCAAATGTTTATTTCGGATATAAAAAATCCATAAAACACATACGAACAAATTGCAATTCATGAAAACTGAATACAATTGCAAGAGCAAATGCACAGCAAAGTATTGTTTTGGATACAATACTAAGAGATACAATGAGAGATGCAATACTGCCATCCCTAAAATCTTTAGAAAGTTGCTCTCTCCAGTCTCTTACTCAAGTGTGACCATACCCCATTTACCTTGGCTCCAGCAAATTCAACCAACCTATATTCTCTCTTTGTAAGGTTAACTGAGTACCCATGTAAAACTTTCCAAAGCAAGCAATTAAAACGGGAGTTCAATCTGTATTAACAAAGAATCGCCAAGTAAGCTGCTTTGATAATTCAGGAAATATGGAAGGATGCAATTCTGGGAGTGGAAGAAAGTTTGAACAGACCGCAAACATTAGGGTAGATCAACCAGTAGAATACAAAAGAAATTGGTGCTGGTACACATTCCTGTTGCAAGCCCTTCTGAATCTCAGTAGATTTGGGGTCTAAATCAACCAATTTTCAAAACAGGTATTGCAAGAATGCTACTAATCCTTGGCAAAATTCATGTTATTTCCTTTCCGGATATTACACGAAATGCTGACAAATTAAGCGGAGGTACGGGAAATTTCACTCTGGCATATTGTGCTATTTTTCAGTGCAAAATGCATCCTTGCATTCATGTATTTCATGGTAAAAATATAGGACAAAATTACATTTCTTTTTTTTCTTTTTTTTTTCTTTCAATTGCAATAGCTCTATTCTCTTTTTTTATATATATTTTTTATTGACAAACTGATGGAGAAGACAAATCATTGTACATGTAATAAGAAGATCATTATTAGCAAAATATATGTGGCACGCTCCCTGACAGGAGCTGATTCCGTTTTCCACTTGGAACACAGTAAAAGGTAATTCAATTCATACATACATAAGACAAGAAAAAAAAGATAATATATATATACGTATGCGAGAGCAGGAAAAGAAAATAATTTTTAGTCCAACAAAATAAATTTCTATTCATGATTAGGCGCAGGACCATCAATAAAATGGCCCCAAATTTTCTCAAATTTTTGTAGTGAGCGAGCTCCTCTAAGTTTAGCTAATCCTAACTCCATAGAATGGATTTCATTAATTATTGACCACCATTCCCAAATATTGGGAGGTTTAGTGCATATCCAAGCTCTAGCCAATACAAGTTTAGCGCAGGATATGAGAATCGTTATCAAAGCGGATTGGGGATGAGAAGCAGGATGTATATCAAGTAGTACAAACGATACAGTAAAAGCGGCTAAATTTTTTGGGGGGATTTCCAAAACTTTGAATATGTCCCCCCAAAAATCCTTTAGAGTTGGGCAGGAAAACAACATGTGTCCCAAATCTGCTGCATAAGCGAAGCATTTGGGGCATTTAGTATGGTCCCCTTGGATGTTATTGCGGGACCACTTGGAGATCTTTTACGGTGTGTAGTATAGCATACATGTTGTGCGAAACTGTTGTAATCTTAGGCTAGATGACCGTACAGCATTGTTAATATTAGCTAAAGAACATATAATTTGTTTGGAGGTTATATTTAAGCCAGTCTTATTACTCCATTTTTCAGCTAACTTTGTACAATCATCAGTTTTAACAGCGCAAAAGCATTTGTACGCTTCACTTATCACTGATTTGTTTTTAGTAGAATATAAACAGTTCCAAATGTCACAATCTAAAATACTATGTATTTGTTTCTTTCTTATTAAAAAATCATGTATTTGTATATATTTAAATCTCATTGTTTCCGTTATGTTATAGAGACTTTGGAGAGTGTGAAAATCTAAAAACCCTTGTGCACCATATAGGTCTCCCAGAGTGTTGATACCGTAAGCAGACCATCTAAGAGCCATTCCGTCATTGAAAATTCCCAGAAGACCAGGATTGCCCCATAACGGCAATTTCGGATGGTAAAAGGAGGTTTTGCAGTAAGCCATAATGTTAACCCATATCCTAACGCTATCTTTGGCGGTCTTAAATTTCACCCTCTTGTAGTAGTAAGGGTCATTAGCTCGCAATAAAAACAAATTTGATTCAGATTTTAACATAAAGGAATGAAAGAGAAAGATATCTTCATTATATAACAAAGATCGGAGGCGTCTAATAAATGAAGACCAAAAATATAACTTAAAATCAGGAAAGTTTAAGCCGCCCTTGTCTGTACAGTTTTTAAGGAGCATCAATGATCTTCTAGCTTTTTTATACCCCCAAATAAAGCTGCTGAATATTCCGTCTAGCTGTTTAAAAAAATAAATATTTAGTACTAATGGAATGGAGCGGAAGAGATAAAGAAATGTAGGTAGTATCTTCATTTTGATGAGGTTAATTCTGCCGATTAAGTTCAAAGGTAATCTATGCCATTTTTTTAGCAGGACAGTAGTGGATTTGATTAATTCGTTATAGTTAAGATTATTTATTTCTCGAATTTTGGATGTGATTTTGACACCTAGGTATGTGGCGGTCTTGCATATCTCAGGAACGTTGACCGCTGGTTTATAATTGGCTATAATTTGTGTTTTGTTTGTGTTTAGTTTATACCCTGATACTTTGCCAAATTTTCGAGCTTAAATGTTAATCCCATGTAGTGTTTTGATTATGTCAAAAGAATAGATGGCGATATCATCGGCATATGCCGTAATTTTCAATAACTGTTGATTGGTTTTGAAAGGAACAATTTCGGGTTGTATCTGAAGAGAGTGTAGAAATGGTTCGAGTGAGAGAGCGAATAGTAAAGGAGATAGGGGGCAGCCTTGGCGAGTACCCCTGGATATCACAACGTCTGTAGAGATCTGTCCCCCATAACTGATACAAGCTAAAGGGTTGTCATATAGTGCCTGTATCCCCTTCAGAAAATAACCATTAAACCCCATTTTGGTCGAAGATAGTCCCACCCCACTCGGTCAAAAGCCTTCTCAGCATCCAACAGTATCATACCGAGTGGGGTGGACTCTATCTCAGCCACGTCAAACGCGGTTATAGCCGTATTGACATGAATAGTAGTGTCTCTACCAGCAATAAACCCGTGTTGTTGCAGATTGACTATTTTGGACATAAGGGGAGCCAACCTAGAAGCTAAAATGTTAGCAAATATTTTTGCATCTGTGTTGATCAAAGATATGGGTCTATATGACCCCCTCTCTTCTTTTGATTTACCCTTTTTAAGAAAAAATATTATTTTGGCTTTGTTCCATGATTTAGGAGCCTTTCCTGTCACCCCAATGGATTGTATAACCTGTAGTAGTATGGGTATTAGTTCCTCTAAACAGATTTTATAGATCTCCAGGGGAATGGTGTCTTCCCCTGCGGCTTTTCCTGCAGGTAAGACAGCAATGGCTTGACGTAGTTCTTGCTCTGTAATTTTTTCAGACAATAGGTCTGTTTCTAAGATATCGGAC
The DNA here is from genome assembly GCF_964261635.1 of Lissotriton helveticus. Taxonomy (NCBI): domain Eukaryota; kingdom Metazoa; phylum Chordata; class Amphibia; order Caudata; family Salamandridae; genus Lissotriton; species Lissotriton helveticus. Next base: position 999,179,418 of record NC_136071.1, on the reverse strand, counting down.
AAAATTACATTACATGCAAACTAAATCTAAAAGCAGAGGGTCTGTTTGTTTGTCTTATTCCCTTGCTCCTACAAAGGTTGATTACCCGAATGACATCTCAATTACACGACGGGCATAATCATCTCATGCATTTCATGTAAGAAGCAGAACGTGAAATGTTGGAAATTATGTGAGATTACATCAGCAGAAACACAATTTCGTCTTTGCCTTATTGCTAGTGGGGCTAGAGGTATATTCCAGATTTTGCCACAATACTCACCAATCTACCCTCTCAAATGCCACCCATAAATTGATGGAGCACCACACATAGCCCTGTTGCTCAATGATCTGTGTAGATTCCAAAGCGCAATGAAGTGGTCTAGGGTAAAAACAAAATCCCCCTTAAAACATCCTGGTCATAGGCGATTAGGTGATATTCTAACACCCTAAGCAGGAGTCTTTGGAGGAAAATGTTACCATACAACCTTGAGATTATGCTTAAGGGCCTGGTTATGAGTGTTTATTGTATGTAATTATTTTTTGCCTATTTCAAGTTTTGCTTAACAAAATGGGACACAACATGCGGTTGTGTCACTTTTTTTAAAAACTTTATTTAGCAATTTCTTCATTACATCAAATGTTGTCTTGTAACATGAGTAGTCAGCCAACCACACCAAGAAAACTTTCACACTCATTTTGCCTGGACGGTCAGTATAGCACAATTATTTCAAAAAGGACTCGTAAAGTAAATTAAATTATTATCAGTGAAATATCTGCCTCACATTCGGTTCTTTAGTAGCAACATTTCACATTATGACAGTTACCATTGAATGCAACCATGTATTTCAATGCACAATCAAGGACCTGATAGGAGGACCAGTTCAATGCAAACAAGAGGAGATCAGCATGTATGCCTTCACTGTTTACCCAATACCTGTAGATACAATACCCTGTTCTTGTTGCGTGGCAGGGTCATCCTGTTGTGCATGCAGGTAGTGTCTAAACAGGGCCCATATATCTTTATGAAGGGAGCCCAGAAGAGTCGTGGCCGCATACAACTCGCTGTTCGTGGAACAAGTGGCTAGAATATTCAACCATCCTTTTTTTGTAGGGGGTTTCCTCCCACCCCAATGTATGGCCACTTCTCTTTTAGCGAACAATAAGCTGATTGCGACAAATCTATGGATATTTTGAGGAAATTGCACTACATAACCCAACAGCGTGATTTCAGGTAGGGGTGTCATGTGTACGTTTACCAATTTGCTGATAAGGTTATGTACTAGCACCCAGAATGTGGATATTTGCGGGCAGGTCCATGCCAAATGGGCGAAATCTGCACCAGGGGCATTGCATTTTGGGCAGCGATGGGATCTAGATGGATCAATTCTGTGGACTTTAGCCAGAGTCATATATGCTCTCCGTAAAAACTTAAAATGTATTAGTTTATGGCGACTGTTGATGGAGACTTTTTTGGTGACTGAGCAACAGAAAGACCATTGCTCATCTGAGATCAGGGATCCCAAATCTTCTTCCCATGCATGTCGTATTTTATCATCCACTGCTGGAATAATTTCTGCACATGTTTTATAGAGTTTGGATATCAAGTGTTTTCCTCTCTCACTCTCTATTACCATAGTTAGTGGAGAAAATGACGGAGGCTCTAACGGGAAAGTGGGAGCGATAGAGCGCATTGCAGAATGTATTCTCATGAGTACAGACCTATCCATGAATGTGGGTTCAGTAAATCTGGATTCATCACTTGGATCAAAAACATGTCCGTCCAGGAACAGAACTCCTATTTTTGTAATATTAAATTCGGCACATGTGCGTTATATTAGTGCTTCCCTCGTAATTGGTAGCCACCTAGCGTTTGGAAGAGGCATCCCTGAGGAATATAGTGCAGCTGTGCAGGTGATTCAACGTAGTTTTACCCATGCCCAGCTTGTTGTAGATACCGGTTGGATATCCCTGGGATCCCTGGGAAATCCTGGTGGTAAAACAGATGTCAATGGGTCTGGGCGGACCAAATCCGATTCTGGACGGAGATAGGGAATTCTGGTTTCTGGATGATACCATGATTGAGCAAATCTGCACTGGGCTACTAAATAATATAGGAGCATATTATCAAGCAGGGTGATAGGCAATTATCGCCGCTTTAGCGGCCATTTCCGGCCGCTAAGCGGCGATAATTCTATCGCTATTAGCAAGCTGTCGCTAACTGATGTTAGCGACAGCTTTTAGGCGATAGCGAGCGGTTTGGGGCCTGCTTTGCATGTCAGCGATGTTTATCGCTAATGGCATGCAAAGTCGGCGTACCCAACCAGTTAGCGACTGAAAGCAGTCACTAACGTCGCTATCGCCTATTAGCAAGGCAGGCGTAGCGATGGAAATATTTGCGCTAAGCGCGAATATCTCCAAATACTAACACCTGCCCAGACCAGTTCTTAGCCATGTTATCCAATGGGAGGTGGATAACATGGCTAAGAGCATTTCATCGCTAATGCGTGAATATCGCTGTATTCTCAGCGATATTCACGCATTTTGCCACTATCGCTGGATATTTTAGCACAATGGAGAAAAACGTTGCTAATAGCATGTTTTCTCCGCTAACATATCCAGCAATAGGCAGCGATAAAAAAATCGTCGCTAAGCCTATTTAGCGATAATTATCGCTACTTGTTGTTAATATGCCCCATAGTTTCATGTCTGGTACACCCTATCCCCCCCTGTCACAGGGCAACGTCATAATCTGCCATCTAACCCTTGCACTCCCATTACCCCAGACTAGTCTTGTTAGATGAGAATTTAGCATTGAAAAAAAAGTATTAGGTAGGTAAATCGGAATATTGTTAAATAAATATACAAACTTAGGGAGTACAACCATTTTGATAAGGGCCACTCTGCCTACCAATGACAAAGGGAGTTTGAGCCATTTATCTATTTGTGTCTCTAGAGCAAACACTGCATGTCCGTAGTTCAGTCTGATAATTTGCTCAGTGTCTAGATGTATATGTATTCCCAAATACTTCACTGAGTCCATGCACCATTCAAATGGGAACTCCCGATCCCATTTAGCGGTACTTGCCGTGAGAGGAAAAACCACAGACTTATGCCAATTTATGCCCAGGCCAAAGATTGTGCCAAAGCGCAGAATTTCCCTAAGAGGAGGGTCAAGGTTGTTTTGTGGGTCGCGAACATACAGTATTGTATCATCCGCGTATAATGATACCAGCAGCGGGCCTGTATCGAATTGCAATCCCCGGTGCAGGTGTTTTTCTTGGAAATGGCGCATTAGTGGGTCCATAGCTAGAATGAATAACAGGGGGGAGAGTGGGCATCCCTGACTTGTTCCTCGGGAAAGGGTGAAGGGAGCACTCAATGTGCCGTGTAGTCTCAAACGGGCAGTGGGCTGGCTATATAATAGTGCTGTTGTGGCCACAATCCCAGCCGTCATACCCATACGGTGCATTATAGATATAATGAAAGCCCATTCCAAGGAGTCAAATGCCTCTTCGGTGTCTAGCAGTATTGCAGCTGCTGGAATCCCAGGGTTTATCCTGTGTAGGCTATTGAATAAGGTACACAAGTTGAAGGCAGTCGAGCGATGGGGTATAAAACCAGACTGTGCTGGTGATATTATGGATTCCATTAGTAGGGACAGTCTAGTGGAGAGGACTTTAGCTAGTATTTTGTGATCTAGGTTTAGGAGAGAGAGCGGGCGATATGATCCACATAATAGAGGATCTTTCCCAGGTTTGGGAAGTAGGATAATCACTGCTTCATGCAATGTAGGGGGTAAGATTTGCCTTTCTAACACTTCGGCGTATACATCTAAGAGTTGCGGAATCAGTAAATCTTTGTAGGCTTTATAGAAGGCACCTGTGAAGCCATCTAAGCCAGGAGCTGATGATGGTTTTAAATCTGTAATGGCTTCATCAATATCAGTTGCTGCTATTAGCTCCGCAAGGAAGTCCTGCATGTATTTTTCCAGGTATACAAGTGCCACTTCTGAGAGGGATGCTTACTGCCCTGTCCGGTCTGATCCCACATTGGAGGCGTATAATTTCTTGAAATGTGTCAAAAATTCCCCCTGAATATCTATTGGGTCTGTAATCCTAAATCCGGACTCAGTTTGTAATTGTGCTATATATGCATTTTGATAAGGAGGCTTGTTCATCTGGGCCAATACCTTTCCCGGGCGTTCACCCTCTCCATATCTCAAGGCACTTTGATATTTCCCTATATATAGGATTTCTTTGTCAGCCATGTCCCTATAGTCAGTTAGAAGTGACAGTCTCTGCTTGTTAGTTTTAGGGTTGGGCATTAGGAGTTGTCCAGCTTCCAGTGACACATGTTCTTTTTCTATTCGTGTCAGTGTTCTATGTAAGTCTCGTAGTACCCCTACGTGTTTAGATATACTCCTCTCATATAAGCTTTAAATCCCTCCCATAACATTGCTGTGGAATCCACAGACCCTGTATTAATTTCAAAATATTCTTCTATTGCTTCTCGAATTTCATTTTGAAAGATTTCATCCTCTAATGCGCAATTCGGAAACCGCCATTGTCTCTCAAAGCCCTCTTTTATGGATAAGAATGGCAGTACCCCTAGCATAATTACTAACATTTGCAAAATATCTGTGCGTTCCCCAGCTACAAGCAAAGCTATTCGGATCAGTGTTGGATAAATGCGTTTCCTGTAGAAATGCAACATCAATACCATGTCGGTCAAATAATGCAGCACCTGCCTTTTCTTATGAGTGTCATTTAGGCCTCTAATATTCCACGTCACCACAGACAGTTCCGAGGGGGCAGAATTATGTGCCATATTAAATTGGACATCTCATCTATTCTATGTCTAGTGTCGTTCAAACTTGTCTGTTCCATCTGACCGTATTCCATTGTGTTGTAGAACCAAGAAAAGCCTACCTCAAGGAGGAGTGGGGGCTTGGCGGTGCGGGAATCACCCGAGTCTACTCTTACCCTTCTTATATAATAAATTGGACCTGGAAACCTTCGTCTACAGAGAGAATCACCTTTATTACAATAGCCCGGGCTATGGAATAGAGTCCCAAGCTAGTCAGAGACAAAACCCAGGAGGCTGCTGCCTTACTCCACAGCAAACAAGCCTCATATACATTTTTATTCCACCCTTTTGGCATTCAGTCCATTGTTCAATAAGGGCGGTGTTTGTAGTTGATGACCTGATCAAGGCGGTGTTTGTAGTTGATGACCAGATCTAGGCTCGGCATTCAGACCATTGTTCAATCAGCTTGATCAGGACTCGGCATTCAGACCATTGTTAAATCAGCTTGATCAAGACTCGGTATTCAGACCATTGTTCAATCAGCTTGATCAAGGCTCAGTCAGTTAGACCATTGTCCAGATGAACTGATCACGGTCTCAAGGATGTTTACCAAGCAGGGTGCAGAAGATGAAAAACAAGCTTGTTTACACAGGGCGTAGGTGTCTCATGGCTTTCTGTTGAGGAATTGGCTAACTGCAAAGAACAGTGGGGGCTTGGGTACGTGATAGTTTTTTAGCGTCAGCAGAAATGGAGACTGTAGGCAGGGTTTTGTCACGAGATGGCAAGGAATGGAGGAATGTAAGGAAATTAATACGACCTAGTGAAAACTTATTTTCTTCAGTGTACCTAGCATAACTTCGTATCTCAATAACAAAATAAAACCTCCTCACTCCCCCCTCCCAGCCTCCTTGCCCTTCCTTGGAGGCAAACCCCCCTTTGCTGAACCAAAACTGCACGTATAGAACAACACTATTACTTAAAAAGTCTTCTGTAAAATGTGCATTAACATAACATATACCAATCTTACGGTGATCACCAAGGGGGGGGGGGTGACAATGCCCCGTCCGCCATTAGGCACTGTAACCTGCAAAGAAGTATATATGTTTAACCCATAGTTGTGAATAGAAACTGTTATATAGTTCGTTTATGGCCCGTTCCGGAGATGAGTTCCATACTGGCGGCTGACCCACTCAGTGGAGGGCAGTTTCTGTGGTCTTTATTCGTGCTAGCGTTGTTAGCCTTGTACTTGTGGTAGAATTCTTACACTTCTGTAGGGTTATCAAAAATGCGGTCTCTAAAGTTCATGATGCGAGCTATTATCGGCCTGGTTGGGCATCCAGGATTTGGCCAAGAGACCGGTGAGCCCTTTCCACCACAAAGCCCGCCGTGAACGCCTCCCTACCAAATAAGTCTCTTAGGACCGATTCTACGAAGGTGTCCATGCGGTCAGTAGCCGTTGATTCGGGCACACCTAGAATTCGTACGTTGTTGCGACGGCTGCGTGATTCCAAATCCTGGTTCTTGATCGCTACGTCCTTGAGGATATTTTCAACCCACTCTAGCCGCTTGAGGGTTTGCGCCGTGCCATCTTCAAGATCAGAGGTCCGTGACTCTACTACATCAAGGCGTCTATCATGTGCCTTGGTTTTGTCATCCATATGCACAATATTCTTATCCAAGGTATCAAAACGAACATCCAGCGCCTTGAAGCCAGCTCGCATCTTCTGCAGGAGGGCCCCTATCTGTGCTCCAGATTCCACGGGGCTATCAGCTTCCGCCCACCCTCCGCCATCTTGCTGGGCTGATCTTGATCAGTGTCTGATACGTTTTCAAATGGCAGCAGGCATTGTTTCGGGTCATTGCGGCCCATGCCTGGATTTGCCTTACTATATAGGCCCAGTTTAGTGTGTACAGGGTTGTGTGCAGTCACCACTAATGTGCCTACAGGAGCTCACAGGCTTAAGACAGCGCCTGCACTGTTCAGCCATGCAGCGCAATTTCTCATGGTCCCAGGATCCTAGTTGCCAGGGCCAGGCTTAAATGCCCTTGATCAATAACTTGCACATTGCAGTAGGGAAACAGGTCGTTGAAGGGGCATCCACCTCATATGGCAGCAGAGCTTAGGCTTGCTCACTGTGTGGCAGTAGAACTTTACAGGTTGAATCCCCCTCCAGCATGAACGCAGACGATTCAGGCATCCTCAACAAGGCAATGGGGGAGGGTTGGAGAGATCGGGAGTGGGCGAAACTGGCAGCAAGTTCATATTGATTTAGCGCGTCCATGCGCACGCATACTGTATGTTCCCAGGGCTGGATTTGGCTTCAATCATTGACTTACATGCGGGCTCTTTTCCATTGCGTCCCGATGCCCAAGTCAGCACGCCGCTCAGGAGCATATGCCTACCGGTGGCCTACGGACCTCCCGCTAATGGTCTGCAGCGCTTGCGGTGTTTCGACACTTTGCGCTCCAGTTCACCCCCACCTGCTCACCTTCCTGCGTGTAAACAGAGGTCCGCCGATCAGTCCGTCGCCACTTTGCTTTCCCCGAACTCTTTTTCACTGTCATGTGCCGCCATCTTGTGGTTACGGGCAGCGCCGCCGCCCGAGTCAAATCTTATGCTCCAGACTACGATTTCATGTGATGAAGGGCTCCCGATGTGTAGGGTTCAGCCCGCAACTGCCAGCAGCATTTTTAGAGCCATGAGGCTGCTATAGCCTATTGTGTCAGGATATTTGCCTCTACGGCCGGCGGAGCTTCAGAGCAATGCAGCCATCTCTGCCTGCGGCTTGGCCACACCCCCACGCCATTGTGTCACTTATCTGTTTTTTTTTCTGTCCTCATTCCACCAACTTTATTGCTCGTGTTACTCTCATTCCTCAGAAGAAGAAAGGAGGGGAAGATGAGCAAAACCATCCAAAGATTACTGATGTTTCCACATTCCTCTCCCTCCCATTGCGACTTGTGGGGGTGAGCCAGGGCCTCCAGCATATGTGGCTTAATCATCAGACCCGCCTACTGTTGTTTCCATTCTACAAACATTAGCCAAACTTTCTCCAGACTTTTAACATCACATGTAATATCCATCTGGCTCATACAGTTAATGCTTCTGAGGCAGTCAGCAAACAGTGGGGAATTTTCAGATTTCCAGAGCCTGCATGTCTCCGCCTCGCCAACAAGATCATATCAAAACAAATTTAGTTGTAACTGGATTTGATCGTATACAAGCATCTCAATTCAGACCCAAAAATATGAGTCGCGGGCTTATCTTGATCTGTTGACCAGTCACTTCCTTTAAAAAGTTACATACCGATGTCCAATAGGGCACGATCTTCGGACACTGCATAAACATATGAAGGTCATCTGTCGATGCAAACGTACATCTTGGACATGCATATGTATTCCAAGTGACTCTTGAGAGCTTAGCCGGAGACCAGTATACACTGTGTGAGGCAAATAAGAGATTTTGCTTAAGTGAGGTGGGTTTCACCACTGCCCGTAAGGTGGAAAAAGAAGGATGCCACACTTGCTTTAGGTCTTCTTCCCCTAACCCATCTGCCCACAGGTTCGAAATATCTGACACGCCCTTATCATCCGCCTCTAGAAGGGCCCAGTACCAGAATGCTATTTCCTTTTTTGTGGGCCAGTTCTCATTACCTGTTCCTACCAAGACTCCTCGGCCACTTCGACCCACTCTTGAGTGTCCCACCAATAGTGTAACTGGTAGTATTTAAATCTGGTTAATTGACCCTTGGTGCAACTGCCTAAAACTTCCCAGCTCACTAAACTTTGTCCCATTCTGAGGCCTGCCCAGTAATGTAACCCCGCCGATTTTAAGGGCTGACTAAGCTGATCCATCAGACAGGCAAGAGTACCCAGGGAGTCCCAAATCGGTGCCCAGGAAGAATAGCATGATATTCCCAACCTCCTCAGTAAACATTCCCATGATCTTAAGGTGGTTTTCAGGATCTTCAACCTCACTTTATTGAAATATTTCAGGTCTCCATATTTAAATAGGAAGTGACACTGACCTTGACTTAAATCCCCAAGCATTGCCTCAAAAATTAAACCCACTGGTGACCAATCTGGCCTGTTTGCTAACATACAGAAGTTCTTGAAAGGGAAAGCGTAACAGTACATGAGCAGATCTGGTAGGGCCAATCCCCCCACATCCAACTTACTCCTCAATTTTTTCCTTGATATCCTGGGTCCCTTTAGGGCCCAAGTAAACTACCTATTTTCCCCTGGAGTTTAGTTATTTCCTCCCTCTGAAATATTAAAGGAATGGAAATAAAAAGAAAGGTAATTTTAGGGAGGACAATCGTCTTAATCAGATTAACTCTGCCATATATATTTAGAGGTAAGTTAGCCCATTTTACTAACACTCATTATTACTAACAATCTCTCTGCTTCCTGACTCACTTATTTCCAGTTAATACTAGAGCTTTCTTTGAGTTTCTGTGTAATTAAGATGCCGAGATATCTCATTTGGGATTTAGTCCCCGAGTACTATTCGTCTGGTTCCAATTTCGGTCTTATCCACGTTAACCTTATACCCCGTTATCCTGCCAAAGCTCTGTGCCTTGGCCATCAGGTTGGGGATTGCGGCCTGCTGTTTGGTGGTATGGAGGATCAGATCATCTGCATATACGGCCAATATTGCCATGAACCCAACTGATTTAAAGGGGAAAATAGTGGGATCTACTTGAATAGATTTTGCAAAGGGCTCAATATGTAGATTGAAGAGTAGCGGAGACAGATAGCAACCCTGTCTCGTACCCCTGGTGATGTAAAACCAGTCACACAGCTCTCCGTTAACCAGTACCCTGGCTCTAGGGAGGCGATATAAGTTTTGCACGGCCTTTACTATATTCTGTGGAAAACCAAAGCATTTTAGAGTTTCCCAGAGATATGCCCAATGCACTTGATCAAAAGCCTTTGCTGCATCTACAGCCACTACAGTCAAAGGGAAATTCTGGGCCTCTGCCATATCAATAGCCCCCATCATCAGATACGTAACCTCATTGAGCTGCCTCCCCGGGATAAAACCTCTTTGGTCTGAATGTACAACTCCCCTAATAACCTGTGATACTCTAGAGGCTACAATCCCTAAAATGATCTTGTAATCATTCTTCAAGGGCGCTATTGGTCTATATGAATCAGCTCTCACTGGGACTTTATTCAGTTTCAGGATTAGGACTACCATTGCGTATGACCAAGATCGGGGTGCTTCCTCACCCTCTATATATACTGCATTAAATACATCTTTCAAAGATGGAATTAATTTGTCTATAATTCAGGTGTAGATCTCAACTGGAAAGCCATCTAGACTGACCGCTTTTCCGGCCAACATTCTTCTGCATTGTGCCCTAATCTATTCCTCCATGATCTCGCCTCCAAAACTCTCTTTTGCTCCCTTGTTAATTGCGGAAGCTCCGTCTCCTTTAACCAAGCCTCTATACAATCTTTTCTTGGTTGTATATCTTCTCTATATAGGCTACTCGTATGCCTCTGAGCTTCTCCCCATATATCTGCATTTGTATTTAAAATCCCCCCAGTCTCTGTATTCATCAGATTCAATATCGAGTTCCTGGCCTTATCTGCTTTAGCCTTACATGCCAAGAGCGAACTAAATCTTTCACCATAAAAGAAGTGCTGGAGCATGCTAACTTTCCACCTGTCAAGTATCTTTTTGTCCAACTGTGCTTGATATTCTGCCTGCAGCTCTTCCAGTTTCCTGCTAAGCACTGGTACTCTGACTGAACCCTCAAGCGAGGCCTTCTGGAGAACAGGTTCTCTCTCCTTAATTTCTGTGGTACTCTCCTCCTCTCTCTGTCTTACGGCCCTCCTGTTACAAATTATTATGGAGCTTATTTTTGCCCTTAAATACACTTTAAAAGCATCCCAGACTATTTGTAATCCAGCAAAGCCCCTATTACATTGAAATAAGTCAGCTGTCTTATCTGGTAAATCGAGTACCACCCTCTTGTCTAACAGGATCATCCTATCCAGGGTCCACCTTCTTTGCCCCATTTGTTTGTTTTGAGGTCAGGACTACCGGAGAATGGTCTGAAAGGACTGCGGACATGATTTACAGCCTCAACCGCCCCATTCAGTTCCTGGTCCACTATAAAGTAATCAATGCGGGAATGATGGCCATATTTTTTGCTGTAGAATGTGAAACCCCTGACTGACCCCACCCTTTTGCGCCAATTATCTGCCAAGTTATGTTCACTGTCTTCCCCCTCCTTTGTGCCCCGTTTTTGCTTCTGTGCCACTTGTTTTTCCCCTCTATTGTGCCCCGTTTTTGCCCTCTGTGCCACTGTTTTCCCCCCTCTGTTGTGCCCTGTTTTTGCCCTCTGTGCCACTGTTTTCCCCCCCTCTGTGTGCCCCGTTTTTGCTTCTGTGCCCCTCGTTTTTTCCCTCTATTGTGCCCCATTTTGCTCTCTGTGCCACTTTTTTCCCCCTCTTAGCGCCCCATTCTGCTCTCTGTCCCACTGTTTCCCTGCCCCCTGCCCACTCGCTGCTCCTGCCTCCCAGCTGCTCCTCCCTCCCACCTCCCCATATAAGTCGGACGCTGCGCAGTGAGGTGAGCAACCCCTGACCCTCCTGGTAGGTCGCCCCCCCCTCCACGCACTCCGCCTGTGTGCTCCTGCTGCCGCTGCCGAGAACCCACTGGTAAGTGTGCTCTACCCCCGTGTGGCCCTCTGTGCCACTGTTTGTCCCCCTCTGTGTGCCCCATTTTTGCTCTCTGTGCCACTGTTTTTCGCCCTCTCTATGCCCCGTTTTGCCCTCTGTGCCACTGTTTTCCCCCTCTGTGTGCCCCGTTTTTGCTCTCTGTGCAAGTCGTTTTTCCCCTCTGTTGTGCCCCGTTTTGCCCTCTGTGCCACTGTTTTTTCCCCTCTGTGTGCCCCATTTTTGCTCTCCGTGCCACTCCTTTTTCCCCTCTGTTGTGCCCCATTTTGCCCTCTGTGCCACTGTCTTCCCCCTACTTTGTGCTTCGTTTTTGCTCTCTGGGCCACTCGTTTTTCCCCCCTATTGTGCCCTTTTTTGCCCTCTGTGCTACTGTTTCCCCCTCTTTGCGCCCCATTCTGCTTTCTGTCCCACTCTTTCCCGGCCCCCCAGCCCACTCGCTGCTCCTGCCTCCCGCCTCCTGCCTCCCAGCTGCTCCTCCCTCCCACCTCCCCATATGTGCAGGACGATGCGCGGTCGTGCCCCTGGCGCGCCTAAGGCAAGCCCATCTGCGCCCGTCCGCGCCTGGACCAGTGCCAGAAGAAACGCCCAGTGCCAGAACCCCTGGACCCCGCGAACGCCACAACACCAGACTCCGCTACGACGCCAGCACCCTCCACGCACTCAACGCCGGCCGAAACCACACCTGCTTCCAGGCCGCCCCGAAACGGACCCACGGACCCTTCTCCTGCCGCACCTGCAGCTTCACCTGCGACAGAGCCACCAAACCTCCAAGGACTGGACTCAACCACCTCCGCTGCATACTCCTCAACACCCGCTCTGCACGCAAACACGCCGTCGAGCTCTGGGATCTGCTCGACCCCTCCGCCCCAGATGTAGCCTTCCTAACCGAGACCTGGTGGAACGAATCCTCGGCGCCCGACATCGCCATAGCCATCCTGGACGGCTACAAGATCACCCGCAGGGATCGTGCCAATGGAATCGGAGGAGGAATAGCCATCGTCCACAAGTCCACCCTCTATGTCGCCACCCACGCAGACGACACCCTCAACACCGCCGAACACCTGCACTTACGGATCCACACCAACCCCAACACCACCCTCAGAGGAACACTCGTCTACAGACCCCCCGGACCCCGGGCTCAGTTCAGCGACTCCATTGCCGACCTCGCCAGAACCCACGCACTCGCCTCCACGGACTACATCCTCCTCGGGGACCTGAACTTCCACCTCGAGAACAATGACGACACCAACTCCGCCACGCTGATCGACAACCTCGCCAACCTCGGCCTCAGACAACTCATCACCGCACCCACCCACGCCGCCGGCCACACACTGGACCCCATCTTCTCCACAAGCACCCACGTCGCCTTCGACCACACCACCGAACTCCACTGGACCGACCACCGCTGCATCCATTTCACCTTCAAGAAACCAACCATGCACCACCGCACCCAACAGCTGCCTCGCCGCTGCTGGAGCAAAGTCACCGAAGACCAGCTGATCACCATCCTCACCCAGAACCCACCCACCGACCCCACCAACCCAGACGCCGCAGCCCGCAACCTCAGACAGTGTATCAACGACTGCGCCAACACCCTCGCCCCACTCAAGAAACCCTCCAACAGCCACGCCAGCAAGAGAGCCACCTGGTTCACCGACGAGCTCCAGACCTCCAAACGCGCATGCCGGAAACTGGAGAAGAAATGGCTCCACGAACGCCCCACGGACAACCATGCAGCCCACAAGGACGCCACCCGCAGACATCACCACCTCATCAGTCAGCCAAGAGATCCTCCTTCAAAGACCGCCTGGATAACAATGCACACGACACCAAAGAGCACTTCAGCATCATAAAAGAACTCTCCAGCGCCAAAGCCAACGACATCCTGCCCTCACAAGAACTGTGCGACTCACTGGCCATCTTCTTCCACCGCAAGATCGCTGACATCCACGACAGCTTCAACACCACGACCGCCCCGACTACGCCAGACTCCACCTCCCCTGCGAACACCACCAGCGCCAACCGCCTGACCTCTTGGTCCAACGTCAACGACGACGAGACACGCAAGGTCATGAACTCCATCCACTCAGGATCTCCGTCAGACCCGTGCCCACACCATGCATTCAACAAAGCAGACGCAGCCATTGCACCCCAACTACGGAAGGTCATCAACATCTCCTTTGAAACAGCGACATTCCCGGAAAGCTGGAAGCACGCCGAAATCAACGCCCTCCTCAAGAAGCCCGAGGCGGACCCCAAGGACCTCAAGAACTTCCGACCCATCTTCCTGCTGCCGTTCCCGGCGAAGGTCACCGAAAAAATCGTCAACATGCAATTGGCCCGCCACCTCGAAGACAACAACATCTTGGACTTGTCCCAGTCTGGATTCAGATGAAACCACAGCACCGAGACAGCCCTCATCGCTGCAACTAGACAACGGCGAAACATCAGCCCTCATCCTCCTGGACCTGTCAGCCGCCTTCGACACGGTCTGCCATCGCACTCTAAAGACACGCCTCCAAGAAGCCGTAATCCAAGAGAAGGCGCTTGACTGGACCACATCCTTCCTTGCCGGCAGAACCCAGAGCGTCCGCCTCCCACCCTTCCGATCCGAAGCCACCGACATCATCTGCGGCGTTCCCCAGGGCTCATCCCTCAGCCCGACGCTGTTCAACGTCTACATGGCCCCCCTCGCACAAGTGGCCCGCCATCACAACCTCAACATCATCTCCTATGCCAACGACACCGAGCTCATCTTCTCCCTCACCAAGGACACACACACCGGCAAAACAAACCTCCATGAGGGAATGAAGGCCGTCGCCGACTGGATGAGGAGCAGTTGTCTGAAACTGAACTCGGACAAGACGGAGGTCCTCATCCTCGGATCCACCCCCTCAGCCTGGGACGACTCCTGGTGGCCGGCCACACTGGGAACAGCACCAACACCCACCGACCATGCACACAACCTAGGATTCATCCTCGACTCTTCCCTCTCCATGTGTAAGCAGGTCAACGCCGTCTCCTCCTCCTGCTACAACACCTTCCGAACTCTCCGCAGGATCTACAAGTGGATCCCAACCGAAACAAGAAGAACGGTGACACAGGCCCTCATCAGCAGCAGACTGGACTACGGCAATGCACTCTACGCAGGAATCCCAGCCAAACACCTACGACGACTGCAACGCATCCAAAACGCCTCCGCCAGACTGATCGTCAGTGTCCCCCGCCGCAGCCACATCATCCCCCACCTGAGAGACCTACACTGGCTCCCCGTCGACAAGAGGATCACCTTCAAGCTTTTCACCCACGCACACAAAGCACTCCACACGCCGGACCAGCCTACCTGAACAGCAGACTCAGCTTCTACCCACCCACCCACCAGCTCTGCTCCGCCAGCCTCGCCCTCGCTGCTGTCCCCCGCATCCAACGAACGACCTCCGGCGACAGATCCTTCTCCTACCTCGCCGCCAAGACCTGGAACGCCCTCCCTACCTACCTACTGCAGACCCAAGACCTACTCGCCTTCAGAAGACTCCTCAAGACCTGGCTCTTCGAGCAGTAGCGGTACCCCCTCCCCTCAGCACCTTGAGACCCTCACGGGTAAGTAGCACGCTTTACAAGTACTCTGATTGATTGAGTGATTGATTCCATTCTAAATGGGTCTCCTGGGGCACAATTATATGTGCCCCACTATGCTTGAGGTATTCTGTCTCTAACGCTAGCTTCTTCTTAGTGTTCCAGCCCCACTCACCTGAAGTAGAGGTACTGCGGCAATGAAGAGAACCCCATTAACCCCTGCCCGCGCCTTGACCCTCAGTGCTAAACTAAACAAGCACGAGCGGCCAACGCACCAGGGGCCAGGTAGGAAGGAAAATAACAGGGAAGGACGTGATGAGACTGCTAGGCTTCTCTCGGGTTCTCACTGGGACTGCAGGCACTCCACAAGCATCTATAGGCACATACAAAAGAAAAAGTATACAAATATTATTAAACAAACACCCCAAGGTGAACTAAATCATAACATCAAAATTCCGTGGCTCACCCCTTGCTGTTGAGTAATCGCCTCTATATGTATTGGAATTTAAGGCATTCTTTCAGTCATACGAGGAAGCAGTAATTCAGCGTACTCCAAGACAACCACAAATGTGCTCTGAAATGTTCAATATAGCGGGAAAAACATGAAACGTGAAAAAACACGCAGTTAAACCTCTCCGCTATTTACCAACAAGGATGGGAGAGTGCAAATACACAAAAATAAGGAAAACAACCAGTGCACTGGAAAACTATAAAAAGGAAAAAAAGGAAGGTACTCCAGAACATTAAAACAAGGAAAACAACTCCTCGTCAACCTGACTGCTGTGATAGGGTCCCAAAGTCCAGAAAACCAGAAGTCTGTTTTCTCCAGCCGGAACAAACCGAATCCTCCAAGGATCCAACACAGGCAAGAACTCCTCCAGATAGCGAGCACTTCGATCTTCAGCCGGGCGCAAGAACGCCAAGGCCTACTCCTTCCGGGGCAAGGTACCGGAAGAAAACCCAAGCGAGGAGGAACAGGGAGAGGGCTGTAAATACGGCCCATCCCGCTTCTACTCCCAAATTGGCTGCGCAAGAAAAGGCAAAGTCATCACTATCCCCCTGCAGGGGAGACAGGAAAAGGAAAACCTGCCCACACCCACGAAGCAGACCAACAAGGAGAATATGTCACACCAGCACCGCACGAACAGGAGCACCACCCACACAAGGATACGGTAAGGGCTATCGGACCGCAACACTTAGATCTCAAACCATTAATGTTCCAGGATATAAACTGAACTATGTTTAGCTTATTCATGCTTATATCCCCAAACCATGTGCCATTTTAGCTCTCCCTGCAGGGGCTCTTGTATAGATGACCTGGGCTGATAAAACCCTTGAATTATATTAAACTGACTACAATTTAGCGAGACAAGGACACATTTTTTCTTTTTGTTCCCGTGCTCCCTCCACCCTGTGCCCCCCTTCACCCCCTCCCCCGGAACCCCCTTTCCTATCCTTATGCATTAGAGTCCTCCCTTTGTGACCCCACCTCCCGAAGAGAGATACTCGATGTGCACTAAACTAAAACAGAAAAAAACAAATCAAATTAGCTATTCAATATATTCCTCTAATTCATATTGTTGAGAAACTACCACACTCTGTGGGGACCATTTCAAACCTGAACTGGAGGTAGTGACTGTGGAGCCCTCCATCTGAGTTCTAAATGCATCAACTTCCTCAGGGTTGCTGATATTGTGCATCTTGTTTCTCCACATGATTTTTAACATGCTGGAAACTTAATCTGGACCTGGTCGCCTTTGCCATGTAGGTCATTCATTCTGGTACCCAAATCCCATTGCCTCTGCGCAGTTCTCTTCCCAATGTCCGACCTTACGTGATAGTTAAAGTCCTTGACCTTCAGGGATCTATCCTTCAGAGCTCGTTTCAGCACCAGCTCTTTAACAGCATAGATGAGAAAATTAATCAGAAATTTCCTTCGGAGTCTTCCTATTGGGGTTTAGTTTGAAAGGGACCCTGTGGACTCTTTGAATTTCATTCTCAAGATCCAGACCTGGCCTACCTTGCAATATCCCCTCTCTCAAACGTTTTCAAATAAAGCCTTTTAGATCGCCTTTTTTTATGCCTTCCGGAATACTGAGAACTCTCAAGTTATTGCACCTAGATTGAGTCTCAAGCCATTCCAGGTCATCTTGCAAGGCTTTATTCTGGGATTTCAGAACCTTTATATCCTGGGAATTCTGAATCATTCTTACTGACAAAACCCTAGCCTCTCCTTCGATAATTGCAGTGCGTTGTGCGATATTGTTCAGGTGTTCCTCTAGCACCAGACATTTTTCTTGGATATTCTTTTAATTGGTCTCTGATATCTCGAATTTCATGAGAATGTCCTGCCTAAAATTCTGTAAAATATTTTCCAATTGGTTATCAACTCCCCCCTCAACCTGAGGACTAGCCTCGCCCTGGCTTAGGGTTCCCTCTATAGGATTCCATGTGGTGTCTTGGGTCAGTCCTGGGACCCCATCTACCCAGTTATCTAGCGGAGAAAAACGGTTACTAAGGGGGGCATTTGATATTCTCTCAACTCGTGGAGGGGCCGGTGTTGGACTTACCATGCCACCCCCCCCACTGAGCCGGTGGGGAAGCTTTTGTCTATTCCATAATTCCGACATAAGAGTTGAGCAAGGGGGAGGGTTTAGTAAGTAAGCACCCCTCTTTCAGTCCACACTGCTTTGGTTTCCCTGCAGCTTTCCCCGATTTCCTAATGGGTGACAGAATGATTGCCACCTGCTGAAAATGCCAATGCGGCCCACGGGGGAAGCGAAGGTCGCAGACCAGTCTTCCCCCGGGGTATTCGCGCAAAAGGCGGAAGGACAAGGTGGCGGGCGGGATTAGAGGGTCAAAAGGAAGGGGTTGGGACTGGGTGGGCATATAAGGGTCAGGAGAGGAAGATCCGGCCTCTTCATGACGCCGAGCACCACAGGGAAGATGTAAAAAGTTTGTCAGGGACAGAAAGTGTGTTAGGGACATTGAATTAGCGGTAGGAGGCCGATTTGTCGATCGGCGGGGGGTTCTTGTTCCTTTCATCGGCAATTCCTTTAGGGCAGGGCTAAGCCGAATGTATACGTCTTCGGGCCCCCTGGTGACGTCCAGCGCGGTGGCTGGTTTTTGGCGGGAAGTGCCCGTGTGCCCGAGCGGGCCGGGAGGAGCGATCGCAGCCGGGCGTGTGCTACATGCACGGGCCTGGGTGACTGTGTGCTGCAGCGTGGTGGCTTTGGTGGGACTCCACCCGGAAGGCAGCGGTGGCAGGTAAGGGGGAGAATCCTGTTCAGGGAGGGGGGGTGGGCGGAGGACCCCTTCCGGGAGCCAGCCCACGGTTGCGTTTCAGTCTGCCTGGGATGTCGCCATCGAACGCGCGGTGGGAGGGGGGAGTGCGGGTTGACCGTACTCTTGGGGTTGTGAGAGGGGCGGGCTGTTCTGCGCTGCTGGCATTGCGGGCCCCTTGGTCCTTGTGGGACACCCCGGGGAGTCAGACGGACTTGCAGGGGGGTGGGGGGGTTCTGCCCCCCCTTGACTCGGAGTTATCACTGTTTCAGCAGACAGGGCATATGTTTCGCAGTGAGCAGCCTTTCTGGATCCGGTACCGTGTAGGGGTTGGAGCGCCTGTGGCAGGACGCGGGGCTTGCAGCAGTCTATCACCCGGCAACGCTACCCCTTTACAGTGCCAGGGACGGGGCCAGGGCCCGGCGCTTTTCGGACCCAGCTTCATTTCTTCGGTATACAGGGCTAGTCCAGGCACTTCGGGGGTTTTCAGCCTTTGAGTAAGGGGGGGGGGGTTGCTGGCATGCTGTTGAGGGCATGCGGGTGGTGCTTTGTGGGGGTGCCCATGGGCGGAGTTAGGGACTGCCAGCACGGCAAGAGGCCCGGTGGTGCTTGGGCCCACCTGGTTGGACCGGCCAGGTGGGGGGGGGACCAGAGCCGGTGTTTGAGCCTGGCAGGACGGCGTGATGCCAGTGGGGCGCATTACGGCCTCCGAACGCTGGCCAGAAGCAGTAGGGGGGTCCACGGCGGCCTGCCCTCCGTTGGGGGATTTGCGCAGCACATGATACAGCGTTCTTTATTTGTCAATGTTACGCAGATAATTTGTGAGAGACGGCGTGTTTGGAGGGGGAGAGTGAAGGTTTTTGTTTGCTCTGGATGCGAAAGGCGAGGTGTGAGCAGTGGGAGGCGTGCAATGGGGGCGCAATGTTGAATGGAGGTTGGGGTGGACAGGCTGAGGCTGCGTGGGTTGCAGTGGGGGTGGAGGGGGTGCATGGTAACCGGACTGTTCATTATTATTCCAGGAGTCATGTTCGGCTACAGAATGACATAAGGGCACGGCGCCTGAAGGAGCGACGGAGTTGGGAGAACAGGAAATGGTCCTGTTTTAAACTGTGAGGGTCAAGGGTGGTCACGGAATGACCTGTGTTTTGTGGGCACGGCAGCTATGCACAAGCGGCATATGTACTGGTTTAACCCTCAGGTATGCGATTAGCTGCGGCTTGGGGAAGCAGTAGGTTTGCAGGAGGGGGGTTCCTTCTTGGCTAACTAGGGGTCGCGGCGCTGGATGTTTCCTGGGAGGCAGCCAAGGTTTTGGTGGTACGTTGTAGGTGGCGGCATGCTCCACGTCAGGGCCCATAACATGCAGGGGGTAGGGGCCTGTCAGATGGGGCTATCCACACATGGGTGGGGGGGCCGGTTTGTGAGTGGCGGTAACGGAGGTTATCGGGCTTTGTATCCGGGATTTGTTGCATTGTGGTTTCCTGGGGGCAGGGGGGGGTCACGCAAGCTGAGTTCGGGAGGAAGGTACGGTCTACGACAGCGAACACAGGTATGATGGGCTGCGCAAAGGGTTTTGTGGGGTGAAAGTATTAGGTTGTCGGGCGACTGACGCGTAGGCGTGGGCAGTGTCGTCTGGCAGGTTTTGCAAGGGGTAGGGTGTTTTTGGCGGCGGAATGCGGAGTTTCCGGAGGAGAGGCATGTGTGTCGGGGTGCAGGTGGTGGCTGGGTGGCCATTTGTTTGGACGGGTGTGCATGATAGAGGTATAGAGCAGCTGTGTGGGATGGCCAGGAGTTTTTTCCGGTGAATTGGGTGCTTGGCACTACACACCCTGGTGGCGGAAGTTAAGGGTTCAGAGGAAGCTGCGGTTTAAAAGGTGGGATGTGAGGGGGCAGGTGGGTTGCGCGGGGCGGTTGGTGGTGCCCGGAAGGGGCACAGGCATGTCGAGCAACGCAGTGAGGTGCAGTACGGATGTGGCAGGGGTGTGCACGGACATTGGGGCTGGGCGGAGCAGCA
The DNA here is from genome assembly GCF_964261635.1 of Lissotriton helveticus. Lineage (NCBI taxonomy): Eukaryota > Metazoa > Chordata > Amphibia > Caudata > Salamandridae > Lissotriton > Lissotriton helveticus. The sequence continues at coordinate 999,159,071 of NC_136071.1, read as the reverse complement.
TTATTGGGGTCGGTTTGTTCAAGGGCAATGGGGGTGTGTCCAGTTACCAAAGTGCTGAGAGTGTAGGACGTTGGGGGGGGTTATTGTTTTACTTCCGGCGGGGGAAGCGTTTTCTCTTGGTCTTTATTGGACGTGTGCGTAGGCGGGCTGTTTTTGAGGCAGAGTCGTCATGAGGCGTATGGTTCTTGGGGTCCTGGGGTGACGAGAGTACAGTCTGGTGTCTGGGGCGGCATAGGTTCCGGGGGGCATGGGTCTTTTGCAGATGTGTTTAGGATGACGGCCGTGGGGGGCTGGGGGACCACTACGCATGTCCTGCAGGATTTTTCTACCGTAGAATCTGGAAGTAGAGCGGGAGTCAGGGCAGTCGCCTGGATGGGGGGTCGGGCCTTTCTCCCGGCATTTTGGATGGCACAGGAGGCGCACTAGCGGGTTTACAGACGTCCCTGGGGCAGGGACCGCAGTCATGGGCTGTGAGATGATGGGGAACCAGTTGAATGAAGTTTGTGGGGGGATGTTTGTGCCAGCAAGATTGCGTTGGGTCGCAGGAAATGTGAGTTTGCCTTGAGCTGTGGGTACATGAGCGGAGAAGTCTACTGGGATATGTCGGGGCTGGAGTGGTCCTGGGATGCTTGGCGGCAGAACACATGGGGCAGTGGTAGCTAACGGGGGATACGATTGTTTTTTGGGGAGGTGTTTCCAGTGAATGGAGCATGGGCATACTGGTCACGCGCATAATTATGCTTGGCGGAGGATGGCTTGGGGGGTTGAGGATTTGGTGGTCCGGGCTTGGCGCCTGGTGATGAGACTGTTGGTGGTGAGATTGAAGGTGGGGGCCTATTTTCAAAGGGAGGCACCTGTCTCGGTCCAAGAATGGTCGGGGATTGTTACTCAATTACGTTGGGATGTACGTATAGCTGGTGGATGGTAGTCGACGGGGGGGAGGGGGGCACCTCTCACGGCGAACAGCAGTCTTGGCTGTTGGTTCATGTGTATGGCCTGCTGTCAGTTGATAGTGTGCAAAAGGTAATGGGAAAGGTTAATATTGGTGTGGCTCACTGGTTAGAGGCGGCAGACCCGTAAGCAGAGGACGGCCCGGGACCAGGGTTCGATTCCCGACGCGGCAGGGTCGTGGACCAGGGTCAGTGGGCTCGATAATTCTCGCCTCGGTGCCTACTCCAGTCAGGGACCACACTCGGCAACTCTGGGCATTAGCTTGCCTCATCTTCACAACGGCCCCCAGACCGCCGGGGATGCTTGGTCGCACCTTAGAGATACCCATTAGGGACCATCTCTCAGGGTGAGCCAGGACGGGTTCCCCAGCGGTCGAAGCGCGGAGATACTCCTCCGGGAGTTGATTCTAGCGCTATATAAACCCACAATTAAATTAAATTAAATTAACTTCAGGATAATAAAGTACCACCCGCCCTGAGTGATCAAGCCAATTGAAGAACAGCATGGAGAGAACAAATGTGCACTCCATGATGTCTCGAATCACTGTGTGTGCTCTGTTCTCTATCTGTTGAGGCACAATAGAAGTAATTCAGAAGGGGTGAGCAGTTGGGAATCGAAGTCATAAGCATGACCTCCTTCAAAAAGGGACGATGACCGGATTATTCATGATGTTGATTCACATTTCATAGCATTGAGTAAAGGTGTGTTGATATGCCACAAGTGAACATGCCGCTACATACAGATGTGCAATTCCCACCTACCATTGACTTATTGTCGCTGACTGTTGTAAATTTAAGCTGTCACATGTTGCACTGTGTTGGCATAGAGATAGCTTGAAAACTTCCACTGGAATTAGAGACAGCATGCTTACACATAGCGACAGTGGTGATGACTGTAATAAAGTGTGGTAGCATTGGCAGTAAATTGAAAAAGGCTATGGTAGCAGAAGTGCCCCATGGCTGCATATACTTGGAGAGAATTGGTAATGCTTTTAAACACATGTGCAAACAGTTCTATGGTGATGGTCACAGCATCCCAATGCTTGGTTAAAGTTCTGTGATTGGTATGCCTTTGGGTTGGCAAGGCCCTCAGAATAGTCCTATGTACGTTTTCGTCTTGCCACTCCCATTTTGGAGAAAGCAATTCCCCATTTTTAGATTTGACTCCTTGTAAATGCCTACATTAATATTGGGCCCAAGTGAAATTTAAATTACTCCAGCATAATCATTTTTATGTTTAGTAATTTTGTGGTATGCTTTTAATAGGAAATTCCCTTGATTACATTTTTAACCCAGATTGCATATTTATGTGCTGTTTGCAGCAAATATTTTGTGCAAATGCTTGGAAACTCCACCAACTACCAGAACGAGTGTCTTCTGTTTGTGCTGCTGGTGTTCTTTTACACTGTATTTTAATATGAAATGTATACTTGCATCAAAAATGGAAACAAAGACACATGTTAGGTAAAATATAGCACTAAAAACCATCCAGTTCTGTATTTCGTCTAATTACAAGTAATTTGCCCCCAAAATGTTGTGTATTCACACAAAAGCAAATTACATGAATTACGCAGTCCCCTAATTTTTACGTTAAGAGTACTTTTTATGAGTAGCTAAATAACTTATACTATGGATATAAGCTAAGTATACTAGTCCACATTGCCTCAAATATGTTTTGAATAGTCCTCAAAATGTATTGAATGGATATGATCAGAGAAATTGTACTTTCGCCTTTGTATATTGAGGATATGCCATGCACCATATAGAGGCCTATGTAATTATTTATTTATTTATATTATAGCTTTATAGAGCGTGAACCAGACCCGTGAGGGTATCACAGCGCTTTACAGGATTAAGGGGTGGTTTGCAAAGCGCAAGGATGGGAGGGAACAAATTGGGAAAGATAGGGGATACATTATACAGGAAAAGCACACAGTCTAAAGTCCAAGCTACATGTGGGATAACAATTAAAACAGGTGGATATATTATACAAGAAGGCATGCAATCTCAGCTCTTGGCGGGATGCCCAGGAGTGCAGAACAGGTATCATCCGTAGCGGCCGAGGATAATGCAGAGGTGGAGGGTGGAACATGTCGATGAGGTGATCGTAAACTATTCATTAGACAAGGTATTTTCCCATTAAGAAGGTTTTGGTATCCTTCTTAAAGTGTGCCAAGGACGTAAGTCTGCTGATGGCGGGTTGGAGAGAGTTACACATTTTTGGTGCGGCCCCAGAGAAGGCCCGATTGTAGTTTTTTTTCTTCTGGAAGCGTGCTGGTTGCAGCAACAGTTCTTTGGCAGATCTGGAGTTTCTGGCTCTTCCGGATACCATGTGTTTTTGTATGATAAATGTAGGGGAATTGGAGTAAAGAGCTTTGTGAGTTATGCAGGCCAGTTTAAATTGGATTCTGGTCTCTAGGGGAAGTCAGTTTAGAACTTTGAGGTGGGGAGAGATGTGGTAGAATTTCTTTGAGCCAGTTAGGAGTCTGGCGGCAGTGTTGAGGCAGGCTGTCAATGGGGTCAGAGAGTTCTTGGGTAGCCTGCGAGAGTAGAGCATCCATATTCTAGTCTGGAAATGACTAGTACCTGGGTTGCCATTTTAAGGTCGGACACATCGATGAAGGGTTTTAGGTTTCTTATGTAACTCAGGTGGAATCTAGCCGTTTTGGTGATCGAGTTTATATGGCCATGCATGTTCAGGCTGCCATCAAGGGTTATTCCTAGGGATTTCACCGAGTCAACAATGGTAGGACGGCAGTTTAGTGCTGTGATGGTCTTGATCCATTCCTGGATGTCTGGATTGGGTTTGGGTTGGGGCAATCAGAAGAAATTCAGTTTTATTTGCGTTGAGTTTAAGCTGGTTGGCGGTGAGCCAATGGACTGTCAGCTTCTGGGCCTCGTTCAGGGAGAAAATGTCCTCGGGGGAAGAGATTTTTATGTAGATCTGTGTATCATCGGTGTACATAAGGTAGGAGATGTTGGCGGCATGTAGCACCTCGGTGAGAGGTTCAAGGTAAAGGTTGAAGAGGGTAGGGGAGAGGGTTGATCCTTGGGGGACTCCAACCGTAATCGGAGAGGGGGCTGATAGATCACCTTTGAAGAGGACTCTCTGTGAGGAAGGATCTAAACCATTCAAGGACTGTGTCATCCAACCCCATCCTGAGTTTGAGGCGTTCTAGGAGAATTTCGTGGTTAACCTTATCAAGGGCAGAGGAAAGTTCGAGGAGGATTAGGAGACAGGTTTTGCCTAGGTCGAGGGCTTGGAGGGCGTCATCCACAATGTGGAGGAGGGTGGTTTCCGTGCTGTGTCCAGGTCTGAACTCTGATTGGAAGTCATCTAGCAGGTGAAAGTTGTTGATGTGTAGGCTTAGCTGCTGTTGCACACATTTTTCCAGCACTTTGGCTAGGAGTGGGATGTTGGATATGGGTCTATATTTCTCAGCGGAGGCAGGGTCCAGTGTGTTTTGTTTTAGGATGGGGACAACTAGGCCAGCCTTGAGCAAATCAGAATAACATGAATTATCATTGTCCATAATGGAAAGCATTCCATTATTATTTTTATTTTCTTTGATTCCCATGTAGTACCAGGCAAAAGCACAATTACAACAGAGGTTCCCATGAGATGCCGATGAGAGTTCCCTTTAGGTGGTATGATTTGTATCATTGAATGATATTATGATCACAGATTCTCCCTTGACGCTTCTGCTTGTTACCGAAGGTGGTTTAGTTGTTCTGTCGAAATAGGACTCTTTTGACTATCAAGTGATATAAAATATTATTTGTTGCTTAAAGAAGATTTCCAAATGGCAGAAAGCAAGTGAGGCAAGCCGAAAGCCTCCTTAAGTCACAGCTGATAATCAGATGTGTCTTAGAAGACAGCATGCGGTCTGGATGATACAGTGTTGTAAGTTTAATCTCAAAATCTAATATTTTACTCCCACATCCCTTGTTCTCTTCTATGGTGTCGATCTTTTGAGGCTATGTCCATGACTTCACCCAGTGGTCAAATCTTCCTTCATGAAAGCAGCAATTGATGTTTGGGTTATTGCTAGTCCATTTATTACAGTCACTTTGTAAATGTAAATGTCAAGAAGTAACCTCCATTTTTGACTTTAAGGATAGGGATTACCCTGCTTCACTGAAAACCTTCCATGATCTCCTGAGATTTGTGTCACGGTAGCCTAAAGATGTAGCCTTGTAATGCATTTAGGCAACAGAATGCAGAGTGTTTTTCATTGTTCATTATCTCCCCTCACTGTGAGGTGAGCATGGCTCCAAAAAAAACTGTAAAGCCATAGGATCCACATATAGAATTGCTTCATGAAGTTATTAGACCCATGAGTTGTGGACTTGTCTGCCTCCAAATGTAATGCTGGGTACATCCATCTGCTGCACTTTAGTTCTCCTGGACAATTAATGAAAATGGATTTGGTTGAAAGGGTAATTTACTGATGCATGTAAGGGACAATTGTATTAGTGAGTTTTCACTACAGTTTCATGTGGGTTTATTGTGGGAACTTAGCCTGTGGGCTTCAGGGCTAATAGTGGCGACTCCTCCGCTAAGACGGAGGAGCGTCGCACCACTGCTCTTAGAGGAGTGCAAAGCGGAAAAATAAAACGATAATAACAAGGTTTCTATCATTTTATTTTTGGTTGCTGTGGGCTGAGTTAGGGTGGGGTGGGGCTGGTTGGCTCAGGGTGGGGAAGGAATGGATTGTGCACACTAAGTGCACATGACTGCTTGACTGGCCATTTCGGCTGGCCAAGCCGTTATGCACACTTTGCATATTCCCCACCAGGGTGTAAAGGACAGCCTTGTGGGGAATACGAACAGGCTCCCTATCCTAATCTGAGCAGCGATCCATGGCGCTTAGACAATCACAGTGCTGCATTGCAGCATTGTCATTGGCTCAGGGGAACCTGTGTGCTTCCTGCAGCTTCTTCAGGACTACAGTCAGGAAGGGCAGAGTGGGGGAGGAGAGACGCAGCCATTGGAAAAGGTAAGTGGTTTAAAATAATATATATTTTTAACCCCCCACCCCTGTTCCCCACCAGCCGCCACTGAGGGCTAAGAAGGTTGTTTCTAGGATGGCAACTTCTTCATTCCTAGGTGTGCTTCACAGACCTACTACTGTAGGTTCTGTCCCTCACTGATATTGCATGTCTAGCTGCCTCATCACACCTGAGTGTGCTACACAGTCCTACTGTTATAGAATACCTACATGTATGTCTCGATGTGCATCACAGAACTACCAATTTAGAATCTATGCTTCCAAAGGAATCCCTAAGATATCAGCATATACACTTTTGAGTGAAGCTTTCCGATGTACTACTGTACATTGCGTTTCCCCAGGTATGCTAGGGTAACTGTATTAATGCACCTGGCTGAGTGTAATAGACCTACTACTATAGGTTCTGTGCATACAAGTGCATAACTTGCATCTGAACACATGCTGTGCTCCAAAGGCCTACTATTGAAGGTGTTGTGCTAGGTGCTGTGAAGGTGGCTTCAACTTCACACCTGGGTGGATATCCCACACTACTCTAGGTCCCGTGCTTCATGGGATATGCTTAGGCATCTGCTTCTTCTCATCTCACAAGCCAATACAAACCTATTACTGTAGGTCCCATGAAACTAAATGCATTGAAAGATCGCTGCATCTTACCATCTGGGTGGCACTCACAGGCTTACATCTAGAGATCCTGTGATTCCAAGGGTCTTCTAATTTACAGAACTGGGTAAGCCTCACAGACCTACTTCAGTAAGTTTTGTGCCTCTGATGTTAATTCTAGAATAGCTGCACTTGCACGTCATGGTAAACCTCACAGACCTACTATTGTAGTTTCTGCTCTCCCCAAAGTATCTTTAAGGATATCTGCATTTAGACGTGGGTGGGCCTCACAAATCTGCTACTGTAGGTCCTGTCCAAATATGAATTGCCTTTTCAATAGTACTACTGTAGACCCCTGGCTTTCAAGGGTATTGGTGGATAGATTATTTTCTCTGATCTGTGGACTAGGGAGCTGGAACTATTAATTGGTTAGTATCACTGTCATATTTTGGCAGGCCACATGGAACTACTACACTGAAACTGAGGATCCAGTTATTTATATTCACAATAGCAATACCTCAGGGTGAACTCCATACACCACCACTGCAGAATCTATTGTGGCTCCACAGTATAGAAAAAATTCCACTCTAGAGTGGACTTTCATCATTCCTGTAAAGGGGAAGTTATTGCGGGAATCTCAAACAGCAGTACAGCTATCTCTAGATTGTTACGTTTAAATGTATAAGGGATACACAAACATATACCTCCCACCCCCAATCTGAAGCTACTTAAACTCAGACAAGATGGAGAATCATGGTGAGCAGTTCAAAAAAATGTCTAGAAGAATGAAGAATCTCTAAATTTAGGGCCAGATTTAGATCTTGGCGGATGGGTTACTCCATCACAATGGTGATGGATATCCCATCCGCAGAAATATAAATCCCATTATAGCCACAATCTAAATCAGGCCCTTAGACCCAATCATACTAGGATGACCAGAATTATATGATTAAATATCATTCTCTACAGAAGGTCACACCTCATCTAAATTCTATGCAGCCTAATGGCCCAGGAATCAACTGACCCCAGTCCTACTTACCCTTTAAACTACTACCTCATTGTATAAGCCAAACCTTCTCTTCCTCGGCCTACCTCACATTTTCCCCATGATAAACTCCCTACTGTCAACCACACCTCAATTAACCCTTCAAACTCTTAACATTTCAGTACTAAGTTAACTCCTACCCTGACCGTCTTAGTCACCCAATGCTTATCATACTAGTTATTCAATCTGGCAATCGCTGTCAAAGTGATTGCCAGGTGTATAAAAAGCAAACCTCTGACTAATAATTTTCCACTTCCACTCCACCACATACTCCTTGTCACTAAGCCCTAGAACAATCCATGTAACGTTTAGCCTACTCTGCTCTATTGAACATCTAAAAGATTCAAAATATGCTAATCTACTCACCCGTTCCCCTTTATAATGCAAAAATACGTTATCATTCTATTGCTATAATTACTTCCAATCAACCTATCAATCTCAGATCAAGGAACAGATGAGCTTGACAAATCAAACTCATCTCAAGAGCTTGATACATTTACCAGAATAAACAGGAACATCCTGCATGCCAAGGATAATCCAATACACCTACAGAGAGACACAACATAGTCAAGATTTCTGCTTCTCTTGACACCTTCATATATAAGTGAGAAGGTGGCACCAGAAGGACCCTACGGGGTACTAACACAAAGCAATAACAGACTCAACCTTCCCACCAAGAGGAAATTCCTGAACAATTGCTAAAGCAACCACCTGAACAGCCACATATACAGTTCTAATCAACTAATCCATTCTCATATCAGACAATGTAGGGGAGAGGGCATTCAAGCAAACATGGATACCTAGCTTACCAAAATATTGCAGCCTTTCTCCAGCAGGTAATTCCCAAAGATTATGTAGCACTCTATATCCTTAGTCTATAAATGTTCCCTCTCTCTTGACCTCTTGACTCCCATCACTATGGGGCATATTACCAACAAGTAGCGATAATTATCGCTAAATAGGCTTAGTGACGATTTTTTTATCGCTGGATATGTTAGCGGAGAAAACATGCTATTCGCAACGTTTTTCTCCATTGTGCTAAAATATCCAGCGATAGCGGCGAAATGCGTGAATATCGCTGAGAATACAGCGATATTCACGCATTAGCGAAAAAAAGCTCTTAGCCGTGTTATCCACCTCCCATTGGATAACATGGCTAAGAACTGGTCTGAGCAGGCGTTGGTTTTTGGCGATAGCGGAAATATTTCAGTCGCTAACAGGTTGGGTACGCCCACTTTGCATGTCATTAGTGATAAATATCGCTGACATGCAAAGCGGGCCCCAAACCGCTCGCTATCGCCTAAAAGCTGTCGCTAACATCAGTTAGCGACAGCTTGCTAATAAAGCGATAGAATTATCGCCGCTTAGCGGCCGAAAACGGCTGCTAAACCGGCGATAATTGCCTATCGCCACCCTTGGTAATATGCCCCTATATTCCTTCTAATCTCTTCCCACAAAGAAAGAACGTTTGCTGACACCTTCATGGACTCTGTATCAGAAAGTACAATTTATCATACTAATCTATGTTTTCAAGCAGAATTAAACGCCTGGTTTGACAAACCCAATCTCCACCAGACCACATTCCTACTCAATAACCTGGAAGCACAGAATTACTATCCGCCTGTTACTTGAGCAACACGCAATTTAGGCCATGTAATTGATAACACGTTTGATTCAAAGGACATTATCTTGATCAAATGAACACAACTCATTGCCTGAAGCAATCACAATATCGTTAATGTCAACGTAAACCTACAGATGGCGCTACCACCATCAAAAATACTTAGCCACACCACCTTTAACAATCCTTGGTAGAGTTTCAACATCAACTAATTCTAGGCAATGTGATCTCTGAATCCATTAATGTCAGTAAGCAATCCTATACCTGGCTCACTGAGCTTTCTTTACCTCTTTTCTTCCCTGAAAGTATCAAAATATAGGTAAACAAGACAACAAGTGGGCTGGATCAGCTCAAACAAAAAAAAAAACAATTATAGAAATAAAAGTATATTAATAAGACCCAAACTATTATGAACTATCAAACTAACCAACCAGTCACTGGGCTATGTAAGTCGGCTGTTTATTTAGGAGTGACTCTATCTTCTAAAATAAATGAAATAATTAAACTGAACTATGAACCTTTACTTAAGCAGGTTACATTAACGCTTAAAAAATGGCACAAAATCCCATTGAATATTTTGGGGAGAATTAATCTGATAAAAATGAACATTTTGCCCAAATTCTTATATTTTTTTCGCTCTATTCCCCTTCGAGTTAATAATATATTTTTTAAGAAATTAGAAGGAATATGTAGCAGCTATATTTGGAGCTACAAAAAACCCAGGAGGTCTATGGCGATACTAAAGCTACCCCTAGAGAAGGGCGGATTAGATTTTCCGGACTTTAAGTCTTATTTTTTTGCATCTTTTATAGGACGCTTCAGGAGCTTATTAAATAGGAATACTAATTTGTTCTTCCACCAATTTATGTTAGGCACTAATGCATTACAATTTTTAACAAGAATACAGGACCCAAATTTTTTCAAACGTGTCAAATTTAAGACCGCAAGGGACGTGGTAGCGATTTTTAAATTAGTCATGAAATTTTGTGATACTACTTTTTTTCACTCAGCCTTACCATTGTGGGACAATCCAGGGCTACCTGGTATCTTTAATGATAAAGTCGGGAGAGAATGGGCTAACTATGGGATTAAGAGATTAGGAGACCTATATGGCACCGATGGCTTTCTACAGTTCTCGACTTTACAAGTAATATACTCGCTACCAAGTGAAATGATACTTAAATATTTGCAAGTAAGGGATTATTTTTTACGGAAAATGAACCTGAAAAAGATTACTAGCTCGGACATTTGGGAAGTCTTGTATAGTTCTAAAAATAAATCACTAATTAGCACAGGTTACAAACATCTAATCCAGCATAACTTGGATGACTGCCCTCGACTGTCCCAAAAGTGGACGCTTGAATTAGGAATCAATGTGACACCACAGAATATTTCAAATGCTCTAACAATTCTCAATAAAACTGTCTATTCCTCAAGCTTAAAGCTTCAGCTATACAGGACGGTCAGCCAGTTGTATCATACGCCCCAGGTTATTGCTAAATGGTCACAAGATATTGAACGTACCAAATGTCCCAAGTGTGACTTGGTGGCAGCAGATCTCATTCATATGATCTATTCCTGTCCAGCACTGAAATTGTTTTGGCAAGAAATAGAAATTACTTTATCTCAAAAACAACTGATCAGTTCTCCACTTAATTTATCTATGGTTTTTCTTTCTATACATGAGAGCAGCAAAAATAATCTAAATTGGCTATACATAGCAATTTCATGTGCTAGATTGGTAATAGCTAGAGCGTGGATATCACCGAACCCACCTCAGAAGACTGAGTGGCTAGTGTTATTACATGAGATATACACTATGGAAAAAGCTCTCGCTAAGAATAGGAGCCGTAAATCTGTAGATAGAACGGAAAGGATTTGGGCTAATTTTGTATAAAAGCTAAGTGTTATAAGATGAACATTGTTTGTGTAAAAGTCTTGCTGTTAGGCTGAAGTTGCAATATCTAAAGAATACTGGTTTAATTTGTATATTGATGCTATCCCTGATATCACTCTTGATTATGATATGTTATTTTCTATTTTTTCTTTGCTATATTGCTTTTCAAATGTGACTTGTCTGCCAAATAAAAAAAATTAAAAAAAAAAAAAAAAAAAAAAAAGAAATAAAAGTAGCAGAACCTAGAAATTCTTCTGGGGGGGGGGCACAAGCCTTCAAAAAAAGAAAAAACATAGGGCAGCCTACAAAGTTAATAGAAATGCTAAGAAACCTCAGAACTTCCAATAGATATCGGATGCCACTTAGTCGACCTTAAAACTATCCAAAATCACTGCCAAAAGAGTTTAAAAATGTCAATGACTTAATCCCTACACATGACTTTGGGAAATTCTTGTCCCACTGGCTTAGTGTATTATCTTTCAGCTTTCATCCCTAAGACTCTAAATGCATCACTTACAGAGGTTAATGTACCAAGCAAAATACAATCATCCTAAATGATGCCTTTGTTAAGTAAAACAAAGTGGAATGCTGGTGACCAGACCAGCTTGTTTACAATTACTATTGCTCCCCTTTTTGGCAAAGTTGATGGAAAAGATTTCTGTATCTCAAATTGTCTATTTGTTCCTAGATGTTCTACAATCGGTGAGCCAATGGACTGTCAGCTTCTGGGCCTCGTTCAGGGAGAAAATGTCCTCGGGGGAAGAGATTTTTATGTAGATCTGTGTATCATCGGTGTACATAAGGTAGGAGATGTTGGCGGCATGTAGCACCTCGGTGAGAGGTTCAAGGTAAAGGTTGAAGAGGGTAGGGGAGAGGGTTGATCCTTGGGGGACTCCAACCGTAATCGGAGAGGGGGCTGATAGATCACCTTTGAAGAGGACTCTCTGTGAGGAAGGATCTAAACCATTCAAGGACTGTGTCATCCAACCCCATCCTGAGTTTGAGGCGTTCTAGGAGAATTTCGTGGTTAACCTTATCAAGGGCAGAGGAAAGTTCGAGGAGGATTAGGAGACAGGTTTTGCCTAGGTCGAGGGCTTGGAGGGCGTCATCCACAATGTGGAGGAGGGTGGTTTCCGTGCTGTGTCCAGGTCTGAACTCTGATTGGAAGTCATCTAGCAGGTGAAAGTTGTTGATGTGTAGGCTTAGCTGCTGTTGCACACATTTTTCCAGCACTTTGGCTAGGAGTGGGATGTTGGATATGGGTCTATATTTCTCAGCGGAGGCAGGGTCCAGTGTGTTTTGTTTTAGGATGGGGACAACTAGGCCAGCCTTGAGCAAATCAGAATAACATGAATTATCATTGTCCATAATGGAAAGCATTCCATTATTATTTTTATTTTCTTTGATTCCCATGTAGTACCAGGCAAAAGCACAATTACAACAGAGGTTCCCATGAGATGCCGATGAGAGTTCCCTTTAGGTGGTATGATTTGTATCATTGAATGATATTATGATCACAGATTCTCCCTTGACGCTTCTGCTTGTTACCGAAGGTGGTTTAGTTGTTCTGTCGAAATAGGACTCTTTTGACTATCAAGTGATATAAAATATTATTTGTTGCTTAAAGAAGATTTCCAAATGGCAGAAAGCAAGTGAGGCAAGCCGAAAGCCTCCTTAAGTCACAGCTGATAATCAGATGTGTCTTAGAAGACAGCATGCGGTCTGGATGATACAGTGTTGTAAGTTTAATCTCAAAATCTAATATTTTACTCCCACATCCCTTGTTCTCTTCTATGGTGTCGATCTTTTGAGGCTATGTCCATGACTTCACCCAGTGGTCAAATCTTCCTTCATGAAAGCAGCAATTGATGTTTGGGTTATTGCTAGTCCATTTATTACAGTCACTTTGTAAATGTAAATGTCAAGAAGTAACCTCCATTTTTGACTTTAAGGATAGGGATTACCCTGCTTCACTGAAAACCTTCCATGATCTCCTGAGATTTGTGTCACGGTAGCCTAAAGATGTAGCCTTGTAATGCATTTAGGCAACAGAATGCAGAGTGTTTTTCATTGTTCATTATCTCCCCTCACTGTGAGGTGAGCATGGCTCCAAAAAAAACTGTAAAGCCATAGGATCCACATATAGAATTGCTTCATGAAGTTATTAGACCCATGAGTTGTGGACTTGTCTGCCTCCAAATGTAATGCTGGGTACATCCATCTGCTGCACTTTAGTTCTCCTGGACAATTAATGAAAATGGATTTGGTTGAAAGGGTAATTTACTGATGCATGTAAGGGACAATTGTATTAGTGAGTTTTCACTACAGTTTCATGTGGGTTTATTGTGGGAACTTAGCCTGTGGGCTTCAGGGCTAATAGTGGCGACTCCTCCGCTAAGACGGAGGAGCGTCGCACCACTGCTCTTAGAGGAGTGCAAAGCGGAAAAATAAAACGATAATAACAAGGTTTCTATCATTTTATTTTTGGTTGCTGTGGGCTGAGTTAGGGTGGGGTGGGGCTGGTTGGCTCAGGGTGGGGAAGGAATGGATTGTGCACACTAAGTGCACATGACTGCTTGACTGGCCATTTCGGCTGGCCAAGCCGTTATGCACACTTTGCATATTCCCCACCAGGGTGTAAAGGACAGCCTTGTGGGGAATACGAACAGGCTCCCTATCCTAATCTGAGCAGCGATCCATGGCGCTTAGACAATCACAGTGCTGCATTGCAGCATTGTCATTGGCTCAGGGGAACCTGTGTGCTTCCTGCAGCTTCTTCAGGACTACAGTCAGGAAGGGCAGAGTGGGGGAGGAGAGACGCAGCCATTGGAAAAGGTAAGTGGTTTAAAATAATATATATTTTTAACCCCCCACCCCTGTTCCCCACCAGCCGCCACTGAGGGCTAAGAAGGTTGTTTCTAGGATGGCAACTTCTTCATTCCTAGGTGTGCTTCACAGACCTACTACTGTAGGTTCTGTCCCTCACTGATATTGCATGTCTAGCTGCCTCATCACACCTGAGTGTGCTACACAGTCCTACTGTTATAGAATACCTACATGTATGTCTCGATGTGCATCACAGAACTACCAATTTAGAATCTATGCTTCCAAAGGAATCCCTAAGATATCAGCATATACACTTTTGAGTGAAGCTTTCCGATGTACTACTGTACATTGCGTTTCCCCAGGTATGCTAGGGTAACTGTATTAATGCACCTGGCTGAGTGTAATAGACCTACTACTATAGGTTCTGTGCATACAAGTGCATAACTTGCATCTGAACACATGCTGTGCTCCAAAGGCCTACTATTGAAGGTGTTGTGCTAGGTGCTGTGAAGGTGGCTTCAACTTCACACCTGGGTGGATATCCCACACTACTCTAGGTCCCGTGCTTCATGGGATATGCTTAGGCATCTGCTTCTTCTCATCTCACAAGCCAATACAAACCTATTACTGTAGGTCCCATGAAACTAAATGCATTGAAAGATCGCTGCATCTTACCATCTGGGTGGCACTCACAGGCTTACATCTAGAGATCCTGTGATTCCAAGGGTCTTCTAATTTACAGAACTGGGTAAGCCTCACAGACCTACTTCAGTAAGTTTTGTGCCTCTGATGTTAATTCTAGAATAGCTGCACTTGCACGTCATGGTAAACCTCACAGACCTACTATTGTAGTTTCTGCTCTCCCCAAAGTATCTTTAAGGATATCTGCATTTAGACGTGGGTGGGCCTCACAAATCTGCTACTGTAGGTCCTGTCCAAATATGAATTGCCTTTTCAATAGTACTACTGTAGACCCCTGGCTTTCAAGGGTATTGGTGGATAGATTATTTTCTCTGATCTGTGGACTAGGGAGCTGGAACTATTAATTGGTTAGTATCACTGTCATATTTTGGCAGGCCACATGGAACTACTACACTGAAACTGAGGATCCAGTTATTTATATTCACAATAGCAATACCTCAGGGTGAACTCCATACACCACCACTGCAGAATCTATTGTGGCTCCACAGTATAGAAAAAATTCCACTCTAGAGTGGACTTTCATCATTCCTGTAAAGGGGAAGTTATTGCGGGAATCTCAAACAGCAGTACAGCTATCTCTAGATTGTTACGTTTAAATGTATAAGGGATACACAAACATATACCTCCCACCCCCAATCTGAAGCTACTTAAACTCAGACAAGATGGAGAATCATGGTGAGCAGTTCAAAAAAATGTCTAGAAGAATGAAGAATCTCTAAATTTAGGGCCAGATTTAGATCTTGGCGGATGGGTTACTCCATCACAATGGTGATGGATATCCCATCCGCAGAAATATAAATCCCATTATAGCCACAATCTAAATCAGGCCCTTAGACCCAATCATACTAGGATGACCAGAATTATATGATTAAATATCATTCTCTACAGAAGGTCACACCTCATCTAAATTCTATGCAGCCTAATGGCCCAGGAATCAACTGACCCCAGTCCTACTTACCCTTTAAACTACTACCTCATTGTATAAGCCAAACCTTCTCTTCCTCGGCCTACCTCACATTTTCCCCATGATAAACTCCCTACTGTCAACCACACCTCAATTAACCCTTCAAACTCTTAACATTTCAGTACTAAGTTAACTCCTACCCTGACCGTCTTAGTCACCCAATGCTTATCATACTAGTTATTCAATCTGGCAATCGCTGTCAAAGTGATTGCCAGGTGTATAAAAAGCAAACCTCTGACTAATAATTTTCCACTTCCACTCCACCACATACTCCTTGTCACTAAGCCCTAGAACAATCCATGTAACGTTTAGCCTACTCTGCTCTATTGAACATCTAAAAGATTCAAAATATGCTAATCTACTCACCCGTTCCTCTTTATAATGCAAAAATACGTTATCATTCTATTGCTATAATTACTTCCAATCAACCTATCAATCTCAGATCAAGGAACAGATGAGCTTGACAAATCAAACTCATCTCAAGAGCTTGATACATTTACCAGAATAAACAGGAACATCCTGCATGCCAAGGATAATCCAATACACCTACAGAGAGACACAACATAGTCAAGATTTCTGCTTCTCTTGACACCTTCATATATAAGTGAGAAGGTGGCACCAGAAGGACCCTACGGGGTACTAACACAAAGCAATAACAGACTCAACCTTCCCACCAAGAGGAAATTCCTGAACAATTGCTAAAGCAACCACCTGAACAGCCACATATACAGTTCTAATCAACTAATCCATTCTCATATCAGACAATGTAGGGGAGAGGGCATTCAAGCAAACATGGATACCTAGCTTACCAAAATATTGCAGCCTTTCTCCAGCAGGTAATTCCCAAAGATTATGTAGCACTCTATATCCTTAGTCTATAAATGTTCCCTCTCTCTTGACCTCTTGACTCCCATCACTATGGGGCATATTACCAACAAGTAGCGATAATTATCGCTAAATAGGCTTAGTGACGATTTTTTTATCGCTGGATATGTTAGCGGAGAAAACATGCTATTCGCAACGTTTTTCTCCATTGTGCTAAAATATCCAGCGATAGCGGCGAAATGCGTGAATATCGCTGAGAATACAGCGATATTCACGCATTAGCGAAAAAAAGCTCTTAGCCGTGTTATCCACCTCCCATTGGATAACATGGCTAAGAACTGGTCTGAGCAGGCGTTGGTTTTTGGCGATAGCGGAAATATTTCAGTCGCTAACAGGTTGGGTACGCCCACTTTGCATGTCATTAGTGATAAATATCGCTGACATGCAAAGCGGGCCCCAAACCGCTCGCTATCGCCTAAAAGCTGTCGCTAACATCAGTTAGCGACAGCTTGCTAATCAAGCGATAGAATTATCGCCGCTTAGCGGCCGAAAACGGCTGCTAAACCGGCGATAATTGCCTATCGCCACCCTTGGTAATATGCCCCTATATTCCTTCTAATCTCTTCCCACAAAGAAAGAACGTTTGCTGACACCTTCATGGACTCTGTATCAGAAAGTACAATTTATCATACTAATCTATGTTTTCAAGCAGAATTAAACGCCTGGTTTGACAAACCCAATCTCCACCAGACCACATTCCTACTCAATAACCTGGAAGCACAGAATTACTATCCGCCTGTTACTTGAGCAACACGCAATTTAGGCCATGTAATTGATAACACGTTTGATTCAAAGGACATTATCTTGATCAAATGAACACAACTCATTGCCTGAAGCAATCACAATATCGTTAATGTCAACGTAAACCTACAGATGGCGCTACCACCATCAAAAATACTTAGCCACACCACCTTTAACAATCCTTGGTAGAGTTTCAACATCAACTAATTCTAGGCAATGTGATCTCTGAATCCATTAATGTCAGTAAGCAATCCTATACCTGGCTCACTGAGCTTTCTTTACCTCTTTTCTTCCCTGAAAGTATCAAAATATAGGTAAACAAGACAACAAGTGGGCTGGATCAGCTCAAACAAAAAAAAAAAACAATTATAGAAATAAAAGTATATTAATAAGACCCAAACTATTATGAACTATCAAACTAACCAACCAGTCACTGGGCTATGTAAGTCGGCTGTTTATTTAGGAGTGACTCTATCTTCTAAAATAAATGAAATAATTAAACTGAACTATGAACCTTTACTTAAGCAGGTTACATTAACGCTTAAAAAATGGCACAAAATCCCATTGAATATTTTGGGGAGAATTAATCTGATAAAAATGAACATTTTGCCCAAATTCTTATATTTTTTTCGCTCTATTCCCCTTCGAGTTAATAATATATTTTTTAAGAAATTAGAAGGAATATGTAGCAGCTATATTTGGAGCTACAAAAAACCCAGGAGGTCTATGGCGATACTAAAGCTACCCCTAGAGAAGGGCGGATTAGATTTTCCGGACTTTAAGTCTTATTTTTTTGCATCTTTTATAGGACGCTTCAGGAGCTTATTAAATAGGAATACTAATTTGTTCTTCCACCAATTTATGTTAGGCACTAATGCATTACAATTTTTAACAAGAATACAGGACCCAAATTTTTTCAAACGTGTCAAATTTAAGACCGCAAGGGACGTGGTAGCGATTTTTAAATTAGTCATGAAATTTTGTGATACTACTTTTTTTCACTCAGCCTTACCATTGTGGGACAATCCAGGGCTACCTGGTATCTTTAATGATAAAGTCGGGAGAGAATGGGCTAACTATGGGATTAAGAGATTAGGAGACCTATATGGCACCGATGGCTTTCTACAGTTCTCGACTTTACAAGTAATATACTCGCTACCAAGTGAAATGATACTTAAATATTTGCAAGTAAGGGATTATTTTTTACGGAAAATGAACCTGAAAAAGATTACTAGCTCGGACATTTGGGAAGTCTTGTATAGTTCTAAAAATAAATCACTAATTAGCACAGGTTACAAACATCTAATCCAGCATAACTTGGATGACTGCCCTCGACTGTCCCAAAAGTGGACGCTTGAATTAGGAATCAATGTGACACCACAGAATATTTCAAATGCTCTAACAATTCTCAATAAAACTGTCTATTCCTCAAGCTTAAAGCTTCAGCTATACAGGACGGTCAGCCAGTTGTATCATACGCCCCAGGTTATTGCTAAATGGTCACAAGATATTGAACGTACCAAATGTCCCAAGTGTGACTTGGTGGCAGCAGATCTCATTCATATGATCTATTCCTGTCCAGCACTGAAATTGTTTTGGCAAGAAATAGAAATTACTTTATCTCAAAAACAACTGATCAGTTCTCCACTTAATTTATCTATGGTTTTTCTTTCTATACATGAGAGCAGCAAAAATAATCTAAATTGGCTATACATAGCAATTTCATGTGCTAGATTGGTAATAGCTAGAGCGTGGATATCACCGAACCCACCTCAGAAGACTGAGTGGCTAGTGTTATTACATGAGATATACACTATGGAAAAAGCTCTCGCTAAGAATAGGAGCCGTAAATCTGTAGATAGAACGGAAAGGATTTGGGCTAATTTTGTATAAAAGCTAAGTGTTATAAGATGAACATTGTTTGTGTAAAAGTCTTGCTGTTAGGCTGAAGTTGCAATATCTAAAGAATACTGGTTTAATTTGTATATTGATGCTATCCCTGATATCACTCTTGATTATGATATGTTATTTTCTATTTTTTCTTTGCTATATTGCTTTTCAAATGTGACTTGTCTGCCAAATAAAAAAAAAAAAAAAAAAAAAAGAAATAAAAGTAGCAGAACCTAGAAATTCTTCTGGGGGGGGGGCACAAGCCTTCAAAAAAAGAAAAAACATAGGGCAGCCTACAAAGTTAATAGAAATGCTAAGAAACCTCAGAACTTCCAATAGATATCGGATGCCACTTAGTCGACCTGAAAACTATCCAAAATCACTGCCAAAAGAGTTTAAAAATGTCAATGACTTAATCCCTACACATGACTTTGGGAAATTCTTGTCCCACTGGCTTAGTGTATTATCTTTCAGCTTTCATCCCTAAGACTCTAAATGCATCACTTACAGAGGTTAATGTACCAAGCAAAATACAATCATCCTAAATGATGCCTTTGTTAAGTAAAACAAAGTGGAATGCTGGTGACCAGACCAGCTTGTTTACAATTACTATTGCTCCCCTTTTTGGCAAAGTTGATGGAAAAGATTTCTGTATCTCAAATTGTCTATTTGTTCCTAGATGTTCTACAATCTGTCTTTAGTCTCATCCGAAGCATCAACAACACAGTTCTGGATGTCAGGAAGCAGTTATAGAAAGTGGCACATCAGGTTACAGAGCACTTAGGGCTTGACCGTATGTTCCCTGCTGTTGTACATGAAAATTATAGCACCAAATAAAGTTTCGCATTGAGGTGTCAGAATGTGTGAGGTGCAATCATTATCACCTATTGAACGTTTTTCCCTAAAAACTCGACATAAAATTCAGATTTAAGTGCTTACAATCCTAACATCTGCATGCCTAGTTTTGAACAGGCATTTAAACCCCTTTACATTTTAGGACGTTTTACCTGCTGAAATTTACCAACGGGTGCATACTTTATCACACCTGATAATAACAGGGTGCAATAGACATTGCACCAATTTTAATGGCAGCCCTAACACAAATTATTGTTTGTGCCAGGATCTCAATATAACAGGACATTTGTAATGACATTGCTAGGGACTGATTCTTTCCTACAGTGTCAAATATCAAAAGTCATGCGTGGTGATGTGTTCTCATCGCTGGTAAAGATGACTTGTGTAGATCCTCAGAGTTACGCATTCCTACCCATTCAATTCAGTGTCAGCCCATTTATGGCCCTTTGGTGGCAAGAAGTAAGGTGTGTCACTCATATGCAGATGACACTCAACTATTCAGCCAACTCTGCAATAATATTGAACAGGACATTAGAAATCTGAATGATGTCACAAATTTCGTTGCATGTCAAGATATCTTATACAGAAAAAAAAGTCTGGTTTCTATTTGCAAATAGTGGTTACAACTGGTGCACCAACTATTTGCAAATCGAAAGGAATTTGGCAAACAGGCCTATGAACTAATTAGTTGGCTCACAAAATTCACAAATTGAAGTGGGTTGCAATCCGAACTACCTCATAATAGGTCAGTCGTAAATTGCCATGATTACGATTGGATGCTATCACAGGGATGGATGTTGGTTTAACACCTACTATGAGGTGCTATTAAAATTTAAATGATTAAACATTGATACACACCTTAATGAATCGCTATTTGGAAGACACACACTAAACACATCCCTTGCAAATGGTGATTTGGTTTAGATTTCTATGTCCATTTTGCAATTAGGTAACAGAAAATGGGATTAGTACATAGCAAAAAGCCATTTTATAGTTTTAAGCCTTTTGAGTTTGTGAATCACAGGCTTTGCAACAGGAAAAAAGCTTTGTGCATCAGGCCGATTGTGTCCTGAATATTGCTTATGGTCATATTCGATGTGGATTTTCTATAAACTGTAATGGGGCAATACTTTTGTATAATATATTTCGGACATGAATTTTATGTCAAGTGATATTATCATATTTGGCAACACACTTAAAAATTTTCGACAAGCCTTGATAGGACAAAGTTTTTGAGTATTTAACAAAGAAAGCACAAACTGCTCTTGGTAGGCTCTCAATACATATCGTCAAAGTTAAAAACGTGACATGATTGTATGATCATAGAGATTATATGTACCAGTATATCATGAAAGGCAAAGCTACTTCAGGAATCATTTAGAACTTGTTGAGGAAACAGAAATACCATTAAGAAGAGATTCTCCCACCTGTCAAGATCGTGTTTCTAAAAGACACACAATTGATGGACAGAATGCTCACTTGCTCACTGTGCCACTGGATTCAAGCTAGCCTGGCTGAGGAAGGGTGACATACCCTGAATCCGGTCCCAGGATGCTTGTTTCTGGTCCAGGGAGGACCTGGCCTGGTAGTTCGGTCTGGACTGTTCCCATGGGGTACTGGGTCAAGACTGATTTGCTGGGTCCAAACTGGGTCCCATACCATTAAGAAGAGATTCTCCCACCTGTCAAGATCGTGTTTCTAAAAGACACGCAATTGATGCACAGAATGCTCACTTGCTCACTATGCCACTGGATTCAAGCTAGCCTGGCTGAAGAAGGGTGACATACCCTGGAACCGGTCTCAGGATGCTTGTTTCTGGTCCAGGGAGGACCTGGCCTGGCAGTTCAGTCTGAACTGTTCCCATGAGGCACACGCTCAAGACTGATTTGCATATGGCTGGGTCCGAACTGGGGTGGCTTAGTGGGAAAAAGAACGATGGATTTAAACCAGATCTTTTGACTGGGAGAGAATGTTTGCATTGTCAGCATTCCGTCCATCATTTGTTTGCTGTAACACTTTTCACTCTACGTGGGATGGGTATGCCCAGACGTGGGTCCCTTGCTCACTGTGCCAATGGATTTAAGCTAGCCTGGCTGATGAAGGGTGACATACCCTATAACCTGTCCAAGGATGCTTGTTTATGGTCCAGGGAGGACCTAACCTGGCAGTTCGGTCTGGACTGTTCCCATGGGGCACAGGGTCAAGACTGATTTGCAAATGGCTGGGTCCAAACTGGGGTGGCGTAAAAAGGACGATGGATTTAACCCAGATCTTTTGACTGGGGAGAATGTTTGCATTGTCAGCATTTTGTCCATCATTTGTTTGCTGTAACACTTTTCGCCCTAAGTGGGATGGGTATGCCCAGACGTGGGTCCCTTGCTCACTGTGCCACTGGATTCAAGCTAGCTTAGCTGACGAAGGGTGACATACCCTGAAACCGGTCCAAGGATGCCTATATCTGGTCCAGGGAGGACCTGGCCTGGCAGCTCGGTCTGGACTGTTCCCATGGGGCACAGGGTCAAGACTGATTGGCATATGGCTGGGTCCAAACTGGGTTGGCTTAGTGGGCAAGAGAACAATGGATTTATCTCAGATCTTTTGACTGGGGGAGAATGTTGCATTGTCAGCATTCCGTCCATAATTTTTTGCTGTAACACTTTTCGCCCTAAGTGGGATGGGTATGCCCAGACGTGGGTCCTTTGCTCACTGTGCCACTGGATTCAAGCTAGCTTAGCTGACGAAGGGTGACATACCCTGAAACCGGTCCAAGAATGCTTGTTTCTGGTCCAGGGAGGACCTGGCCTGGCAGTTCAGTCTGGACTGTTCCCATGGGGCACAGGGTCAAGACTGATTTGCAAATGGCTGGGTCCAAACTGGGGTGGCGTAAAAGGACGATGGATTTAACCCAGATCTTTTGACTGGGGAGAATGTTTGCATTGTCAGCATTTCGTCCATCATTTGTTTGCTGTAACACTTTTCACCCTAAGTGGGATGGGTATGCCCAGATGTGGGTCTCTTGCTCACTGTGCCACTGGATTCAAGCTAGCCTGGCTAAAGAAAGGTGACATACCCTGAAACCGGTCCCAGGATGCTATTTTCCGGTCCAGGGAGGACCTGGCCTGGCAGTTTAGTCTGGACTGTTCCCAAGGGGCACACGGTCAAGAATGATTTGCATATGGCTGGGTCCAAACTTGGGTGGCGTAGGGCAAAAGAACAATGGATTTAAATCAGATCTTTTGACTGGGGGAGAATGTTTGCATTGTCAGCATTCTGTCCATCATTTGTTTGCTGTAAAACATTTCGCCCTAAGTGGGATGGTATACCCATAAGTGAATCCCTTGCTCACTGTGCCACTGGATTCAAGCTAGCCTGGCTGAAGAAGGGTGACATACCCTAAAACCGGTCCAAGGATGCCTATATCTGGTCCAGGGAGGACCTGGCCTGGCAGTTCGGTCTGGACTGTTCCCATGGGGCACAGGGTCAAGACTGATTTGCATATGGCTGGGTCCAAACTGGGTTGGCTTAGTGGGCAAAAGAACAATGGATTTACACCAGATCTTTTGACTGGGGGAGAATTTTGCATTGTCAGCATTCCGTCCATCATTTTTTTTGCTGTAACACTTTTTGCCCTAAGTGGGATGGGTATGCCCAGACGTGGGTCCCTTCTCACTGTGCCACTGGATTCAAGCTAGCTTGGCTGAAGAAGGGTGACATACCCTTAAACCTGTCCCAGGATGCTTGTTTCCGGTCCAGGGAGGACCTGGCCTGGCAGTTCCATCTGGACTGTTCCCATGCGGCACAGGGTCAAGATGACTGGCTACAGCCTTGGGTCGCGTAGTGGGCAAAAGAATGATGGATTTAACCCAGATCTTTTGACTTGGTTAGAATGCGTACATTGTCACCATTCTGTCCATCATTTGTTTTCTGTAACACAAGATCGTGTTTCCAGCATCTCACAATATGCTACAGGAATTTTGCCTTTTATGTAATGCTACATCCACCCTATCAAAGGACATCCTCTTAAAAAATACATAATTCGCCTGCCAGTTCCACCACAACAGGCATGGGTGTCGAGTGAAGGTTAAATAAACAATTGTCCCCAAAGGCTGGGTATTGTTTTTGATTTTTCACAAAAACAGAACATTAATGCTTAGAAGGGAAGAAAAAAATGGGGTTTCACTGAGCATTCATTTCTGTGGCAAGTGCAGGAGAATTCTCATTAGAAATTAACCGCTGTTGTCGTGTTCAGCTTTATATAGGGCAAGCGGTCTGCCCTGAAGTGGCAGAGGTGAGCCGTTCAGTAGACTACACTTTTGGGTCTCTTTGACCTCCTTGATATCTTCTTCTATCCACAAATAAGTCTTAATGAACAGCCTAACCAATTAACTAACCGTTCTCTGTGCTATTCACAAAGGTAACTCACACTTGTGAGTAATTTCCCTTGCAAATAGGAAGCTGAGGACAGCCCTAAACGACCACCCCAGGAATAAGACCAAAATCTCCCTGCGTATGCAGGGAGTACAAAATTGCACTCACAAAAAGGAAGAGGGAAATGTATAATCAAGATTGGGAACTTTTGGAACACGCGTTCCGGGAAAAGGCCAGGTAAGGTAAGGTCGTTTTTGTATTTGTACATGATTAATTAAAACCTTTACAAAACAATTGGAACATTGCTAAAAATTACAAAAAAATAATTTTGTGCGACTTTCTAAAACTTAAAAGTTTATTTAATGTCTGTTTATAATCATCATTGTAATTAAAAGTTCAGATGCTTCAGGGTGCCATCACAAAACTTTTCGGTCTGGCTTTTATTGTTCCGCATTCAGCGTGCTCTTATGTCTTTCTGCTACTAATTAAAAAAACGTTGTATCCCGACAGTTGATTTTTGTTTTGGTTGGGTTAAAACACAGTTTGACCGCTTGCCTTCATGTTCGAACACTTTAAAAAAAAATATATTTTTATTGAATTTTTTTGCATATTTATTCCCCCCACCTCCCCCGGACAGGTAGACATTCTACACATTAATAACATGTGTTTTATAATTTTTTTGACATACGTACATAATCGTTATATAGAATTTACAAAAAAATAAGAAACAATGATATAAATACATAACAGCATCAATATTAATTCGTTTTGTGCTTCTCTCCATTGTGTAAGAGCGGTCCAGATTTTCATACCTCTTTTGCGTCGCGATTTACCTTTTCGTTTATATATAGCTATTTCGATGTTATACACAGCTAAAAGCCTTGCTAACCACTGTTGAAAGGAGGGTATTAACGGGTCAAGCCAAGCCGAGGCTAGGCATAGCCGTAGAACTGCCATAGCAATGAATATAAGGTCGTGACCACTCTCAAGGTTATCTGGATCTTCCGCTCCAAGTACTATTACTTCATGTGACAAAATAACACTTCTGCAAAGACCTGAGCTTAAAAACCTCTCTATTTCTTGTATCAAAGGTAATAGCACTGGACAAGAGGCAAGAATATGAACAGAATCTGCTTTAAATAAATTACATCTCGGGCAGCGAGTCCCTTTGCCAGTACCCCATTTTGCAATCTTATCCGGCGTATAGTAGAGAAAGAAGCAGGTTTTGTAAAATTGTGCTTGGATTTTGGTGGAGATAAGAATGGTTTGGGCTAACTGATTGGAATATAGAAATCCTTCCTTTGAGATATTAAGTTTACTTTGCCACTTCATTGCAGTTTTATCTAAATCGTCCGGGAGAGTATCCAGTAGTAAACCATACAGCCCGCCTATTGAGTCTTTCTTAGAGTATATAATTGTCTCTACTACTGTACATTTTTCAACAGATGTCCTTGCCCCAAATTTATGAATTAAGAAATCCCTTATTTGGAGGTACTTAAAAAAGTCCCGCCAATCTAAGTCAAATTCTTCCTTCAAAGTATTAAAGTATTTAATTCCCTGAGTAGAGTAGAAATCCCCTAATTGTATTATTCCTAGATTATACCATTTGTTTACACAGTTGTCCTTAAAAATTATTGGAGGAAGAATAGGATTATTCAGAACCGGAGTATAATATGAGATTGGTCCTATTCCTAATATTTTCTTTACGACCTTCCATACTTTAAAAATACTATAAAGTGTCTTAAATTTGACCTTTTTGTGATAGCCGTCGTGAGTGTGCCTCCAGAAATAGCCATAGCTAGCATTCCCCACTAATAGCTGAAAGATTGAAGCGGTATGTTCCTCTGAGTTTTCTCCCCCTCGCAGTAATTCCTTACTATAGAGCAATACACATGCCCAATAATATCTCCTTGAAATTGGGAAGAGCTAGCCCGCCTCTGTTCTTAGGAAGGGCAAGATATTTATACGCCCAGCGGGGTTGTGCATATGACCATATAAATCTAGAAAAGGTACGCTCTATTGCAGTGAACCACTGGCTAGAGAACTCTAGACACACAGCCCTAAATAGGTATAGTAATTTGGGAAAGTACACCATTTTCATTGCATTTACCCTCCCAATAATGGACAAGTGGAGATTATCTAGACGTCGTAAATCCTTTTGTATTATGTTCAACATTGGCTTAAGATTTATGTCCACCACTTCCTCCAGCTTTGAAGCTTCATGTTCGAACACGATGTAGTTTAAAAGATGGACATAATACATTGTTCCTCAGGTCCTTTAGTTTAGGGCAGATGCAAATTACATGAATGGTATCTTCTTTGCCAGCTTTGCACAAGCGACACTGTTGTGGGCAGCTTTTTCTTTCCCAAGGCGGCAAGTGGGGGCGGCTGGAATTACCCCAAGGTGTAATTTAAAAAACTTTTCCTTCATCTTTAGGTTCATTCCAAAGCTAAGGTACGCTTGAGGTTGCAGTGTTACATAATCGCCTAGTGTGATCAGCCATGCACTCTTTTGGATAATGTCTCCTTATCCTCAATGGAGGAGATGATTTGTGCTGATTTTGTCGTGAGCTTTTTAAAAAGAAATGAGATCAATAGGGTTCCCCAGAGGTTTGGCAGTGCCAAGGCTTGGAGTCATCTCTGGTTGAGGATTTTTGGTGTCAGAGCAACTCTTCCCATAAGTTTGAATTTAAAGAACCAACCTCAGCTCTGCGAATCTTGTGCCAGCTAGAAACATACGCGCTCCGTCTTTCCAGTGTTTGTTTTAAAAGGCCAAATTCTAACCGAATTTGCGATGGAGAAATGTATCTTGGCAGATTAAAGATTGCCCTGTATGAATTGGCTACCACTATATCCAATAGTGCAGCATCTTTACCTTGAAGGGGTTCACTCCCATATGTAAGGGCCGGCTGTAACTTTGCTCACAGAACCTAGAGCAATGGGTTAAACGTTAAGTCAGGAAGTTTGACCCTGAAGGATTTTATCGCCAGACAAGTCACGGTTCCCTTCCCTTGCAAGGACTCTAGTTGGGGTTTGAACAAGTTCTTGTGGTCCAAAATTACTCCCAAGTATTTGTAGGCAGTTACCAAATCAAGTCCTTGTCCATTTAGATGCCAATTGAGTTTCCTCTTTTCCGGTAGTTCACTGCCATGACTTTGGATTTGGCAAAGTTTATTTGCAAGCAGTTCCTTTCCGAAAAGGCGTGAGTTGCATTCAAGAGGTATTGGAGGCGGATTGGAGTCTGACTTATTAGAACCAGGTCGTCCGCTTACAGCAAATTGGACAGCTGAGTTTTCCCCAGTTTTGGTGCATGGCAGGAACAGTTGTCGAGTTCTCCTGGCAGGTCTGCAAGTAAAAGGTTAAATAAAAATGGAGCTAGAACGCAGCCCTGTTTTAACCCTTTTGCTGTCTGAATGGGTTTTGAGTGGTGTGTTCCTGCTCCTAATTTAACCTTGATCCAGGTGTTTGTGTGCAGTGATATCAATTGGTGAAAATGTCATTTAGGTATTCCCCAATTTTCCAGTTTCCGCCAGAGTTTGTTTCGATCGACATGATCAAAAGCGGCAGTATAGTCGATAAAACAAAGAAAAAGGGGAGTTTTGGTCTCCTTTGCTGCATCCATCAGCAGGGTCAATGCCATGATGTTTGTTGTGGTCCCTTGACCCTGGCAAAATCCTGTTTGATTAATTGGGATGATGGAATTATCAGATGCCCATGATGTTAACTTCTCCAGTATGGTTCCTGCAAAGCACTTGGCCTCTACGTCCATGAGGGCAATGAGTCGGTAATGATTTGGGAGTTTCCTGTTGCCCTGTTTGAAGATAAGGCTCATTACTGATCCAAACCAGGACTCCGTTAATATCAAGGTGTCCTTTATATTTTTAAAAACCGGCATTAGAGCTGCACTCCAAAATTCAGCATCTGATTTATATAGCATTGGTGGGATGCCATTTGGACTGGGGACACCTGTTGGTCTGCCCCTAGCTATTTTCCTCTTAATATCCGCTGATGTGGAGGCGGAATATTCAATCTCGGCAGAGGGAGAAGAACTTAAGTCTGGCATTACTTTACCTGCACAAGGGGGTGACCTAGTTCCTCTTGGTAGTTGCCATTGTAAGGCTGTTGCTTGTTTTTTCCTTGCAGATTTCTTTACTGGGCCCTTCTAGCCCTACTTCTTCAAGGCGCTCCCCATTGTCAGCGGATGTGCTGTTACAATGCTCGAAGAGGTATTTTGTCCATGCTTCCTCCGTTATATTAGAATTTAGACCAAGTTGGTCTGGATTCTTTATTCTTTTGTCAAAACCTTAAGCTGTTTTTTCGTTTAAATTCATGGAGTAGCTTTGCCCATAACTCTTCGTTTTTTTGTTTCTTTTTTTCCTATTTCTTCCATTTTAGCAGCTGTTTTGCTTCCCATAGAACATTTTATAGGTCATGGTTTAATGGATCTTTGCGCATCTGTCTCAATGTTCGATTTAGGATCTGCTTTTGCATTTTCATTTCTGGGGTGAATTGTAATTTCGCCGATGTTCCTTTTTGACGGTTTACTCTATTCGATGATCCTTTCAATAGTTCCTCGGCAACAGCTAGGATGAAGTTTTGCCATGCTTCTACCGGTTTTGTCGTGAGACTTTCAGTGTGAGTGTTTTTGCCTTAAGACATATAGTGCTGATGTTACTGGGATTGCATCGAAACCGCTTAAGATTTGCGGCCGCTTCGAAGTTGATGCCTATGAATGGTTCAATCTTGAGTAGTGAGTTAACTTTTATTGTTACTTCTTGAGGCAAGGGATCCTAAATGCATTACTGTACCACGCATATTTAAGAATGTGAGTGTATATTCCAAATGGGAAGATTGCTGTTGTGAATGAAACGTTGCGATTGGTGGGGCGTCCTCCGTGAAGCGCCCGTTTAAGGCTCTTATGTTAAGACGATTTAGCTGCCGTAATAGATGATTTGAGCAATTTGTTGGTTTCTTAATATTTGGGGAGCACTGTCTTGGCACTTCCCATGTGGCGCTAAGTTCTTGGTCAAGGGCATCCCCTACCCCAGAGCTAATAAGATCCATGTTGAAGTCACCTGCCAGGATAATATAGTAGGAATCCTCTTCATCCATTATCTTTTTCGTGGCTTCGATCAATTCCTTGACGGTTTTCTGTTTCCTTTTGCTATGGATGTAAGCGTTGATTACTATAACTTCTTGATGTAGGTTGTTCAGTCAGAGTACGATATTTACCACCTGCATGCCGCTTGGGGGTGTTATTTGAGATTCTATTGTTATGGTCTCTCCTATTGTTACTATGGATGCCACAATCATTAAAGCCCCCCGATCGGCGACCAGAATCGGAGCATTTTTTGCCAGGAGACAACACGATGTGTATCTTTGGAGTTCATAGGCCTTTTCCTCCGAGGTCTCTTGCAGCAGTAGCAAATCGAATGATTTTAAATATTGCAAAAACTCCAGATCCTCACACTTACTAGCTAGACCATTGATGTTCCAGATACATATGTTAAATTGTCTGGACTTATCCAAGGCATGGTTAAGTTACACTCCCTTTGTAAATTTGTGTGGCTGTTATATTGATGGTGCTCTGAATTTGCCTCCAGTTTTGTGAGGTGACCGGCAATGGGTGAAGTGGGTTCCTTAGAACTTGTGCTGGGAAAGAGGTCTTTGTATCTTGGGAGTACTCCTTGCTCCCTTTAGTACTGAGTTGGTGTTTTTCCACGGGGGTGAACCAGTGGAGGGTAAGGAGGGTGTCGGATAGGGAGGTTGCTTTTCTATTTGAAGTTTTATTCCCCATTGCTTAAACGTAGTCACTTCTTCCATGATTTTTTAGGCTATTTTCTGGAGTTCCAGGTTGCTTTGGTTGTTTCCAAACATTCTAAATTGTTATTTGGTTGAAACTCTATTTGGAGAAGATCAGAGGAGCCAATACTTTCTAGGCTTGTGATTGAATTTAAAAGCCGCAGTATATTTCCTCTGTTCAATATGTCGTCTCTGCCTCAAGACATATATTCTGGAGTAAAAATAATAGTGGTCGTTCTACCCTCGTGTTGTGCTGCAGTTTGCTTTATTTGGGATCCCTCGCTTACGGAGGGACCGGACTGGGGAGAGCGGCTTGGACTGCCACTTGTGGGGCAGGTTTGTTGCATGCTTTGCTGCCTTTCTCTCCCTGGGACCCTGATGGTTTTTGTTGTACCCCCTATTGACTTCTGTAGGAACTTCACATTGCTGATCTGGGCATTGTCGCGGATTTCTGTAATTTGAGTTTCTTCGGTTTTATTGATCCTTGTTAAATTAAAGTTAAGTACAGTTTGAGTTGTTTTTGTTTGAGGGAGTCCCCGCTTGCTGTCAGTAAGTGGAGGTTTATGAGTTGTGTCTCTAAATGGTGTGGTCAGAGCCAGTGGCGACCTGGCAGTGGATGTAGGGGGGAGATCCTCAGAGTCTTCGGGTAGAAGCGAGAGCGTAGGTTGATTTATGTGTGCAACTTTTGGACCGTGGGTGGTTTCTGTTGGGGACAGATGTGATGGTAGTTCTTTACAAGATCTTCTGTTAATTAGAAGCCTGTTACTTCTCTTCCTTTTTTTCTTCATCCGAGTTTTGCAAGAGCTATGGGCATTGGGTGATATGTAATCAACTATAGTTACACCGGCTGTTGGTAAGTGATCCCTGGTTTCAGCTTCCGAGCACTCAGATGAAGGTAGTGGGACATCCCTACCTGCCAGGAGCAAATTGCTGTTTACTGTCCATTCTGCTTTAGGTTGGTCCGAAAGGCTTATTAGTGGGTCAGGCAGTTCAGTGTTCCTTGCAGGTATATCTAAAACTCTTGTTTTTAGATCTGCTATTAGGTCCCCGATCATGGATGGTAAGGTTAATAACTTATCTACAATCGATTCAAAGGAACATGATCATGTTGTTGCTTCGACCACATACGCCACTTCCTGACCTCTCTCTTAATGAGGCCGTTAAGTTCTGATATTTTCCAGTCAATTCCTGAGATGGAATCAGCCATTTTCTGTAGAACAGTAAGCTGCAAGTCCATTTAATGAGATTGAAATTGCAATGCTGCAGCTGAGTCTTTCTAGGTATTTAGGATTGTTGTACATTTTGATTCTGGGATTGAACTTCCAGTATTATTGCTTTACTCCAGTCTTAGGAGGTTATTTGCTTCTATTTGTGAATGTGAGTGAGCTGATTTCAGGTTGTAAGAAGCAATTAGTTCTTCCCATTCCTGCATAGCTATAAAAGTCATGTCATTATTCGTCAAATGAGAGTCATTGTAAGGCCCTGCTTGAACCATCTGCGAACCTCGCAGATCCTACCTGCCTGTGGAGGTCCTCTTTGTCCGAGGCTTGCGCTCTTTGTTTGTTCTGGGCACGCTGTACGGGGTCGCTGTTCCCTGCTCTCCTCCCGCCGCCGCAACCAAGCACCATCTCTCTACGGCCGCTGTGTGGGGGAGGACTCGGGCAGCTAGGACTACAGGTACCAGCCTGCAACACGGCCGGAAGCCACCGCCACCACGTGAAACGCGCAAGAGGCGTTTTAAAAACTGACTCATACTCGGTGGAGAGGGGGCCCTGTTTGAACCATCTGCGAACCTCGCAGATCCTACCTGCCTGCGGGGGTCCTCTTTGTCCGAGGCTTGCGCTCTTTGTTTGTTCTGGGCACGCTGTCCGGGGTCGCTGTTCCCTGCTCTCCTCCCGCCGCCGCAACCAAGCACCATCTCTCTGCGGCGGCTGTGTGGGGGAGGACTCGGGCAGCTAGGACTACAGGTACCAGCCTGCAACGCGGCCGGAAGCCGCCGCCACCACGTGAAATGCGCCAGGAGGCGCTTTAAAAACTGACTCATCCCCAGCATCGCGGGACGCGCGCGGGCGGCGCCGGGCTAAGCCCGGGCAAAGGGCGGGCCATCTGTGGCCATCAGGGGCCAGAGGAGGCCGGGCTGGGCCACCCCCCTTGGACCTTTCTTCAGGTACCACCGTGTGACTTTGAGCCATAGAGACTAATCCGCTTTGATAAAATGTGGGAGATTGCATAATACCTATTGAAGCGAATGATAGACGATTTGTGGGAAGGGCAAAAACTGATTGATTCTGCTGATAGCTGTTGTTCCTTTAAGTATTCTCTTACTGGCTCTGTATTCAGCTAAGTGGGAGGTAAGACACAGTGTAGATTACTGCCTAACCACTATGGCTACTAAACCGAAAACTCGTTCTAATAAGGACAAATTGGGAACCCCCCTCACATCCACCAAAACAGGGACTGACCACAATAATATAGCATGTCATAAAGCATTACCAATAGCTATTGACCTAATGCTGAGGCCATTGGGGCTGTCGCTGGGGAGATAGAGCGCACGGAGAGGAGCTTATCAATGACACCAATAACTATCCCCCTCACACCCACACAAACCGGGGATTTAAACTCATGCGAGTTATCACACAATGGCAGTCCGGACAACTCACTTGAGGTTGTCCCCTGTGCCCAACCAGTAATAGATGCTAGGCTAGAGACACACAGGGCCGAAATGAGAATACCCAGAAATAGAAGTAAAAAGTGGGGTAA
Organism: Lissotriton helveticus; assembly: GCF_964261635.1. NCBI lineage: Eukaryota > Metazoa > Chordata > Amphibia > Caudata > Salamandridae > Lissotriton > Lissotriton helveticus. The sequence goes on along the minus strand of NC_136071.1, from coordinate 999,126,153 downwards.
TAAGAATACACATCTCAGAAAAGTGAACCAACCTACTAGGGGCGACAAGGTAAAAGAAACAGAGGGTGAAGTAATGATTATAGAAGCCCCATCTCCTTCAATCCCCCCAGGGTGGCTGGATCCTGTTATTGCAGACCTCCAAAAACATCTGGAGGCATTCATAGTCAGTCAAATAAAACCTTTAGTTAGCAAATTAGATAAAATTGCTAACGAATTGCACAGACAGGGTAAGATAAAGGAGACCACAAACGCTAATTTAAATGGTAATGCTTCCTTATTAGTAGCTCCCTTAGCCCAGCAACCCCCAGCTAACAATAATTGCGTAAGCAATGAACAGCGTACTATCGTACAAGTTCACGCAGTACCCAAAGCTCTGGCTGAGAAGGCGGACAGAGGTATACAACAAGACGGGAACAATGGTAGAGATAAAGCTCAGGGGAAGACAAATGCAATCCAAACACAAATAGGGAACCCCACAATCTCCAAGCAGACAGAAACCTATCAGTCAGGTAGGGAGCGAAACGATATGTTTCAGGGTCTTTTACCATGTGTAAATCTACCCCCGGAGGCGAGCCCTTTTGTTGTCATCTTTGCCGGGGTTCCCGAACTCAGAATGGGGCAGAGAGAGTCGCATCTGGAGCTTAAAGATAAAATCATTAACTGGTTGAATATTCCTAGGCCACTGCAAGGGGAGGAACCGGGGGAAATTCTGCATGTTAGGAGGGTAAATTGGGTTGGTGGTAGAAGGAAGGATATAGAAGGGAATTGCATTATTGCAAACTTCAGGAACCCAAACCTAGTGGAGTATATACTGGATAATTATAATAGGAATGCTACCAGTACTATCAGAACCATGCCACTAGGGTATTTTTATCCGAGAAAATGTGTTACATACCCCCCTAATTTCACGCAGGGTAGAAAGGCAAAGTAACAGATGGATATTGGGCAAGGAAAAATGAATACTCTGGCCTGCCTATATTAAACCAGGGTGGTTTGCAATGGACAAACAGGTTTAGTCCCCTACAATCCCTGGATGAGAACGAATGACTACCCCTATCAGGGAGCTATCAGGAGGGTGCTCATGGTTGGGAATGATCAAGGATCTCAAAGTAGTCAACAGGGGAAGGGGACTGTAGTACTCCCTTCAAGTCAGGACAGGGGTGAACTGGGGGCGGGTAGCGAACAAGGATCTCAAAAAAGCCAACAGGGGAAGTGGCTGGTAGAACTCCCATCAAATCAGGACAGGGGAGATCATGGGGCTATGCTAATGAGGAAGGACGAATGTAGGTTAAATGCTCAGAGCATTAATGTCGGGAAGAGGCCAGGGGGAGGGCTGAATATAATGTCCTGGAACATAGCAGGCTTAGCCGGAAAATTTAAAAATGTAGACTGGAGAAATCACTTACGTGGTTTTCATATACTAGCATTCCAGGAGACCTGGGCAGTTGAATCCTCTCCCTACCAAATAGAGGGCTACAAGTGTTTTTTCGTCCCAACACAAGAAAGTAGAGCGGGTAGGGCAAAGGGTGGGCTGGCATTGTATGTTGATCTTAACTTAGAAGGAAGATGGTCACTTCCATCTTGGACGTCACATACCCTTCAAGCAGTAACATTCAAAGGAAGAGGGCTGAGGTTACAGAGTTGTTTAATATTTATAACTCAACCAATAATTGGGAATAATGCTGTTTTGCGGGAACTAGATGAAAGACTCACTCAAGAGGCCGAACAAAGAAAGGGTGGGGGAGAACCAATCGTGTTACTTATGGGAGACCTAAACTGCCATCTTTGCACTACTCTGCTCCCTGTAACTGTAGATTGGGCCGCTTGCCCGACCAAGAATGGGCCACATTTTGAACACAGCACTGAGGGCACAGTACTAACCACATTAATTGAAACTCATACACTAGCGCATACAATCGACCTGATAGATCCGGGGGAAGAGGGCACGCTTATCCCAACATTTAAAGGAAGAGGTTGTTCCTCCATCATAGACTTTATGTTGACATCCACTTTTGCTAAAAATCGAATTATAGAGGCCAGAACGGAATGGAGCACTTTCAGTGACCATAATCCCCTGATTCTAGAACTAATATAAAAAGGCCGCTTATATATGAACAAGCAAGCAGACATAAGTTTGAGGCCAACGGATCAGGGGAGGCGACTAAAGTGGGCAAAAATTAATTCCCAGGAGTTTTATATAACATTAATTGAAAAAGGCAAAAAACTGGTTGAAAACTGTTTAGACCCTCTAATAGTAGATGCTGAGTTAGTTGCGACATTTGGGTTGCTGACCAAACTGGCCGATAAATTACTGGAAGTAAAAGGACCTAGAAAACCTATTACACAACCACAATGGTTTGACACAAGTTGCTCAAGAGCATTAAGGAATTTAAAAGTAAGCCTTAAAGCCAACCCCAGGGATAAGGTAGAAGTGGCCAATTGTAGACAAATCTACACAATTAAGGTAAAAGAGAGGAAGGCTACCTTACATGTGGAAGTTTGGGCTGATTTAAGAGAGGCAGGAGAAAATAGGGATTTCACAGAATTTTGGAGGATCATTAATAGGACCTGTTTTCAGGATAATAGTACCCCGGTGATTAGCTCTAATATCCTCCCTGAACAGTGGGTTACTCACTTTGAGGGTCTCTATAACCACTCTAAGGAGACAATCCAAGAGGGGGACTGGGATGGTATCCGGAGTGTGGACGTAGATTTCTCATTAATAGAGATAACCAATGCAATTCAAGGTCTTACACCGAACAAAGCCCCAGGGCCCGATGGCACCCCCCCAGATTTATACAGAAGTAATACCGATCTGTGGGCGCCAATCCTGACGAGGGTCCTAAATGCGGCCATTAGATCTGGTCCCCTACGATCTTGGTCTACCGCACTGATTGTCCCTATTTTTAAGAAAGGGAATATGGACAATCCTCAGTGCTATAGACCGATATCATTAATTGACGTCTCAGCCAAAATTCTTGGCCGAGTGATATTGAATCGGCTGATGGCTTGGACAGATGAGCACCATATTATAGCCGATACACAGTATGGGTTTAGAACGGGTAAATCGGCCAGTGACCAATGTCTCAATTTGTATTTATTAGTTGCTAAGTACACCAAAGCAAGTAATGGCACTGTTTACATGGGATTCATGGATTTGGCTGCGGCCTTTGACAATGTGAACAGGAACAAATTATGGGCCATGATGGACAAATTGGGAATAGATCCTGGCCTCATAAACATTTTAAAGGAGTTGCACTGGAACACCACTGTAGGGTCTGTTTTAGTGCGGAAGGGGGGTGCACTGACCCATTTCCGTGCTCAAGTGGAGTAAGGCATTGGTGCATCCTTGCTCCTTTTTTTGGTTTCGTTGTACATCAACGATCTTGAGAGTACACTTGTATCCCAGAATATAGACTGCCCTAAAGTAGGAACGCATCAAAGTCCGGTACTTTTGTACGCGGATGACGCGTTCCTGCTTGCACAAACACCACGGAGCCTACAATGCCTCATTGATGGATTTGTGAAGTTCATGGATAATTTAGACCTATCGGTGAATTTAAGCAAATCCTACGCGATGGTGGCTGGTAAAAAACCCTCTAAAAAATCTGTGTTTAAAATAGGGACTCACACATTAGACAATGTAAGTACCTTTTCCTACTTGGGCCTTCTTTTTGATGGCGAAATCCAGTTTAATTCCCTGAACGAGGAACATTGCACAAAGCTTGTCTCCTCAAACGGTGCAATATTAAATTTTGCTTGCAGGCTGGGTCGCTGGTGCCCCGAACAAGTAATGAGCCTATATGGCTCGAATAGTATAGCAAATGCCCTGTATGGCGCTGAGGTGTGGGGCTTTAGGGATGCCAAAAAACTACAGATAGAGGAAGATAAATTTCTTCGCAGAATCCTAAAGATCTCACAGTCCACCCCAGCTGAGATAGCGCATACGGAACTGGGGACCCCATATATCACAGATCAGGTAAAGATGAGGCCGATCATGGCATGGCTCAGGATATGGGCCAACCCTGAGGCAGAATTGAGTAGGGAAATTGTTATAGACTGTCTGCAAAGGGACAAGGGGTTACAGATCCCCTGGCTGAAATACATTAAAAACACTTTAGAGACTATAGGGCAACATACCCTTTTTAGTAACCCTCGTTCAATCTCGACCAGCTGTAAACCAAGAATTAAAAAGTTGCTGCTAGAAAAATTGGAAACGGTCAGAGTAGGTCCTGAACCTTTCAAGCGATCAGTAGTAGCTCACTGCTTAGTTAACAATGGGGAGGGCATGGAACCCTACTTATTTCTGATGTATAATCAGCAGGATAGGTTTTTAATGTGTCGTTTTAGGCTCAATTTGTTACCTAATATTTTAGCTTATCCATCAGGTTTTACTGTAACTATTGAGCAGAAGGGTGCCTGCGGCTGCGACAATAGGTCTCCGCAGGACACCCTTCATTTTGTACTTTTGTGTCCATTTTATCGGAATCCACGGCGTAGGTTTATGGTTAACATTTTAAGAGAGAAGAAATTTTGTCATGCCAAAGTTGCACTACTGTTTCTACAAAGAGCTAATGATATGCGCACTTTATGCTCTGTTATAAGTTTTTTAAAAATAGCAGTAAGGTTAAGGAATACAAGAGATTAACTAACTATGTATACAATTTTTATTCTTATTCTCTATGAATTGTATCAGCTCCGCCTCACGCCTTTTAATTTGTTTGTTTTTAATTCAATAGAGTTCAGAAATGTAATTTAATGGAATTTTCATTGTATAAATTGTATTTTTATGATGGTTTTTAATCATCGAAATAAAGATTTACTGAACTGAACTGCTTGACTTGTTTCGAATGGTTTTATTTGAATAGGTGAACTATTGTTTAATTGAAGGAATACGTCTTGTGATTTTCCGTCCTGGATGCCCTGTACCTTATTTGCGGCTGATCGATCAACTTGGGTTGTTTGAATTACCTTCATTTGAATATGAGAGCCGGTATTTGATTGAGAAAGTGCGTCTTGTGCTTTTCCGTCACGATTGCCACGATTGTCCTGAACCTTATTTTTAACTGGTGGATCTGAGATTTCTATGTGAGGCGTGCTGGTTTTACTTGAATTTGTCTTGACTCCACTGGCTGAGTGGAAATGTTTCACCTGCTCACAGGATTTATCCATCTTCGGCCAGCTCAACAAGGTTTTTTTTACGATGTTTTTTCCAGAACAGGGTGAGCACGATTCAACATCGCTTTGACTATTTGCTCCTCTAGCTGCCAGATTGATAGAATCACCCACTCCTCTGATTCCGGTTGACGTTGTCATTGCGGTTGTCTCCCCAAGTTGAATTTGACAATTCGTCCCTTTGAACAGTAAAGTCTTCGCTGGATTGGTATAGAGAGGACTGCAGTCAGTTTTACTTAATAGAAGTGGTGTTTGCAGCCCTTTTATATATTCCCGGTCTTGGAGTAAATAGCTGTCCCAGGGTCCTTCAGGAAAGAAAATGTTGTATATATCTTTGGCTGATGGCTGTATATTTTCTTCCTCAGAGACATTCCTTCAATGTTTATAAGGTCATTTAAGTCCTTTAACGTTGTGAAAGGTTATGGTAGCTCTGGCATTAACTGGAGTGTCTGCGGTGCCGGTGGCAACTGAAGGAGCAGTTGAGAGGGCAGTGACTGTGTGCTTTCGCCAAGGCCATCTGGAATCGGAATTGACGCCTGAGGCTTGAGCCGGGCGGTCACTCTTTTTTCCTGCTACTTGATTTAAAAAACTTATAGCGAGAACTTGCCCTTTGTGTCCTCTCCCCCCCTACACCAGCGCGCGGATTTAGCGCGACGCTTGTGGTCTCCACCGATTGTTGGGTGAAGGCATTATTTTATTTCTCTTTTAAAAATAAATTGATTCCACTCACCGAATTTAGCGCTGCCTTCCCCCAGAGTGTCCGGCCGATTTCAGGGCTGTTCTACCTGGGCCACGGGTGGAGTTACAGTGGCGGCCATCTTGGGTAGGGCTATCCTCCCTTGGGGCGAGAGTCACCAGTATAAAAACAGTAGAAACCTTTACCCGCGAGAATACTGCAATCGACGCCAGAGGCTTGAGCCGGGCGGTCACTCTTTTTTTCTGCTACTTGATTTAAAAAACCTATAGCGAGCACTTGCCCTTTGTGTCCTCTCCCCCCCTGCACCAGCGCGCGGATTTAGCGCGACGCTTGTGGTCTCCACCGATTTTTGGGTGAAGGCATTATTTTATTTCTCTTTTAAAAATAAATTGATTCCACTCACCGAATTTAGCGCTGCCTTCCCCCAGAGTGTCCTGCCGATTTCAGGGCTGTTCTACCTGGGCCACGGGCGGAGTTACAGCGGCGGCCATCTTGGGTAGGGATATCCTCCCTTGGGGCGAGAGTCACCAGTATAAAAACAGTAGAAACCTTTACCCGCGAGAATACTGCAATTGACGCCTGAGGCTTGAGCCGGGCGGTCACTCTTTTTTCCTGCTACTTGATTTTAAAAACCTATAGCGAGCACTTGCCCTTTGTGTCCTCTCCCCCCCTGCACCAGCGCGCGGATTTAGCGCGACGCTTGTGGTCTCCACCGATTTTTGGGTGAAGGCATTATTTTATTTCTCTTTTAAAAATAAATTGATTCCACTCACCGAATTTAGCGCAGCCTTCCCCCAGAGTGTCCGGCCGATTTCAGGGCTGTTCTACCTGGGCCACGGGCGGAGTTACAGCGGCGGCCATCTTGGGTAGGGCTATCCTCCCTTGGGGCGAGAGTCACCAGTATAAAAACAGTAGAAACCTTTACCCGCGAGAATACTGCAATTGACGCCTGAGGCTTGAGCCGGGCGGTCACTCTTTTTCCTGCTACTTGATTTTAAAAACTTATAGCGAGCACTTGCCCTTTGTGTCCTCTCCCCCCCTGCACCAGCGCGCGGATTTAGCGCGACGCTTGTGGTCTCCACCGATTTTAGGGTGAAGGCATTATTTTATTTCTCTTTTAAAAATAAATTGATTCCACTCACCGAATTTAGCGCTGCCTTCCCCCAGAGATTCCGGCCGATTTCAGGGCTGTTCTACCTGGGCCACGGGCGGAGTTACAGCGGTGGCCATCTTGGGTAGGGCTATCCTCCCTTGGGGCGAGAGTCACCAGTATAAAAACAAACGGCTATGGCTCCGCGCAGCGGACGCGTTCAGCGGGCGTGCCGTATTCGCGCCGGAGTCAGGCCAGAGTCCAGCCCGTCTGCGCCCGTCTGAGGCAGACCGGGGCACGGGGTGGGACCCTCTGGTCCTTCGGTGCCATCGGAAGCGCTGGGACCGCCCAGGTACAATCTACAATATACTAAACAGGAGCTACTGTTCCTACACCCAAGCGTGGCAAACACCTGCGGCCACTCTCTTCAAGCTGATTTACTACCCCCGTCATGTGGTATTTGTGATCAGACCTTTGAATTCCATAGGAAGAATAATCATGAAATACCCAAACCTAACATGCTATTATTAAATTGCAGGTCGATGAAAAAACACAAATTTGAAATACATGATCTATTATTACAAATAGTCCTGATGTGCTTTTTCTCACCGAGACGTGGATGGACGATGATTCGTCTCCTGAAGCGCTCGAGGCCACTCCTCCTGGTTACTGTCTACTTCGACTAGACAGACATAAACAAAGAGGGGGGGGCTAGCCCTCATTCATAAGTCTGAGTTAGAATGCACCTTAGTGAAAGCCACATTACCTAATAGCGAAAGTGGCTTATTCACTATCAAAATAGGACCGAGAAATGTTATTAATGGTCTGCTGGTGTACCGCCCCCCTGGTGTGGCGGGACAGTTTGGTAACCAGCTCCTAGACTACATTACTCAGCCGGCACTCCGATACAAAAAATTCATCATCCTAGGCGATTTAAATCTCCATTTTGATGATAAGGAATGCAGGGAGGCACAGGATGTGGCTGCAGCATTGACGTCTTTGGGGCTCAATCTACAATCTACTGCCCCCTCACATCAACTTGGCCATCTCCTGGACCCCATCTTTGCCAACTGGGAGGGCATTAAAGTCCCCTCTCCTGTTAGAATAATCTGGTCAGACCACCATATCATCCCGTTTTCTGAAGAAAACACCCCTCTAGAAAATAGATTCTCTAACCCCCCCGCCCCCTCCCCGAGACGGAGAAAATGGAAAACTTTTAATCAAGAAGCATTTAGATGTGCACTACAAAAAATCCCCCTCCACAAAGTAACTCTCTTCAGGAGGCTTGGAATAGCTATGAAAAATGGGTGTCCACTGCCTTGGACGAGATAGCTCCTTGGACATCCAAGCCCCCAGCTAGACAATCTAAAACCGCCCCCTGGTTCTCGGAAAAACTTAAATCTGCCAGAGCCAGATGTAAAAACCTAGAGCGTAGCTGGAGAAAACACTATAATCCTGAGGATAAATTATGTTATAAAAGGGAACAAATACCATAAATTGGTGAGATCAGAAAAAAGCTGCCACCTGAAAAGCAGAATTGACTTAGCGGATAACCCCACCAGAGAACTCTTCACCATCTATAGAGAGCTCACGGTCCCTACCAGACTGGAAGCTCAAGACACCTACTCGAAAGAACTGTGTGACTCTGTTGCTGATTTTTTTGTAGGCAAGATCGATAAAATCCATGCCACCTTCACGGTGGATGAGACCCACCCGAGTAAACACACAGAAGCCAAAAACACACATACTGGGAATTCTTGTCTCACTAGTTTTATTACACCTGAGAGGCAAGAGTTACTAAGCATCGTCAACAGCATACAATCTGGCTCGCCCTGCGATGTTTGCCCGCCGGCTCGCTGTAAAGGAGTCATGGAGACTACAATAATCAACCAGATCAGCCTTATTGTGTCGCTTTCCTTCCAAGAATATCAGGTACTGGATGCGTGGAAAACTGCCCAGGTAATCCCCCTTAAAAAGAAACCCAACATCCACATCTCCCAATTCCAAAACCTTCACCCTATTTCCCTCCTCCCCTTTTGTGCAAAGATTGTGGAAAAGGTGGTGAATAAGCAGCTCATGAGTTATTTGGAGGAACAATCTCTCCTGCACCCCACACAATCGGGTTTCAGAGCTGGATACTCCACAGAGTCAGCCCTACTCTTTTCCACCGAGGGCTTAAGGCGCATAGTAGATGAAGGAGAGACAGCAGCGTTGGTCCTATTAGATCTTAGTGCAGCCTTTGACACCGTGCTGCACTCAACGCTGCTGTCTCGGCTGTCTGATATGGGAGTGGAGGGACGGGCTCTAGCCTGGATAGAGTCCTTCTTGGTCAACAGGAGCTTTCAGATGCACTGCCCCCTTTCAAATCCTCTCTCAGGAAAGCAAGCCATGGGGTTCCCCAGGGCTCGAGTCTGAGCCCTACTTTGTTCAATATCTATATGGAACCCCTGGCACGCATAGTTGAGAAATTTGGGGTGGGCATTGTCAGCTAAGCTGATGACACCCAATAGATGTTCAAGCTTACGCCCGACCACAGAGAAGATGCCACCAATTTTTCTAACTGTCTTTCATCAGTGGCAGCTTGGATGAATAGCAACTGCCTACGCCTTAATGGCGATAAAACTGAATTGCTGGTGGTAGGGAAATCAGCTTCAGCGTGGTCACACACGTGGTGGCCTGCGAAACTAGGCAGTCCACCTCGTCCTGCAGATTCGGTGCGTAATTTGGGCATAATACTTGATTCAGATCTCTCCTACAAGTCTCTTGTCAGTAAAGTGACAGCTAGGTGCTTCAGCATACTGAAAGTTCTCCGTAAGGTTTTAGATCTCCTCCCCATCGATGCCAGAAAGACCATGGTACACGCCTTAGTAACCCCCCACCTTGATTACGGGAATGCTCTGCTTTTGGGTTTGAGCAAAAAAGGACTACACCAACTCCAGTGTGCTCAGAATGCCGCAGCTCGCCTTGTGCTCAAACTCCCTCGCAGAGCATCAGGGAACTCCGCTCTGTCTAAACTTCACTGGCTCCCTGTTCAGGAGCGAATTACATTTAAGTCCCTTTGCTTTGCTCATCGAATTGCCCATGGCATAGGTCCGGGCTATCTACAAAGTCTTCTCACGATACATCGCCCCATTAGGGATCTGAGATCATCCGGCACAATGATGTTTAAACTCCCCAAAATCACCAGAGCTAGGATGGGTGGATGTTCGTTCCGATACCTAGCTGCCAATTGCTGGAACGAACTCCCGCTCGATCTCCGGATGGAACCCTCTGAAAATAGGTTCCGGGGAAAACTTAAAACTCTTCTCTTCCCCAGGGCTTAACTCCTGTTCCTTTTTTCGCTCCCTCTTGGCTCACCCTTGTTCTTTCCTCTGAGCAAATTTTGCAGTATTTAGCGCGGGGACACACTGTTTTTGCGTAACCAGGCGCTTTATAAATGGTTTTATTATTATTATTATTATTATTAATCAGATTTAGAGTAACAGTAACCACCAGACCAAGAGTTTTACACTCCTCAGATGGATTTAATGGAGTGCTCTGCCTCTGTCCAGGCGGCGTGGGAACATTTGCCATTATTTTTACAGTTATATTTTCACTTATGGTTGCAGTTGGAGTTGCAGTTGTGCTTTTGATGGCCTTGTTAGGTTAATCTTTGTAGGCATTGTGGGTATTAAATTTTTTATCTCGGATTCAGGTGATTGCCGCGTCATTACGGGTTCAAGTTCAAGTTTCCTTTTTTCTACTTTAGCTTACTTTTCGGTTCAAGTAAAAGCTGTCTGACTTTGCCGGTTTTCATACTCCTTTCTTGTTTGGTGCTTTTATTTGTGTTTTATTTGGTGGTTTGCGTTTGGATGCTTTGATGTACTTTGATGTATGAGATAATATTCAAATGATTCCTCTCTGCAGACCCCCCTAAAAATCAATTACAGTCAATCAATGGATTATTCGCTTTAGCTCCGTAGGTCAAGTCCTAGTCCTTCAGTCGGATTCTGGCTGTCTGACTAGACTCCTAGGTGGACCTAGAGTTGTTAGGATAGACTATCAGTGATGTTGTTTTTACTGCTGTGTAACCCTAGCCTACAGTGGTTGAGGCATTGGGGGCAATCAGACTGGCAGTATTGGAACCACTGTGTTCTTCTGGGGTTTTTGTACTCTTCTGCCCTGCGAAGTCCCTCCTGGGGATGGGGTTCAGAGGGGTACAGAGGGCACAGAGGCTGTGAGGTTACAGAAGCTTCTGAGGCTGTGATCGACTGTTCCCTTATTTTGTACTCGACTGAGTGCTGCATGAAAAACACAGAAGGCACAGAGGCACACAAGGAAGTGAGGCAAATTCAGCAAGGCAAGGCAAGGCAGAGAGAAGGTGATGCAATGCCGTGCAGAGCGGGAGAGCAGGGCACACTGGGTGCTGCAGGCTACACCCAACCTAGTTAGGCTGCCTCTGCAGTGCACCTGGGCACAGCACTTCGGGTCAGCTCTAACAGCAACCACGCTCTCCCACTCTACTGCTTTTTTCCTCTGCCTTTGATTCCTTTAATGTGATGTGGCTGTGTCTGCCTCTCCACTGCCCTCACTGTCGTAGTCAAACCCGTTCCCGGGCTCTGGGCTCAACAACTCCTTAGCTCCTTGGTTCCTCAGCTTTCTGAAGGCGGAAGGATGATTGCTCCCGGGGTCGGCTGCCAGATACTCGCTGCCCTCTGCTCGCTCAGCACAACTCAGAGCTCCGCCTTGCCTCCAGCAACCGTAAGTGCAAAAAACTGAGTCAGAGGACAGTAAATCCTTCTGAGACTTAGTAAAGTTAATTCGTTCCAGGAATTCCTCTATAAATCCCCTTTCTAAAATAACATCTCAGGCGCGGACTGGGTTAGCCACTTCGCCACTATGTACCACACTGAAGGCGCGCCAATTATGTCTGCTACTCTCCTTACAGATTGCAGAATTCTCTGCCACTCTTATTAACTTTGCAGGAAGTTGAGTTGGCCATCCACCACAGTAAGGGCCAGATAGGATATCAATGGATTTGTTGAAATGCATGCCTGAAATCTGTGGTCCTCTTATCACAAATTCATTTAACACGTCCCTATCTACAACTATTTCCCATCATGGTCTATCGCAACAATAGTACCAATATTCAAAAAGGGGGGTGACCGAATGCCGCCCAAGAGCTATCGACCTATCTCACTCATCGACAGCACTATTAAAATCATTGGTAGGATCATTTATGACCGTTTAGTCGAATGGGTAGCTGACAAGGACATACTCTCCCCTTTTCAATGTGGATTCCGGCCAAAACTACGGATTAACGAACAATGTCTGAATCTGGCTCTGGCCATCTTTAAATACACTAAGGCCAAGCATTTCTCCAGCGACGTAGCTGTCCTGGACCTATCCACCGCCTTTGACTCAGTGAACAGAACCAAACTCTGGTTAATGTAGCTGGATTAAGGTGTGGACACCCCCCCCCCGCCCCCAGGTGAATTTCGTGTACTGCCTGCATTCAGATCTTTCAGCTCGGGTTCGTTTAAATTCCCTTGGGGAGCTTTCTTCTGAATTGCTGCTGAAGAGTGGAGTGAGGCAGGGTTGCATATTGGCACCTTTTTTATTTGTTTTACATATCAGTAGATATGGCTGGCTTCCCAGTCCCCACTTTACTCTATGCTGATGACGCGGTATTGTCAGCCCTCACCCCAAAAGTATTGAGACATCAGGTGGACAGTTTTGCTTCCTTTATGCACAACCTGAATCTATGTACTAATTATTCGAAGTCGCACGTCATGTCCTGTGGCCCGGGCAAATTAAGGCTAAATAAAATTAGTTTTAAGGGGCATGTTTTGATGACTGTTGAAAACTTTTTTTATTTAAGATTACATTTCAGTTCAACAGGGTCATGGATTCCCCATCTTACTCAGGCATGTGTTAAACTAATTAAAACTGCGGGTACAGTATACAACCTCATTAGACCGCAAATTAGGGTGACTGTGTTTCCACCACTGAAGGCTTACAACTCGCAATGCGTCAGTGTAGCCACTACGGAGCTGGAGTATGGGATTCAGTAAATGCTGTTCTCTTCAGGCAGAGGAAAACTGCAGTTTGCGATGGTTGCTAGGTACGCTGCCGTCCACTCCCAGACTCATTACCCACTTTGAGTTAAACCAGGGTTTTATTGAGGACAAGATTCAGCTGGCACCACTTTTATTATGGATTAGTATTTAGTTGAACCCAGCTGCTCAACTTTGTAAGGATATTATATCTGACTGGCTGACATTGGATAAGGCATGCTCCATACCTTGGCTGAGTTATATATGGGATATTCTCAGTTTCCTCTGTAAATTCTGGTGGTTTACTGAACCCAGTGGTATCCCCAAAAATATCAAGTTGGAGGCAAAAACTTTAAGGACTATTGTGTAAACATCAGGCTGAAACACGAGTTATCCAAGCCCTCGGTTTTGTATTACTATATTCTTTTATATAAAGATGACCCCCCCCTTTGTAACTGTCGCTTGACCTGTCAAGATGGGAGTGGTCACTTCTTTTCCACTTCAGAGCAGGGACAATTTATTGGGCTTTACCTGTCAAACACATCTTAGACTTAAAGGTGAACACCTGTTTCCTCCTGCCCCTGTGATAATCATTCTGCACAATCACTATTGCACTTTATGTTCTTTTGTAAATTGCACTGCCTTGCATGAAAGCACTTTCTAAGACCCATGTTACGGAGGCTAAGCTTCCACCACTGTAGACCAGCTCTCCTCCACTTACAATATCTGTGCTCACTGGAAATTGCTTTTACTGTTTGTGCCTTTTTGAAAGCACTTCTTAGGGTTAGACACACCATGATTGGCTAGTCTGTTAGAATTTTACGTGCAGTATGGCTCAGTATATAGAGTTGACAGCGATGTTGGATTTACTCCTGGTGGATAGTAGGAGCACATGGCGCACCCTACTTGAGGTTTTTGTTCTCTCTCTATCTACTCCCCATGGTATTTCAACTGCATCTACTGCCTATAATACTGTAATGGAGCACTGAAATCTGACTTCGACTTGCACCTTTTTGCTAATTTCAAGCAAAGTTATTTAACATAATATTTGATATTTTAAACTTCCTAAGCCGTTGCCTATTATGAGTCTTTTAAACTTCCTAAGCCGTTGCCTATTATGAGTCTTCAATCTACACCTCCCTGTGTCCACAAGCCAGACTCTGCTTTAGGCTTATTTACTCGACCCACTCTTAAAATTTACCATCTGAATGTTAGATCGCTGGCATGTCACTCTCAAGAAGTATTCTCTTTGATCACAGATGAGAACCCCGATATCTTCTTTTTTACCGAAACCTGGCTGCATGACCAATCTATGGCTGTCATGAATTTAGCACTCCCAGTGGGATACAACATGCACTCACTCCACCGTAATGCTAGAGGCGGAGGTATCGCAGTCGCGGTAAAAACACGCTATCCTTGCGCCTGGCAACCTACCATCATAGCATGGTGTGAGAGCGCGCATTTTAACATCACAGTTAATCCCCACTTTACCTTCTCGGGACTACTAATTTATAGGCCTCCCGGTCCCGAGGCCGCTTTCCGTCATAGCCTCCCGGAGGTGGTCTCCTCTCTAGTTATGAAAACAGCTAATTTCACGATTATTGGTGACCTTAACCTGCATATGGATGCCCCACTTTCCAACTCGGTCCATAGCTTGTTAGCTGATCTTGAAGCATTCCAATTAATCCAACTGGTACAATTACCGACTCATACAGGCGGACATTTGCTAGACCCCTTCCTGACGAATATTTCCACCAATATTTCAGTGCTCCAACCTAGGCCTATGGCCTGGACCGATCATCATTTGATCGAAACTCATATTACCACTTTTATTCCTCCCCCTAGAAACAACACTCCTGATATTTTCAAACGTCCCTGGAGAAACTTGAATTTAGAGCACTTTCACCATCTTCTGATGAAGCACCATCCTCAACCCCCTATTGAAGCTTCCCTTGGCTATGATAGCTTCTGTGAGTGGATAAATCACTCACTAGATATTCTTATACCGGCCAGGTGGAGTAAGACTAGATCAAGTCCCTCTAGCCCTTGGTACGACGAATCCCTTAAGACGCTTAAATCTTCTTGTAAAAAAGCGGAACGTGCATGGCGCAAAACTTATGACGCTGACCTCAAGTCGGCCTATAGGGCCTGCACTAGAGTGTACCATCGGGCCATATGCATAGCCAGGGCTGCCTTCTATTCTCAGGAGATAAAGAACAGTACGAATCCTACCAAGGTTATCTTTAGGGTATGCAAGGACCTCACAAGTAAAAAGACTGCCACTACTACTCTTGAAGCTTCCTTGGCACATTGTGAGGATCTGGCCTCGTTCTTTGATGAAAAGGTGGAGGCCATTTACAGGTCATTCTCACAGTCCACCATCAGTGAGAATATTATCGCACCAATGGTTCTTAAACCACTGTTAATCATTCCCAGCCCCACTTTAGAGGAGTTCAAAGCCTTGACGATAAAAGTCAAATCCGGTTCACCGGATGACCCTATGAGACCCACTCAATTTCGGGAACTCGCCGAGTGCTGCTACCCGGCCATGCATAATCTTATCGATCTCTCCTTTAACACCGGTAGTGTTCCCACTGCCTGGAAGCAGGCTACTATCATCCCTATTCTTAAAAAGCCCTCCCTTGACCCTACAAAATCAGAACACTATCGGCCTATCTCCCTTCTCCCTTGGCTAGCTAAATTAGCAGAAGCGCATGCTAATCACACTCTATCATCTCACCTGCAGGAAGCTAATATACTGGACAATTCCCAGAATGGGTTCCGAGCGGGCCACAGTACCGAGACCCCTCTCTTGGTTGTGGTGGAGCACATCAGGAAGATGCTGGACCAGGGTCAGACGGTGGCACTGATCCTATTGGATCTCAGTGCCGCCTTTGACACGGTTTCCCATCAGATCCTTATGCATCGTCTTGTGGAAGCAGGAGTCGGAGAGGTAGCACTTGAGTGGTTCCGATCCTTTCTTACGGATCGAACCTTCAAAGTATCTACACCACCCTATGTCTCCGCCCCTCGCCCCATTCGTCAGGGTGTCCCGCAGGGTTCGGCCCTCAGCCCTACCCTATTTAATTTGTATGTTCAGCCGCTGGCGGAGGTAGCCCACAGTTATGGTCTCACCATGGTGTCATACGCCGATGACACGCAGCTGGCGGTGGCACTTAATGGTGATTCCAACATGGATGCCCCTACCTTTCAGTCTGCTCTTAAAGCTGTGGCAGGCTGGATGGCGAATAATCGACTCCAACTCAATGCCTCTAAGACCGAGGTCATCATCTTTGGTAGGGAAAGTGGGATATGGGGAGACCAATGGTGGCCATCCGAGTTGGGCCCTGCTCCCACTCCTGTAGCTGAAGTTAGAAATCTTGGGGTGTGGCTCGACGACAAACTTTCCTTCACTCCCCACACTAAACGTGTAGCTGGTACATGTTTTGGTTCCCTGCAGTGCCTCCGACCTATCTTCAAATTTTTTGATGCGGACACCAGACAGATCATAGTCCAAGCTTTGGTTCTCACCAGATTGGACTACGCCAGCTCTCTGTTTTTGGGCGTGAATCAGGCAGAACTAGCTCGCCTTCAGCGGGTTCAAAATGCGGCGGCCAGGATGCTGGTCGGCCTTCCGAAGTTCGTCTCTGCTCGTCGAACCATTCAAGATCTCCATTGGTTACCTGTAGGTCAAAGAATTAAGTTTAAAGCTCTCTGCTTAACCTTTAAAATTCTTAAGTTAGCCTCCCCTCCTATCCTTTCACAGACAATCCTTCACTATGCCCCTTCCAGAGCCCTTCGATCCTCAGGGTTAAATCTAGCCATTGTTCCACGTTTTAAAAAAGCTAGAATGGGTGGACGTTCTTTCTCAGTGTTGGCGGAGCTCTCTGGAACTCTTTGCCTGCCCCACTCCGTTCCATCCCTGACCTGCTCCCTTTTAGGAAGGCATTAAAAACCTTCCTATTTTCCGTAGTTTAGTCCCATTTCTGTCTGGTTGCCTTTGCTGTGTTGTGTTTCACTATCTCCTATAGCGCCGGGACGCCTCTTGGCTGCGGCATCTGCGCGCTATATAAAATAAAATAACATAACATAACATGTGCTGTTGAACACTAAAGGTGCTTTATGCACTCATTTTATAACTGTTTTTAACATATAACATTTTTTCAATTTTTATGTGTGATTATAACTATGTGTAATATTTCCATGAACTTGTAGGCCTATTGATTTTTAGACCGAATAAAGTTATATTGAATTGAGTAATTTACACATGCAATTTACTCTTACACTTTGAGTAACTTTACTACTTTTGGCTAATTACAAAGGGCCAGATGTAGGTAATTCCAAAATACTGAGTCCTTAATAGCGAATTTTACAGATTCGCTATTAAGAACTCTGTATTTTTGATGTAGGTAAAAATGACAGAATCAGTAATAATGAGTAAAAATTTGCGATTTGGTAAAAACTGGTAAAAAAATCACCAATACCCCATTACCGAATCGGTATTACCGATTCCTTAATACAGATTTGGGGCCAGATGTAGGTAGGAATCATTTACCGATTTTTAATTACCGAATTTTACCGATTCGGTAATGAAGAATCTGTAAATATGAAGGGTGGACATGTAGGTCCATCCAGATGTTTTTTTTACCGAATCGGTAAAAATCTGTATTTACCGATTCGGTAAATACCGACCGGTAATGGCCATTCATTCCTATGGGCTTTGAAGCCCATAGGAAAGAATGGGCATTACCGATTTGGTATTTACCGAATCGGTAAATACCGAATTCCACACAGGTGCAGGGGGTGTCACTTTGACACCGTCTAGCACCCCCAAAACATGTTCGGGTGGCATGTGGCAGGCATACCTGCCCTAAGGGCAGGTCTGCCTGTCATATGGCACAGGTGTGCATGCACACATGTGCATGCACACCGGAATCGGTATTTTACCATCAAATAGAATTGATGGTAAAATACTGATTCTGTAAGGCTTGTGGGACTCTGAAGAGTCCCACCTACATCTCATAATTACCGAATCGGTAAATATACCGATTCGGTATTTTACAGATTCTGTAAATTTACCGATCGGTAAATTTACCGAATCTGTAAAATATGTGGCCCTACATACCAATTCTGATTTACCGGTCGGTAACGGCCGAAAATACCGATTTTCGGCCGTTACCGACCGACCTACATCGGGCCCCTGGTAATTAGCGAATCGGTATTTCAAAAGATCGGTAATTGTCGAATCAGCCAATCCTGTGCTTCCTCATTACCTCACAACCAGGAAGTGGCCACACCTATGCAGCTGCAATGATCCTGAAGCTGTTTGAGATGCAGGGAGCACAGCAAACAACCCAGGAACAACTCTTGCAAGTTTCTGCTGAGAACACAGAGCAGATATGGACAACCAGGAGAGGGAAAAGGAGGCAGGTGAACGCAAGAGAAAACATAAAATTAGTGAGAGGGAGCTGAAGGTCCTTATTGAGGAGGTCACAAAGGACCATGACAAACATTTTGGTAAAAATTCACTGCATGTGCCTAAATCTCAGAAGATGCAACGCACAATTTGACTAAACCACACTTACTTTAAACAGAAAACATTTCTTTGGGGGTTAGAAGAATGTTTATTACATCTCGCCCCGGAAACCCTATTCAATGCCAATTATTTTATGATTTTTAGATTTTTCTTTCACATAAATTAGCAGAAAAAAAGAGACAAACTGTACATTCAAATATTTACACTATTATACATAGTTCTAACACACATGAAAACAAGAAAACAAACAATGTTCAAAATGATACATCAAACATCCTCCAAAGAAATCAATACATTACAGAGAAACAATGTCACATACATGAAGAATCAATAAATGAGAAGAAACAAAGAAATGGGGAATATAGTCAAATGGATGACTCAACGAATGATGATGTCTGGACTAGCCAGTCCTAGTTTCTTATAAATAATACTCTATTCCACCAAAAACTGCCGACGCGTTTCGAGGCCAGGACTAGTGTCCCTGGTCTCTCATCAGGGCTTTTATTCTTTGAGTCTGAAAGATGCAAAGAAACAACGTTTTACTATCAGACACATAAATAGCCTCTAAACTACAGTTGTGGTTTACACAGGGGTAATAACTAAATACCAGGCTCTTTTGGAAGGGAGGAGAAGGGGTATGGATCTTGTTGTATAAATCCAGGGCACCAAGGGGATCATTCGGTGTTATGGCCAGGCAATCAAGTCTGAAAAATCAGGGTTTAAATTGATTAAACTGGCAGGATGTTTGAATACCTATCTAGTGAGAAAAACACCGTTGTTATAGTCAACATACCTCGCTGGCCTTTCGTGTGCCGTATACCGGCGTGATTAATCGTGAGGTGTAACCATCAATGATGTTCCTGTAAGGAGCATGAAAGGCACGTTTAAATGAAGGAAAACGGTCCTAATGCTCATTCTACATTCAGAATGCTTTGGAAAAAAGGAGGGAAGCTGGTGCATACCTTGCCAGTGACTTCGTATTTCTTAGATTCAGTGTTTCTCCGACATTCGCGGCCCTATCAGGTAAAGAAACGCTTCTGTAAAGTCTGGCAGGTCGAATACCAAAACAGGTGGTGCACGTCTTAGCTGAAGCATTACCTTCTCTCAGCGCGCTCCAACAGCAACTGAAATCGTCGCGGTCTCAATCAAGATGGCCGACTTGCGTCCAAGCTTGTTATATTTGATCAAAACCCCAGTGCATTGTGGACATTGAAGTTATAAGCTAGTCACCAGACACTAATTGGTTAAAAAACGGGTTTCAAATTTAACCTATGTTTAGCGTACTTGTAGAAGCTGATGTGGAATAGGGTTTATTTCGCGCACGATGTTGTTTGGGGCGTGTTGATGAAGTTCGGTGGCGCATGTTGTGTGTGACGAAGTTATGCGCAGACATGCCAATCATGCTTTATCATATGTTAGATGTGGGAGGTGGCTCAGGAGATATAACAAATATAAAAATGTAAAGAAATTCCACTAGATTTAATACAATTGCCGGCAAGCACAGGCAGCCCTCGGTGATTTTATCAAAATTGTTATTTGCAAAGACAAGAGGAACAAGGCCCACTGGCCCAACCTGGCACGTCAAGCCTGACATCCAAGTCACTCTA
Organism: Lissotriton helveticus; assembly: GCF_964261635.1. Taxonomy (NCBI): domain Eukaryota; kingdom Metazoa; phylum Chordata; class Amphibia; order Caudata; family Salamandridae; genus Lissotriton; species Lissotriton helveticus. The sequence continues at coordinate 999,106,013 of NC_136071.1, read as the reverse complement.
GAAACTGATCATGCTATCACAGGCGCGCTATTTCTGAGAGGTTGTTAAGCCCATTTTGCGTGCTGTTGAATTTCAGGATTAAATATGCCTCCTTTTGAAGCAAAATACGCTCAACATCGTGGCATCTATTTGTGGAATTAACTGTACATAAGATAGACCACTTGAAGTCATGCTCGTCGTGTCCCTTTTCACAAAAATGCTCGACCATGGGAGCTGTCATCACTTTCTTTTTGATCCGGGAATGGTCCTGGCTGATGCTTTGATTGATCTGCTGGCAGGTCTTACCAATGTAGATCTTCCTACATGGGCAAAGTATCGAGTAGACCACATTTTTGGTCCTACAATTGGAGAACTCTGTGTGTGACCATTTCACTCCTTGATGGGTGGATTCATCGCCTTCGATGGTATTTGGGCAAGCGACACAGTTGCCGCACTTGTGGTGACCCTCAATAGGTTTCAATTTCCATTGTGACAGCAAGTCACTTTTTGGCTTCGGTATTGCGATATCAGCCCTGATTAGTTGCTGGCCAATACTCTGGTTCTTTTTGTAAGCAAAGATGGGTTTGGGGAAAGGACAATCCAAACCTTCCAAAAGGTGCCAATTCTTCAACACAGCCTGTCTTAATTTGTGTGTGTCAGGGCAGAAGGTCGTGACACACACGAGCTTGTCAAGCGGTGTGCGTTTCTTGACTTGCAATAGACATTCACGAGGCGTGTATCTAGCTCGTTTAAATGAATGTTTAAGAAGCTTTTTAGGGTAGCCTCTTTGTAGCATATCAGAGCAAAAATTGCGGGCATGTTTCTCGTAGTCGTGCACATCTGAGCAGTTCCTCCTAATCCTAAGCAGTTGCCCATAGGGCAAGTTGGCTTTAAGGTTTCTCGGATGTGCACTTCTGTGATGTAAAATAGTGTTCCGATCTGTTGGCTTTTTGTAAAGAGATGTTTTTAATTGTCCTTGATCACATATGAGCTCAACATCTAAGAATGTCATGCGACTAGTGCTGTATTCAATGGAAAATTGGATGTCTCTGTGCCTCGCATTCAGCCAACCATGAAATGCCAATAGCTCTGTCAGGCTCCCCTGCCACAGGAGTCAGACATCATAATTTTTTTTTAAATATTTTTATTAAAAGTTTTTTATAATTTTCCATCGTAACAAACCAATAAATGTTACAGCACATTTATACATTTCAGGATCATAATCATTTCATTACAGTATTCATACCAACATTATAACTCGTCTAATTAAAGCAAAAAACATTATAGCCTCAGCTAACTAATCGATACGATCAGACATCCCTAGTCGATTTATCATTCCATTTTTCCAATTTGCCACTGGATACCAGATCTTCTTTCCCAGAGATCTATTTTTTTTCCCCTTTCTATCATATATCGCTTTTTCTAAATTATAAATTGATAATAACCGGGCAATCCACATCTGAAAGGTTGGTGGAACCCTGTCGAGCCATGATATTGCTATACAAATTCGGAAAACTGCAGCCAACATAAAAATAAACTCAACAGGAGCTTTCTCAGTTCCTCCCGAGACCCCCAAAAATAATATCTCATCGGTGAGCTTAATTTTGCATCCCAACGATACATCTGAAAATTTCTCTATCTCTTTTTTGAGGGAAAACAATTGTGGACATTGCGAGAACATATGTATAATGTCTGCCCCCTCTGAGTCACAACGTGGGCATGTTATTCCTGTATTGCTCCACCGTTGTGCTATTCTGGCTGGAGTATGATAAAGCGAGTATATAGTCTTGTAGTGTTGCGACTGTAAGGTAGCGGAGCATAAAACCGTTCGTCCCAGGTCAAGAGATAACTGGAAGTCTTCTGGCTGTAACCCCAAACTATCCGCCCGCTTCCTGGCATATTTCTCTCTGTCGTCGGTTTTATATGTGCACAGTTCTGCATATAAATAACGAATCGTACACTGAGGGCTGCTCTCTATGTAGTCCATTATGTTTATTTGCCAGGTAACTTCTAATCTGTAAATATTTAAAAAAGCTGTTATTTGTTACTTTGAATTTGCTTTGAATTTCTTGAAACTGTAGGATTTCGCCCTTTTGGTTCATAAGATTCCCAACTTTCTTGATCCCTTTGTTATCCCAGTCCCTCATCACCATATCTCTTAAAATGTCGCTAGGTAGAGATCTATTTGTATACATTTGTGTGTAGCTGTTATGTCTCCCTAATCCCATTTTCTTTTGTAGCACCTTCCAGATACTATATGCAGCTTTTAAAGTTTTAAACCTAGTATGCTTGAAATAGCTAAAGTCGATTGTGTTTAAAAATCAGTTTTCCGCCCCTTCTCCCAGCAGTGCAACATAAACATTAGTGTATCCCTGTGTATCTTCTCCTGTCTGTGTGTTCCCGCCACCTATTAGTCCCTGAAAATATTGCATAGCTGTGGCCCAGTAATAAAAACGAAAATCAGGTGCGCCCCATCCCCCCTTTTCTCTTGGGAGTGTCAGGTGTCGATATGCTCTCCTGGTTTTGCCTTGTGCCCAAATAAATTTATTTAAAATAGCTTCTATTTTGTTAAACCAAGAATGTTCAAAGAAGAGTGGTATTGCTCTGAATAGATACAGGAATTTTGGAAAGGTAGTCATTTTGATCACATTTATTCTGCCCATCAACGTCAGATTAAGCTTATGTATCCTTTCCGTGTTCTCCTTCACTTTGGCTACCAATGGTTTCATATATATCTCTACCAAGTTGTCTAAATCAGCAGTGACTTTAATTCCTAAGTATGTGGCTGATTTAACAACTCTGCTGTCTTGATATATCATAAAGGAATTTTGTACTATTTGTGTCTTCTCACTATTAATTTTATATCCAGAAATTGCTCCGAAGCCTGTTGCTTCTATCTCTATCTCAGGAAGAGCAATATCAGGATTATTGGTAATTATAGCCACATCATCCGCGTATGCGAATATTTTATAGCTGATATTGTGTAGCCTAATTGGAGAAATCCTACAGTTTTTTTCCAATCTACGCAGGATAGGGTCGATGTACAAGGCAAATAATAGCGGAGATGCGGGACATCCCTGCCTTCTATCACGTTTGATTTGCACTGGGTCAGTGTATCCTTTGTTAATCCTTATTCTAGCATTCGGTTCTGCGTACAACGCCTGAATTGCCTTAATATATCCGTCCCCCAGCCCAAACCACTTCATTACTTCCCATAGATACTTCCAAGAGACCCTGTCGAAGGCCTTCTCTGCATCCAGAAAAACGGCAGCGACAGGGTCCCCTGCAACTCCCATGGCCTCTAAAATAGTGATCATCTGTCTCGTGTGTTGTGTGGTCCCCTTCCCTGGAATAAACCCGTGCTGCGAAGTGCTCACCAAGTGCCCTATAATCTTACTCAATCTTTGTGCAAGTGTCTTAGAATATATTTTGCCGTCTGCATTCATAAGTGTTATTGGGCGATATGACCCGGGTTCTAATGGGGGGTTGCCTTTCTTAAGTATTACGATAATATCAGCCCCACCCCATGAGGGAGGAATTGATTTACCAGTCTGTGCCTGTAGGAGAGTTTCATGCATGTCCTTCTCCAGTACGCCCCAAAAAACTTTATAGAACTCTGCTGGGATTTGGTCTGGGCCGGTGGCTTTTCCTACTGGGAGGGTGCTTACTGCTTCCTGGACTTCTTGTACTGTAAATCTAAGCTCTAGGTTTTCCTTCTCCTCTTCCCATAGCCCTGCGCAGTGAATGCCTTCCAGATATTCCGTGATCTCCCGTTCTGTATTTTCAAGTGTCTGATCATAGAGAATAGTGTAAAACTTTCTAAAAACCTCCTGTATTTCTGATATCTTGTTTACTACCTCCCCTACCTCATTCCTTACTTCCTTTATTTGCCCTGCAGCCAAGTTCTGCCTAGTACGGATTGCAAGAAGGTGTCCGATTCTATCACAATACTCATAGCTTTTCTCTCTTTTAGTCAAATAATTAGCAGCCGTTCTCCTCACTATACTTTCGCTTGTGTCAGCTTTATTCAATTCTATATTTAAGAGTATATCTTCCAAAGGTTCTTGTTTAGAAATGGCTACTATTAGGCGCTCTTCCAAATCGGTTAAGTCCCTTATCTTGTTTGTCATTTCCTCTTTCTCATCTCTTGTCCTTCGTAACGTGTAGCCTAAAGTTTCCCCCCTGACACACGCCTTGAAGGCGTCCCATACCATGCCAGCCGAGGTTGATCCTCTGTTAGTCTCCCAGAATTGGCTAATCCAGATTCTCATTTTATTCAGATAGTTTTCGTCTTTCAGGAGGCCTCTTTCAAATGTCCACATATAAGGCTTCCCTTCCCCCTTGTCAACGAGCGGGAGAGTTAATACAAGTGGATTATGATCCGATAAGATCCTCGGTAGTCTCTCTATGTGACTATTGCCTAACAGAGAGTTGGAGATCCAGAAGTAATCCAGTCTAGCCACCAATTTATGCGGTGCCGAGTAGTATGTGCTCCCTGTCCCAAATGGGTTTTTATAAGACCAAACATCAGTTAATGCGTTATGATAAGCAAAGTTGCCTACTGCTTTACATACTTTCTTTTTCCTTCCACCGTATACCCCCCCTCCCATCATACCCAGACCCATTAATCCATTAACATTGAAGTCCCCGCAACAGATAATCGGTTCAGGCCATAAAGGTAACTCATGATCTAAGTATTCAAAAATCTCCGGATCATCTTCATTAGAGCCATATACCGAGACAATAGTACAGAATCCTGCCTTTGATTCGCCCTCGATCATAACCCATCTCCCTCCTTGATCCTCTTTCTTCCTCTTTACTGTAAACACTCCTTTCTTTGCTAGTATGGCCACCCCCCTCGTCTTTGATTCTTGTCTCGTATAAGCTAATACCTCCAAACCCATTTGGTCTAACAGATATTTATTATTTCCCTGACTGTGGGTCTCTTGTAGGCATATTATATCTATTTTTAGCATTCTTAGCATGGCAGAGACTTTCTGTCTTTTTCCTCCGTCATTTAACCCGCAGATATTTATGGTAGCTATCCTTATCGCCATCTAGGTATTTTTAGCTTTCCCTTCCTGTAATTCCACTCATAATTATTGTGACCACATGCAGACAGTGCTCCTTTCCAAAAAACCCTGCATACGTGACCTTCACCTTCTTCCTCTCTTAGTGCTGTATTTGCCAACTTTAGCTCCACACCCCCCGCCCCCCCTCCCCCCCACCCCCCTTCCTCCCCCCCTCTGAGATCCCACCCCCCCTCATTACAGGCAGATAGGTCAATTTTGTCCTATGTGTAGCCTCTGTATTCTGTAGTGTCGCCTCTCTCCCCTACCCTTTCCTCTTCTCATTCAATTTACAGTTGTAATCTTTCCATTTATATTGTTTACTCTACGGGGTTTTGGTGGACTTCTTCCTCTGTTCTCCCTCCCCCTATGCTGCTCAGTAAGCTCTGCCAGAAATTCTCCTGCTTTTATTTCAGAAAAAAACATCCTAGTGTGCCCCTGATTGATGACTTTTAATCTTGCCGGGTATAATAGGTATGCTTCTACGCCTTGTTTCTGGAAGGGGGCATCAGTTGTCTTAGCTTCCACCGTCTTTCAACAGTGATGTGGCAGAAGTCAGGCCTAGCAAAAAAAGTAACTCCATCAAATGTTTTCCTGGACTCTGGTCTAGCCCTATCCAAAATCTCTTGCCTCGCTAAGAAATTCCCTAGAAACACCAGCATTGCCCTGGGTAGTGTATTCTGTTGCCCCCCTCGATTTTTCTTTAAGGATAGCGGATATCTATGGGCCCTTTGGACTTCTAGATCCCACTGCCACTGAGAATCCGGGAAGGCCCCTTTCAAAAGTTTTATCACATACCCTCTAGGATCCTGCCCCTTCAGCCCTTCTTCAAGTCCCAAGAGTCTCACATTCTTCCTCCTTTGGCGGTTTTCAAAGTCTTCGACCTTCCACGGCAAATCCTCCACTATCTTCCCTTGTTCGATTTTGAAGGTCTGCCAGTCCGTGACCTCGTCCTCCATCCTGCCGGTTCTTTCTTCCACCTGCGTTACCCTTTCCTCCACCTCTTCATATTTTCTATTTACTTTCCTCAGTGATGCTTGTAGTTTTTTCGTGTCACGTCTTGCCCTCCGGCTTTCTGCCCTGGCTTCGATTTGCATCTGTTTAAGCGTGCCAAACAACATCTCCAGTGTTACATTCTTGGGCATAGACTTAGGAAGTCCGTCATTATCCCCTTCTCCTTGACCGCTTTCTTGATAGGTCGCTGGAGTGGCAGAGTAATCCCATGACAATTTTTTATTCGTATTACTCCTAGACCCGCGCCTGTTTCTTCTTACTCCAGCTTTCTTTCTTTTCTGTGTACTTATGTCTCTAGAGCCTTTGCTTGTATCTGAGCCAGTAGTAAGATCAATAGAGCTTCCTTCCTCCTCATTTTCAGGTTCACTAATATCAGTATTGTCCGTCCCCTCATTAACTGAAAATAATTCAGGAGATTTCCCTCTTTTGCCTCTACTGCCTGCTTGCTCCTGCTCCCGCTCTTGCTGCGATACAATGCTTAACATACTTCCCAATTAGGCTCTGGAGGTTGGTTGATGTTAGTGTTAAGCCCCGCTTCTACTGACAGAAGGGCATCTAGCATTTGGACATTATTATGTCTCTCCATCTCCTCTAGGGACCCCAGAGGCTCCTCAGATGACTCTTTTGCTCCCTCGCTTGCCTTTGCTGCGCCTTTGCTCACCTCTGAAACAGTGCTCCCTTCTCCTCTGCAGCTGGCGCCTTCCGCGAGAAGCGTGCTGTCTGACGTGCCTGCCGGTTGCCCGGCAACTGTACCACCGCCGCTTGCGTCCTCGAGGACGACTTTCCCGGCTTCTTCGCTGTCCGTGCTCAGCGCGGCTGGTTGCTGTAAATCACCGAGCCGATTTTGTGGAGCTGGGAGCCCTTTGAGAGCGAAGGATTCCGTCAAGGTAGGCTGCCGCATGGGGTCCTTTATCGGAGGAGGTTGTGCCCGATGTATTCTGCTTCCCTCGACATCCTGCGGCGTCTCTCTCTGTGCTTTGTTAAAGCTGGACGTGGCCAGTCTTGTCTCTGGTTTCCTCTCAGGTCTGTCGCCTTTTCTCTGTTGTGACACCTTTGAGGAGCGACTGAGGGGATCGATTTGTTTTTTAGCACCCGTCAGTGATTTTGGGATAGCTCCTGAACGTTGATCGTCCCGAGTTGCCGGACCTTTATTCGTCCCGGTTATTGTTGTAGCCTTCTCTTTATCCTGTTTGCGCTGTGACATCGTGATAGGTATGTTGAAAGCGCTGATTATGCTTCTCCAATACCTGCCCCAAGCCTGTTTCGCTGCTAGAGTTACTTGAGTTAGTCGTCCCTTGCCAGTCGTTCCAGCAATAATGCGGTGTATCAGGCCAGCCGAGTTCCACATCCCTGTATTCAAACCACCGACACCATAGTAACAGGGTAGGAGAGAGGTGAAGTGCGACTTCCCTCTACAGAGCTACAGCGGCCATCTTGCCTCGTCAGGAGTCAGACATCATCAATATAGAGGTACCACTGTGTAATGTGCTGTTTGAAGGGGTTGTTCGCCTCCACGAATTTCTCCTCATACTGGCCCATGAAGAGGACCGCCATCTCTGGGGCATAAGGACACCCCATGGCAATCCCCTTCAGTTGCATAAAGTACTCGCCATTGAAGGTAAAGTAATTCTTTTTGAGCGCCATTTCAGCTAGTTCCAAAATGAAAGAGGTAGGGACCCTCTGGGGTCTTTCTCTTTTGTCAAGATATATTTGCATGACTTCCAGTGCCTCCTCTTGTGGCTGCTTCGTGTTCTCATGTCCCATGGCACCTTGTATCTGGGTTTGGGTTGTTTGCCCTGGTCTAAAAAAGACACACCCTTCTTTTTGTTTCTATTGTCAGATCCTGAAGAATCTGATGAAGACGTGCTTGAGAAAGTAGTAAACCTATTCCTAGATCTACCCTGATAACTTGACAGAGCCTGTCGCGAGTCTGACTGTGAATAGTAGTCTTCTCGCAAAAAGGGGTATACTTGATCGATTTTTAATGCCTTGATGTCTCGTTCGTATCTATTGTTCTTGTCGTTAATTGTATTATCTTTAAAAACCTGGATGGCCCCAGCCTATATAAAAGATAGGCTGGAAGTGTATGAACCTAGACGCGCCCTGCGATCCTCCAACTCCTTTCTGCTATCCTGCCCACGCTTTAAACTGGCAACTAAAGGAGGTAGATCCTTTTCAGTCCAAGCTCCCTCCATCTGGAACAAGCTGCCGGAGGTGCTTCATAGAGAACCCAATCTTCTCCGCTTTAGGAAATCCCTGAAGACCTTACTTTTCAAGAACGCGTTCACATCCCCGTAAGATTGGCCGATATTCCATATTTTCCCTTCTTGTTTCTTGTTGCTGTACTTGGTCAGAAGCGCTTTGAGACCTGTCGGTGAGTTGGTGCGATATAAAACCCAGATACAAATACAAATACAAATGTCTTTCTCAATCTTTTCTAGAAGTGACTTGGCATCAGTGACCACCTGGCTGGTCTGCATGGCCTTTGTGAGTTCCTCTATTTCTTCCTCCTCCCTGCTGCAGAGCCTTTGTGCAGTGTCAATCGTGTGGACCATTAGGTCGCGACTGCACAAACAACCCAAACCCAGAAACAAGGTGCCATGGGACATGAGAACACGAAGCAGCTACTACAAATCGTAGGTGGCACTAGCACGGTAGTTAATTTGTCCACAGGGGTGCTATCTGTTGAGGAAGAGGCAGTATTGAATTTAGGTCTCAAATTCGTCCCTTGCAAGAAAACAGATTACACAAAGCTCAAAATGGAGGCCATTGAGTTTTGCCGAAAGGTGAGACTCAAGGCCTTCTTTGCAAATACACTATCAAGTGAAAGTACGGAACCAACGGGGCTGAGAAATAAATCTAGGTTTGTCCCATATAATAATATCCCTAAACAAGTATTAGAGTTTGAGCAGGTGCTGTTATCTTCCATTAGCAAGCTGGAGAAACATAAAAACTATACCCAACAGAATATGAGCCAAAAACAACGGGCCACAATAAGATCTTTAAAAGAGGACCCTTCAATTGTTATAAAACAAGCAGACAAAGGTGGGGCAGTAGTCATTTGGCCCCGCCCCATGTATCTAGCTGAAGGCGAAAGGTAAGTGAAAAACACCACTTGGTATCATGCATTGTCTGAGGACCCGGTCAAGCTCATCCAGGGACAGATTGCCCAAGTTTTAGAACGTGGCAAAGAGGTTGGATTCTTAGGCATTAAAGAACACGACTATCTCTTGAAGAAATTCCCAAGGACGTCTGTCCTTTATCTTCTACCGAAGATACATAAGAGTCTACAAGAGCCCCCAGGCCGCCCGATTGTTTCGGGATGTGACTCTTGCTTGGAACCGATTGCACAGTACGTTGATTTTTTCTTAAAGCCTTTCCTTAGTGAAGTAAGATCCTAACTTAGAGACACGACAGACTTCCTGCTCAAAGTGGAAGGTACCATATTTGATGCCCGGTCACAAATTATGGTCACCATGAATGTCACATCCCTTTATACTCAAATCCCACAAGAGGAGGCACTGGAAGTCATGCAAATATATCTTGACAAAAGAGAAAGACCCCATAGGGTCCCTACCTCTTTCATTTTGGAACTAGCTGAAATAGAGCTCAAAAAGAACTACTTTACCTTCAATGGCGACTACTTTATGCAAGTCAAGGGGACTGCCATTGGGTGTCCTTATGCCCCAGAGATGGCGGTCCTCTTCATGGGCCAGTATGAGGAGAAATTCGTGGAGGCAAACAACCCCTTCAAACATCACATTACACAGTGGTACCACTATATTGATGATGTCTGGCTCCTGTGGCAGGGGAGCCAGACAGAGCTATTGGCATTTCATGGTTACCTGAATGCAAGGCACAGAGACATCCAATTTTCCATTGAATACAGCACTAGTCGCATGACATTCTTAGATGTTGAGCTCATATGTGATCAAGGACAATTAAAAACATCTCTTTACAAAAAGCCAACAGATCGGAACACTATTTTACATCACAGAAGTGCGCATCCGAGAAACCTTAAAGCCAACTTGCCCTATGGGCAACTGCTTAGGATTAGGAGGAACTGCTCCAATGTGCACGACTACGAGAAACATGCCCGCAATTTTTGCTCTAAAATGCTACAAAGAGGCTACCCTAAAAAGCATCTTAAACATTCATTTAAATGAGCTAGATACACGCCTTGTGAATGTCTATTGCAAGTCAAGAAACGCACACCGCTTGACAAGCTTGTGTGTGTCACGACCTTCTGCCCTAACACACACAAATTAAGACAGGCTGTGTTGAAGAATTAGCACCTTTTGGAAGATTTGGATTGTCCTTTCCCCAAACCCATCTTTGCTTACAAAAAGAACCAGAGTATTGGCCAGCAACTAATCAGGGCTGATATCGCAATACCGAAGCCAAAAAGTGACTTGCTGTCACAATGGAAATTGAAACCTATTGAGGGTCACCACAAGTGCAGCAACTGTGTCGCTTGCCCAAATACCATCGAAGGCAATGAATTCACCCATCAAGGAGTGTAATGGTCACACACAGAGTTCTCCAATTGTAGGACCAAAAATGTGGTCTACGCGATACTGTGCCCTTGTAGGAAGATCTACATTGGTAAGAACTGCCAGCAGATCAATCACAGAATCAGCCAGCACCGTTCCCGGATCAAAAAGAAAGTGATGACAGCTCCCATGGTCGAGCATTTTTGTGAAAAGGGACACGAGAGCATGACTTCAAGTGGTCTGTCTTATGTACAGTTAATTCCACAAATAGATGCCACGATGTCGAGCATATTTTGCTTCAAAAGGAGGCATATTTAATCCTGAAATTCAACAGCACCCAAAATGGGCTTAACAACCTCTCAGAAATAGCGCACCTGTGATAGCATGATCAGTTTCTAGAGTGACTTGGATGTCAGGCTTGACGTGCCAGGTTGGGCCAGTGGGCCTTGTTCCTCTTGTCTTTGCAAAGAACAATTTTGATAAAATCACAGAGGGCTGCCTGGGCTTGCCGGCAACTGTATTAAATCTAGTGGGATTTCTTTACATTTTTATATTTGTTATATCTCCTGAGCCACCTCCCACATCTAACATATGATAAAGCATGATTGGCATGTCTGCGCATAACTTCGTCACACACAACACGCGCCACTGAACTTCATCAACACACCCCAAACAACATCGTGCGCGAAATAAACCCTATTCTACATCAGCTTCTACAAGTACGCTAAACATAGGTTAAAGTCGAAACTCGATTTTTAACCAATTAGTGTCTGGTGACTAGCTTATAACTTCAAGGTCCACAATGCACTGGGGTTTTGATCAAATATAACAAGCTTGGACGCAAGTTGGCCATCTTGATTGAGACTGCGACGATTTCAGTTGCTGTTGGAGCGCGTTGAGAGAAGGTATTGCTTCAGCTAAGACGTGCACCATCTGTTTTGGGATTCGAACTGCCAGGCTTTACAAAAGCGTTTCTTAATGCAATAGGGCCGCGAATGTCGGAGAAACACTGAATCTAAGATATACGAAGTCACTGGCAAGGTATGCACCAGCTTCCCTCCTTTTTTCCAAAGCATTCTGAATGTAGAATGAGCATTAGGACCGTTTTCCTTCATTTAAACGTGCCTTTCATGCTCCTTACAGGAACATCATTGATGGTTACACCTCACGATTAATCACGCCGGTATACGGCACACGAAAGGCCAGTGAGGTATGTTGACTATAACGATGGCGTTTTTCTCACTAGATAGGCATTCAAACATCCTGCCAGTTTAATCAATTTAACCCCTGATTTTTCAGACTTGATTGCCTGGCCATAACACCGAATGATCCCCTTGGTGCCCCGGATTTATACAACAAGATCCATACCCCTTCTCCTCCCTTCCAAAAGAGCCTGGTATGTAGTTATTACCCCTGTGTAAACCACAACTGTAGTTTAGAGCTATTTATGCGTCTGATAGTAAAACGTTGTTTCTTTGCATCTTTCAGACACAAAGAATAAAAGCCCTGATGAGAGACCAGGGACACTAGTCCTGGCCTTGAAACGCGTCGGCATTTTTTGGTGGAATAGAGTATTATTTATAAGAAACTAGGACTGGCTAGTCCAGACATCATCATTCGTTGAGTCATCCATTTGACTATATTCCCCACTTCTTTGATTCTTCTCATTTATTGATTCTTCATGTATGTGACATTGTTTCTCTGTAATGTATTGATTTCTTTGTAGGATGTTTGATGTATCATTTTGAACATTGTTTGTTTTCTTGTTTTGATGTGTGTTAGAACTATGTATAATAGTGTAAATATTTGAATGTACAATTTGTCTCTTTTTTCTGCTAATTTATGTGAAAGAAAAATCTAAAAATCATAAAATAATTGGCATTGAATAAGGTTGCCGGGGCGAGATGTAATAAACATTCTTCTAACCCCCAAAGAAATGTTTTCTGTTTAAAGTAAGTGTGGTTTAGGCAAATTGTGTGTTGCATATTCAAAAAAGGTCTAGCCTTAATCACGTTCTTATGGACCTATCCCCTTAGGGTTTCTAAATCTCAAAAGAGGCAGATATGGCTATCTTGGAAAGGATTCATGCCATTGGAGTAACCCAGCGCTCCATTGAAGAACTCAAAAAACGCTGGTATGTCCTCAGGAAGCGTGCAAAGGAGAGGCTGGCAGAGAGAATGAAGCAAGCCAACCTGACAGGTGGAGGGAGAAACACATCACCTGCACCAACTGTCCTAATCTCCGAGTAGAGTCCACCCTCCAGCCGCAGAGTATGAGTGGGATTAAGGATGCAGACAGCTCAGCCAGAGCTGGCAACAGGAAGGGTAAGATGCATGCACAGCATGCTGTGCCCCCCACTCCCTAACCCCAACCCCCAATCCCCAATGAGGCAGTATGAATCTCACTCCAGTACATGTTTTACTAAAAACCAGCAATGCATTATGGGAGATGTAGTCAGAAGTAACTCATATCATAACAGTCAGTCCACTGAACCCAAAGGAATGTGACACCCATCAGCTATTAGCAAGCAGAGGACAGTCAGTTGGAATGCAAGTCATGAAATGTATTATTACGCAAATGCTGCCAGACAAGTGAGCAAATGTACATTCTGTCTCCACAGGTGAGCCATCGCGCAGGGCTGCAGAGGGTAACACAGGAAAGGCACCCAGGAGAGAGAGAACACAGGAGGAGGAGGTCCTGTCGCCTGTAGAGCACACCACACACCACCACCACCATCACCACCACCATCACCCCCAGCATCACCACCGCCACCAGCACCGAATGCCAGGAGGCATGCAGTGGCTAGCCTCCAGCAGATGGAGGTGTCTAATGAGGACAGCATGGAAGGCCAACAGTCCACGGTGGCAGAGGATGCCAACAGTGCAGGCACACAGTCCCCCACCGAGCGTGCCCACGCAGGTGCCAGATGCTGCAGGGCTAGGGCAGCCAGTCCAGCTTCACAGGGCGAGGATCAAAGTGTTTTTGCCGGTCTTGAGGGGAACATGCTCAAGGTGCAGCGCCTGCAAGGCAAAGCATTAAGGTCAGTCCAGTGGCAGATGGTGCAAATGAATAGAGACATTCTGCAAATCGAGAAGGGCATCAGCAGCATGAACAAAACTTTAGCTGAGGGCATGAGGGACATGTCTGAGGCAGTGAGGCTGCTGTGCAGCAAAATAGATGAGGACCGTTTGGCAAGGTGCAGGGAGAGGCAGAAACTGGACAACTACACTAAGGCGGTGAACCGCCTCTCTACTGCCACCTCTCTGCTCTGCAGGTGCTCTGTGGCCATACAGGAGGAGATGGCCCACTGCAGCTGTGACATGGTAAAGGGGCTGGTCACAGTGACCAGTGCACTGGAAGTGATACAGACAAACCAGGTAGCCAGTACAGGTGCAGGTGATGGGGGGATAGTGAAGAGGCAACTAGCCACAGTAGCATCACGCCACCTATAACAGAGTCCAGGAGGCGCAGTGAGAAGCACAGGGCTGCCACACGACAGACTGCCGGTGAGGACAGTGTGCCCAGGGAACGCAGCAGTGGGCGCAGGAAGTAATGCCAGCCATCACATGGTATTGCAAAATGGGTGATGTAACCCATTTTACCTTTGTAATCTGCATTTCATTTTGGCCTGGCATGTTAAACCTTTCATGTTTTGTCAGTGTGCTTTGCTAATTAAACACAGTCACTCACTTACAGTAACTGGCTGTATCTCCTTACTTACTCAGAAATAGTTGCATGTGATTTCAGCCCGTCTGTGTCTCCCATCTGGTGCTGCTGCCACACCTGCTGCGCTGTGCTCTGGCTGTGGACAATCCTCACCCTCGTCCTCAGAGTCAGTTAGTTCCACTGCTGTTCCTTTCTTTGTGGCAAGGTTACACAGCATGGCACATGTTGCTATTATTTTACAGCAGATGATGGGGTGGTACTGACGTGCACCTCCACTTTTGTGGAGGCAGCGGAACCTGCTTTTTAAGAGTCCAAATGTGCGCTCCACAACGTTGCGCGTTGATTTATGTGCCACATTGTATCTTCTCTCACTTGGGGTGGATGGGTTGAGGTATGGAGTCAGGATAAATGCCCGCACGGCATATGCGCTAACACCTAAGTGAGAAAGGAAGTGTCATTAATAACAGTCACCAACACATTCATCCAAGGTATACATCACGGTGTGTCACATTGATTTACCTAGCAGGTATCCTTCTCCAAATTCACCCCCAGCCAGACGTGTGCAGATCCCTCTGTTCCTGAATATGTAGGAGCCATGGGTACTCCCTGGAAATTTGGCTACAATGTCAGTGATGATGTGGTCCGCATCGCATATCACCTGCACGTTGATGGAATGTATAGATTTATGGTTCCAGTATCTGTACTCTGTAGCTGCAGGTGGACAGATTGGTATGTGTGTCCCATCAATGCACCCTATTACATGTGGGAACTGTGCCTTTTGGTAAAAATCCATCTTTGTGTTCTGCAGTTCCGCCTGTGTGCTGGGAAAGCGTATGTAGTGATGCATTCTTTACATCATTGCATCCAGGAAAATGAGGAAAAAATGGGACAGGCAACTCTGTGACTCACCACCTGCCACAGCTGTCACCCCCTGGTAACTTCCTGATGCAAGTAGGAGCAGGCTACAGAGCACCTGCACATGTATTGGTATAGCGTGCGCCCTTGGAGTCTGATGCTCCCGGAGTGGGTGCAGGTCCCGTATCAGGTCTAGGATGGTTTGGGGGTCTAGCCTGTACCTCTCATGGATTTCAGCCTCAGCCAGTTGGAGCAGTGTAACGCGCAGTCTGTACAAGCGCTCCTCCCGTCTCCAGATCCTCAGTCGTGCTGCTTGCAAACGTAGCCGCCTTGCAATTACGTAGAGGGCCACCATTGTGTTCACACTGTTGCATTTTGGGGTTGTTTAAATGCAGTGCACGTGATTAACACCTGCTTTGAGTCAGTGGTAATTAGTGACTCCTAAATACCGAAAATTCAAAAATTCGGTATTACCGATTTCTGGTACATTGATTTGCGATTTTTTTAAGGATTTCTTATTTAGCGATTCAGTATTTGGGGCTTTCGGTGTCTACCAGCCGCGGCGGGAGTACCGTGGGGCAGACAGGCGGGGTGGGGGAGGGGCAGGGTGGGGGGTGGTAAACACCGGAATATGGATGATTGCAGGTAAGTACACAATTAAATTAATAAAACAAATTTCGTAGCGCGCCCTGCTTTGCATTTTGCGATGCAGGGCACGGAACAAAATGTGTTTTATTAATTTGTTTACGTACCTGCAATCATCCATATTCCGGTGCTTACCACCCCCCACCCTGCCCCTCCCCTGCCCCGCCTGTCTGCCCCACGGAACTCCCTCCACGGGCCGCGGCTGGTGTCTGCTAATCGCAAATGAAAGAATCGGTAACTGGTTTCCCTTATTTTTACCGATTCCTTATTTGCAATGGCGTTTGGTGTTACCTACATTGCACATAGCTAAATACCGGTCGGTAACGCAGAAATTCTGCGAATTTCGCAATTACCGACTGGTATTTAGCCACCTACATTCGGCCCACAGTTACTTAAAAGTGTAGACCCCTTTCCCTGAAAATGTGGTTGGAGCCAAACTTAGAAGCGTAAGTTGCTGCTGCAAAAAAAGGAACACTAGCGAGTGCAACACGAAACACCGTCAACCATTGATACTGTAACGAATGCCTATGAAAAATTATGAACAAAGGGGCTTAAAATACAATCCCATAGGATGTAATGTTAAACTAAATACTTTTCAAGAGTAACAAATATGAATAAATATAATGTATTATTTCATGTTTAAAAAATGGAAAAATAATGTATGTGGGAACAATGGACTTGATTTTACTGACCAGAAGTTCTGGTTGGTCAATTGCATGAGGCTTTGGTTGCAACAGCATCCACGCCTCGTTCTCCAGCCCCAGCCAAGCTGTTTCCTTAGGAAGGGGTGAGCAATGATTATTCCTCATGTTTCCTCCTCTACCCTCTCAGCCCCTCTCTGCTCTTGCTCCCCAGAATCCCACACTGCAATTCGGTGTCTCCCCTGTTATTCCCCTTCCGAAAGTTCAAACTAAGAATAGTAAAAAATTCAAGTGGAGTTACAGGGCAATAAAAGTAAATCGGACTACTGGGAATCTCCACGTGGATTTGTACCTAAGTTCCAGGCAGGGCCTAACTATTGTTGCATGTACTATATATTAATAACTTCACATGTCAGAGCAGGTCATCTGGAATCATCTTCGTCATCCGAGGAGAGCAACTAAAAGAAAAAATAATGCTAAGTCTAGGAAATTTGAAAGGAATACTGATCAATAACCGAGGGCCACAAAAGCAGAAATAGGACTTTGAGATCCAGAGAAACTGTGAACAGAAGTTATTGATTACAGCAATTCTTAGATCTATATGAGAAATGTTATAAATGAATATAGGCCACAATTTCACTAATGAAGGTTGGTTAAGAATGGAGCAGAAGTGGTCAAGGGGCAGTGGAGATTCCATAGCATTTATTTACTCATTTGACATGGTACGTTTGTTAAGCATGTCATAGTGAGGTGTGAAAATGAAGCATCATTATCACATCTAGGCCCAGACCTGCTCTGCCTTTCTGTGGTGGGTTGTTACTTGCTTACCTAACAGATTTAAATCAGTCCCTTTAGGAAACGTCATTTTATGTTTGCTTTTCGCAATTATTTATCGTCACATTAACACGTTTGATGAAATCAAGAATTCTTCCAGGCTACAGAGGCAATCTGAGGTTTCATTGATTATTAAGCGAAAGAAAGTCCATACTTTTCGAGCAAATGCGTGTTTGTAAACTGGAGCTCAGCCACGATAAAATGTAATATGTTTGCTTCGGCCGTCTCCTGTGTAGATCAGGCCAGGACATTGGTGTTTATTTTCTTGCTGCATGTGAAAGTTCACTCCCAGTATCAGATTTGTTTTGTCCACTAACTTTGTTAACCTTTGCTGTACTTCTGTCTTTAGTGCCCTTTCATCCTTGCCAGCTTCACTAATGGGATAGAGAGTTACAATAAGGTGAAAGGTCATAACCATTATAGGATTTAAACTTAAAACATTCACTGCTTTGTGTGGATCAGGCAATGTTTATGAATATTTTTTCACTATGTGGAAGTTTCACAGACCAGGATTATCAGTGCATTAAAAAACGTTCTCGAGAATTCTTTAATGTCCACTTTGTTTCTGGAAAAAAACCGAATTTAGCAAAAAAAGGAAAATTCTTGGTTACTATGGGAAAATTATAACGTGCAATGTACAGTGTCTAGACACTAAACCGTGAAAGCGCCTACATTTGATGGGGACATTTGGCACAAATAAGAACGCCAATTTCCTCTGTGAAAATAAAATAGACATTTTTTTATTTGCTCGTATTTTAAAATGGGATGTTCTAAAAAATAGGTATTGCTACAGCAATAATGTATTCAGTTATTAATTTGTGGAACCCAATGGGCTCGATTCACAGAGGAAGCTATACACGTTTATTTTTACTCACATATATATTTACCACTACGCCCATAGGTACCGCTCCAATTGGGTGCTATTTACAATTTCTGAGTTGATATTTACTCCTTGTTTTAGACTTACATGTCTCCGCCCTCTCAATTGAGTGGGTGGAGCCTCCGATGATATTAGGAGCATACAGTACTTATTACAAGTAACTTTAAAACCATATTTTACGTTTCACTGGCTTTGTTAAACATTTCAGCTGACAACACCTATTCCCGTAGGTGCACCTGGATCCCATCTCCGTTTCACCCTCCTCAAGGAGACTGTGCTCTCCATAATGCACCCTCACCTGCTGTGCTGGCTGCCTGTGGCAGGCACCCCTACTTTTATAATAGGTAAGAACTAAACCCCCTGCCTATCCCTAAACGTATCCTACAACCACACAACCACTCTTGCACTCCTGCAGCTCAGACCTTCCCCGTAGCCTTGCACTATTATGCATAGATCATATACACATCCCTCAAGTACAGCCTCTAAAACACACGCCCTTCACATATGATGCTATTTATATTAATTGTCTTTTATTCTTCCTTCCTCTCATATAGGCATCAATACAAGTAAATTGGTTGCTAAAACATTGGCAGGAGAACTTCGTGATGTAGTGGTGCATTAAATGTAACAGTACAACACATACATGTTTGTTTTTAATCTATCAATCATACTATAGAGGAATTAAATACCTTTATTTGCTGCAACCTAACAGTTTAATGTATTGTTGTTATATTCGGATGCCTGGATTTACTAAACTATAAATTGTATTGTTCTTTAACAATAACTTGCTCATAAATGATTTATATAAATCCAGGGCGTGTGTTGTTTTACCATCAACCGGCTGCCACCTTTACCTCTGATCCTAGCACAGCACCAAGGCTAGGATTAACTAACCAGAACAGACAGATGGCTGAGACTGGTAAATTTGCCATCGATGCTTTTAGGTTTGGGTCAAAAATATCCGTCCCTTTGAAAGTGACAGCATAGGCGCATGTCTACTGTCCCACATACTTACATCCACTAGACCTGGGCGAAATGTAAATTACAGTGGCATAATTCATGTAATATTCTTGTTACGCGAAATTTCCCCAAATTACTACATTATGGGCCCTATGCATCAAACCAAATACCGGTCGCAGACGGGCAGATTCTCAGAATCCGCCCCTTTGGCACCGGTATTTTTGCATTTGGGATGAGTGATGAACCCTGGGATCTCTCTGGCCTGGTCTGGCAGTAAAGATCAGAGAAAGCTGGTTTCTGCTGCAAGGAGTGCAGTGAGTACTTTGGGGATGCTCGTGTCTGAGTCCTCCAGCAGGGAAGATCAGTGGCAGCGTTTTCTGCTGCTAGGAGCGCAGCGAGTTCTTTGGGACAGCAGTTCTACTACAGTGTTCTAAAGAGCAACTAAAATGCTAACATTTTGAATTGATGACAAAGATGTGGCACATATGAACGCCATCTTGATGGAGCCGAAGTAGAAAACTGAAAGCATTTTGTACTGAGGATACCAATGTAAATGGTGCAATTAGGGCGATTCAAAACAAATAAGTTTCCCAAGATGGCCTCCGGAACAAAAAGAGCCCAAAAAAAGCACAAATATCACCCAAGTGTCGCAAATGACAGAGGAGTGCAAAACACTTAATTATTTTGGTTTTATATAGCGCAAACTTGACCCAAAGATATAGGAGTGCTTTACATGAGCATCAGTTACATTACACAAGGATGCATTCATTTTGGTTTAAGGCACGGGCAGATTAAGTGATTTGCCCAGAATCACAGGATGTCAAGCTGATGCCCAAAACCCGAACCTGATTCCCCAGTTGCAAAGTCTGCAGCTCTGGCTGTAACCACATCCTCTCCCTTAACCCCTTCTCTGCCGCGGCTATTCCGCCGCAGTGCTAAGGGGGAGGGCAGCCGAGCGGCGGGCGCATGATGGTGACGGAACCGCTACGTCACCAGCGTCGCTTGCGCTGTGCTCATGACGGAGCGGTTCCGTCACGGCCCCGGCCGCTCAATAGAACGCTCAACTGTATAAAAAAAATAAAGATAGCAAATTATTTAAATGTGCTTTGTTGCTGTTTGTGAACTCAGAAGTATGTCCTTATTTTAGTTGTTTAGAGCACTATCTATAATTTCTATGGGAATAAGACCCTCTCATGAAGGACGGTGCAGAGGCAACAAGTTGACCGCGCTTTGCAGGCGGAAGGGGCAGTGGCAGCACAATGGTCAATTGAGGGCAGGGAAAAGTCAGGAAGAGGCAACAAACTAACAATGCAGTACAGTCAAGAGAGGCTGTGGCAACATAAAAGACCATTGAGGGCAGAAGGAAGCGGCAGCGGCAGTACAACCATACATGCCAACAGACCAGTTTCAGGCAGGAGACTCTGATGTTTTCAAGCCCAAAAGGCCTTTATTTTATTTGTTTCCTGCCTAAATTCTCTTCTTTTTCAATGTAAGTCAATGGGGAAAATCAATTCCCCATTTGTTTTCAGAATCTCTCTCTTACCAAACTCAAAATGTTGGCAGGTTTGGTACATTGGATCATGGAGGGCAGGAAATGGGGAAGGGACATGCACTCGGATAAGAGAGGGTGTGAGAGAGATGGGCAGGGGCACCAAACTGACCTTACAGGGCAGGCATAAGAGGTTTCAGCAGCACAATACATCACACAGGGCAAGCTGGACGGCAGTGCAGAAAATGGACGATGGAAAGCAAAAGGGAGGGAACGGGACCATGCACATGGACAACAGAGAGCAGACGGGAAATAGGCAGGGCAGCAAGCTGACTATAGCGGACTGACAGGAGGGACAGTTGCAGCATAATAGACCATTAAGGGTTGGAGGGAGGGGGCAGGGGAAAACTAGTTGACTAATCAAGGCAGGAGGGAGGTGATATGGGTCTGCACATGGAAAAAGGAGATCAGGGTACAATGGGCAAGGCAGGAGCAGCAAGCTGACCATGGAGAGCAGGTGGGGTGGGCACTGGAAGCACATCACACCATTGAGGGCAACAGTGAGACCATAATGGCATACACAGAGACAACAGAGGGAAGATGGGAGGGGTCAGGGGCAGCAAGCTGACCACACAGGGCAGGTGGGAGGGGCTGTGGCAACACAGAAGACCATGCATAGCAAACAGCCATGGTGGGCAAGAGGTAGGGGACAGGGGCATGCACAAAAGACCATGGAGGACGGAAGAGAGGGTTAGGGGATGGACACAGACAAAAGACAGCAAGGGAAAAGACTGCACAACAGATAATGCAGGGCAGACAGGAGGAGCAGTTGCAACAAAACAGAGCATGGAGGGCAGAAGGGAGTGGCAGTAAAAGGGACAATGGAGGAGAGGTGGGAGGGAATAGTGGCATGGAACGTGAACAGGCTGGGTGGAGGTGGCAGTGACAGGCAGCAGCCATCTGACCATGGTAGGCAGGTCAGAGGGCTAGTGGCAGCTCAACAGAACACTCAAAGTAGATAGGATGGTGGCAGATCCAAGAAATATGGTAGGCAGAAAGGAAGGAGCAGGGGCATGCACACAGACATCAGAGGACAGGGGAAGGAGAGTGGGGACAGCAAGATAAGCACAGTTGCTAAGCAGGAGGACAATGATGAGGCATAGAATAGAGGGATGGAGAGCAGGAGGAGTGGGCAGGGACATCAAGCTAATTGGAAGGCAGTGGCAGCACATCAGACCACCCACGGCAGGAGGGAGGGGCTGGTGCATGGACTCGGACAACAGAGGGTAGGGATCAGTTGGATGCGACAGCAAGATAACTGTTTAGGGCAGGCAGGAAGGGCAGTGGAAGAACAATGGCCACACACAGCTGTAGTGAGGGAGCATGGTCATGGACAATGGATGGGAAGGAGGAGGGTGCAGGAGCACCAAACTTGGGGGCAGCACAATGCCAGGTCAGGCCATGCGTTCAACCCCACCCCACTGTGCATTGCGATGGGCATCTCACTTCACTTTTAAAAAAACCTTAGAAATTCACTGAAAAAAACAAGGGTTACAGGATCGTTAAAGTTAGGAAATAGAATTTTTAAAAACCTGGAAAATCACTGAAAAACCAAAGGTTACAGGAACATTATAGTTAGCCTCAGATTTCACTCGTACAAAACCAGTGAAAATCAGCAGTCATAATTAGCTGAGCTTACTATAACTACCCCCCGCAATGCACTGCTTATGGCCTCACATATTACCTCACATATTACATCATACATGACATGGTCAGTGACATCACTGATGAGTGGCCATAGTGTAGAACTGAAATGATGATTGGAAAGTTTTGTGCTTTACTGATCTATATATAATGGGAAAAAACTGTGCCATAGCACAGTTTCCCCTTACGTAGGCCTTACATCAGCCTAGAGATACTGGTCAGGTATCAATCCTACGGTAAACATGTACCCTGAGTGCCGATAATACTGTCACTTTCATCATAACTACACTCCTAATGGCACTTGCAAAATTGTCATATTTCCCTGGCTCAGCTCATAAGCAGATTCCAGGCCTTTCTCCTCTTACTGGGCCAAGTTATTTGTCCTGCAGGAAAGCAGGGGCATCAAAGTTCTCCACAGAAAATAGAGTAATTTGGTAGTATTTGAGCTTGTTAATGGGAAAGAAATAAGCATTTGCTAATTTTCTCTTCACACAGCATCTGGCCTGAAAAAGGCTCACCGCCACAGAAACAAAGGAGGACAGCCATTTCCCTGGAGGCAAATACAGGAGGAGCTACTCTTTGAAGTTTTTGTGAGGGGGAATGTACAATATCATTAAAAAACACATCCTATCATAAATGAAAACATGAAACTATTTAAACATCTTCAAACTAAAATTTCACACTCCAATCAGTGCAGCAGTGGGGAAATTGTTGGATAACGGAGGGGTAAATATTACTATTTTCACTCCAATAAATGTAGCAGTAGGGAAAGTGTTGGATAGCGAGAGGGGGTAAATTACTAATCCAACTCCAGTGTGTTTAACAGTAGGAAAAGTGTTGGATAGCGGAAGGGTAGAAATTACTATTTCCACTCCAGTGAGTGCAACAGTAGGGAAAGTGTTGAATTGTGGATGATAAACAATTAATATTTTCACTCCAGTCAGTTCAAAATTAAAAACAAACAAAATGTTAACAACAATAGCATTATTTAAAAAATAAAATACATGAAAATATTATAAATATGTAAATAAATGTACATATAAATATATTTATTATTAAAAACAAGTTTTAAAAACATATTATATTGTTAAATACATGTGACAAATACCTACAAATATTATATTAAATAAAATAAAACATTATTTTCAAACAAATAAATATTTTTAATAAATAAAGATTTAGAAATAAAAACATTACTTAGAACATAAATTAACTTTTTTATTTCCTACCCTATAACATCACACAATTCACAACCCACATCTACATTTCTTTTTTAATATCAAATCAAAATAATAATATTAATTAAAACACAAATTAAAACTCATAAAAATCAATTATCTTCCCACACTTTAACCCCATAATCTCCACAACCCACAGTTAAATGAAACTGTAAAAAAATGAATTACACAATTAAAAATTATTTTCAATTAAAAAATGAATCGTACTTAACAGCTTATTATAAAGTAATTGAAATAAATGTACTCCCCACACTGTACCCCTATAAAAGTAAAACCAACACACCAAAAATATAAACAATTACCCTAATTAAATATCAAATAATTATTTAAGATTAATGATCAACTATTATTAATTAATTAATTAAACATAAATTACTTCCCACCCTTTACTAATATAAACCCCACAACCCACAGCTTAAACAAATAACACAATTACCATAATTAATTACTGATTAATTAATTATTATTAATTAACAACCAATTAATAATTAATTACAAATATATGACTTCCCATAATTAACCCTATACATACTAAATTAAATAAATGTTAAGAAATAATCATTAATTTATTATAATGAAATTACTTCCCACATTATTCAACTATAAACCCGCTACAGAACTAAAAAACACAAAATGTACTTAAAAGAAAATTGATAACTACTAAAAATATAAAACATAAAACAAAAACCATAAACAATACTTATACAAAAAAATAAATCACATACATTTAAAATAGAAACTAAAACACATGACACTAAAAAAAATCGATGTTTTAAGCATTCTTTTTGCAAACGGTATTAATTACATATATTTTTTAAAACAATATTTCTTACCTCAAATTCGATATTCTTGACCACGATATTCTTGCTGTCAATATTTCCGTGTCACAATATTTACAACTCGATATTTGTGTAAGTCAACATTTACAACTCAATATTCTGTCTGAATACCAGGGGAATCAGGCAATGCAGTGTCAGTTGGAGGTGGGGCTGTGGCTCATAAAGAACGTCTTTCCAAGGGCCACTTCAACCCACAATATTGAAATATAAAAGAAATCTGTGTAGTAGGGTTGGTGTTGGGGTGGAGTGATGATGTGATGATGTGACACCCTAGGATAATGCAGGGGTACCTAGCTTCCAAAACATCCCACCCCTTTTCAAAACCACGTGCACAAGGAAGAGATGGTCAAACACTTTTTGGGCCTGTAGAAAAACAGAGGAATTACTACATTTCTTCAATAGAGACCTGTGAGGAGACCTGAAGGAATGGACCTGCTCCCAATTGTGCCCAGAACATAGAAAGTGGACTCCAAGTTTCATTTTGCTGACCTTCTGTGTGGCTATGGAGATGCAACCATTTGCAAGATACCTTTTCACTGAAGTGCCATACTGACCAGTTGCAACTGACCTCGAGTAGACCCTGCTGGTGGCCTCTGATGGGGTGTTTCTTGACTCCTAAGTACTGTCACTGAGGTCTCGGACCCTTGGTCTTGTGTAACAGGACTTTCCATACAATCTACTCTACCCTTTCTCTCTTTGTGTTTATTGTATGCATACTGCCAACATGAGGATTCGCCCTGCCCAATTTAAATGAGGTTGGATCTTCGGTTTGGCTACAGCTGTGACTACTGCATTACCACCACTGTAAACCTCTTTGCTGGCCTGATAGAGTAAGGCCATCAGTGAAATGGCTACATGTCTGCCCACTGGGTCAACTTGTAGCCGTTTTGTTTACTGCCCTTCACTGCCAGGCAATATTTGAAAGTGAGGGACAGTAAAAACCAAACAATGCTCCTCCTGCCATTGGAGATGTCTCTGATGGAGAGGGGAGCATTACTTTTGTATTTTCAAGAAGAAAGGCTTTGTATGTGATTATTATTTTGAAAATAAAAAAATGTAAACTGCATGGGGCAGGGTTGCTATATGCTGAAGCAGACCTGCATCAAACAATGATATACATTGACAGGAATCACCATTACTGTGGAGCCTGCAAATGCATTATAAATGACTGTCTGCTTGTCGGTCATTTATAAACTTGACAGCCAGTACCTCCATCACGGGGACAGAGCAATTTACTCCATCCGCACGGAGGAACAGTGAGATACCAGCAAAACATTAAATCAGTCCCTATGTTCGAATGTAGAAATCTTGATGTGGAGAAGGCGCCACAAGTTTGCAAGCAGTGAGAGGATTTCCAAAGTTACTTTAGGCCTCAACGCCTTCTTGTTCAAAATGGATGTCATCTTCTATATGTTCACTCTCATCATTTCTCCAGCAGGCAGTCAAGCAGAGTCATGTTTGTTTATTTCCATTCAGTACAGAAGGAGGTGGTGATGGACGGAGCATCTGAACCAATCAAACACTCACACCCAGTCAACAGATCTGGGTTTAATCCATCACCGTTCTTTAGCCCACTCTGCCACCCCAGTTCAGACATGGCCAAATGCAAATCAGTCTGACCCTGTGCCTCATGGGAACAGTCCAGCCCGAACTGCCAAGCCATGCCTTCCCTGGACCGGACTCAAGCTTCCTAGGACCGGTTTCTGGCATTTCAGCCGTCTTCAGCCAGGCTTGCTTGAATCCAGTGGCAAAGTGAGCAAGGGACTCACGTCTGAGCATACCCTGCCAACTTATGGCGAACAAAGCGGTACAAAAGGGGGTGATGATGGACGGAGCATCTGAACCAATCAAACACTCACACCCAGTCAACAGATCTGGGTTTAATCCATCACCGTTCTTTAGATTACTCTGCCACCCCAGTTCAGACATGGCCATATGCAAATCAGTCTGACCATGCACCTCATGGGAACAGTCCAGCCCGAACTGCCAAGCCATGCCTTCCCTGGACCGGAATCAAGCTTCCTAGGACTGGTTTCTGGCATTTCAGCCGTCTTCAGCCAGGCTTGCTTGAATCCAGTGGCAGAGTGAGCAAGGGACTCACGTCTGAGCATACCCTGCCAATTTATGGCGACCAAAGCGGTACAAAAGGGGGTGGTGATGGACGGAGCATCTGAACCAATCAAACACTCACACCCAGTCAACAGATCTGGGTTTAATCCATCACCGTTCTTTAGCCCACTCTGTCACCCCAGTTCAGACATGGCCATATGCAAATCAGTCTGACCCTGTGCCTCATGGGAACAGTCCAGCCTGAACTGCCAAGCCATGCCTTCCCTGGACCGGAAACAAGCTTCCTAGGACCGGTTTCTGGCATTTCAGCCGTCTTCAGCCTGGCTTGCTTGAATCCAGTGGCAAAGTGAGCAAGGGACTCACCTCTGAGCATACTCTGCCAACTTATGGCGAACAAAGCGGTACAAAAGGGGGTGGTGATGGACGGAGCATCTTAACCAATCAAACACTCACACCCAGTCAACAGATTTGGGTTTAATCCATCACTGTTCTTTAGCCCACTCTGTCACCTCAGTTCAGACATGGCCATATGCAAATCAGTCTGACCCTGTGCCTCGTGGGAACAGTCCAGCCCGAACTGCCAAGCCATGCCTTCCCTGGACTGGAAACAAGCTTCCTAGGACTGGTTTCTGGCATTTCAGACGTCTTCAGCCAGGCTTGCTTGAATCCAGTGGCAAAGTGAGCAAGGGACTCACGTCTGAGCATACCCTACCAACTTATGGCGCGGGCTATACAGCTGTTTACGTAGCGAGGCTTAAAAAGGGGACTTAATGAAAACGTGCAAGGGACCACGGCATTGACTATAACCTCAGGCGAGGAACGATCATGTTGGCACAGGGGTGCTGTGCTCAATTTTATGTAACAAAAACAATTGCTTTTAGTACTATGGTTTTTAGCTTTTATATGTTGACCGTTTTTTACTGTAATGACTTTAATTAATTGATCAGTCAATAAATAAATATAAAAACAAAATACACTTTGAGTATCGGGTTGTTCCCTTCGAATTAAGTAATGCTTCATCTATTTTTCAGAGATTCATGGGCAACGTGTTCGCAGACTTCTTAAACCAGACCATGGTAATATATTCTGATGACATTCTTGTTTATTCTCCAGACCCCATCATTCACATGTTACTCAAGTTCTTGAAAGACTACACAAGAACAGTCTTTTTTGTAAACATGAAAAATTTGACCAGTCCGATGAAGAATACTTGAGTTATCGCATAAATAAGACGGGAATCGCCATGGACCCATGGAAAGTAGCAGCTGTACTAGATTGGCCATCGCCTTCATCTATTAAAGAAACTCAATGTTTTTTGGGTGTTGGCGAACTTCTATCACCAGTTTATTGACAATTTTGCCAGCCAGACATGTTTTATCTCTCAAGCACTAAAGAAAGAAAGTCTTCTACAAGGTTGCATGTCCTATTCTATGACACCACAACACTACCAAGAAATTTAAAGTTGAAACTGACGCATCAAATAGGGCAGTGGGAGCTCTTCACACCAGATCTAGAAAGAGAAGTCCCTACAGAAATGAACCTGACAAGAGATACTGATTGTTTTCTCATTAGTTTTGCTCCTCCTTTGGTAATTAGAAATGTTCTGGTTCTACACATCATCCTGTATTGCACATTTTTTGAATTTCATAATAAAACTGTAACATTTCTATTTCTGCCCCCAGAACTAAATAATGATTTCATCATCACTTAATTGATTGTATTTTTTACATGCTCTAAGGTTCCTCATCTCAGGTACACATTGCCTCATGAAATACAGTTTTACCACCGTCTCCGATTTCATACACTTGTGAGCATTCTGTTGAGGTAATATTTTGGGACGAACAATTTAAAGAGTTCCCTACGCCCCACTTTCATATGGGAAGATGCTCACCTCTTTTTCATTTCGGCCCTAATTGATTTACTTTTGTTTACCATACAGGATTGTTTTTTCACCATTAAGTTTAACAATGAGATTTTTCCAGGTCGAAAATTTTATGTGGAACTCAACAAACAAATCTGTGTGCTTTTAATATAGACTAATACATAACTTGTGTATGGTTAGTTGTTTGTTTACAAGCAAACCAGCTTTCAATATCTCAACATTTCAAGGCTAACACTAAAATGGAACTGCCAAAGCTAAACAGATGAAAATGAAGTAGCTGAAAAGTATATAAGGATTAGACATTGCGCTATGTTCATGAAATGGTAAAAATATGACAAGTTCACAAAACGAAAAATAAGGAACTAACCTGAGATAATGTAACTGAGAAGGGAATAGCAGTAAGATATGGAATATGAAATGATTAGATGGGCACTAAGAGAGAATGGAGAATTACGAAGAAGAGGGTTAATCTGTAGTGAAACTCCCACCAACATGTCATTTTATGTGTGTATATGGGAATGTAATTAGTTGTTCGCTGTCTTTTATCCAGATGGATAATGCCTTGAAATCATGATATGATTTCTTATTCACAAATCTTTGCAGACAAACCTAATTGTTAAATTATATTCTGAAAAGAACCCTGAATCCAATTCATTTTATATGCCATTTACGGACACAGTATCACAAACACAAACAGATCCACCACCATTCAGGGGAATACTGCATACTCCTAGGTATCAATTAAAACGAAGGAACAAGGCCTACATGTCTTGATTTCCTTTTTCCAACTTTGTGGACTCTGAGCATCCGTTGTAGGCTGTTGGACCTGGTCCTCTCACCGCCAAACATGTTGCCTTCACCCTGATGTTATCTGTACCCATATCTGTTGGCTTTTAGGACTCTGCACACTGTACCACTGCTAATCCATGCCAAAAAGATTGTGCTCACTCCTAAAATTGGATTACACCCATTACAAACATTTATTTATAAGTGCCTAGTAAAATGGTACTACATGTAAAATCGAATACTTCCTGTGGGCATCCAGTACTCATTCAACCACCCACTAAAGATGCCCTATTAAAACATGTTTCAGGCCAGCCATTGCAGCCTGTGGGTATTCAGACAAAATACCGAAATTAAAATGTTGTCAAACCAAATTATCAGC
Source organism: Lissotriton helveticus (assembly GCF_964261635.1). Lineage (NCBI taxonomy): Eukaryota > Metazoa > Chordata > Amphibia > Caudata > Salamandridae > Lissotriton > Lissotriton helveticus. The sequence continues at coordinate 999,076,590 of NC_136071.1, read as the reverse complement.
TTCAAAATATCGTTATGCAAGAATATCTTTGTCAAGAATATCGATTTTAAGGTAAGTAATAGCGATTTTTTAAATATTGAATATATTAATACATTTTACAAAAATATAGTTGTTTATAATATCATTTTTAAATTATTGTTATGTATTTTAGTATATATCTTAAATATATATGATGTGAATTTTCTGTATAATTATTGTTTGCTTTTTAACCCCTTTGGTGCTGCGGACAGGCCCCGGCCATCCCACGTGATGGTGGGCCTGTAGGGAGGACAGCCGGGGGCCATCCAAATCTTGCCCACTCACTAATTGGCCCGGAAAGCAGGAGAATTAGCGCAGCGCGCAAGGCATTAATATAGCTACATTTTTATTAGTTATGAAATATTATTTAAATAAAAAATTTAGATTTTTAGTACTGTTGTGGGTTGTGGGTTTATAGGGGGAAGAAATGTTATTATAATAAAATAATAATTAGTTATTGACTATTATTATTTATTTGATTGCCAGTTAATTACGTTAATTATGCAATTATATTTTTATTTTATATTTTAGGTGCAGGTTGTAGGATTTATAGGGGAACAGGGTAAGAAGCAATTTATTTTTAATTAATTATTAATTAGTTGTTAATTATTATTGTTTATTAATTTGATAAATAAATATGTTAATTGTGTAATTTTGTATTTAATTTTTATTTTAGATGTAGGTAGTGGGGTTTATAGGGGTACAGAGTGGAAAGTAAATTTATTATAAATAATTAATATTTAAGGTCTGATTGCGATTTCGGTCAGAAAGCCTCCGACCAACAGCCGGATTCCCCTAGACCATGTCGGAATCCATGCACCCGACTCGGCGATTACAATGCTCGCAGTTGGAAGGGGAACCGTTCGGTCATTCTAAATCGATTAGAACCGGCATTCGGAGAATCCAAGTCAGTCGGACCCTATTAATGAACAGCGTTTCTGACTGACCGATTACAATGTCGGATTCCGAGAGCCTTTCTGACTCGGTCTGTCCAACATGAAAAGGCTGTCGAACACTGACTTTGGGGACCCCATCACGCCCCCCTTCATCCTGAGTCCTCCGGTTTGGGGTCCAGGGTGTACCCAAGGGACCCCCCTGTAACACCATACAAGGTGTGGCAGGCACCATGGGGTGCCCACAACAGAGTGTAAGTTTTTCCGTAGACACGCATTTTCCCAATAGGAGCCTGTGTTGATGCTCATAACACTGAATCCCATTGAAGTTAATGGGAGTCCTTCAGAAAGGTGTTCGGAAGCATCATAATCAGTAAGGCAGAACCGCTGACCGCAAGTCGGTCCGAACCGAATCCGACAAGGAGTCGGGTAGTTTCGTTTCCGACCGACAACATAATGAGGCCCTTCATTTTTAAATAATAATAATTATTTAATTGATAATTAACTATGTTAATTATGCAATAACATTTTTGTACTTACATTTTTAGGTGTGTGTTGTGGGTTCTGTAGGTGTATAGGGTGGGAAGTAAATTAAGTTTAATTAAGTTATAGTCTAGTTTTGAATTTATATTAATGATTAAATTGATAATTAAATATGTTAAGTGTGTAATTCATTTTTTGTTAAGTACAATTTTTGGAATGTGTTTGTGAGTGTATATTGTGGCAATCAAATTAATTATAATTAAATGATATACATGTTTTAATTATTGGTAATTATAAATATTTATGTTAATACTGTAAATTGTTTGTTTTACATGGGGGTTGTGAGTTTTTCTGGGGGCCTATATGGTTGGAAGTAATTAAAATAAAATGACTTTAAAAATATTTTTTGTTAATGGAATTATTTATTTAAGCGAAAAATATGTTTTTATTACAATCTATTTGATACCCTTGCTGCTTTTGGGCGAAATTGTTTGTAACTTTAATCACGGCTGCTCACGTCGTGGAGAGGAGCTCCGCTTCAATCCAAATTGAAGACTGCGGGATGGAACCCTTCCGACCCAACGCAGCACGGTACTTTTTCTGCAAAAGAGCTCGTCTTTTACTTTCCCTCCCTACCAAGGGTATCAAATAGACTGTAATAACAGTATAATGACATTGAACCTACTGAAGGAAATAAAATGTTATTGGCACCTCCAAGGGTACTACATCTCCCAGACTACCATCGTGCTAATGAACTGTGCTACGCCCACTGTGGGAGTTACACTAAATAAATGGCAGTTTGCAAAGGAGGTGCGTGATCAGTGTTTTCTACTGCTAGCCCATGATGAAGAGGCGTACTTAGCCTCGAAACGCGTCGGCAGAGGCAGACTGGAATAATTTTGGGAAATGGGAGGCGAGCTGCAGCGAGGCCAGAAAACCAGATGGTGTAGTGCCGTGGTGTGCCCTCTCGCTGCTTTTGGGCGAAATTGTTTGTAAATATATATATATATATATATATATTTACTGCTCCAAACCCCACCAGCCTGCTGCACTCACGAGCGGGTGCTCTTCAAAGCGGGGGTGTACCCGCCGAAAAATCACTGCTGCCCAATTTCCTCCACAAGACGCGTTTCGGCGCTTAGCCTTTGTCAATTGCCAAAGGCTAAGCGCCGAAACGCGTCTTGTCCGTGCTGGTTGACCAATAAAGAATTGTTGGTATTGATAACCCCCCCTGAGAGTGCTGTTTCTTGTTCTTATGGAACATGGAGGAAATTGGGCAGCAGTGATATATATATATATATGTATATATATATTCACTGAAAAAACCATAGGTTATAGACCATATATAGTTAGGAATTAGCATTTACAAAACCTTGAAAATTCACTGAAAAAACCATAGGTTATAGACCATATATAGTTAGGAATTAGCATTTAAAAAACCTTTTTTTACTCACACAAAACCATTGAAATTCCATATATAGTTAGTTGTACTAACTATATATCGCGCACCCGCAATCCACGGCTGATCATGTCACATATTACATCATTCATGACATGGTCAGTGACATCACTGATGACATCACTGATGACATCTCAAATGACATCACTGATGACATCACTGATGACATCTCAAATGACATCACTGATGACATCACTGATGACATCTCATTTGACATTACTGATCACATCACTGATGACATCATTCATGTGATAATACGATGAACCTCTTCAGACTCTAATATAACCTTAGATACACTCAGTGTAAACAGACACTCACAGACTGTCACTCATCCATGGAGTTACTCAGACACTTAGTCAGTCATGCAAAGAATCAATCACACCTCCATTTCCTCAACTATACAGTTATACACACCTTACTTATTCAAACATATACTAACACATATTTACTCTCTTTTACAATGCCTGATACAAGTACACAATGATCCATACAGCCACTCACACATTCACTGGCTCTTATGCACAGTTATTTATATATGTCAACTGTCACATGTACTGTGTTTTACATATGTACTTACTTTGACATGTAGCACTGAGATATCCATTCACTCACCAATGCACTCAGTCAACCGCCCATACAGGTGTTTCCACATGCACTTTTGAACCCATACATCTATTGAATTAACTGATAACACATCTATGCACAGAGTCATACACCTCCCAGCCACCCACACACACACACTCAGTCTCCCATACAAATACTTGGGCAACATAATCAATAACCCACATACTTACTCATATAGCTACTGATCAACACATGCAGCAGTTTACAGAACAACAGACATAATGATGCACAAATTAAGACAGTTTAGTCACTAATTCATGCACTCAGTGACACACATTTATTCACTCACTCATACAGTCAATCATGCACCTAATAAATCCTTCATCCAGACACTTATACATCCACTCATTCTTCAATATGTAAGACATATTTTAACTTTACAGAAACATACAGTCACTGGATGTTGTCATCAGTGATGTCATCAGTGATGTCATTTGAGATGTCATTAGTGATGTCATCAGTGATGTCACTGACCATGTCATGAATGATGTAATATGTGACATGATCAGCAGTGGATTGCGGGTGCGCGATATATAGTTAGTACAACTAACTATATATGGAATTTCAATGGTTTTGTGTGAGTAAAAAAAGGTTTTTTAAATGCTAATTCCTAACTATATATGGTCTATAACCTATGGTTTTTTCAGTGAATTTTCAAGGTTTTGTAAATGCTAATTCCTAACTATATATGGTCTATAACCTATGGTTTTTTCAGTGAATTTCATTGGTTTTTTAAAAGCTAATATCTATAGCTGTAAAATGTATTTTTCTTTAAATCAAAAAATGTATTTTATATGTTTATTAATATTTTTTTTTATTATTATGCTTTGGTTCGCTCCCTGTTCGCGAACCGGGAAGCTACCCGTTAGCTTAATTTGGTGCCGCGACCCGGTCCGCGAACCAGTAAACATTCCGTTTGCGCAACTGCCGCGTTAGAAATCAACATCGTGACGCGTCGCGGAAGCGCGACGTATCACGTTGTCGCGTAATGCGTCTTATGACGCGCCGCGTTAGCGCACCCGGAAGTGCTCCGGTACGCGAACTAAGACGCGGGGCGCGTCGCGAAAGCGCGACGTATCGCGTTGCCGCGTAATGCGTCTTATGACGCGCCGCGTTAGCGCACCCGGAAGTGCTCCGGAGCGCGAACCGAGGCGCGAAGCGCAGCTCCCCGGAAGCGATCCGGGGCGCGTTCCGCAGCGCGTAACATAAGCGTAACAGGTCATGTGACTTATTAATAAAACTTTTCATTGGTTCATTTCACTTTTGGTTTCCTAATGATGTAAGGCTAGGTCATGTGATCTAAAAATAACACTTTTCATTGGTTTAGACCTATTTTTTTTCCAAAATGATGAAAACCCCTCCTTCTTTCCTCACTCTGACTTTCATCTTTGTGAGAGGAAGACCTTTTGTGATCACTGAGCAATGGCTTCATTGGTAGCTTCAGATGGTGCACCCCCACCACCACCACCACCTCCTCATGGGAAGAGAGGACCACCTCCACAGTTCATTAGCAACACAGAGGAGGAAGAGGATGAACAAGAGGAAGAAGAGATACAGGCACCACAGTTTTTACAAGAGGAGCCCGGGTTTCTCATCGGAAAACTAGTTTCATTTGGCAGTTTTTTTCAATCCCTGAAGGGCAGAAAAAAGTTCATTCCTGATATGTCACGGGCCTGATATGTAAAGAGGACTTATCTAGAGGCACCTTAAAGAAGTATAGCTTCGGCAACTACACCATGCACCGTCACATGCTGAGGTGGCATCCACTAAACTACAGCCGGGCAGAGATGCGTGACCTTCAGGACAATCCTCAAACTCCTGTGGCCAGGACATCAACACAGATATCTTTGTCAGGGCCAGAGGCACGGGAAACCGTGCCAAACATTCAGGACAACTTTGTCCATATGAAGTTTACCTGTTTATATTGCGGTGCATTACTCTCATGTGCCAATATGAGCATTAACTTAATCAACAGAGTATTTGAAAACCACAAGTGCTCTAAACGCCCCAGAAAGTAAATTTTTTTTTTGCTCCTGTTGAGCCCTTTCCAATGCCTGTTTTTTGTTGTTTCCCCTCCAAAAAAAACAAAAAAAACATAAAACTGTTTAAAAAATACAAAAAAAACAAAAAATGTTCAGAAAAAAAAATATATATATAAAACAACAAAAACATAAAAAAAAGTTCTTTTCAGAACTACCTCCCCTTTCAAAAAAAATTGCTAGAATGTTTAGCACTCTGGCAAGCTGTATTTCTTTTGGTTCGCTTCCTGGTTCGCTCGCCGGTACGCGAACTGGGAGCGAACCAAAAAAAAAAAAAAAAAAAAAAAAAAGAAGAGTAAGTATAAGGGAAGTAAACAGAGAGTAATGTTAAAACAAAGACAGCTATAGGGTCTAAACCAGAGATACTGTTTAATAGATTTATTTACCGAAGAAAAGAGGGAAGAGGATATAATTGTGAAAAACAAAATAGATAAGGAAGTGAAAGAGAAAAAGGAGAGTAGAAGAATAACAAAGAAGATTTTCTTGGAGAATGTGAGTGAATGTTCAAAATAAGATTAAAACATGTGGAATAACAGAGAGAAAAAACAGAAAACAGAAAAGAAGGAGTAACACAAAAAGAATAATTGAAACAGCAAAGACATGTAAATAACATAGGGCCATATCATCAACATAGGCAATAAAAGTTTTGCAGCTTTTATGGGCAGAAATGTGTCGCTAAAGCCGCTTTTGCGGCAGAAAACTGCCGCTAAAACCACTTTAGCAGCAGTTTTCTGCCAATAAAAACAGCAATAATTTTATTGGCTGTGTTCATAATATGCCCCTTAGTGTGCTTCAACTACACAGAGAAAGCATAATGAACAAGTAGTGAAAGAGTGATCAGTCAAAGACACTAAGAGTAATAGAGACGGAGTGAGTGAACAAGAGTGAGGAACTATGAGAAGAGAGGGACTGAGAAAAGGAGTGGAAGGAGTAGAGTAAGTAGGTAATAGAGAAAGGAATGAGGGAAGTAGCAAAGGCAGGAAAGTGAGGGTTAAAGAAATGAAGCAGTGGAACTAATAGTAGGTGAATGTGATAGAAATGTAACGAAAAGAGTACAAAACATTTACCTTATAATTGTCGTTAACTTACTCACTTTTTATTTTTATACTTTCAATCTGTGAAAGAGAGAACAAACATTTGAAAAATATTAAAACATGTATTTAAAAATTAGAAAAGACAACGGAAAAGATTGAAGGACAAACAGTTTTTCAACAACTTTGACACTTACAGAAGCTTCTGCTTCTCCAGGCCCCCTACACAGTCATAAAGATATACATTTTAAACTAACAGTATCTTGATGCAGATGAAGTGAGGCCTATCTTAAAACATGGTGCATCTTTTGCACTGCTGTTGTCTCACAAAAGTGTCGCAAGACACTAACATTTTAAATGATTGTTTCAGGATGCCAATAAGATGTGTCCTATCCAGAGGTTTGTTTGAGGTGAGGCCTACTCAGGGTTCCAAATGAAATTTCGAGTTGTTGAAGAGAACAGAGGACATAATACATGTGAAGGTCTACCAATGAAGTAAGTCATGTCCACTTCACTCTTGAACAAACGCCAGACCTCTTCTGTGTCCGTGGACAGAGCTAAACTTCATCTGCACAATGTCATTCGTAAACTTAGGAAACACAGGTGATGTAATTGAAAAACGTGCAATTTCTTTTGCTCATTTCACAATCACATCACTTGTGTTTCCTTTGCTTAGGTATCTCATTGTGCAGATGTAGTCCAGCATATGAAACAGTACCCAGAAGTGCAGCACTGCATGCAACAACTTTGACACTTACAAAAGCTTCAGCTTCTGCATGCCCCCTACACAGTGCTAATTATATACATTTTAAACTGATGGTATCTTGCTGGAGATGAACTGAAACCTATCTTGCAACATGGTGCATCTTTTACACAAAAGTGACCCACAGCGGCGCAAAAGAGGCGCACGGCCATCATAAATCTGACCCTAACATTTTAAATGATTGTTTCAAGATGCCGATAAGGTGTAACCTATCCACAGATTTGTTTCAGGTAAGTCCTACTCAGGGTTGCAGATGAAATTTAGGTTTGTTGAAGAATACAGAGGAGATAATACATGTGCAGGCCTACCAACGAAGTGAGTCATGTCCACTGCACTCTTGAACAAATGTCAGACCTCCTCTGTCTCCTGGAACAGGCCTAAACCTCATCTACACAATGTGATGTGTAATGTTAGGAAACACAGGTAATATAATTGAAAAACTTGCATTTTTTTTTGCTCATTCCACAATCATATCACCTGTGTTTCCTTTGCTTAGGTATCTCATTGTGGAAATGTAGTCTATCATATGAAAGACTACGTAGAATGTGAGCACTGTATGCAACAACTTTGACACTTACAGAAGCCTCTCCTTCTCCATGCCTCCTACACAGTTCTAAATGTACATCATAAATACAAACAGTACAGAATTAATTATACATGTTAAATGGTTTATTTTTGCTGTTCTCAGAATGTATCAAATTTCACTATAAACAGTGACTTTAAGGTATTCATCATATAACAGCGGGGAAAAAAAACACAATCAAAATGATTGTGTTTAAAAAACCCATACAACATAACAAATCAGAATTCAGAACTCCTTAAAATTAACTTACTTTCCATGACGTCGAAGGATGTCCTATGAACAGCTTACACTCTGTTGTGCTGTTATTACTTTCAGCCCGCCACTTTCTGAAAGAAAACCTCCATCGTTTTGAAAAATATGTTACATACAATAAATGACTTCTCGCTCTCTACCACACGTTTCCACAAGGCCAAATCATGTAAGAGCCATTTATAACTCTTGGAATTCTTGTAAGCCAATCCCGTCATTTTGTATTTCCGCAACTTTCAGAATTAAAATGTTGAAGATCATTTTCACAATCCTGGACTAGTAATATCTTACCCTTCTTGCTCACTCATGTTCTACATTTCCTATGACACTGATACTGCTTACTATGAAGCAGACTTACACTACCTCTATGACTACTACAATTATTTAATTCTCTACATCACTTTTAATCACAAAGCAATATAAAACAGTAGACAGCATTGCAGACTTACATTCCCTCTACTCCATGTTTTGATTGGCTGCTTCAATTAGCTTATAAAAAGAAACAGTTTTTCTGAACTCATTCAAAGTGCAGTTATTTTTCCATTACGTCAAGTGTTATGGTAAGAAGTTATGTCTCTGTACTACACTTATCCTCAAGGCCAAATCGTGTAGGAGCCATTAGAACCTCTTGAAATTCCTCAGAGCACATCCCGAGATTCTTTCCCTAAAATTTTGGTTTTAAAAACACCAGGTAAGAATTTTTAAGGTCATACGGCAATTTTTTTGTGAAAATTAAAACAGAATTGTTGCAGAATGACCAGCCATTTCTAGACTTTAAATAAGCTGTGTAATGTCCTGATGTTATTGAAGGACCGTCATGATATATAATTGCTGCAGTTACAAAAGTCCTTCCTGATATTGACAACTGTGAAGCCACAAAATTTTTTATTAAAGTTGTCAATTTTGTTCCATCAGGCCTACATCGTTGGAACATTAAAATGACATACTGGCCATGTGTTCGTATAAATAATGTTGACAACATTTCAGACTTACATTGGCTACACTCCATGTTGTGATCAGCTGCTTTTACTAGCTTATTAAAGGAGACTGATTTACTGTCTGACAAAGTTAAATATATAAATCTTTCTGAGTCTACACTAGTAGTACTTGATACCCTACAGTTCTCGCAGTCATGCTGCCATTGATAAGAAAGCCCAAACAGGTGATCTACATCTACACCTTCAGCATGCAATACATCAAGCATATACATTAAAAACTCCTGACAATCTTGCTGAATATTTTGAGAGAATTGTGTTTGACCTGAACATCTGTCTAACAGATTTCGAATTTCAGACACACTTTCTATTTTTGTTCTATCAGTGCTACATTTCTCTAACACAGAATTTAACAAACTGCAAAATCTTTGATCAGAATTGACCACAATCTCTTCTTTTACTTTTTCTAGAGAAAACAAAACATTAACCACTACATTAGCATAGCAGTTGACACCAGAACTGTTTTCAAATTGAAAACCAACAACATCTTCAACAGAATCCTTTTTGTTTCTGCTTATAATTTCAGGTTCATCGACTTTTCGTCTTTTTGCTACAACCTCCCTAGTATTGGTCACATTTCTTCGTTTCCGGCCTACCACACGTTTCTCAAACAAAGGATATTGAGGCAAATGTGGCGCATACTCTCTTCTTAACCTATTGTATTCCTTAACACAATCTAGATCCGCACAAATGTTTGTGACATCACACTCAATCAAGTACAATCCCGATAAAGTTCTAACTCGTGACAATGCCACATATGCCATACCCTCCTTGAACACAGAACTGCCAATATTCACCAATGCACTGTCTACACTTAAACCTTGCGATTTATGGATTGTTACCGCATATGCCAAGCAAACAGGAAACTGCTTACGGCGAACATATAAGTCTTTTACAAGCAAAAATCTAGCAGAACAACGACCAATTAGCTGTACTTCCTCAATGCCATCAAATTTACATTTTAAAAATTCAATTCCATCTCTATTTCTGTATTTCACAAAATCAACAACATTACCCATTGATCCATTTACCAGACCTCTTTCAACATGTAAATTCCTTCTTAAAATTATACGGCAGTTTAAGCACACATTCAGAGTCTTTTCAAAACCTGAAGTTTTAGATATAGTCTTCTCTAATGAATCCAATTTTGATTTCAAATTCTCAGACAAAATAATTGTTGATCCCATATGCTCTACTCTGTCAATAGCTTCCAGTTTCACAATCTCTTGGTTTTCTAAATGCAACATTTTGTTGTTGAAGATGGCACATTCTGCAAGAGTTGGCATCAAACATATTCCAGATTTCTTCTCAGTAATTTTCTGAAAAATATTCTCAGGCACAACATCTTGTTCTGGATATAAATTTGACAGTAATCGTGCATGTAAAGCTTCTTTCCCATGCTCGGTCACTTTTCCAATTCTAACATCTTGTAGAATATTCTTGTAAACTTCATCCTTCACCTGACGCATATTTTCATGCAGTTCAGCATAATTGAAGTTTAACCATATATTGACGTTGCCAATGCTCCCTAGGCACTTCCTGGTATCTTCATGCGTGAGCATTTTGAACACAGGTTGTCCTTTCACTGGTGTCAGCTGCAGAAGATCTCCGAAAACAATTATGTGTTTGCCACCAAATAACACATCATACTCTGTTTTGAGAACTTCTTGCATTCCCAAATGCACAAAGGCAAGCATGACATTGGAAACCATGCTTACTTCGTCAATGATAAGAAGTTTCATTTTCCTCAAGACTCTTGAAACTTCACAACAAGCATCTCCAGATAGCTTGTGATATTGTAATTTGTTGTCATGCTCCACTGGCAGCATCAGTAAACGATGTAAAGTAATCCCTTTAATGTTATGTGCTGCCAGCCCAGTTGGAGCGGTAACAACACAAGACAGCGGTGATTCAGTCCTTTTCTGCAGATAAGATGCAATTGCTTTAATCAGAAAACTTTTTCCAGTTCCCGCTTCTCCACTCACGTACAGTCGGACAGGCTTCAACGACGTACATGAGCACTCTTTCTTCTCATGACTTAATCCATGATCAATTTGCTTGGTAACTTCGTCATATATTTTCCTCTGCTCAACGTTGAGTTGTCTTTCCAAGTCTTCTAAGTTAACCGCATCCTCCTGAGCATGTGCCATGGCTCTTTCCACTTCATTCATGGCAGTGGCAGCTTCATTTTCGATAACAGGTCCTCCTAGTGGATCCTGACTCAATGAAACAGAACTCTGACTGTCCTGAGAACTGTCTCTGGCAATCTCGGCTGCAATCGTTGCTTCCTGCTCGATTTCCGCATTGAACATTTCTACATATTTGGGAAAAGCAGGACATTCTATGGTCTCCTTGGCGGCAGTGAAAGAGTCTTCGCAACAGAGGAAATCTCCAAGCAGTTCCTCTTCTGCACGCCAAGGCTTGAAAAGTTGCAAAAGTGCTAAATAGAAAAACTCCTTTTTTTCAGGAGATTCGCCACTCAATTTTCGATGGTTTACCAAGTGGCATTTTCTTTGCTTGACCAGAAATCCCTCACTTCCAATTACAGCATACACTCCTTTCTCAGTATCTTCTTTGATGTTCCTCTTGAATATGTAATTTTGTAGAACCTCATACAGACAAACATTCTCGAGGTGACTGCTTCGATTTGGATAATATGTATCCAACATGTTGGTCTTCAAAATGTCGGTACTGTTTGGCTCCTTTTCCGCCAAATACTCAATTTCCCGCACAGGTTTCAGAACTCGATTACGCGTTGCAGCAAGACCAAGACTCGCCCAAACGATACTCCTAGATTTGGCATAGAGACTTGCTGAAGACAACCGGTCAGAACATTCGTAAGCTCCGATTTCTCGATGCGACAACATCTTCAGACTGAAACTGTACAACTTCTTACTGAGGCTCTTTTCATGGGAAATGTCCTCCCACATATCCTTCAATTCTGTCTTTTCTTTTTTGGTGATGTAAGATGTCACATACCGAGCCACAGCCATACAGTTATCAGCCACAAACTGTATATCCATGTTAGCATTCCACATGGACAAAATCACTGGGTTGTAGTCGTTGATGTACTTGGACTCTTCGTTCCTCTTCAAATTGTATGTGTTTTTAGGTGATTTCTTCATCACAATATGTCGCAGCGAAGACATCAAACTGTTTACTCTTCCTTTAGAAATCACCGGTCGTGAAAAGCCGAAACGACATTTGGTGTAGAACTTGTCCTTGTTTCGGAATTTACGACGACAGTACTTTCCACAACGATGGCTTTGGAAACGTAGAACTTTTTCTCTTAGGCTTTTCTTCTCCTTTGCGTTTGGAACAGCACACGTAGAATACTGTTGTATGAAACTCATCACTGAGTCTTCTGGATCTGTTCCAAATTTAGGTGCATCCTTGATCCACAGCAGCATATGTATATGAGGAGCACCTCTTGCTTGGTACTCCTTTCTCCAGAAGAAATCCAACACCTCTCCAAGAGGTGGATTCTTCTTATTCATGATGAAAGACATCATAGCTTCAAATCTATGATTGAAGTACCTGCATACATTGACTGGATCCAAAGAGCACAGTTCTCCGGGTGTCTTGAATTCGATGTTTTCAATGTTTCCATTTGCCTCTCGTAGAAATTCAAGTAAGTCTTCCCAGCCATACTCTGCACAGCTCAGAGTGAGGAACCATGTGGGAGTTCCTAAGTTCCTCAGCATACATTTTAAATCACCATGACGACGGTACCAGTACTCATTAGTACCACGCTGACACGCCATGAGATTAATCAGGTGACAATCCAAAATACTGTCTTGGACATTGACTTTATCCATAAAGTCACTTGCCGAGATGTTTTGCATGTGTATACCACTTTTCAAGATGTGGTTCACTGCATATGACAGTCCAGACAGATCGCTTTCAAACAGGAGATGAAACAAATAGGGAATACATTGTCGAAACCTAGAATCTCCTGCATACAATCGCAAAGTCCGGTATTCAGAAGCAGGAATTTGATGAGGTCGCTCATCATATCTTCCTCCCTGACCTGTTGGAAAAAGCTGTGGGAAACACCGAGCTTCCAAACTTTCCTCCCAAACACTAATGGGACTCCCTTTGGCTTGTTTCATTTGAAACAACTCAATAGCATTCCCCATGACTTCCTTGGAATGCAAAGGATGAACACTATAATGTTCATATATTTCTTCACTAGTAGAGGGTTCTACTTTCTCAATTTGACCAGCACACAAATCGCTATCCCCTTCCTCACTTACTTCCTCTTCTGCAACATATACATTCTTATAGTACTTATTATTTTTTTTCAAATACAATGTTGCCTTTTTGACTTTCCTAACATCCACTAAATCTTGCCATATTTTCTTATTCTTTGTCGGTACCCCATTAACTAAGATAACCAGAGGTTCCTCTTCCACTTTTTCTACTCCAATTGTGTTAATGTTTTTCTTCAAATCTAGAGGCAAATAAACAACTCTTCCCTTTAATCCTCTCTGTAAATCTGATGGAGGCAATTTCCCTGTCTTTGGCTCCATTCTTACAATAGCCTGAAAGGGATGGATACATTGAATCAAAATAGATTCATAAGCATTTAAATCCTTCAATTCAGAAGGAATCTCAACCAATTCCAGATTATTATGAACTGCTCTAGCAGGCATCTGGTTTTGATTTAATTTGTTACAACAATAAGTACACACACGTTGATCCGATCCCAAATCAAAGCAATTTTCTACCATCAAGTATGTTGTGAAATCCTTCCATTCACTATTATTTTCCCTTTCACTTTTTGCATATAAATCCACTAACTTAGTCTGATTCTTATAATAAGTGTGTCGACAACACACACAAGTGAAATTAGGCCTCTCACTTGATTTCACCTGAAACGTCGCAATTTCCCTCTGAAAATTATCTGTACTGGAAACCTGTACACTATCTTCCACATTACCCTCTTCTTCTTGGTCAATTTCAACATTCTCCTCTTTACTTCCAAAGTAACAAAACTCAATTTCTGCACAAATATTCTTCACATCTACTTCTGAACCATGCAAATGAGCAGCGCATAATTGTTTAAGCATAATTGCTGGACTCTTAGCATAATACAACATTCTAACTAATTTCCTCACTTTATTATGATGCACTGCTAGCATCCTAAAATGATGAAAAACACTCTGGCATAATCTCCTGGAAAGACAAGCCAGTGAATGACCATGCAAAACTGTCACTTCTCTCACTCTGCAAGGATCTAATTCTTGCAACAACATCATTTTCTGCTTCAAACTTTTCTTATTAAATATCCTTACAAAATCACAAAGCAAATTGATGGAATCCTGTCGTACACTGCAAATACTACTACACTTCCAGGTGTACACAGGACCCTTAGGACGTCTTCCTAAAACCTCATTACCTAACACCTCTTCTGTCTCTGTTGTCACAAGTTTTTCTTTTTCAACTGGACAACCATCTTTCACCTCACAAGCTCGACCATTGGTGTCAACTGCATGCACCAAATCATTATCCTGGAAATAACTCTCCTCATTAAAAAATGCCTCACAACTTGAACTATGCATCCATTCTCCGGAAAAAACTTCACAAAAATTACTACGATTAACTATTCTCTTCCATCTACTATTTCTTTTGAAATCATAAATTGCCTTGTTTAGCTTCCTAATTCTATTGATTATCAAAATAAATAACTTACGTTTAATTTCAAATGCCTGATCAATAACTTTCTCAACTTTTTTTTTTCTTTTATAAAAAACCACTTTCTGTTGACCTTTCTTAATATTTTTTAACAAATTGCCAATTATCCTGTTGCGGAACATTCGTTTACGAATGTCCCTAAACTGTTGTTTCCTTCTACTATCATGCACAGAGTTATCTCTTGCTCTAGCAGTAACATTTTTCATTGGCCTTTCCTTTCCGTTTAAATTGCTTCTCTTTTTCTGGACTGAAACATTTTCTGTAGTAATACTTTTTTTACTACAAATATTACTTATGAATGATTTCGTGGTCTTACCCGGTGCTTTCTTGGTGACTTGACAACTTTTTTTTGTAGAGGACTGCTGCAGTATTTGATACACCTGCTGTCTTTGACGTTGTGTAGCCTTTCTAATTCGAGCCTTAGTTGGCATTTTCAAATTTTGAAATGGTCTGCAGTTGAATCTGTGGTAAAATATAATAAAAAATGTTATTAACCACTATTACCAAACAGTAAATCAATAACAGTCGTCAAAAACTTAACACACTACCTGACATTTTTACATAGAATATTTTTTAGTGCTTTGGCAAATTTAGAATAGACAAATAGCAGAAAAGAAATGGAATTCTTCTTCATTTACCTGTCCTGTTTTATATGTGAATCTGATCTAATTTTATGAGCATATTTTAATATTTTATTGAAGACACTACACATAACCTGTTTTTGAAGGTGTGTTTAATTTAAAATTAAACAGTTTACATTTTTACTTTTCATTTATTGTAAATTTTAAAAATAAATGTTTATAGTTCCATAGGCTCAAGCAGGTCAGCTTCCCACCCTATGTCATACAATTCTGACAAATCTGCATCCTCATCATGTTCTTCTTCATCCTCAGGATTTAAATCATCCAAGGGATCTACTTCCACTGATGTTTCAATTACGAGTTCAATGGTCGAGATCAACTGATTGCTGATTGTCGCTCATGTTGATGTTGTCGTTATCTTTAAAGAAAGTTAACAACAATGAGATGTTGCAGAGTAAGAGACAAATCTCAGAGATTATAATAGTAAAATTGTTTAACAAGAGTAACATTTTGCAGCTATTATTTAGCCATGTCCAGCGATGCTGAGGAGGTGAGGCCTATGTCCAAGTTTTCAGTGAACAGGACTCATCTCTTCTTAACCTTGGATAAGCCTCACCGACTCTGTGTCCCCTGCTCATACTTAAATGTACAGGGGCAGATTTATGCTAAGTGGCGCATTCCCACGGATGCACCAGTTAATGTGCACCGCTGCTCTGCCAGCCATAGTGTCCCGAATTTACAATGTGGAGCACCATTGAGCAAAAACAGCACAGATGCGTCACGCATCTGTGCCGCAAAAGCAGCACATTGCAGGAATCACGTCATAAGCGCAACATGTCTACTGCAATGCACAGGAGGAACCCTCACATTGCATGGTGCATCACTTCTTATGCCTGTTTCAAACAGGCGTAAGGATTTGATTCAGCAATGCTATAAAGCTGACTCAGTGAAATCTTCTAAATTTCACTGTGTTAGTTTTACAGGGCTTTCATGCAAATTAATGCATACCTTGCAACAAAACACCTATATGAAAACTGACCCAGGTTTCATGTGGCACAGGACTTTACAGCATGACACATCTGCCTAGATGCATCAAGTTGTAAATATGTCGCCACATAGCAAATCTTTTGCACCGCCGCTGCGTCACAAAAGTGACGCACAGTGACACAAAAGAGTCATACACCTATCATAAATCTGTCCCTAACATGTTAAATGATTGATTCAGGATGACATTAAGGTGTGGCCTATCCAGAGGTTTGTTTAAGGTGAGGCCTACTCAGGGTTGCAGATTAAATTTACGCTTGTTGAAGAGTATAGAGGAGATAATACATGTGAAGACCTACCAATGAAGTAAGTCATGTCCACTTCACTCTTGAACAAAGGCCAGACCTCTTCTGTGTCCGTGGACAGACCTAAACCTCATCTGCACAATGTCATTCGTAAACTTAGCAAACACAGGTGATGTAATTAAAAAATGTGGAGTTTCTTTTCCTCATTTCACAATCACATCACCTGTGTTTCCTTTGCTTAGGTATCTCATAGTGCAGATGGACTCTAGCATATGAAAGAGTACACATAAGCTGAGCAGTGTATACAACAATTTTGACATTTACAGAAGATTCAGCTTCTTATCTTGTTGGAGATGAAATGAGGCCTGTCTTGCAACATGGTGCATGTTTTACATCACTGCTGCATCGGTTTCATGTGGCACGGGACTTTACAGCATGACACATCTGCCTAGATGCATCAATTTGTAATTTTGTTGCCACATAGCAAATTTTTTGCACCGCCGCTGCGTCACAAAAGTGACGCACAGTGGCGCAAAAGAGTCATACACCTATCATAAATCTGTCCCTAACATGTTAAATGATTGATTCAGGATGACGATAAGGTGTGGCCTATCCAGAGGTTTGTTTAAGGTGAGGCCTACTCAGGGTTGCAGATTAAATTTACGCTTGTTGAAGAGTATAGAGGAGATAATACATGTGAAGGCCTACCAATGAAGTAAGTCATGTCCACTTCACTCTTGAACAAAGGCCACACCTCTTCTGTGTCCATGGACAGACCTAAACCTCATCTGCACAATGTCATTCGTAAACTTAGCAAACACAGGTGATGTAATTGAAAAAATTTGGAGTTTCTTTTCCTCATTTCACAATCACATCACCTGTGTTTCCTTTGCTTAGGTATCTCATAGTGCAGATGGACTGTAGCATATGAAAGAGTACACAGAAGTTGAGCAGTGTATACAACAATTTTGACATTTACAGAAGATTCAGCTTCTTATCTTGTTGGAGATGAAATGAGGTCTGTCTTGCAACATGGTGCATCTTTTCCATCACTGCTGCATCGGTTTCATGTGGCACGGGACTTTACAGCATGACACATCTGCCTAGATGCATCAATTTTTAAATATGTCGCCACATAGCAAATCTTTTGCACCGCCACTGCGTCACAAAAGTGACGCACAGTGGCGCAAAAGAGGCATACACCTATCATAAATCTGTCCCTAACATTTTAAATGATTAATTCAGGATGACGATAAGGTGTGGCCTCTCCAAAGGTTTGTTTAAGGTGAGGCCTACTCAGGGTTGCAGATCAAATTTACGCTTGTTGAAGAATACAGAGGAGATAATACATGTGAAAGCCTACCAATGAAGTAAGTCATGTCCACTTCACTCTTGAACAAAGGCCAGACCTCTTTTGTGTCCGTGGACAGAGCTAAACTTCATCTGCACAATGTCATTCGTAAACTTAGGAAACACAGGTGATGAAAGTGTTTTTTAAAGCCTTTGCACCATTTTTGGGTCACTTTTAACATGGCTATGTAACTGAAAGAATCAAAATCTAAATTTGCCAAGCACAGGTGCGAGCATATTTACAAGGAATTTGCACCACGGGGAAAGGTCTTAAATTAAAATGGGAAAAATAACATCAGAGACACTCAAATGCCTTATAAATATGCCCCAAACAACCTATGAAGCTCTAGCAGTACATATCCAGAAATGTAATTGATTTCAAAAAACATTTTTAAACACAACATATAAATCAATTGTACACCTACATTCATGGGAAAATGACTTAAAATGTCCTTAAGACACATGAAAGCGTTTTTTGATTGCCCTTGCACCATTTTTGGGTCACTTTTAACATGGCTATGTAACTCAAAGAATCAAAATCTAAATTTGCCAAGCACAGGTGGGAGCATATTTACAAGGAACTTGCCCCACGGAGAAAGGTCTTGAATTAAAATGGGAAAAATAACATCAGAGACACTCAAATGCCTTATAAAGAAGCAGACACCATTATTTCCTTGTCATAAATTTTAAAAGCATTCCTTTTCCTCAAAAACGATTTTCAAGTCATAATTTGAAAACACTGCACAGCTCCTATGTACAAAAACACCCTGTCAGTACTAATACTTCACATTATCTCCAATTACAATTTCTCAAAGAAACAAAATCTATTTGTAAAACACTTGAGACAAAGCAACATTTTAAAAACACAACTTTCTTCATAATTTTCTCCTTAAAGCATACTATTCTCTATCTAAATTAAATAAATCTTTTCTCACCTTAGCAAATACTTTATGAGTTTCAAAACAGTCTCAGAAATACACCAATTTGTCTTCAGCAGAACAAAGGGTATGCACTCCAGAGGCTGCAGCTATAGAAAGCACAGAAATGCTGTAATTCATCACACATATCTCTCATGTCACCCAATCAAAACTCTTCCCTCACTTTTTTCAAATCAAAACCCTTCCCCCCTCTGCCCTCTCTGCCTTTTTTGCATAGCAACCACCTCCTGGAAGACCTCTGGTGTTTGCAAGTTCACACAACAATGTTTCAATTGAACTCTGAACTCTCAGTGCACCTGCGTATCCAGTGCAACCTTTCATTAAATGATTTTTTCTTGACCAATCAAATTACATCTTTCAAAGAACTCATCCATGCACCCTAACTTTCTGTTTTCAGCAATCAAAATCCACCAATCACTGTTACTGCTTCATTAACACAGAACCTCCACAGTTTTTTTCATTTTAAACTCTTATTTTTTCATCTGCCATTTCATTACCACACTTCATCTGACTGCAGCAGAACCTTCTCTCACCATGTTTTCTGTCTGGATTGTTGGACATAGTTACATCTATTGGGCTCAGAGGTATGCTGAGAACAGAAATTTACCTAACCTCAATTTACAAGATGTGGAAATTAAGTGGTTTGGCCACAGAGGATTAAAATGTCACCAATTGATACCATTGGTGAAAACCTTTATGCATTTGCCAAAACCTGACCTGTTAATTGTGCACTGTGGAGGTAATGATTTGGGCACTTTGACTGGAGTAGGTCTGGAAATGCTTTTAAAGGACACCTTTGAGCAATTAATGGCACTTTTTCCTCAAACTGCCTTGGTATATTCAAATATATGCCAAAGACAGAAATGGAGGTGGTCGAACAAATTTTGTCCACAAATTGAGAAGTCCAGGAAGCATGTAAACAAATCTGTTTCAGCTTACATGAGAGACCATGGAATGGGCTCCATGTAAACAATAACTTGCGTTACTACATGCAAGATATCTACAGAGGAGATGGAGTTCACTTCTCAGATGAAGGCAACAGAGTTTTCATTTTGAATTTAAGACTGTGCATTGGTACCTACTTATAAGTACCTAAATGTACCATAAACCCAAAAGCTCTTCTCAGAGCTACCCTACATCTGATCACTCACAATTATTATTTTACTCTAACTTTTTTCACAAATTTTCAACAAAGTACGCTCCCCGGAGCGCTACCCGGTACGCGAACCGGAAGCTAACCGCGCGGAATTTTTAAAAAAAATGTTTTTTTTTCGCACATATGGGCCTCCTCAGCCATCCTCAGAAAACCTAGGGGGTCAAAATACGTCTACCGTGTCCCCTTCTACCCATTCTGAACATTATTTGCCCTCCATGTTGTATCTTAATTCGACCGAAACACAAAATGGTGGACTCC
Organism: Lissotriton helveticus; assembly: GCF_964261635.1. Lineage (NCBI taxonomy): Eukaryota > Metazoa > Chordata > Amphibia > Caudata > Salamandridae > Lissotriton > Lissotriton helveticus. The sequence goes on along the minus strand of NC_136071.1, from coordinate 999,056,184 downwards.
CGTAACGCTTAAGGTTCGCGTACCGGGGCGCTCGCCAGTTCGCGTACCGGGGCGCTCCCCGGGAAGCGCTCCATTAAAAAAGGTGGGAAAGTAATTTACAGAAGAAACCCTTGAGACACTTTCACCAAATATAGATTTGCTCATACTACATACCAATCCCTACCATTTTCACAAATTTGGTTGAAATTCCATTTAGCCATTTAGCCTGTAGACCTCTCTAAATACCCTGAGGTAAATTACTTCACAAAACACATCTGAAGTGTTGGAATTGACAACCAATTAAAATGTTACTTTCATTTTCTATTTTTTTTTTACCTGACATTTGATTGGTTATGTACCTGAATATATATAAAGGAAGAGAAGGAAACACAGCCATTTTGACTACTACTTCCTGGTGTACATTTCAATAGGATTTTCACTAATCACTTCAACTTCTTTGTAAAGGTAAGTTGTTATTTTAAAAACTGAAGTATATTGTGCACTATAAGTTAATATGGTAAACTTTTTCTGATAGTTATATACTATCCCTCTGTAGTAGTTATAGATTTAGATAGACTTCTCTGTTATAGTTATGGATGGAGTTAGGTTACTCTTGTATTATTATGAATTTACTTACGTTAAATCACATACACTTTTTAATATTCCTACTTCCACTCTGATACTATACACTGCCCAAAGATAAATTCACTGTTAAAAACTGCCTATCTAAAATTAATCCCAACAGTGCCCTATCTCTACTAATATATTTTTTATCCAAATTTCAGACAAAATGGAAGGCGAACACAAAGTTTCATTTGAAATTGTCCTGCAAGAGACCAACCAAGAAATAATTGATCCAAATTATATAGAATTTATGGATGAAACTTGGGACCAAGAACTACTGCAATGTGTGCAAGCAGTAGATGTCCTCCTTGAAAATGAGGACATTTTACACACTCAAACATTACAAGCTATGTTCAATGAAAATAACGACATTTCAGACAGTGAAATGTTAGACATTTTATTAAATTTTGAAACACAATAAATAATTGCTTAAAAAATAAAGAAATAAAAAAATAATCAACAAAACCAACAATCAATTAACATACAGTATTTGAAAAGTCTATCATTCTTTTTTCCTTATAGTACGCTCCCCGGGCCGCTTCCCGGTTCGCGAACCGGGCGCTATCCACGCAAAAATGTGGCCCTTTTAAAGCCTCCACATCAAACCTAGGGGGTCAGGGAGGATCTACTATGCCCCCTTATGGTCATTTCCCCTTTGTTTTGGCCTCCTCTTGTCTCTCGATCCTACCGAGAGACAAGATGGCGGCCGCTCCGGACTGTTTAGAATGTTGACAGACATCGAAGAGCCAATCAGCTTCGCTTCGCGAAGTTCCGTTACGCGTCAAGTACGCGAACCGGGGCGCTGCCCGGAGCGCGCTTACAGATATATATCTTTTTTTGAACGTTAATTTCTCAAAATCCACTGGAGCACATATATTGAGACCTAGCAAAGGCACATCGGGCTAACAGTCCCTACAATTTTGCCAAGTTTCGTGCAAATCCATTCAGCCGTTCGGGCTAAAAGTGAGGCCAACCGCCCTATGGAAATTAACATGGGAAAAACACGTTTTGGGACCCCCCTTTTTTCTCAGCCCCCCCTTGACAACCCCCCCAAATTTTCAGTATCTGCTCAGAAACAAAATGTTCCATTTTCCTGAAAATTTCAGCCAATTCCGTCCACAAACACCAAAGTTATTAGACATAGAATTTTCAAAAATCCCATAGAGAAAAAATCCTAACTATATATACCTACTGGCGACCGCCAGTAGGTAATACATATATATATATATACATATATATATATATAAAATCTATTTAATTTTTATTAAATGAATGTTACTATTTAATATATTTAATATTTAATATTTCAATGCATTATATATTTAAAAAACGATATTTAATAGAATGTTATTAACCCCTTCGATACTGATGACGGAGCGGTTCCGTCATCAGCATCGGTTGGGCTGTGCTGATGACGGAACCGCTCCGCCATCAGCACAGCCCCCGGGGGGAGCACTGGCGCTCCCCCCTGGGGCATCGATTGTGCAAACACCAACAGGGAAGAGTTTCCGCTGCCACCCCCGAGCCCCCCCACACTTCCTGATGACGCTAGCGCACTCAGTGCGCACCGACGTCATCAGGAAGGGCTGGACGCGCTGGAAACCATTTGTTTCCAGCGTGTCCAGCGATCGTAGGTAGGTTTTGGGTCTCCGGTGGGGCGGGGGGGGGGCTTTTCTGTGTGCCTTGAGGCATCTGGGGGGGAGGAAACAGTGTTTCCTCTCCCCTGATGTCCCAATGCAGGGCATTCCTGGTGCACGATCGCGCACAGCGTCGCGATCGTGCACCAGGAATGCCCACTAGACACCAGGGATTAATTTTTTTAGTGTAAACTGTGCACAGGAAGCGCCCCCTTGGGCAAGGGTCGCTTCCTAAGGGGGAAAAATAATTTTCAGACTTTTCTGCCCCCCCTGGGGACAGACCAGCCGTTTTTTGGCTGATTCTGGACCCAGGGGGGGTAGAAAAGCCCACTAGAGCCAGGGATTTTGTTTTTATTGAAATCCGAAGAGACCCCTTGGGCAAGGGTCGCTTCCTTGGGCCCATATTCTTTTTAAAATATATTCTGCCCCCTCTGAGGGCATTTCGTTTTTTTTTTTGCCTTACTGCCCCCAGGGGGGGCAGAAAAACCCACTAGACACCAGGGAAAACTTTTATTTTTAAATGTAAGCGACCCCTTGGGCAAGGGTCGCTTCCTGGGGACCCAATTTTTTACCATTTATATTCTGCCCCCTCAGGGGACAGACATCCTGATTATTTGGGCGTTTCTGGCCTGGGGGGGGGCAGAAAAGCCCACTAGAGCCAGGAAATTGTGTTGTTTTCAATTGGAAGTGACTAGTCGCTTCCAGGGGCCATTTTTCTTTTTTTTTGTGTATTCTGCCCCCCCGGGGGCAGATCAGTTTCTTTATTTCCTTATGGGCCGAATTAATTTGTTAGACTTTTCTGCCCCCCTGGCTCCCACCCCTGGCATTTCAGGCCCGGGGTGGGGTGGGCAGAAAAGCCCACTAGTGCCAGGGATGTAAAAATAAATATTCTGCTTTCTTCCAGGGGACATATATTTGTTTATGTGTATTCAGCCCTTTCTGGCCCCATTTGTGTAGTGACATAGCCTGTGACATAGCCTGTTATAATGTGCATTGTTTTTATTTCTTGTGAATTGTAATGTTTTATTTCCCCCTTTTTTGTTCTTGTTCTAGGCTTTTGCTCTTTAGACTGTTGCAGTGTGCTGTTTCGTTACTGGTGGTTCTGCTGTTTGTGTAGTTGCATGTGTTTGGTAAGAGACCATTTTTGTACAATTTCAATGTAAATGTGTTTTTTGCAAAGTGTGTAATAATACTAGTATGTTTGGTTTCTGGTTTTTGTGATTGTAAAAAATGCTTTGCATTTGTGCTTGATGTGTATTTTGTTTTCTGTAGATTTATGTCTTTTTTTCTTCTTTCTAGTGGGATATCGTTGACTATTTGCTGTGTCTTTGCAGAGTAGGTGCTGGTGAGTTTAGCTGTCCCTTGTAAGTGAATTGTATAGTTTTTCAGCATATAGATCTTTGTGATAAAGGCACACATTTTTTTACTTACTTTGCACAGTGTTGGTTGTTGAGTTGTTTGTGCAGTCTCCTTTCTTAGTAAGGATAATGGCAAGCCGCCGGATTACTGCTCAGCGAGTTGTTGGAATGCTTTTTGATTCTTCCTCTGACCATGGTCCAGAGACTGACTCTGATTGTGAGTCAGAGGTGGTAGGGGAAGATTCAGGTAGTGAGTTTTCTCTCCACATGGCATCATCTGATGATGAAGATACTCTGAGTGCTGATGAAGCTACCTTTAATGTGGATGAAGTGCCTGTGTTAGAGGAGGACATTGCTGTGCCGATAGTGCGGCAAGAGACATCTGGGCTGCAGCCTGGGGCTGCTAGACTTCCCGTTGGTATAGTGAGACAAGAGGCATCAGGGCTGTAGCCTGGGGCTGCAAGACTTCCTGTTGGTATAGTGAGACAAGAGGCATCTTGATATAGTAAGTCAAGAGGCAGCTCTGCGGCAGCCTGGGGCTGCAAGGCTTCCTGTTGAAAGTGCTGACCTCTGGGTTGCCCCAGGCATGGTGCAGCTGGCATTGCCAGACTTTACTGGTGTTCCAGGGTGTAGGGTGAACACTGAAAACTTTTGCCGATTGATTTTTTTCTGTTGTTTATGGATGATGTGTTTTTGGCAGAGATTGTTGAGCAGACTAATTTGTATGCCGAACAGTTTTTGAGGGAGAACAGTGCCAGCCTTAAGCCCCACGCTAGAGCTACCCGGTGGACTCCCACAAATCTGGAAGAGATGAAGAAGTTCTTGGATTTAACTTTTTGATGGGCTTGCTTAGGAAGCCATCAATGGCTTCATATTGGTCTACTAGTCCCTTGATGGCACCTGCTATATTTCCGGCAGTCATGAGTTGTGATAGGTATTTGCTTCTGCTTCGGATGATGCATTTTGTCGGAAATGGTTTAGCTTTGCCACGAGATCACCCTGATTGTGACCGTCTTTTCAAGATTCGGCCTGTCATTGATCACTTTGTTGATCGATTTTCTGAGATCTATGCTCCAGGGAAAGAAATTGCAGTGGATAAGTTTTTGTTGTTGTTCAAGGGCTGCTTGGTTTTTAGGCAATACATTCCTAGTAAGAGGGCACGCTATGGAATTAAGCTGTATATGCTGTGTGACAGTCGGACTGGATATGTCTCTAATTTCAGTGTGTACACCGGTAAGGAATCCAGGATTAACACCCCTGGTTGTCCGTCCACTTTTGGAGTGACTGAGAAAATTGTGTGGGAACTTGGTAGAGGATTATTTAACAAAGGCCATCATTTATATGTAGATAACTTCTACACTGGTGTGTGGTTGTTCAGGGAATTGGCCAAGGTGGACACTGTTGCTTGTGGAACAATCCGCTCTAACCGTAAAGGTTTCCCAAAAGAACTTGTTTGTCAAAAGCTTGCCCGGGGACAGTGCAGTGCATTGCGTTGTGAGGAGCTTCTAGCTGTGAAGTTTTCAGACAGGAGAGATGTCTACATGTTGACTACCATCCATGATGAAAGCACTGAACCGGTGACTGTTTGGGGTGAGGTTGCTGAAGCGCGCAAACCTGTGTGCATTTTAGACCATAGTAGGCACATGGGTGGTGTTGACAGAGTAGATCAGAGGTTGGAACCGTATGCTGCTCTTCGTAAGACTTACATTTGGTACAAGAAGTTGGCTATCCATCTTTTCCACTTGGCAACCTTTAATGCTTTTGTTGTGTTCCAGGAATCTTGTCCTCAGTTAAAGATGACTTTTGTAAAGTTTTAGGAGTCTGTAATAGGCAGCCTTGTTTTGGTGGAACAGGCAAGTGTTCCTAGAGTTGGAGTGATGGAGGATGTTGTTAGATTGAAAGATCGCCACTTTCCTGATCACATTACTCCTACATCCTCAAAAGACTTTCCCATTCGGAGATGTAGAGTCTGTTGGCGAAGAGGTTTGCGGAAGGAGGTTCCTATGTACTGCTCCGAGTGTCCTAACCCTGGGCTGTGCGTGCGTGCTTGTTTTAGAATGTACCACGCGCAAAATAATTTTTGGGAGCATCCATGAGTGGTAAAGTCAACTGCCAGGCCTCTATTGTTTAATAATTTTTGTTCAGTTTCAAAGTTGCCATTTGTGTACTGTGTTTAGTTTTAGTTGTTGTGTTAGTAGATTTGTATCAATTTGCAATTTCTTTGTGTTTTCTTATTTATATTAAAAAAATTCTTAAATGTAATGTCGGTTTGCGTGGAGTGGCGATTGTCTGGCAGTGTGCGTGGTCTGGTGCTTGGCTGGCGGTGTGTGTGGACTGGTACTTGGCTGGCAGTGTGTGTGGACTGGTGCTTGGCTGGTGGTGTGCGTGGTATGATGCTTGCCTGGTGGTGTGTTTGGATTGGTGCTTGGCTGTTGGTGTGCCTGGACTGGTGCTTGGCTGGCGGTGTGCATGGAGTGGCGCTTGGCTGGTGGTGTGCGTGGACTGGCGTTTGGCTGGCGGTGTGCGTGGACTGGCGTTTGGCTGGCGGTGTGTGTAGACTGGCATTTGGCTGGCGGTGTGTGTGGACTGGTGCTTGGCTGGTGGTGTGCGTGGCCTGGCGCTTGCCTGGCGGTGTGCGTGGACTGGCGTTTGGCTGGCGGTGTGTGTGGACTGGTGCTTGGCTGGCGGTGTGTATTGACTGGTGCTTAAGCTGGCGGTATGCGTGGACTGGTGCTTGGCTGGCAGTGTGTGTGGAGTTGCACTTGGCTGGCGGTGTGCGTGGACTGGCGCTCGGCTGGCGGTGGGTGAGTAGTGACTTGATGCTGGTCACTACACACACTGCTAGCTGGGCGCCACTCCATGCAATCGATCAGTTTGTGTAGTGGCTGTGTCAGGAATGTGGGCGTGTGAAAGTGATGGGCCCTTGAATGGTGCTGTCTGCTGGTGGAAGTGTTGTAATGTGATGGGTTCTCGGCTGGCGGTGTGAATGTTTTGTATGTGTCACACGTATGAAAGGTGTATGAATGGCCTGTAAAGAGGTTGGTGCTTTGTCGTGGCTTTACAGCTCACGAGCTGTGAGTCAATGGTTCAGTTTCTCGTCCTTTCAATTATTAACAGTGCATTTCACTTTTGTGAAATCACTTGCTAATACAATTGTATATACTGAACCATCACTCACCCTCGTGCCAAATCCAACCAGTATGTGTGTGTGTTTGAGGAATCGATGGCTGTGAAGTAAAAAATGTTTGTTGTATTTTTGAAGCAGGGTGCCCCTTGTCCCTTTTTTGTGAATGTTGTGATGTGTTGCTTTTGTACCTGGTGGTGTGAATGGTCTTCTGTGTATCAAGTATAAAAAGTGTGTGAATGGCCTGAAAAGCGGTTGGTGCCTTGAAGTGGCTTTACAGCTCACGAGCTGCGAGTCATTGGTTTGTTTTTTTTGTCCATGTAATTGACAGTGTATTTCATTTTTGTGAAATCTCTTGTTAATAAAATTTTATATACTGAACCATCACTCGCCCTTGTGCCAAATCCAACCAGTATGTGTGTGTCTTTGAGGAAAGTTATTTTATCCACAATATCCTGCAAAACTCACAATGTCTGTTACATTTTCCTTGCAATATTGTGCCAAAATTGTCATGCTACAGAACTAAACAAATAATTTTGTCAAAATTATCTGGTTTTGCTAGGGGGGTCACCTGGGTTTTTCACCACGTGCCTGGCGCACATTTAAGGAAACCTACCAAACCCACACATTCCTGAAAAGTATACACCCGGGGTCTTCCAAGAAGGTATGGCTTGCATGGATCCCCCAACATCCCCTTACCCAGAATCCCTTGCAAACCTCATTTTTAGCTGAGAAAATCAGTTTTTTCACACATTTTTGTGTGGGAAAGTGTGGCATCACCGGGCTCACACACATTTTCTACCAGCCAGCGTTTCCACAGGTCCCTGATAAAAATGGTGCCTATCTCAAAACAACCTGCTTTTGCAAGGGAGTCACCTGGGTTTTTGGCTCCTTGCTCGACGGGCATCTAGGGAAACCTACAAAACCCACACATTTCTGGAAAGTAGACACCCAGGGGCTTCAAAGGAGGTATGGCTTGCATGGATCCCCAAATGTCCCTCTACCCAGAATCCCTTGCAAACCTCAATATTAACTGAAAAAATCATTTTTCACACATTTGTGTGTGGGAAAGTGGGGCATCACCGGGCTCACACAAATTTCCTACCACTCAGCATTCCCCCACGTCTCCCAATAAAAATGGTGCCTCACTTGTGTGGGAGGAGCAAGTACCTGCGACAGGCAAGGGCTCAAAATCTAGTGAGGCGACATCAATATTGCCTATCACAAAACCACCTGCTTTTGCAAGGGGGTCACCTGGGTTTTTGGCCGCGTGCTCGACGGGCATCTAGGGAAACCTACAAGCCCACAAATTTCTGAAAAGTAGACACCCGGGGGCTTACAGGGAGGTATGGTTTGCGTCGATCCCCCAAAGTCCCACTACCCAGAATCCCTTGCAAACCTCAATTTTACTTGAAAAAATCAGTTTTTTCACACTTTTTTGTGTGGGAAAGTGTGGCATCACCGAGTTCACACAAATGTTCTACCACCAAGCGTTCCCCCAGGTCTCCTGATAAAAATGGTACCTCACTTGTGTGGGAGACGCACGTACCCACGACAGGCAAGGGCCCAAAACATTTTGAGGCAACATCAAGTTTGCCTATCAAAAAAACGTTTTTGATACGTGCAGATTCCAGAACTTTCCACCACAGAAATGTGGAGCAAATGTGTTTTTTTTGTAAATTTTTTAGGTTTGCAAGGGATTCCGAGTAACAGAACCTTGTGGGAGTCAGTCAATTCACCCCATCCTGGATTCCCCTGGGTGTCTAGTTTTCATAAATGTATAGGTTTGCTAGGTTACCTTAGGTGTCGGCAGAGCTAGGGTTAAAAAACTACAGCTAGGCACTTTGCCAAAAAAGGGTCATTTTTCACTGCGAAATTGAGGTGTGACCACGTTGCATTTTGCGCCGTTTCCTGTCACAGGCACTAGGCCAACCCACACAAGTGGGGTACCATTTTTCTCGGAAGACTTTGGGGAACGCAGGGTGGAAATTTGTGGATCCACGCAGATTCCAGAACTTTCCACGGCAGAAATGTGGAGAAAATGTGTTTTCTTTGTCAATTTTTTAGGTTTGCAAGGGTTTCTGGGTAACAGAACCTGGTGGGAGGCAGTCAAGTCACTCCATCCTGGATTTCCCTGGGTTTCTACCTTACCCAGAATCCCTTGCAAACCTCATTTTTAGCTGAAAAAATCAGTTTTTTCACACATTTTTGTGTGGGAAAGTGTGGCATCACCGGGCTCACATACATTTTCTACCAGCCAGCGTTTCCACAGGTCTCCTGATAAAAATGGTGCCTCCGTTGTGTGGGAGGGGCAAGTACCCGCGACAGGCAAGGGCCCAAAACATAGTGAGACAACATCAAAATTGCCTATCTCAAAACCACCTGCTTTTGCAAGGGAGTCACCTGGGCTTTTGGCCCCTTGCTCGACAGGCATCTAGGGAAACCTACAAAACCCACACATTTCTGGAAAGTAGACACCCGGGGGCTTCAAAGGAGATATGGCTTGCGTGGATCCCCAAACGTCCCTCTACCCAGAATCCCTTGCAAACCTCAATATTAACTGAAAAAATCATTTTTCACACAGACTTTGGGGAACGCAGGGTTGAAGGAAAATTGTGGATTCATGCAGATTCCAGAACTTTCCACCACAGAAATGTGGAGAAAATGTGTTTTTCTGGTCAATTTTTTAGGTTTGCAAGGGTTTCTGGGTAACAGAACCTGGTGGGAGGCAGTCAAGTCACCCCATACTGGATTTCCCTGGGTGTCTAGTTTTCAAAAATGTATAGGTTTGCTAGGTTTCCCTAGGTGCCGGCAGAGCTACGGTTCACAACTATAGCTAGGCACTTTGCCAAAAAAGGGTCATTTTTCACTGCGAAATTGAGGTGTGACCATGTTGCGTTTTGCGCCGCTTCCTGTCGCAGGCACTATGCCAACCCACCCAAGTGGGGTACCATTTTTCTTGGAAGACTTTGGGGAATGCAGGGTGGAAGGAAATTTGTGGATCCACGCAGATTCCAGAACTTTCCACCACAGAAATGTGGGGAAAATGTGTTTTTTTTGTCCATTTTTTAGGTTTGCAAGGGGATTCTGGGTAACAGAAACTGATGGGAGGCAGTCAAGTCACCCCATCGTGGATTCCCCAGGGTGTCTACTTTTCAAAACTGTATAGGTTTCCCTAGGTGCCGGTAAAGCTAGGGTATAAAAACTACAGCTAGGCAATCTGCTAATAAATGGTCATTTTTCACTGCGAGATTGAGGTGTGACCACGTTGCGTTTTGGGCCCTTTCCTCTGGCGGGAACAAGGCCGACCCACACAAGTGAGGTACCGTTTTTATTGGGAGACTTAGGGTAATTTAGATTTGTAAATCAACTGTTATTACCTATTGAGTTTTCATGCATTTCTCCCATCCAAATGAAAGACATTGTGTAAAAAAGAGGTCATTTTGAAAAATGACCAATAATTCACATGCTAGTATGAGTACTCCCAATTTTGAAAATGTGCAAATATGTTGTGTTTCTAAACTCTTTAATGTATACCCATTTCAGAAATACATAGGTGTCTTTCATACCGATTTTTCCATGTTTACATTTTCCAAGAATAATTACACTATACCCGGTACGTAATAAAATACCATTGCAAATTGCTGCACAGTTTTTTACTCTAGGTTCGTCGGATTCTTGGTGAACCTACAAGTCCTATATATCCCTGCAACCAGTAAGGTCCAGCACATGTAACGGTATATTGCTTTCAAAGAGCAGTCATAATTACAAGAAGTTACTGGTGAAAACGTTGACACAAAAGACTGGGTTTTTTCAACTATTTTTCAATATTTCCTTAATTTAACTGTTAGTTTGTATAAAGAAACCTTCATGGATTTAGTCAAATGACTGCTTTCTGAATTCAGAATGTTGTCTACTTTTCTAAACTGTAAGGATTTCTAAGGTCCATTATTGCTTTCATACTCATTTTTACCATTAACTGGAAGGAGGTTTCAAGCACTAAAAATAGCAAAAATAGGCTATGTCCCAGAAAAATGCCAAAACTGTGTGAAAAATGTTTGTTCTCTGACAAAAGACTGTCATTCCCTAAAATCTGGGGAAATTGTGATTTCAACTCCACAAACCCTTTTTTGATAACATTTGCAGGGAAAAACCCAGAGGCTTTCATTTCCAGCCGTTTTTTCCCATTTTTCTGAGAAAAAACTAACATTTTACTGTAATTTGCTTAATTTCTGGGACCCCTCCAAGGGAATCCACAAACCCTGGGTATCTTTAGAATCCCCTTGATGTTGGAAAAAAAGGACGCAAAATTGGCGTGGATACCTTATGTCGTCAAAAAGTTACAGGGGCCTAAGCGCGCACTACCCCAAATAGCCAAAAAAAGGCTTAGCACAGGAGGGGAAAAGGCCTAGCAGCGAAGGGGTTAATGACAACCATTTCCACCTGACAAAATAAACATTTTGCCAGGCTTAAGCCTTCATTTATAATACAAATACGCCACTCCTTGTGTAGGCCCTAATTAGTCATTAGGACAGGGTGCTTTGTATTTAAAATGTTGCACATGCACATTTAGGTATTACATGTACTGGTAGTGAAAAACGTTTAAATTAATTTTTCACTACTGCAAAGCCTACCTCTCCCATGGGATTAATGTTGGTTACCTTATTACATTTAATAAGTGATAACTTTATTCAAATGAACTCTAATTTAAAACCCTCTTTAAGAGTAAAGTCAGATTTTGAGTGACAATTCTGACAATCCTACTTTGAGAAAGTCGTATTTTTTTCCTGCTAACCATTTAGTGCCTGCGGCCTGTATCCTGGTTCACACAACTTGGTGCATTTGGTAGTTGGTCTTTGTGTATTCCTCCCAGACAGTAACACAAAATGAGACTAGGGGTTGGCAGGTTGGCTGATCCTGCCAGGATAGTAGAGATAGAGCTTTGCACAGTCCCATTTTAAAGGTGCCACCTCAACACACTTATAATGGACTACACAGTATTCTTTTGTCACCCCAGACATCCTGGAAACAGGGCATGGAGTAAGGAAATTCCAACCGTCAGTGAGGGAAAAACTCCAGAACTTTATTCCACTTCAAAGTAGGTGCCAGGTATAAAAATAGGACCATCAGACTCACTCTTCAGTACACTCCTAGACCTGTGGATATTACTGAAGAAGGACTGTCCTGCTGCCTGAGTACTGCCCTACTCTCTAAGAAGAAAGACTGGTTCTGTTCCCTTCATCCAGGCATTGTGACTCCAAGGGTCTGCTGGCTGACCTCCTACTCTGAGCAACAGGGACATAATAAGTTCCGGAAGAATCCCTGCAACTGCCCAGCTGACATGATGCAGCTGGTCCTGCCTGGACCTTCAACTGGACTTGCCTGAGCCCTGCCGGCCTCTACTAGAATGCGTCCCTGATTCCAAGAGGGGCCTCCCCCGGTCCTGGACCCTTGGTTGATTGCACAGCGCACTCCTCTGAAGAAAAGGAAGAAATCCTGAAGTTTTAGACATTTTTTGCAACCGCAAATTGGTTCATTTGTGCCTGAATGGTGTCGGCCGTGACTGATGCCAACGCAAAGCTCTGGTGGACCTGACTATTCTTTGTTAAAGCAACCACCAGTGAGAACAAGCAATGCAAGATCTGCACTTCACGCTACAGCATTAACACCCCACTTTGACCACCAACGTGAAGCTCCAGCATTGACCATCCATGAAGCCCGAGAGAACATGTGTTTTCTCTAAAATCGGTGGAGACTATTGGGAATGTGATGAACAAAAATGTCATACTTTTGTCCATATTCACAAACTTTTCCAAAGTATTTTCACATTTTATTTAAATACTCAAACTTTGCTTCAAAAAATGATATGTTAAGTTTGTATAATAATTATCTACATAAAAAAATAATTTTACACGAAGGGAAAAATAGTTAAAGTGTGTTTGGACCTTTAACCTAGATCGCAGGCAGTGAAAAATTCAGGTGATTGGGATTAGGAATATATTTTCAATTTGTTCACCAATAAGATGTTTATGAGTGGCAAATAAAGAGACACTTAACAAAAGTACCAAATGTAAGTCACCAATGAATAAAAAATAGCATGTTTTGTGAATTCGTCTATCGGAGAGGAAAAAGTCAAATCAGGGGTTCTGAGTACTCTAAACAGCATACAGTACCAAACCGCTGTGTCAGGTGGGGTGGATAAGGAGATGGGATTTGTCTGCTGTGACATATGGTGAAAGGCATCTTATTTGGATGCAAAGTTACTTTAAAACAGCATACCATTATTCATGGAGCACCTATAATCTGTTTGCTGTGAAAACCTACATTCATTAATTTCCCACAAGCCTTCACAGGTCCAATTCCTAAAGTGTTCTCCTTGTGGGTGAAACTTTGTGAAATCCAAACCAGTAACACTGTGGCTGCGTTTGGGAATATCAGTTAAAAAGACATTCATGTTTTTCCACATATTCTTGGCAGGCCACCAGAGGGGAGCTGAAAGAGAAATTATGGTTTGCTGGATGTTTTGGCTGGTTGAACAATTCTTAGCTCACACTTCATTTAGTTTGTATTTTTGTAGTGAAAAAATGTTAAACTCAGCTCATTTGAGACTTTGAAACCTTGAACCACATATCATATAAAGAATGCTTTAGAAAATAGTGGATACATTAAAAAAGTGAAGCAAGACGTATCGTGGCTACAGTTGGCTACAGAATTGGATTCCATACTTTTGTGATGATAGCACACTTAATAATAAGGTATTTGACTCTTTTAACAAAGCACTTGTCTTGATTTCACCATACACGCATACTCAGAAATTACAGGTGTCTAAAAACAGCTCCCTTAAAATATGATGAATATAATATTGCCATCGTGAGTGGGAAATATATACTATTCATTAAATAACAAAAATAAAGTATCTATGTGATCGTGTAAGCTTCATATTTGCATATTCTCAGAAATACCCAAAAACATTTTAGAGTCGATTCTGGCTCAGAAAACGTAATTGGAAATTGATGTTTTTATGTGTTCCATGCATAAATGTATAACAATGGCATAATTAACATTTATTATACTCCATAAACGTAATTACAGTCTGGACCCGAACAACTGAATATAGTTCTTTTTAATATTAACCTCATCAATCAGGTATGGCAAGATGTCCTTTCATGTATTTTTGGAAATATTTAAAACACATTGAAATGGATAACAAGAAAGTTCCATGACTTATATTTCCTGTGTGGTGTGTTGTGTTGTGCTGAAGACAGTGCTGCCCACTGCTCCCTCCCATGATGCCTAGCCCTGCCAAGCGATGTGTTACAACTGTGATCCTTGGTCACCTGTTTTAAGCTTTTCTCTCCACCACCACACTCCTGCGACACCTATTCCATTTGCTTCAATGGAGGACAGTACTGAAATGCTATTTCTTTAATTGTTATGAACTAACTAACCACGGTCCTGCAATTAGGGGAATCGTAATTCCAGATTGAGGTCAATGTCATGGGGAAAGATTCAACACAAAAATTGAAATTATGCTTTATTTTGAAATACTGACTTGAGCCCCAGTTATTGATTGCTGAGGGCAATATTTAGAGTTGGCTGAGTTCCCTGACCCCCTCAAACTCACTATGACCTTATCACATTTAGAATGGGGAGCCAGTGATTTGCTACTAATGGTGGTGCTGCTGGAAGCCAATCAGTGTCAGTGGCACTTTGTGCCTGTGGGCGCTATACTTACCTAAATCTTTCAAATTACATATCTCCGATTCTACTGATTTACTGTTTGTCACTTTGATATCAGTTTATATATTATAATTCTCTATATTTTCTCACAATGATGTGGGATTTTTCTTGTCTTGTGTTTCAGCTTTATTACTGTTAAAAGTGCTGCAGTGGCCCATCCACCACAGCATCAGCATCTTTCATGCCTCAGGAGGTCAGCCTTACATAAGGCAGCCCTCTAGATGGATATAGTTCCCTGCCCCCACCCTGAAATGCCTTGCAGAAAAACAATGTCCCTGATGCAGCTAGAAAATTCCCTGTGCTTCAGAAACATTGATTTTTATTTTACACAACAAATCTTATGCTATTGGTGCCTCATGGCATTCATTTCTTATAAAAATTAAATAAGCTTTGCTAGCGGATGCACTTTCTTTGTGCGAGGTCTCCACCAGTCAGGTGGGGTTCTCCAATTATGTTGGTGTTTGTTCGCTAGGAGGAGGACGGGGCAGGAGACCAGGACCTTTCTTGATTCAGTGCCCTACATGCCCCTTTCTGTGTTTGCTTGAGTTGTAGAGCTAACAGGTTGCAGTCACATGGAAAAAACTACTAGGATGTTGTCAAATTGTCTTGTCACCTTCATCTGTATCTTGTAATGATATTATGCTACTTATCTGGCTCCTGCCTTATCCCTGTAGAAAGGGAAAAACAACCTTCTAAATATCATTTTCTATTAGTCTATATTCAATTTAGCCAATAAGGAAAGGGTAACAAGATGTTGAGTGGCTTATATGTATGAAGATCCCTTGGAAATATTTCTCAACTCTCTCTAAATGGATTTTAAATGGAAATCTTAGGAATAATCTCCTACACAAACTGTATTTTTCCAGAACTTTAGCATTACCTGTTTTGATGTTGATTTTGATAGCCTAGAAATTATTATCGTTAGTTATGTTTTCAAGGAGGTACCATGATGATTCATAAAACCACTTCTCAAGTGAATTCTGGTGAAGATTTCGAATCCCATTAATTTTCAAGCCTATTTTCCAGTCTGAATGCTAGTTTCTTAATCGATGCATTTTGTTGTGTGGTGTGTGCAGTGAGTGGCTGATACCTCGTTCGTTAAAATCTCTGTTTGGCAATGAGCACTATTTGGCCTCATGGAGAATTATCTGTAATCGGGGTAAGTACCATTGCTGGTGATATTTCCTAGTAGTCACTACCCCGGACAGCTCTTGCATTTTTTCTGCTGCAGAATCAGTTGCAGGTCAGCTTAGCTTGTTGAAGCTTTATTGTGGATATGCTTCCACCTGCTGTCACAGTGACAGGAAAACGACTTACTGTTGGAACTGAATGTCATGTTCGCTTCAATTTAAGTACAATTATTCTGCATACACGAACTCGATCGAAACGCTCCCCCAGTGTTGTGTTTTATTGAGTTTTGCATAAAGTACATAAACACAAACAAAGAAGTACAAAATGGATATAGTAGAGAAAAAATGAATACATGAGCCACTACTTGTGTTTAATGCAATTTAACGGCGTCAAAATCAATACATTCTGGTTTTAATGTACTAATCCATGCAAATGCAGCCATGCACACATTCACACAGTGTATTTGTGCTGAGTGTCTGTGCATCCTGCTTCTTTCTGTGCTTTCTATGCCTGTGTAGCATTTGAGGGTAGGTCTGAGTAAGGCTTGGGGGAGTGTGATCGCTAAGGTGCTCTTATAGGCTGATGCAGTAAGAAACAGGCTCAAAGTGCATCCATGAGGTATCCTCACAATAGTTAAAAATATAGGGGCATATTATCAAGAGAAGTATTGCTGCTTTTTCGGCACATATCGCCGGAAAAGCAGCAATATTTCTATCACACTATTAACAAGAACTCAGTAACAAGCATCAGCGCTTGTTACATCGAGTTAGAAGCCATTTTTTTGCCACTTTGCATGTCAGCGATATTTATCGCTAATAACATGCTTAGTGGGCGTTCCTTCACACAACTCCATGACAAATACTCGCTAAGACAGCTTCGGGATATTAACAAGGCTGCACCGGACCCGCGATGCAAGAATGAAAGCCGCGATAGGCCCCCTTTATCGCAGGTTTTTAACTCCTGCTAAAAATACGGCTTAGCCATCTTTTATATTCACTGAAAAAACCATAAGTTTCACACCAGTCATAGTTAGGAATTAGCATTAAAAATACCTATGAAATTCACTGAAAAAAACATAGGTTTTACACCAGTTATAGTTAGGAATTAGCATTTAAAAAACCTATTAAATTCACTGAAAAAACCATAGGTTTCACACCAGTTATAGTTAGCTGAAAGTTTTACTCACATAAAACCATTGAAATAGTTAGTTGGACTCACTATAACTTGCGCGTGCAATGCACTGCTGATGACGTCACATATTACATCACTCATGACATGGTCAGTGACATCACTCATGACATCACTGATGACACCATCCAGTGAATGTGTGTCTTTCCGAGAAATAAATATGTGTTATACATGTATATGTAAAAGTTGATGGAAGAATAAATGTTTAAATAAGTGTTTACATGGATGTTTTAAAAAAAAAATGTTGATTGGTTCACTGGTTTATTAAGTATATCTTAGTGAATACATATATTAGAGAATAATGTTTAAATATTTAAATATGTGTATTAGTGTTTCACTTTGTGTATAAGTGGCTGCATGGGCTGCTGAGTAGCTACATGTGTGTATATGGGTTAATAGATGTTTTTTTAGTATCAGTATGAGTGTCTGTATGGTTTGGTGGGGGTATTATTTAGCACATAGATGCATGAATGACTGACTCACTGTTTGTATGTGTTTTGAAGACAGCATATGTGCAGGACTGTATGGGTGGATGAGTGTGTATATGTGTGTGTTAGTGAGTGAATGACTGTCTCACTAGTGTCTTTATCAGTAACTACATATGTTTTAATCTAGTATATGTGAATATTGATGTTTATAAGTGAGTATATGTGAGAGTGAGGGATTGTAAGACTTCCTGTTCAAATAACTATGTTTGTCTATAAGTGATTGTTTAACAGAGTAAATATGTGTATGTTTTCTTAGAAGTAAGGTAGTGGATGTTCAATTGTTTATTTGCATGTGTGAGTATGTGTGTCAGTAACTTTTGGATCACTGTCGTTGTGTAACAGGATATATAGGTGTATCACTATATATGATGAGTCAGTATATGTATGAGTGACTACATACAACTGTTGCTGAATGAGTGGATGTGTATATAGATGGTGGAATTACTGAATTGGTTGTGGTAACTGGTATGGGTATCTCCATTTTTTTGAAAATGTTAGTTTCTATTTTTCAATATGTGTTTCAAGGGTTACATTACAGTGAAAGGAGGTCTGTCACTCTGTCACAAGGATGGTGTCATCAGTGATGTCATGAGTGATGTCACTGACCATGTCATGAGTGATGTAATATGTGACGTCATCAGCAGTGCATTGAACGCGCAAGTTATAGTGAGTCCAACTAACTATAACGTGGGAATTTCAATGGTTTTATGCGAGTAAAACTTTCAGCTAACTATAACTGGTGTGAAACCTATGGTTTTTTCAGTGAATTTAATAGGTTTTTTAAATGCTAATTCCTAACAATAACTGGTGTGAAACCTATGGTTTTTTCAGTGAATTTCATAGTTTTTTTTAATGCTAATTCCTAACTATAACTGGTGTGAAACCTATGGTTTTTTCAGTAAGTTTCATAGGTTTTTTTAATGCTAATTCCTAACTATAACTGGTGTGAAACCTATGGTTTTTTCAGTGAATTTCAATGGTTTTTTAATAGCAAATCTTTATAGGTATAGAAAGTGAAAAATGTTAAAACGAATTTTCTATTGTATAAATATGTAAAAAAAAAAAAAAAAAAATGTTATTTTTAACCCCGGGGCGCTCCCGGGCGCGTACCGGTGAACGCACGGGTAAGCGCAATATTACGGTGCGCCCCGGGGCGCGGACCGGGGAGCGTCCCAGGAGCGCTATTGCCGCGAACTAAAACAACATCGTGACGTATCGCGTACACGCGTGATGTGTCATATGACGCCCAGCGTAATCGCAACCGAAAGCACGTGATCGCATACGATCGCGAAACGTCCTGACGCGCTTACGCTACGCACCCGCGGGCGCACCCCGGGGCGCGTAGCGTAAGCGCGTCGGGTCATGTGACTTGAAAATAACACTTTCTATTGGTGCAGAACAGTTTTGGTTTCTAAATGAGTAATGCCTGGGTCTTGTGACCAGCCTGGGTCTTGTGACCTGAAAATAACACTTTCTATTGGTGCAGAACATTTTTGGTTTCCACATGAGTAAAGCCTTGGTCTTGTGACCTGAAAATAACACTTCTGATTGGTTCAGCACAGTTTTTTTTTCCAAATGATAAAAAACCCCACCTTTCTTCCTCACTCTGACTTTGTCCTTTGACTGAGGAAGACCTGTTTCATCTACAGAGACAATTCTTTTGTACTTTGAAATGGCTACTGTAGCAGCAACAGCTGGAGCATCTGCACCACCACCACCACCACCACAACCACCAAGAGGACCACCACAACAATACATTGCTGGTGAAGAAGAGGAGGAGGAGGAAGAGGAGGAGGGGAGCAGATGGCTGCCTGAAGAAAATACCCCATACAAGCCTAAAGAACACATTGTATGGGAGTTTTTTTCACTTCCAGATGGCAAGAAAAAAGTTAATGCGGCTAAGGTAACATGTCGAATCTGTGGTGCAGAACTCTCAAGGGGCAATCCAGATAAAAAATATTCATTTGGTAATAATACCATGATTCGGCATATGACCCGGAAGCATCCTGCTAACTATTCTCGTGCAGAGATCAGGGAACTGGCCAGTCACCTCCCCCAGTGTTCAAGGACCAGCTCCAAAAGAAAGCAATCCACTCAATCGGGACCAGAAACATCAGAGGTGATGCCTTGTATCCAGGAACGATTTTGGTGATTTTAAAGTCACTTGTACTGGATGTGGCAAGCTTATGTCCTATGGAGAAAAGAGTGTAAATCTCATTGTCATTGCTGGTGACAATCACGATTGCCCCAAAAAAAGAAGTAATTTTTTCAGTTTTTTGTTTTTTGCTCCAGTTGAGCCATTTTCAATTCCCTTTCTCTTTGTTTCTTCCCATAAAAAATACAAAAAAATATAAAACTGTTTTGAAAAGCCAAAAAAAGTACAAAATGTTCAAAAAACAATAAAAAAAATATAAAACAACAAAAAGAAGAAAAAAAACAGTTGTTTGTAGAACTACCTTTCATATATAAAATGAAACCTATATTTGTAATGAATCTCTGTCAATTTTGTTTTCTTAGGGTACGCGTACCAAAAAAATTAGAAAAAAAAAATTAATGAAGGAGTTAGCATGAGGGAAGAACACAAAGAGAGTAATGTTAAGAGAAAGAGAGCTACAGGGAGAAACACAGAGGGATTGTTTATCACATAGTAAAAAACAGAGAAGGTGTAATAGGGTGAAAGTGAGAAAAGTAAAGTGACTAAAGGAGCGAAAGAAAGGAAGAGAGAGGAAGAAGACTAAAGTAGAGATAGTGGGAGAATGTGACTGGCTGTTGAAAGAAAAAGAAAGGACAGTAAAAAATGGGGAATGAAGGGTAGTAGCGGAACCGGAATAAATGAAGAACGATGAGGGAAAGTGAGAAAAGACCAGGTAGTATAAGTAAAGAGGGGTGAAAGAGGGGGAAAAATTGAATTAGGATAAGACATGGGGAGTGAGAAAGAGAAAGGACAAAGAGAGTAAAGGAAACAGTACTTAAATGGGCTTGAGTGAAACAGCAAAGAAAGATAAGTAATGCAGTGTGTGTGACTTATAGGGAGTCAGTGGGTGTAGGTCGGGGTGTGGGTGTGTAAGGTGTGTCTGTGGGTGTGGCTGTGTGGGGTGTTTCGGTGTGGGTGGAGGTGAGGGTGTGTGAAATATGTGTGAGGAGTGTATGAGTGTGGGATGTATATGTGTTCGATGTATGTGTGTGTATGGAATGTGTGTGTGTGTTTGAGGTGTGTGTGTGGGAGGATTTTGTGTGTGTATGAGGTGTGTGTGTGGTGTGTGTGTGTGGGGTGTATGTTAGAGGTGTGTGTATGTGTTGGGAGGGGGATGAGGTGTATGTGTAGGAGTAAGGTAAATAATTAAGAAAAAGAGAATGAGTGATGAAGCAAAGGAAGGGAACAGAGGGTAAGTGAATTAAAGAATAGGGATTGAAAGAAGTTGAATATGAGAGGGAAAATAGGGAAAGGGGAGTAAACATGTAGAATAAGAATAAGAAAGGGAAGCAGAGTAAAGACACAGGAGTGAGGTTGATTGAGAAAATGTAAGTGAGCTTAAAGCAAAGGGTGATGACAAACTACATTTTTTTAGTCATACTTACCATATAATAAATGTAACTTTAATTACATTTTTTTACTACAGTTTGTATCTGTGAAAGAGAGAAGAAAAAATAAGTTATAATTAATGAAATATGGTATTTTAAATTAAAAGATGCAAATGAAGAGGTTAAAAATCATAACACTCTATTTAGAAATAAAGTAAGAGTGAAGGACACAGAAAGGGAAATAAAGTAAGGTAGAAGGACAAAAAGAGAGAAAAAGAAATAGAAGGAGAGCAAATTACAAAGGGTAAGGCATATAGATTCACTGACAAAGAGAGAGAGAAGAACAGAGAAATGAACTGAAGGTAAGAAAGATACTAAAACAATGTGAGTTAGCAAAACTAAATCAGGAAACAGAAGTAAGTAAAATGATATTGACTGAGACAGAAAACAGTCTAATTAAGGATGCAATTAGAAGAATGAGGAATAGAAGATAACTGAGAGTAAGTAAAGAACAGTCATAGAGTGAAAGGATGAAGGGAGAGAGAATAATATACAACGATTGAGGGAAATGGACTGAGGAAGTTAGTAGGCAGACACACTAGAGGGAAAGAGAGGAGAAGACGACTAAAACAGTGGTACTGAAAGAAAATAATTTGGTGATGAAAGTAAAGAGAAGGACATTGAAAGAAAGGAAATGAGGGATAGTAATGGAACCAGAGTAAAAGAAATGGGATGAAAAACGATGAGAGATGTGCAGTGAAGTTATTGTAAAAGAAGTGATAGAAGGAAGATAAACACAACTGAACATAACACAAGGAGAGTGAGGCACTGAGGACATAGAAGTAGTGAACGAAAAATAGAGAGAAGAGGTCAAAAGTAAGGAGCAAACAAAGATAAGCGAGGGAGAGTGGGTGATTTATAGTGATAGAGTGCAATAATACTGCTGAGTGAGTAAACAGGAATTACTAAAAGAGCAAAGGAGGAAAATACGGAAAAGGGAAGTAAAGCAGAGAGACTGAAAGCTGAAAAGTTATGCAAGGGAGAGAGGGGATGCACACAGTTGAAATGAGAATGAGGGGTTGTCAAAGAGGTGGAGTAAAGGAACGGGGCTTACAGAGAGTGAGAGAAAGACATTATAAGTGAGTAAAAAGAGCTGAAAGAGGATGGAAAAAGGAAAGTGGGTGTCAGAGAATGGGAATACAATTTAATTTACACAATCCAAAGTATAGATTAACTTGTACAACATGTTACATAGTTTATTTTTGCTGTTCTCAGAATATATTGAATTTCACTTAAAACAGTGAGTTCAAATTACTCATCATATGACAGCGGGAAAAAAAACCACAATCTAAAAGATTGTGTTTTTAAAAAAAACTTAGATACTGACAAATGACAAATGAACACTAATCTTCGATTGACTTACTTTTCCTTGAGGCCAAATAGTATATCATGGAGGTCCTTTTCTCGTTGCAAAGTACTTTGCTGTTCAGTAAAAAATCCATTTCATCGACTTTCTAGAGGAAAAGCTCCAAGAACATCTGAAATATTTTCATTATTTTCATATACTCCTTTGTTTCAGTCATGACTCTTTACTCATTCCTGTACCTTTCCTTTTGTCCAAATAGTGTCAGATGTATGAGTATACTTTCAAATTAATTCAAAGAAAATCTGAAATGACCTTTTTCCTGACGTTCTGAAAGAAAGGCTCTACAACATTTTCACAATACTTAAGTACTTGTAAAAGCATCTCTGACTCACTCATGTTCATCATTTTCTATAATACTAATATCACTTACTATGAGATCCACTTACAGTACCTATATGACAAGTCAATTTTTAATATTACCTGATTCACTTTTATTCAGAATATATTTTTAAACAGCAAAATAACCTTTATTAACCGCTCCCGTCTTCATAGGCCAATAACCTTTACCTAAATTTTGGTTGTAAAAACACTAGGTATGAATTTGTTAAGCCAAAAGGCAAACGTTGTTTGAAAGTCAAATGAGTGTCGTTACATTGGGTCCAACCTTTACAACTTTTTAAATAGCATGTGTAATGCCCTGATGTTGTAGAAGGACCATCATGAAAAATAATAGCTGCAGTTGCAAAGGTTCTTCCTGATATCGATAACTGTGAAGCCACGAAATTTTTAATAGAAGTTGTCAATTTAGTTCCATCAGGTCTACATCGTTGGAACATTAAAATGACATACTGACCATAATTTTGTAGAAATAATGTGGACAGCATTGTAGACTTACATTGGGGATACACCATATTGTGATCCGCTGCTTTAACTAGATTATTAAAAGGCACTGATTTGCAGTCTGGTAAAGTCAAATATATAAATCTTTCAGTGTCTATTCTAGTAGTACTTGATAAAGTACAGTTGTCGCAGTCATGCTGCCATTGATAAGAAAGGCTAAAAAGATTTTTAATATCTACACCTTCATCTTCCAATACATCAAACATATACATTAAAAATTCCTGACAATCCTGCTGAATATTCTGTGAAAATTGATTTTGACCAGTAGATATGTCTAGAAGATTTCGAATTTCTGAAACACTTTCTATTTTTGCTCTATCACCGGTACATTTCTCAAACACGGAATTCAACAAACAACAGAATCTTTGATCCCAATTTTCAACAATCTTTAACACAATGTAGATCTGCACAAATCTTTGTTTCACCACGCTCAATCAAGTACAATCCAGATAAAGTTCTGACTCGTGATAATGCCACATATGCCATACCCTCTTTAAACACAGAACTTCCAATGTTCACCAAAGCGCTATCTACACTTAAACCTTGAGACTTATGAATTGTCACCGCATATGCCAAACAAATAGGAAACTGTTTTCGCCGAACATATAAGTCTTTCACGAGCAAAAATCTAGCTGAACAACGACAAATTTGTTCTATTTCATCAATGCCATCAAATTTAATTTTTAAAATTTCAATTCCAACTCTATTTTTGTAATTCACAAAACCAACAACATGACCCATTGCTCCATTTACCAGACCTCTTTCGACATTTAAATTCCTTCTCAAAATAATACGACAATTTAAACACACATTCAGAGTCTTTTCAAAACCAGCAGTTTTAGATATAGTCTTCTCTAATGAATCCAATTTTGATTTCAAATTTTCAGACAAAATAATTGTTGCTCCCATATGCTCTATTTTATCTGTAGCTTTCAGTTTCACTATCTCTTCATTTTCTAACTGTAACATTTTGTTGTTGAACATGGAACATTCTTTCAGAGTTGGCATAAAACATATGCCAGATTTCTTCTCGTTAATTTTCTTAAAAATATTCTCTGGAAGAATGTTTTCATTTGGGTACAAATTTGAAATTAATCGTCCATGTAAAGCTTCTTTCCCTTGCTGACTTACTTTTCCGATTCTTACATCTTGTAAAATATTTTTATAATCTTCATCCTTTGCCTGCCGCATATTTTGAAGCAGTTCTGCATATTTGAAGTTTAACCATATATTAACATTTCCAATACTTCCTAAGCACTTCCTGGTATCTTCATGTGTGAGCATTTTGAACACAGGTTGTCCTTTCACTGGAGTCAACTGCAGTAGAACTCCAAAAACAATAATGTGTTTTCCTCCAAATAAGACATCATAGTCTGTTCTAAGAATTTCTTGCATTCTCAAATGCACAAAAGCAAGCATTATATTTGACACCATGCTTACTTCATCAATGATAAGAAGTTTCATTTTCTTCAGGACTCTCGAAACTTCGGAACACGCATCTCCAGATAGCTTGTGGTACTCCATTTTGTTATCATGCTCCACTGGCAGCATCAGTAAACGATGTAAAGTAATCCCTTTAATGTTATGTGCAGCCAGCCCAGTTGGAGCGGTAACAACACAAGACAGCGGTGATTCAGTCCTTTTCTGCAGATAAGTTGCAATTGCTTTAATCAGAAAACTTTTTCCAGTTCCCGCTTCTCCACTCACGTACAGTTGGACAGGCTCAAATGATGTACATGAGCACTCTTTCTTCTCATTACTGAATCCATGTTCAATCTGTTCTGTGACTTCGTCATATATCTGTTTCTGCTCAAGGTTTAGTTGTTTCACCAAATCTTCTAAGTTAACTACATCATCTTGAGCTTGTTCCATAGCTCTTTCCACCTCATCCATGGCAGTGGCAGCTTCATTTTGTATAATTGGTCCTCCAAGTGGATCCTGACTCAATGAAGCAGAACTCTGACTGTCTTGAGAACTGTCTCTATCAATCTCTGCAGCAATTGTGGCTTCTTGCTCTATTTCTTGGTTCAACATTTGCAGATAATTTGGAAAAACAGGGCATTCTATGGTATCCTTGATTGTATTAAAAGAATCTTCGTAACACAGAAAATCTCCAAGTAGTTCCTCTTCTGTACGCCATGGCTTAAAGAGCTAAATAGTAAAATTCCCTTTTCTCTGGATTTTCGCAACTCAATTTTCGATGATTAATCAAATGGACTTTTTTCTGTCTCACTAGACATCCTTCACACCCAATGATAGCATATATTCCATTGTTGATATCTTCTCTGATGGTTCTCTTATAAATATAGTTTTGCAGAACTTCATATAAACAACTATTCTCAAGATGACTACTTCTATTTGGATAGTATGTATCCAACATGTTTGTCTTCTAAATATCTGTACTTTCTGGTTCTTTCTCCGCCAAATACTCTATTTCTTGTACAGATTTCAAAACTCGCTTTCGTGTTGCAGCAAGACCTAGACTCACCCAAATGATGGTTCTAGATTTGGAATAGAGACTTGCTGACGCTAATCGATCAGAACATTCATATGCTCCAATTTCTTGATGCGACAACATCTTCAGACTGTTACTGTATAATTTCTTGCTTAGACTCTTTTCATGTGAAATGTCCTCCCACATTTCCTTCAGTTCTGTCTTTTCTTTTTTTTTTGTGATGTAAGACGTCACATATCGAGCCACAGCAATAGAGTTGTCAGCAACAAACTGAATATCCATGTTAGCATTCCACATGGACAAAATCACTGGGTTGTAGTCGTTGATGTACTTGGACTCTTCGTTTCTTTTTAAATTGTATGTATTTTTGGGTGATTTCCTCGTCACAGTATGTCGCAGAGAAGACATCAAATTATTTACTCTTACTTTAGAAATCACTGGTCGTGGAAAGCCGAACCGACATTTTGTGTAGAACTTGTCCTTGTTTCTGAATTTTCGACGACAGTACTTTCCAACGATGGGATTGAAAGCGTAAAACTTGTTGCCTTAAACTGTTTTCCTCTGTAGTTTTCGGAACAGCACATGTTGAATACTCTTCAATGAAACTCATCACTGTTTCATCTGAATCTGTTCCAAATTTGGGTGCATCTTTAATCCACAACAACATATGTATGTGAGGAGTACCTCTCGCTTGATACTCCTTTTTCCAAAAGAAATCCAAAACCTCTCCAAGGGTGGATTTTTTTTGTTGGTAATAAAAGACATCATAGCTTCAAATCTATGATTGAAATATCTGCATACATTCACTGGATCCAAAGAACACAACTCTCCAGGTGTTTTGAATTCTATATTTTGTATATTTGCATTTGCCTCTCGTAGAAATTGAAGTAAGTCATCCCATGCATACTCAGCACAGCTAAGAGTGAGGAACCATGTAGGAGTTCCTAAGTTTCTTAGAATACATTTCAATTCCCCATGACGACGGTACCAATACTCATTTGTACCACGCTGACATGCCATGAGATTGATTAGATGAGATTCCAAAATATTATCTTGCAGATTGACTTTCTCCATAAAGTCCCTCGCCGAAACATTTTGCAGATGTGCTCCACTTTTCAGTATATGGTTTACTGCATAAGAAAGCCCAGACAAGTCACTTTCATACAGTAGATGAAATAATGCATTGACGAAACCTTGGATCTTCAACATATAATCTTACAGTTCGATATTCTGATGCAGGAATTTGAAGTGGACAATCGTCATATCGTCCACCTCGACCTGTTGGAAATAGCTGTGGAAAACTCAGGGGCATATTATCAAGGGGGTTTATCTCCACATTTTTGGCTTTAAAAGCCAAGAAAGCGGAGATAACATTATCTCCCTATTACCTAGCTGTCGCTAACACCAGTTAGCGACAGCTAGTAGGAGATAGCGACCATCTTGGGCCCCACTTTGCATGTCAGTGATATTTATCACTAATGACATGCAAAGTGGCCGTGCCAAGATGTTAGCGACTGGAAACAGTCGCTAACATCGCTATCTCCTATTACCAACTTTTGGAGATATTCGCGCTAAGCGCAAATATCTCCAAAAGCTAACACTTGCCCTGAGCAGTTCTTAGCCATGTTATCCAATGGGAGGTGGATAACATGGCTAAGAGCATTAGCTCGGTAATGCATGAATATCGCTGACTTTTCAGCGATATTCATGCATTGCGGGCGTTTTTTATCGCATTTGCTATAAACCTTGGTAATACCAAGGTTTATCTGCAATAAAAATCTCCGCAGCGCAGCGGTAAAATTTTGTCTCTAACCAAGCAATAGCGATAATTATCGCTATTGCTTGGTAATATGCCCCTCAATGTGCTTCCTACACTGAGTTAACACAGGTAAGACTGTCCAGGGGAGCACAAAAGGTGAGGCTTATGTCCAAGAGTGCAGTGGACAGGACTAAACTGGAGTAGTGTGCAAAAAAAAAAGAACCTCATTTATGAGGCCCTGCGTCAGTTTTGCACTGCTGATGCGTCACTTTTTGTGACGCAACGGCGGCATAAAACATGTACCTTTTTGCGCCATATTTAAAAAGTGACGCATGTAGGTAGATGCGTCACTTTTTAAACCTCTGCGCCACATTATACTCAAAAATGTAAAAGCCATTCATTTTCCCCAAAATCGTTTTTGACATCACATTTAGGAAACACAGCACAGGTCCTATGTACAAGCATTCCATGTCATTACTGAAACCTCACTATTTTTCAAAATACAATTCCTCTATGCAAACAAACTCAATATGTTTCCTACAGTTTTGCACTGCTGATGCGTCACTTTTTGTGACGCATCGGCGGCATAAAACATGTACCTTTTTCCGCCATATTTAAAAAGTGACGCATGTAGGTAGATGCGTCACTTTTTAAACCTCTGCGCCACATTATACTCAAAAATGTAAAAGCCATTCATTTTCCCCAAAATCGTTTTTGACATCACATTTAGGAAACACAGCACAAGTCCTATGTACAAGCATTCCATGTCATTACTGAAACCTCACTATTTTTCAAAATACAATTCCACTATGCAAACAAACTCAATATGTTTCCTACAGTTTTGCACTGCTGATGCGCCACTTTTCGTGACGCATCGGCGGCATAAAACATGTACCTTTTTCTGCCATATTTAAAAAGTGATGCATGTAGGTAGATGCGTCACTTTTTAAACCTCTGCGCCACATTATACTCAAAAATGTAAAAGCCAATTATTTTCCCCCAAAATCGTTTTTGACATCACATTTAGGAAACACAGCACGGGTCCTATGTACAAGCATTCCATGTCATTATTGAAACCTCACTATTTTACAAAATACAATTCCTCTATGCAAACAAACTCAATATGCTTCCTACACTGAGTTAACAGAGGTAACATCATTGTAAAGAGTCAAATTTATTTCTTTAAACATGCACACATTCTTTATTCCTTTTAAAAAATGTAAAAGCCATTCATTTTTCCCAAAATCATTTTTGACATCACATTTAAGAAACACAGCACAGGTCCTATGTACAAGCATTCCATGTCACTACTAAAACTTCACAATTTTACAAAATACAATTCCTCTATGCAGTAAAAACTTTTTACCAAGCATTATCAAAAAGCATGACACAAAGCAACATTAAAAAACCACAATTTGCTTCCAAATCTTCTCCATAGAGTATACAAGTCTCTATGTATATTAACCCCTTCGACACTCATGACGAGCTGGGCTCGTCATGAGGTAGCCTCCCAGCACGCTCATGACGAGCCCAGCTCGTCATGAATAATGGGTTTTTTAAAAGATGAGCACAGGAGGGGAATTTCGCTAGCGCTCATGTGGTTAAATGAATCATAACTCACCTTTACAAATGCTTTAGGAGATTCAGAACAGTGTCAGATACACACACCAATATTTCTTTAGCAGAGCAAAAGGTATGTTCTTCAGGCACTGCAAACCTTAATGGCACAGAAAACCTCTAATTCTACACACATATTACTCATGGTGACCAATCAAAACTCTTCCCTCTGTATTTTCAAACCAACACCCTTCCCCCCCTCAGCCCTTTCTACCTGTTACCATAGCAACTCCCTCCTCACTGAGCTCTCAGGTTTAAAAGTTTATTCTACAATGTTGCAAATCACCTCAGCAAGGATGTTTGACCTGCGAATACACCAGCTTATCTGGTGCAATGTTTCTTTAAATGACTTTTTTTTAACCATTCAAATTACTTCTTACATAGAACACAACCATGCACCCTAACTTTCAGTTTTCAACTATCTCAATCTACCAATCATTGCTTGTGATTCAAGAGCACTGAAAGTCTACAGTTTTTTTTTTGCAAACTCCTATTGTTCCAACTGCCATTTCTTTCCCACACTTCATCTGACTGCACCAGAATCTCCTCTCACCATGTATTCTGTCTGGATTATTGGACAAAGCTATATCCACTGGGCTCAAAGGTATGCAGCTACCAGAAATTTTCACAACCTTGATTTGCAAAATGTGAACATTAAATGGATTGGCCAGAGAGGATTGAGATGTCACCAATTGATTCCATTGGTGAAAACCTTTTTGCATTTGCCACACCCTAACCTCATAATTCGGCACTGTGGTGGAAATGACTTAGGCACTTTGACTGGGGTAGGTCTGGAAATGCTTTTAAAGGACACCTTTGAACAATTGATTTTCCTCAAACTACCTTGGTATTTTCCAATATATCCCAAAGACAGAAATGGAACTGGTCCAACCAATTTTGTCCACAATTTGAGAAAGCACGGAAACATGTGAATAAATCTGTTTCTGCTTACATGAGAGACTATGGAATTGGTTCAATATACAACAACAACTTGCGTTACAACATGCAAGATATCTACAGAGGAGATGGTGTGCACTTCTCAGATGAGGGGAATAGAATATTCCTCCTGAATTTAAGACTGTGCATTGGTACCTACTTGTAGGTACCTAAATCAGCCACAGAACCCAAAAGCTCTTTTCAGAGCTACCCTACCTCTGATCACTCCAATTGATTATCTTTTTCTAACTTTTTTCACTATTTTTCACCAAAGTACGCTCCCCGGTACGCTTCCCGGTGCGCGTACCGGGCGCTCCCCCCGCGAAAATTTAAAAATATATATTTTTTTTGGTCTATATGGGCCTCCTAACACCCCCTCAGAAAACCTAGGGGGTCAGGGAGTGCCTACCGTGCCCCCTTATACCCTTTTCCAATGTTGTTTGTCCTCCATTTTCTGTCTCAAATCTACCGAAACACAAAATGGAGGACTCCCGTAGCGCTGCCGGTACGCGTACCGGGGCGCGCACCAGGAAGCGCTCCCAAAAATGTGAAAAGTTAATTTACATTAAAACCACTGGAGACACTTTCACCAAATATACAATAGCTCATACTACATACCAATCCCTACCATTTTCCCAAATTTGGTGGAATTCCATTGAGCCATTTAGCCTGTAGACCTCTCTAAATATCCTGAGGTAAATTACTTCACAAAAACACACCTGAAGTATTAGAATTGACAACCAATTAAAAAGTTACTTTCATTTTCTACTATTATTTCATGACATTTGATTGGTTATGTACCTGAATATATATAAAGAAAGAGAGGGAAACACAGCCATTTTGACTACTACTTCCTGAAGTACATTTCAAGAGCATTTTCACTGACAACTTCAACTTCTTTTTGAAAGGTAAGTTGTTATTTTGAAAACTGAAGTATGTTGTGCACTTTAAGTTAATTTGGAAAAC
The DNA here is from genome assembly GCF_964261635.1 of Lissotriton helveticus. Classification (NCBI taxonomy): domain Eukaryota; kingdom Metazoa; phylum Chordata; class Amphibia; order Caudata; family Salamandridae; genus Lissotriton; species Lissotriton helveticus. Next base: position 999,025,394 of record NC_136071.1, on the reverse strand, counting down.
TTTTTCTGATAATTATATGCTATCCCTCTGTAATAGGTATAGATTGAGATAGACTTCTCTGTTATAGTTATGGATGGATTTAGGCTTGTCTTGTATAATTATGAATTTACTTAGGCTTCATCACATACACTTTTTTATATTTCTACTTCCAGTCTGATACCATACACTGCCCAAAGATAAATTCACTGTTAAAAAATCCAAACTACCTGTCTGAACTTAAACCCAACAGTGCCCTATCTCTACTGATATATTTATTTTTTATGCAAATTTCAGCACGGAAATGGAAGGACAACAAAACATTTCCTTTGAAATTGTCCTAGAGAGCAACAATGAAGAAATTATAGAACCCAATGATAACTTGGAATTCATGGATGAATCAAGGGACTATGAACTACTACAATGTGTAGAATCCGTGGATTTGCTCATTCAAAATGAGGACATTTCTGACAGTCAAATGATAGAAGTTATGTTTAATTTGGAAAAAGAATCTGAAAAATAAATTAATATTTAATAATTCTAAAATTGTTTGAGACATTATTCATTTTTATGTGTAATTCTTAAACTAGTACCAAATTGATTATAATGTAAAGTCAGACTTATAGTATACTGTGCAACTTTTTTATGTTACATAGTAATTTTGCTCATAGATACTTCCTTTCTCCCACTATATTATCTCCAATGTGTATTTCACATCTGTTTTTCATCTCCTGCCTCCATGTTCTTTCTGCTTTCCTGACAGACTATGATATGGATTCCATATAGCACAACGTCTGTAACAACATGCAAGATATCTACATCGGAAATGGTGTACATTAAATTTAAGACTTAAAACACCCAAACAACACACCAACTCTATTCAGAGCTACCCTACCTCTAAGCACTTTAAATTATTATTTTAGTGTTTCACTGAGTTTTCCCCATGTGTGGGGCGGGGAGGTGTGTGTGGGGGATGTGTGGGGTGTGTCTGTGAGGTGTGTGTGTGTGTGTGTGTGTCTGAGGGGGATGAGGTGTATAGGTGTGTGTAGGTGTGTGGGGTATGTGGGTGTGGGTGGAGTGTGGGTGTGTAAGGTGTGTGTGTGGGTGTGGGTGTGTGGGGTGTTTGGGTGTAGGTGGGGGTGTGGGTGTGTGAGGTGTGTGTGGGGTGTGTGTGGGTGTGGGGGGTATGTGTGTAGGATGTGTGTGTATGTGTGGGATGTGTGGGTGTGTCTGTGAGGTGTGCGTGTGTGTGTGTGGGGGGGAGGTGTGCATGTGGGATGTGTGAGGTGTGTCTGTGAGGTATCTGTGTGTGCGTGTGTGTGTGTTGGGGGGGTGAGGTGTGTGTGTGAGTGTGTGTGTGTGGGATGTGTGGGTGTGGGTGTGGATGTGTCAGGTGTCCGTGTGGGGGTGTGGGGGGTTTGGGTGTGGGTGGAGGTGTGCGTGTGTGAGGTGTGTGTGGGGAGTGTGTGGGTGTGGGGGTGTGGGGTTGTGTGCGTGTGGGTGTGTGTGGGACGTATTTGTAGGTACCTAAAACAGCCACAGAACCAAAAGCTCTTTTCAGAGCTACCCTACCTCTGATCACTCAAAATGATTATTTTATTATTTATTATTATGATTATATAATTTTTTTCACTATTTTTCCCCATGGTTCGCTCCCCGGTACGCTCCCCGGTGGGCGTACCGGGCGCTCCCCCCACGAAAAACGGAAAAAAAATATTTTTTTTTGCCCCGTGGGACCCTTTAATGGCCCCCACATCAAACCTAGGGGGTCGGGGGGGTCTACCCTGCCCCCTTTTGGTCATTTCCCCCTTTGATTTTTGCCTCCTCTTGTGTCCCAATCCTACCGAGACACAAGATGGCGGCCGCTGCGGACTGTTTCCAATGTTTACAGACACCCGAGAACCAATCAGCTTCCCGTGCGCAAGTCGCGTGGCGCGCCCGGAGCGCTCCCCGGTGCGCGTACCGGGGCGCGGCCATAGATATATAAATTTTTTTGAACCTAAATTACTCAAAATCCTCTGGAGCACATATCTTGAGACATAGCAAAGGCACATCGGGCTACCAGTCCCTACAATTTTGCCAAGTTTGGTGAAAATCCATTCAGCCGTTCCAGCTAAAAGTGCGACAGACCGCCCTATGGAAATTAACATGGGGAAAACACGTTTCGGGACCCCCCTTTTATCTCGGCCCCCGCTTGACGAATCCCCCCCCAAACTTTCAGGGAAGGAGCGGAGAGCCGCGAGGCAAAGTTGCTGAACAATTCAGGCAGATTCCTCAACCGGCGCCAAAGTTATTCCCAATAGAATGTTGCGATTTCCCTATGGAAATCAATCCTAACTATAACTACCTACTGGCGACCGCCAGTAGGTAATGGGAGGTGGATTGCAAGGCTAAGTGAAAACCTGCCTATTAGCAAGGTTTTCAATATCGCAGGCAAATTATCGCTTGTTTTCTCACGATAAAGCATGTTCTCACGGCTATGGCTGGATTTCATATTGCCTTGGAGCAAAGCGCTGTTAACACCACGCTACCACGCCGATGAAACCCAGTGATAATAAAAAAACACGCTATGCGAGCTTTGTGATAATTATCGCAATTTGTTGATAATATGTCCCTTTGTAGTGAGATACCACTTTGGGTGAACCAAGTGATACTTTATTGAAATAATGGCTGAAGGGGCTTATATAATTGTAGCAATCACTCAAGGTCTGGCCCAAAATCCCTCTCTAAATGATTTTTCTGTAGATGACACTAGCTGCCAGATAGTTAAATCTGTATGTAGCCAGAATTAAAACCAGTGCTAACCCTTAGTGCGTTAACACAATACAAGTGGGGTCACCCGAACTCATATCGGGGTCAAGAAAATGGAAACCAGAGAACATGGATTATAACCTCAAAGAGTACATGCCAGGAATAGGACGCGGGTAAGGGAGCTTTATTTATTGAGGCCCGTGACCTGGTCGAAATAATACGAGATCACACAAAAATCTCCAGACCACCACTCCAAAAGCAATACCATTTTTTATATATTATGGAAGAAAACATAATTTTAAAACCAGTATCGCAATCAGAAGGACGTGCTGAATTCCTAATGTGTCTTTTAAGCACCCTTCGTCCTTAGATGTCGTATTATCAAACGTATAAAACGTTTTTGCTAATTTTATTAAATCTTATATATTAAAAAAGATGGGGCACCAGGACACGCAATGAGAAAGTATGTAGGCAAATTGCGTTCACGGTGGGATAGAACAAATACCCACCGTAATCTAACTCCAATAGCCACGTTAAGCTGCCAAGAGCGGCTCACTGTGGTCGGCCATGGCAAGCTATATATATATAACATCATATTTATACATACAGTGACTTGTTTGCACAGTACATGATTCATTTTCTAGGTATGGCAGAACCCCCAGAATACCGGATGCTTGGGAATTTCTGTTCACTTTCAAGTATGAAATGCGGCCAATTTGATTACGGATTGCTGAAATTCTTTGATTCAATATAAAGAACGCTCGCTTCCAAAATGCTGTTTGCTTCTGACAAACGTGAAAAGACTCCATCAATTACTCGTGAAGGATTCGTTATTTTTGCAACCTGCCGGGCATGCTTTTTCATCACCAGGACCTATTTTTTGGGCCCGGAATTTCTCTTTTGACGCTGGGAAAATATACTAAGAAAATCTATAAGACTTTGATTAAATGTTGATACAGCTGATTTGAACACAGCCAACGCCAGTGACCATGCACGGAATCTAAACAACAGCCAGTAATTACTGTGTCAAAGGCATGTATACACTGTGTGTTATGTTTCATTGTCTGGCATGCAAATAGAGTCCCGGTTTCCTTTACACTACTTCCAAAATATAAAGAACGCTAACCAGAGAGTGCTCTTTCGTTTATACAAAAGAACTAGGCTCAATCATGTCTGATGAGTTGCAAATTACGGGTAATACCACAAGTGTTGTTACAGCTGCTAAGAGTGGTCAAGAGGATGTACAAAAAAACAGCAAAGGCATGACTCAAAAGAAAAATGTAAACAACTCTGAATGATAGTGTATGGTCCTGCTCAGTCTAATATCATGGGGCCAGCAAATTGCTTTACAATCTGGTGCTGAAATATGCACACCAAGTTGCCACGTTATCGAAAGATAAATGTGCAGCCTACTTGAGTGTGTGCCATATTTGTTCAGCCCATATATATATACTATGAAATATTTTCCCAGGGGGCCAAAATATATAGGGCCTCATTTACGAGAAGTGGCGGATCGCTGCGTGAAAGCAGCGATGCGCCATTTCTCAGTGCGCCCTCCTTGCGACACCAATGATGTGTCATATTTATAATATAACGCATCATGTCGCAAGGAAGGACAGATACGTCAGTACAACTGACGTATCTGTCAGCGCAAAAAGTGGCACATTGCTGGAGTTGTATCGGAAGCCTGATGCAACTCCAGCATTGTTCCTTTCGCTTGGGGCAAGTCCCATGTGAAAGGGCCTGCGTCACCCTTACGCCTGCCATGAGGCAGGCGTAAGGTTTTGACGCATTGCGTCCTAGAAGTGGGGCAGCAAAATTTCCTTTCGCTGTGCCACTCCTACGACTCTTACTTGCGGGGGTATGCCCACCCTGCATACATAATACCTGGCGCAGGTATAATGTAGCGCAGGGGTTCACGAAGTGACGCCTCTACCTAGAAGCGTCACTTCGTAAATATGGCGCAACATGGTGCATTTTTTACACCACTGGTACGTCACAAAAAGTGACGCATCAGTGGCGCAAAAGTGATGCAGGGGCTCATAAATAAGCCCCACAGTTTGGGGTGCAACCACAGAACACATTGTTGTCTGCAGTGATTGAAGGTAGGAAAATGTGCCCATATGGGCATCTGAGAGTCGTGGGGCACATTTTTGGAGTTTCATTCAACACCAGCAAACCTTTAAAAATAGGAATCTAACCTCTTTAAGTTCTCTACAGACATATAGTTCAGCAATAGTTATGACTAGGTCATAGCATATCTGAGAGTCAGTCCCTCTACTGCCTCCTGGCTTTAGTCTTGACTGTTTTCTATCTGGATTCATGTTTCTGGTCCAGGGAAGACCTGGTTTGGCAGTTCGGGCTGGACTGTTCATGAGGGACAGGGTCAAGACTGATTTGCATATGGCTGGGTCCAAACTGAGCTGGCGTGGTGAGCAAAAGAACTATGGATTAAACCCGGATCTTTGTGACTGGGGGTGAATGTTTGTAATGTTCAGCATTCCATTCATCATTTGTGCCTCTTGCTTTCTATCACCAGCCAAGAAGAGTCAAGTGTAAAAAGAGATTGTCACAACCAACACGGGAGCACTGCACAGTATCACAAAGAAACATAAAGTAATCTGAACATCTCAGATTTCTTTTTTTTAGAGGTAATGTGATGCATTTTGGTATTGGATTCTAAAGAACGGCAATATAAACATTTGTCATGCAGTCCTTAGCACACGTTGAACAATATGATATTGGAATAATGAGGATTGAGATATTTTGCTAAAAATCTTTATTGCTGATTAGGTTCTCTTGGAAAGGACAAAACGTGTTTGATGGGCTGAAAACGTTTTTGAAGAATGAAAATGTGGGACTCAAAACCATAGTTCGGATATATTAATAGATTGAAGGAAGAAAAATAGGGGCATATTCTCAAGGACTTATCGCTGAGTTAGCGTCACTTTTTTGCAGCCAAAGTGCCGATAAACTTATCACCCTATTCACAAGCTGGTGCTAACAGCTGATATCACCCGTTTACCTGCGATAGCAGCCGCAAAAAACATTGCCACAGATGACACCGGCAACTAACGCTAATGAGATGCAGAGAAGGTGTTCCCGTGCAAAACGCCGCGACAACACCACTTCGCAACATTCTCAATGACCAGCCAGATTGGCGATAAGATCCCAAATCATGGGATAAAGCCTGTTAGCAGCAGGGATTTAACGCCTGCTCTTACTTGGTGCTAAGTTGTATGACAACATGCACCATAAAAGGGAGCCCAGCCCAGAGCCACACCGGAAGAACAGCAGATGCCATGGAGCTTCTGATCATGCAGCTCGGACACTCAAGAGGGCCACAACACCCACCGCCGCCCCCCCAATCCAGCCCCCCACGGACCCTAACATGGCCCCCTGACAAAGATATTTCACATCAACTTTACGAAATCATGAACAAAACAATTAGCCTGATGTTGCACAATTGCAACAATTAACATTCATGTGTGGTCAGAAAAAGGAGAATCATTCATTTATCTTTGAATTTCCAAACATAATATTTAATTCAAACTTAACTCAAAACAACTATTTGGAAGAGTCATGGCAGGTCTTCCTGGACAATCTGTAAGTCACAGCCTACAAGACAAAATCCAAGATAAGAAGGTAGGTGTGCTCATCAAAGGACAGAGAGAGAGAGAGAAAGAGAGAGGGAGAGAGAGAGAGGGAGAGGGAGAAGGAAAGAGAAAGTGAGAGAGAGGGAGAGAGAGGGAGAGAGAGAGAGAGAAAGATGGAGAAAGAGAGAGGGAGAGAGGGAGAGAGAGAGAGAGAGAGAAAGAGAGAGAAAGAGAAAGAGAGAGAGAGAGAGGGAGAGAGAGAGGAAGGGAGAGAGAGGAAGAGAGGGATAGAGAGAAAGAGAGTGAAAAAGAGCGAGGCAGAGAGAGGTACTGAGAGGAAGAGAGAGAAAAGAAGCAAAAAAAGAGAGAGAGAAAGAGAGAGAGGGAGAAAGAGAGAGAAGTAGAGAGAAAGAGAGAGAGGGAGAGAGAGGGAGAGGAAGGGAGAGAGAGAGGTAGAGGGGAAGAGAGAGAGAGAGGGAGAGAGAGGGAGAGAGAGAAAGAGAGAGAGAGGGAGAGAGAGAGAGGGAAAGAGAGAGAAAGAGAGAGATAGAGAGAGAGGGAGGGAGAGAGGGCGATAGATGGATGTCTGCCTATCCAACGCAACGGTAGGTGAACTGGATTATGACTTGAGTGTGCACCCCCTGTTGGCCCACCACCAGGAGTGTAATCATGATACCCATGCATGGGATGCCTTGATATTTGGCGTATGTGCAGGCTGTTGGGCATGGGAGATTGCACATGTCCTTGTGTGCAGTGACCACATCGAGGCGCTCCCCTATTGGGCTGCGTTGTGGATTGGTGAAATTGCGTGGACGGAGCACATCTGTCCAGACCAGTTAATGGATTGGCTCGCCCTCGTGTTCGTTGAACTCGACAACGACGTACTCTTGGAACTGATTGCCCAGGAAGCTGCGCTCGCATTCATGGATGAGTAACTACATTCCTGCAGCCACAACTGATTGTAACCCAGAGCACAGGTCCCAACACCTTGCTGCATCTTGGAGGAATGGTCACATATCCCACCACAACAGTGAACATGTCTGCATTTGCCTGAACTTAGAATTCATGTACCTGCACCTACGCGTGTTGAAAGCCACCTGTACAAGATGAGGCAGTCCCGTGGGTGAAGCTGCACAGCGTCATTTGGCAACGTTCCTAAATCTGACATACTGCTGGAGGGAGAGTACTCACATGGCAATGTAGTACAACATGTGTCCTTGTTGGACCCTTTCACCTGCTCACTGTCAGCAGAGCAGACAGTCAGCGCAGTCCGGTGGTACAGCACTATGCAGATCCCATGGGCTGTGAGTCGTGTCCCCTGACACGGTGCAAGGAGCATTCTCTAAGCATCACATGACTCGTCCAGCAAGCCAATGTTGGCTGAGACCGTTGCCATCCATAATGATTGGTGTTAATTTTTGCCTCCCCATTTCTTGCACCTCTACGTTTTTCTGTGCTGCCTATTAGTGTCTGAAGCATTGGTCTGCATGTTGTGGCCCTTGTCTTGCCCGTACTGACACGCACATACCAATAAAGCCTACGCAACTTCACTAGTGTTCAACTGTGATGAGTGTTGATTAGAATGACAAATCGTGTGCCTCAATGAGCATTGTCCGTACACAGAGAGGGACTGACTGATGCATTTCACTTGGGGTTGAGTCCCAATTGAAAGCTCCACCTCTATGAGCTAGATATTGTGGTTGGGATAGTTGCTTGTGGACCTGTGCCCTTACCTGTCTTCAGCAATGTGAGTATGGTGTCCATATTCTTGCCTTGTGGATCAATGTGATCCATCAAAACAGGCTGTGTCCACACAGTTGAGTGTGAGTAGGTATGCAAAGAGATGTTCTGTTGTCACGTGTGATGGGGGACACTACTTTGGACCTGCTACAGAATTTGAAATTTTTACACACAGCCCTATTTAATACATGGATGTGGGGCTATGTTGGGGTGTTGCGAGATTGTTATTCATGAGCAATGAGGCCTCAGCAAGTTCACACCTTCACAGTCATCTAATTGGCCATGTAGGTCAGGGTCAAACATGCACATTGATGTCATTTCCCAGGGATACCTTTTTGTGCAATCAATGTACCTACATTCATCCATACTTTTCTACTTTATTGAACATAGACATGACACATCTGTGTGATTTGGAATGTTTAATTCACATTCTGTGGAGTGTCGGAGCTGGAGCAGTACATGGCCATGCAAACCCCACATTACATGGTTGCCCAGTGGAGGGCCAACCAGAGTCCGTTGGGGAATGATAAGTTAATCAGAAGAGGAAGAGTTCAGTCCGCAGCCTTATTGCTGTGTCATTGGTAACCAGAGCAGATATGGCAGTCCGTGTCGCAGTCAAGGTGAATGTCACAGGGTGTTTCAGGGAACAGTGGAAGGTTTGTTCCAGGGCATGATGCAGAGGACTGAACCAAGCAGGAACATGCCCTATGGTAGGGATGAATGTTCCAACCTCCTTTCGCTCACAGAGTCATTACCATCCACATCTTAATCCTCTGCTATGTCTTCTGTGTCAGGTGTGTGTGGTGGTGTTATGGCTGCATCACTGTGTGCCACTGACACATCAGGGGGTGGAGGTGGTAAAGCTGCAACACTGTGTGCCACTGACACATCCGGGTGCGGAGGTGGTATGCCTGCATCACTGTGTGCCACTGACACATCAGGGGCAGAGATGTGTGTGTCGAAGTTCCTGCAGCAGTCATCTGGGACAGGCTCTGTGGCAGCAATGGCAAGATGAGGATCTACAGGGCATGTAAGATCCCAGGTACATCTCGCTGGTGTTCAGCCGTGGCAACCCTCCTTCCAGACTGCATCTGATCCATGTTCTGGACTGTCCTCCACAGCTGTGACAACTCTGTGCTGTCATCGCTGGAGCCTGTCTGATTAGACAGTACTTGTATCTGAGTAATGGCTCCAGCGAGGTCAGCCATGGATTGTTGTAGAGGATGGAATGGACTGTGGGTGTCCGTTAGGGACTCTAAGTGGACCCTGATGGGACTTAGACACCCACGTATGGCATCTAGGTTGGCTACCATGAGGTTGAAGCCCACCGCACCTGTTCAGCCAGCTCCTTCTGGCAGTCTAACACATGGCATTGGAAGGCCATGTATCTTTCCGTGAGGTGATGAGAGCCAGCCGTGGTGGTGGGTGCTTCCTGCTGTGTGGTCTGTGCAGGGGTGGGTCACCTCGATGCAGCTGGGCTGCCCTGCTCCTGGAGATGGTGTGCAGAGGCTGTCCACGAGCCGCTGGAGGGTGTCGGAGCAGATGGCCAGGGGGTCCTCTCTATCATCACTGAAGAGATGTTTGGTCTGCTCTGCAGGAGGTGTTGATTGTCCCTCTGCAATGTAAAGAGGAGATACAAGTTAACAGTGTGTTCCATGTATGTTGACGCATTGTACATGTTTACAGACAGAGAGCATGACAATGTACATTATGACTGTTTTGAAGGAGCAGGCTATTTGATGGGAGACAGTGGACATTTAGACTACATGACGGATGTGAGGTTGTACTCGTACATTATCATCTCACAGATTCCTGCTATGCCTGATGTGATTGGCCAGTTTCTACGCACAAGTGGCACCAGTTATGTCCTCTGTCCTGTAGTAAAAAGTGTTGCTCTTTGTGCCACATTGTCATCAATGGTGATGTGCTGTGATTGCTAAGTGTGTGTGCCGCATTGTGGGAGAGTCGCCCCTGCAGCTCTGATTTAGCGGCCTCTTATCCCTTTGAGGCGGTGTCCCTTTGACTTGTGTGCTTTTAGGGTGCTGAGATGTTGGCGACTTGTGTCATTTGTGCTCTTGGACGGTTTTTGTACTCTTGTGCATTGTTTGTCTGCAGATGTGTTGTTGACGTCAGGGGTTGTATGTGCATGTGGATGTGTCAGACTATGACCTGCTACTTTAAGGTTGTGATCCACACTGGGCCACCTCGGTGTTGTGTCTTGTACGATGTCATGTATTTTTACTGCAGCCATGCTATTGGTCATGCAGTGTCACTGTGTCACTTACATTGTCAGGGTAGCTCACAAGAGCTGCTGCTTTGCTGGATGCAGCACATGTGCATGGGTAGGTTGTGCAATTGGTGATAGGGAGGGGAGCCCCTTTGTGCGGATAGTGTATGAGGCCTACTTGGTGTTTCTATGTGTGCTACAGTGTGCCAAGGGTATCGGGGACATGTTCCACAATCATTGTGGGTGTGCAAAGTGCTTCACATAATTGTGCATGACTGTCATTGTGCCCATCTGCCCCCATCCCCCCAGTCCCTGGTCGTTACCCACCCTGTTTCTGTTGGGTCAGGTCATATCAAGCTGTGTCCGGACTCTCAACTCATTGCACCATCTTCACACTGATGACTGTGGCCACCATTTCCTCCAGCTCATCCTGTGGCGCAGGACTCCCACCTCCAGTCTCCGCTGCTGCCTTCCTGTTGGCAGCGAGTTTCTGCTTGGTTTGGCTTTTTACATCATGCCAGCACCTCTTGACCTCCTCCATTGACCTCCTCAATACTCCGACTGCATTCATGTTGTTCACGATGGACTGCCATGTTTCTGTTTGTGTAGCGAATGACAAAGTAGAGGTGACGAACAGTTGTTGGTAATGTTCTATCACCTCTTTGATGATGATCCGTTTTTCCTGAGGACTGGACCCCGTCTTCCTCTTCTCCTTGCCCTTCCCCGACCATGGAACTTGTGGGGTTCACGTTGTCCTCTGCACTTGGCCCGGGTGCATCCATGGTGCTACGCAGTTTATATTGGTTTTGGTGTGTTTTTTTTGTACTAAACACAAGGAAGGTCCTAGGGGTAAGTTTATCGACCTCAACTGTTAAATCCCCTACACAGAATTGACACCAACCAAAATTAACAGTGAGTCCAAGAACAGACAATGTACCCAAAATATAGCAACACCAGGGAGTAGTTTAATTATAAACAAGTTCCCATCAGTCCACCATCGAGACCGCCCTTCATCATCTGGGATCTTTTATGTTTATAAATAACACAAAGAAGGTAAAAAAACCTGGGCTGGCAGATGGCTAAGCCATGCACAGGAAAAACCGTAGTGTTATTATAGATGTGCGAAGAAGGCGTGTATACTCGGGGAACTGAAAAGCAGTGCAAAGAAAAAGTGTATGTGAAAGAGAGAAAGGCTCTAAAATTAGGTCGTGATCGGGAAAACAATTTTAATAGACACCCTCACACTCCTAAATCAATAAAAACAGTGCAAACTTAGTGGTGTAACAAATGACCACTAAAAAAGGTGTAAGGTCGACATGTTTCTGCAGACAGTTGGAGTCTAGTGATCTCCTGCTGCTTCTTCAGGACCATTAGTGCTACTGCTGAATTAAAATAACAAAAACCATATCACCTGATGGTGTATGTGTGTTCATCTTCTCATCCTAAGAGAAAAAACGTATATAGAAGGGTACAAAGTCAAGAATACTTTTAACAAAAAACAACATGCACTATGTGCCATCATTTCAATGTGCTGGTCGTAAACAATTATCGACCATCATCTCGGACTGTCAAGGTCAGTCACAATCACCACTACAATCAATGTGTAGAAGTAAATTCACTCACCCACGTGATGGGAAGGAACTGCCCCACCTCACCTGGCACGAGCTCAGGTAGTGGATGCACCGCACTAAGAAAAAAACAACAATTAAACAGATGTATCTACACCTGTAGTCCTAGCCCAATTGATCTCAACAAGCGCCACACACGGCGCCCCGCCCCGTCATTGCCACAGAACCCCACCTGGTTGCGTGGGTAGCTTAGTAAAATGTAACTCAAGATTGATAGTTATTGGGTTCCCATGCCAAACCTCATGACCAAGCGCCACTTTTAAAACATCTCTACAATTTTTCAAAGATTCTTGATGCATTGCAAAGTTCAAAATCCACAGCTAATAGCCAAACGCTCATCACTCAGGCATAAGCTCACTCACCTATCCGTCGGTGCACCGGTCGTCCCTCTAAGCTCTCTCGTAGGGAGGAACCGACGCGGTTTAAATGCCTTCATCCGCCTCAGTGTTTGGGGCGGGCCAGGCGTTTCCTGACGCGTGTAGTGCGTCATAGCGTACAGCGCGCCGCGCGCCCTCAATGATGTGCTGGTAGTCATGGGAGTTGTAGTTCCCACGGAGTATTGAACTGCCGCGTTCGCCGGTTCGAGTCCTCTTTAGAGGACGTGCGCAACATAAACAATACCACCCTTAATTTAAACAAACAGGGAGCTAGTCAAAGGACGATATTATTGTTAAAAAACAATTAATACTCAGTGGCCAATTAGCGCGCTGATAATGGGAAATGTAGTTCCCAAAGGACATAGTCTCCCACAGTGTAGATTCCAGACCTCATAAGGAGACATGAGTTACAGGGAGCTCCCAATCAAATTAAAAGATCTTCTTTAAGCAATATATTTAATAAAGAAGTCCCTCTGTACATGAATGAATTAAAAGATCTTCTTTAAGCAATATATTTAGCAAAGAGGTCCCTATGTACATGAAAAGATTAAAGGATCTTCTTTAAGCAATATATTTAACAAAGAGGTCCCTATGTACATAAATCAGGGGGACCCATCGACGCTCAGTCTTGGGTAAAGATAGTTGGACTTAAGGACCACAGTAACCCAATCTGACAAAAGGTCAATATGTCCATCACAATGTGATGTATCCTGGAATAGGATGCATCATGTTACCCGAGGAGTATTCTCAACTACATGGTAACCATCCGATCACTATATTACAAAGCATGTAGTTTGACCGAGATCCAAATCCGATGACTAACCTGAACCAGTATTGTAATTAAAGGGACATCCAGGGGATGTCATCATTCAACCCAAGTTTGTCACTTCGAAGACGGTAGACCCACTTCTGTTCACATTTGAACAAGAATTTGGTAATGTCTGTTACTGATGGAGGAATCCATGGTTGGTCTAATACCGTCCAAAGGATGTCAGTAGGTTGGTGACCCACCCGCACAAAGTGATTCGTCAATTTGGTAGCCTGTTTGCAGCAACGAATCGAACTTTTATGTTCAGAAATTCTGAGCTTGATTTTACGGGTGGTCATCCCTACATAGTTCAGTTTGCATGGACAAGTTAGTGTTTTTTTTGTTGCTTTTATTGTGCATTTTACCGCACGACGCGTGGGAATTGCAGGCTTGTCGCTGGTCATCACTGATTTTTGTATTGTGATTTGGGGCATCGCAACTTTTTTTTGCGTTTCGCATTTTTTCGGCATCGTGATAAATTTAACGCGGTCATGTAGCGCGTTATCGTGAGGCTTTCGCATGGTGCGGCCGGGTTTAAAATACAATGTTACTCCAGTGATATTTTGGCGCGATAGACTGGGATGTGCAAAGTTGCATTAAGCCAATTTTGCGATAATTATCACACGTTCTTGAGAATATCCCCCATAGATTTTTATGAACTGATTCACATGATTTGAATGCAAGTTATTTCGATTACTGATTGTTTCTTTGAGATACTGTGCAGCGCTCCCTTTTTTGATTTGATTATCTTATCGATGGTGATGGTTCATGAGCAGTAGGACCCTATGAGGTGTAATGCGACCTATATAAATATATATTTTTTACTACTACCAATTGTGCTGTATTTCTGGGCTATTACTGCTCTTTTTTGAGTTATTTCTACAAAGGGATTGACCTGATCATGCAACTAGAATTTAGTGGAAGTTCGAAATCAGTGGTTAATAATGGAATCCATCAAAACGCTGTCCATTTTCTCCCTACTGCCACATAATTCACAATCTCCTTACTATGGGGCCTATTAGGATTGCAGGTGGATCACCACTGCCGGCCCGCCTGATGTTCCTGTTTCACCCCCACCATATTAGTATGGCGAGGGGCACCGCGGCGACGGAAAGACCATCCACCGCTATTCCATGGGTCGGATTGCCGGCCGGGCGGAAAAGGCACGGAATATGGTGGCAGTGCCTTGCCGGCACGCCATCCATATTACGATGCCTGCGGTGTAAAGCCTTTCCATGGCGGAGACTCTGCCATGGAAAGGCATGCGGGAAATCACAGTGGGGGATCATTGGGGGCCCTGGGAGGGTGAGGGGGTGGGTGGCTGCACTGGGGGTACCTATGGTACCCCCCATTATTGTCATGCACAAGGTGTCAGGCGCCACGCAGTGCCTGTCACGTTGTGCATGGCAATGCACAACATGGGCTTTCAGCATTGCAGTGGGTGCTGTTTACAGCACTTCCCACCGCAATGTTGAAGGCAGTGTGGCGGGCGCATCCTAATGCACCTGGCGGGACCGCCGCACCTTCGGCAGTAGGTCCCGTGTTCCATTACGGTGGTAGGTGGACAAAGTCCGCCCGCCATCGTAATAGGCCCTTTTTTTTCCTTATCACAGTAACACTGAAAGTGTTTAGAGACAGACTCCATTAAGTTGGTGAGTACTCTACAACAACATGGCAGGAGACTGAACAAGATGGGCAATTCACCGCTATACAGGCATTGCACCCCCACTTCGGTCAATGGATGTTGTCCAGTTGGTATGTTTTATCCAATATACTTGATATCTAATTTTACCTTTACCACTTTACTGAAGAATGCTGGTAGTAAGCAACATATTAAAAATCAGGGCAGCCCATCCCTCCCAACACAGTTAAATTTACTTTGGGATGGCAGTATCTGGTCCTCCTCATCAAACAATCACAACCCAAATTATGGCGCTGACTGCGAATTAGATAATGTGAAACCAAGCAACATGGAACCAGATGTAATAAGATTTAACAACATGCAGTGCAGCAAAGAAAGTTGCTGCTCTGCTTTGCATGAAATGGAGACAGCATAACTGAACAACATTTACAAAGATATGGCACAGTTCTGCTCTCTCTTAGTTCTGGCACACTTGTGGCTGCCTAACACCAATGTAGGCACCCTTGCGTAATGTCATAAGGGTGCCTGCATTGTGGTGAGGATAGATTTTGTGAAAGAAAAATTACCTTACTGCACCAAAATTATGTAAAATGCAGCACACATGTGAAGTGGAATAAATGAGGAGAAATAAAGATACATCTCCTCATTATGCCAACCTCAGGTAGGTGCACTATTTTGGTGCAAATGCTTGTTAAAAATAGTTTGTAAATATGGGTGTGCATAGAAATATACAGGTTGTTGAATGGGAACGCTCCTATTCCACCCATGTAATGCCTACCTCTGGCAAAGGATAGCTAGGGAGCACTATGTGCTGCATTGTGTTACATTGTTTTAACAAAAACCATGTAAATCTAACTTTGGCTTTGTAGATTTTGTGATGGGGGCTGTTCTAGAAAACTGACGCTATACAGTGCAAAAACGTAGTGAATCTACGCCAGGCTTTTTTTAAATCACAGCTTTAACATGTGGTCACACTGTGAGCTCTTGAGCAATCCTTTTTAAAAAAACACACACACACATATATGTATATATGTATAAATATGCAGTTTACCTTCTGTCCTCTGACCACATCCACCTCGGTGTGAGAGGGTGGGAGCAGGGCCTGCTGTTACTATCATACAAGTTCCTTTGCGTGTAAGAGTCCACACCGGGAAGAAGTCGTCCAGAAGATTAAAGCCTCAAAATAGTTTATAAAGTTCAATGTGTTTCGACCAGGGCTGTCTTACTCAAGAGCAATAACAAATACCACATCATCAAGAGAATAAAAACATACCGTATATATTAATTGTAGTGTTCGATAAATACATGTTATGTGGCAGGCAAAATACGATACTCTCGTTGTACTCAAATTGTTTAGGAAATTAATATGGTAAAATGAAAACAATATAAAAAAGAAATAAATTGAGCCTACTAAATAGGTGCCAATTTCAAGCATTTAAAGATTTCGAGCGTACACTCAACATACCAAGTCTAGAATGGAATCCCTCAGCACAGCACCCTGCAGCCGAAGTCACGTCTGATCTCATAGGGCAAGCTCCATTACATGGTCAGGTTGACCACAATATAAAGAGGCACATTGCCATTTCAGTACACAACCACTGTACTTTGTAGTCTTCTGCGAGGGATCAATAAATTAATATGCAGGTATAACTGGCCAGTGCCTCTAAACAAATGGTACCAACTGGCTCAAAAGTAATAATAAACATTGTTCAATCATTCATGTATAATATTACCATCGACCAGTGGCAAATAAGGTAAAAGAAATACAAAGACATATTAGCCATGTGTCAAAGAAACAGTAAATACATGATTTGAAATGAAAAATGTTCTGCCTGGATTACCACTGATAGGGCCATATGTATCAAGCTAATTAGCATTCGCAAAGGCCGAAATTCTGCGAATTTCGGCCTTTGCGAATGCTAATTAGACAAATGGTATGTATCAAACATGTTTGATCCAAAATAAGGAATAGCAAAATTTGCAATTCCTTATTTTGCGATTGCACTTAAGGAATCGCAAATTTTGCGATTCCTTAAATGCAATGTATCAAACAAAAAATATTTAAAAAATGCCATTAAGGATTCGCAAATTACCACCAACTTCTAGTTGGTGGTAATTTGCGAATTCTTTTCAAAAAGATTTTTTCCAAAAAACAAAAGGTGCCATATGACGCCCATACATGCCCTTAGGGCATGTATGTGCGCCATATGCCCCCAAATGTCTTTTTCAGGGGTGCAGCAGGGTGTTCTTGAGACACCCCTGCACCCTTGAGGAAATTCCTAATTTGCGATTAGCTAATTGCTAATCGCAAATTGCACCTTCATTCCTATGGGCCTCCTGGCCCATAGAAATGAATGGGTAATTTGCGATTAGCAATTTGCTAATCGCAAATTAGGAATGGTAAAGAATCGCTATTTAATAGCGATTTTGTACATACATACCGTTTTGCGAATTCCAAATAGCGATTCCTTAAAATTCGCTATTTGGAATTCGCAAAACGGTAGTATGATACATATGGCCCTTAGTTTTTCCTTTCAACACACAAGAAAAGAAAAAGGAAGAAGAAACGAGTAAAAGGGGGTATGATATGACCCAGCACAACATCCACATACACATTCACATACACATATTGGAAACGAGTGGCATTATGCGCATATGTCAACAAACAAGAAAAGAAAAAGGAAGAAGAAACGAGTGAAAGGGGGTATGATATGACACAGCACAACATCCACATGCCCATATTGGAAACGAGTGGAATTATGTCCAAATGTCAAAAAAAGAAAAGAGATGTATAAAATATCTCATATAGAGCACAGATGCAAATAACAATACAAACATCACAGAATGCAGATTGACCTCTATAGGACATGACTATATTAGGTAATAGAATATTACAACAACTTATTAGGTAATTCCAACATCTACATACACATCCACTCATTCACCAACAGTTCTATATAGTCACTCATGCATGTACTTACTCATCATATGTACTCATACACCTATACATCCTGTTACACACTAATACTCATCCATATAGTTACTCACACACAAATTCACACATGCAAATAAACTATCAAAAAAACATTTACTTGATTATACTGCTATATACACACCACTACACATACTTCTACAGAAACGGAAACATATTTACTCTCTTAAACAATCAATTATAAAAACACATACTCACTAACCCACCCATACACACAATCATCCACCCATACAGTCTTGCACACATGCTGTCTTCAAAATACATACAAATAGTGAGTCACTCATTCATGCATCTGTGCTCTAAGTAATATCCCCCCCGAACCATACAGACACTGATACTGATACTCAAAAAAACAACTAATAACCCATATACACACTCATGTAGCTACTCACCAACCCATGCAGCCGCTTATACACAAAGTGAGACACAGATACAGATATTTAAATATTTAAATATTACTCGCTAATATATGTATTCACTAAGATACATTTAATAAGTCAGTTAACCAATCAATTTTACACAAACAAACCATCCATTTAGACATTTATTTACCCATTTATTCTTCCATTAACCTTTAGATATACATATATACAAAATATTTATTTTTCAGAAAGATACACATTCACTGGATGATGTCATCAGTGATGTCATTTGAGATGCCATCAGTGATGTCATGAGTGATGTCACTGACCATGTCATGATGAGTGATGTAATATGTGACGTCATCAGCAGTGCATTGCACGCGCAAGTTATAGTGAGTCCAACTAACTATAACGCGGGAATTTCAATGGTTTTATGTGAGTAAAATTTCTACCTAACTATAACTGGTGTGAAACCTATGGTTTTTTCAGTGAATTTAATAGGTTTTTTAAATGCTAATTCCTAACTATAACTGGTGTGAAACCTATGGTTTTTTTCAGTGAATAAATATATATATATATATATATATATATATGTATATATATATATATATATATATATATATATATTCACTGAAAAAACCATGGGTTATAGACCATATATAGTTAGGATCAGTGATGTCATCAGTGATGTCATTTGAGATGTCATCAGTGATGTCATCAGTGATGTCACTGACCATGTCATGAATGATGTAATATGTGACATGATCAGCAGTGGATTGCGGGTGCGCGATATATAGTTAGTGCAACTAACTATATATGGAATTTCGATGGTTTTGTGTGAGTAAAATAAGGTTTTGTAAATGCTAATTCCTAACTATATATGGTCTGTAACCCATGGTTTTTTCAGTGAATTTTCAAGGTTTTGTAAATGCTAATTCCTAACTATATATGGTCTATAACCTATGGTTTTTTCAGTGAATTTCAATGGTTTTTTAAAATCTAATATCTATAGCTGTAAAATGTATTCTTCTTTAAATCAAAAAATATATTTTATATGTTTATTAATAATTTTTTTTTTATTATTATGTTTTGGTTCGCTCCCGGTTCGCGAACCGGGTAGCTTCCCGTTAGCTCAATTTGGTGCCGCGACTCGGTACGCGAACCGGTAAACGATCCGTTTGCGCAACTGCCGCGTTAGAAATCAACATCGTGACGCATCGCGGAAGTGCGACGTATCGCGTTCTCGCGTAATGCGTCTTGTGACGCGCCGCATTAGCGCACCCGAAAGTGCTCCGGTACGCGAACCGAGGCGCGAAGCGCAGCTCCCCGGAAGCGATCGGGGGCGCGTTGCGTAGGCGCGACGTATCGCGTTGCCGCGTAATGCGTCTTATGACGCGCCGCGTTAGCGCACCCGGAAGTGCTCCGGTACGCGAACCGAGGCGCGAAGCGCAGCTCCCCGGAAGCGATCCGGGGCGCGGCCCGCAGCGCGTAACGTAAGCGTAACAGGTCATGTGACTTGTTAATAAAACTTTTCATTGGTTCATTTCACTTTTGGTTTCCTAATGATGTAAGGCTAGGTCATGTGACCTAAAAATAACACTTTTCATTGGTTTAGAACTATTTTTTTTCCCAAAATGATGAAAGCCCCCACCTTTTTTCTCACTCTGACTTTCAACTTTGTGAAAGGAAGACCTATTTTGCTGAGTAGAAAATGGCTTCAGTAGTAGCTGCAGCTGGTGCACCCCCACCACCACCACCACCACCAAGGAAGAGAGGACCACCTCCACAGTTCCTTCCCAACACAGAGGAGGAAGAGGACCAAGAAGAGGAAGAGGAAGTACAGCCAAGCCAGTTTTTTGAGGAGCCCCGGATATCTCACCACAAAAATAGTTTTATTTGGCAGTTTTTTTCTTTTCCTGAAGGACAAAAAAAAGTGAATGCTCGCTATGTGACATGCCTCATATGCAAAGAAGATTTATCTAGAGGCACAGATAAAAGTATAGTTACGGCAACTATACTATGCATCGTCATATGCAGAGGTGGCATCCACTAAATTACAGCAGGGCAGAGATGCGTGACCTCCAAGACAACCCCCCAACTCCTGTGGCCAGGACATCGGCACAGGTAACTCTGTCGGGGCCAGAGGCACGGGAAACAGTGCCAAACATTCAAGAAAATGTTGTGCACATGAAAATAGTGTGTATCTATTGTGGTAGCCTACTCTCATGTGCCAATATGAGTATTAATTTGATAAACAGAGCATATGAAAACCACAAGTGCTCAAAACGCCCCAAAAAATAATTTTTTTTTGCTCCTGTTGAGCCCTTTCTGATTTCTGTTTTTCGTTGTTTCCCCCCAAAAAACCCCCAAAAAACATAAAATTGTTCAAAAAACACAAAAAAACACAAAAAAATCAGAAAAATAAAAAAAAATATAAAACAACAAAAACATTAAAAAAAAGTTCTTTTCAGAACTACCTCCCCTTTATAAAAAAATTGCTAGAATGTTTAGCACTCTGGCAACCTCTATTTCTTTTGGTTCGCTTCCCGGTTCGCTCCCCGGTACGCGAACCGGGAGCGAACCCAAAAATTTTTTTTTTTAAAAAGAAGAGTAAGTATAAGGGAAGTAAACAGAGAGTAATGTTAAAAGAAAGACAGCTATAGGGACTAAACCAGAGATACTGTTTAATAGATCTATTTACCGAAGAAAAGATGGAAGAGGGTATAATTGTGAAAAACAAAATAGATAAGGAAGTGAAAGAAAAAAAGGAGAGTAGAAGAATAACAAAGAAGAGTTTCATAGAGAATATGAGTGAATGTTCAAAATAAGATTAAAACATGTGGAATAACAGAGAGAAAAAACAGAAAGCAGAAAAGAAGAAGTAACAGAAAAGGAATAATTTAAACAGCAAAGAAATGTAAATAACATAGGGGCATATTATCAACATAGGCAATAAAAGTTTTGCAGCTTTTATCGGCAGAAATGTGTCGCTAAAGCCGCTTTTGCGGCAGAAAACTGCCGCTAAAACCGCTTTTGCAGCAGTTTTCTGCCGATAAAAACAGCAATAATTTTATTGGCTGTGTTCATAATATGCCCCTTAGTGTGCTTCAACTACACAGAGAAAGCATAATGAACAAGTAGTGAAAGAGTGATCAGTCAGAGACAGTGAGAGTAATAGAGACGGAGTGAGTGAACAAGAGTGAGGAACTATGAGAAGAGAGGGACTGAGAAAAGGAGTGGAAGGAGTAGAGTAAGTAAGTAAGTAATAGATAAAGGAATGAGGGAAGTAGCAAAGGCAGGAAAGTGAGGGTTAAAGAAATGAAGCAGTGGAAATGTCTTTAATTAAAATGGGAAAAATAACATCAAAGGGACTCAAATGCCTTTTAAATATACCCCAAGCAACCTATGAAACTCTAGCACTACATATCAAGAAACCTAATTGATTTCAAAAATCCTTTTTAAACATATCATCTAAATCAATTATATACCTACATTCAAGGGGAATTGACTTAAAATGGCCTAAGACACATGAAAGCGTTTTTTTAAGGCCCTTGCACCATTTTTGGGTCGTTTTTAACATGGCTATGTAAGTCAAATAATCAAGATCTAAATTTGCCAAGCACAGATGGGGGCGTATTTACAAGGACCTTGCACCACAGGGAAAGGTCTTAAATTAAAATGGGAAAAATAACATCAGAGAGACTCAAAGGCCTTATAAATATGCCCCAAGCAACCTATGAAGCTCTAGCAGTTCATATCAAGAAACCTAATTGTTTTCAAAAATCGTTTTTAAACACATCATCTAAATCAATTATATACCTACATTCAAGGGAAAATGACTTAAAATGGCCTAAGACACATGAAAGTGTTTTTTTTTAAGGCCCTTGCAACATTTTTGGGTCACTTTTAACATGGCTATGTTAGTCAAAGAATTAAAATCTAAATTTGCCAAGCACAGATGGGGGCGTATTTACAAGGACCTTGCACCACAGGGAAAGGTCTTAAATTAAAATGGGAAAAATAACATCAGAGAGACTCAAAGGCCTTATAAATATGCCCCAAGCAACCTATGAAGCTCTAGCAGTACATATCAAGAAACCTAATTGTTTTCAAAAATCGTTTTTAAACACATCATCTAAATCAATTATATACCTACATTCAAGGGAAAATGACTTAAAATGGCCTAAGACACATGAAAGCGTTTTTTTAAGGCCCTTGCAACATTTTTGGGTCACTTTTAACATGGCTATGTTAGTCAAAGAATGAAAATCTAAATTTGCCAAGCATAGATGGGGGCATATTTACAAGGACCTTGCACCACGGGGAAAGGTCTTAAATTAAAATGGGAAAAATTACATCAAAGGAACTCAAAAGCCTTGAAAATATGCCCCAAGCAACCTATGAAACTCTAGCAGTACATATCAAGAAACCTAATTGATTTCAAAAACGTTTTTAAACACATCTTGTAAAGCAATTATATTCATACATTCATGGGGAAGTGAGTTAAAATACCCTAAGACACATGAAAGCATTTTTGTAAGACCCTTGCACTTTTTTTGCGTCGCTTTTAACATGGCTATGTAACACAAAGAAACAAAATCTATTTGTAAAACACTTGACACAAAGCAACATTTTAAATACACAACTTTCTTCATAATTTTCTCCCTAAACCATACTATTCTCTATCTAAATTAAATGAATCTTTTCTCACCTTAGCAAATACTTTATGAGTTTCAAAACAGTCTCAGAAACACACCAAATTGTCTTTAGCAGAG
This sequence comes from Lissotriton helveticus, assembly GCF_964261635.1. Lineage (NCBI taxonomy): Eukaryota > Metazoa > Chordata > Amphibia > Caudata > Salamandridae > Lissotriton > Lissotriton helveticus. The sequence goes on along the minus strand of NC_136071.1, from coordinate 999,002,520 downwards.
CAAAAGGTATGCACTCCAGAGTCTGCAGCTATAAAAAGCACAGACAAGCTGTAATTCATCACACATATCTCTCATGTCACCCAATCAAAACTCTTCCCTCACTTTTTTCAAATCAACACCCTTCCCCCCTCTGGCCTTTCTGCCTTTTTTACATAGCAACCACCTCCTGAAAGACCTCTCATGTTTGCAAGTTCACACAACAATGTTTCAATTGAACTCTGAACTCTCAGTACACCTGCATATCCAGTGCAATCTTTCATAAAATGATTTTTTTTTGACCATTCAAATGACATCTTTCAAAGAACTCATCCATGCACCCTAACTTTCTGTTTTCAGCAATCAAAATCCACCAATTACTGCTACTGCTTCATTAACACAGAAACTCCACAGTTTTTTTCATTTTAAACTCTTATTTTTTCAACTCCCATTTCATTGCCACACTTCATCTGACTGCAGCAGAACCTCCTCTCACCATGTTTTCTGTCTGGATTGTTGGACATAGTTATATCCACTGGGCTCAAAGGTTTGCTGATAACAGAAATTTACCTAACCTCAATTTACAAAATGTGGAAATCAAGTGGATTGCCCACAGAGGATTAAAATGTCACCAATTGATACCATTGGTGAAAACCTTTTTGCATTTGCCAAAACCTGACCTGTTAATTGTGCACTGTGGAGGAAATGACTTGGGCACTTTGACTGGGGTAGGTCTGGAAATGCTTTTAAGGGACACCTTTGAGCAATTGATGGCACTTTTTCCTCAAACTGCCTTGGTATATTCAAATATATGCCAAAGGCAGAAATGGAGGTGGTCAAACCAATTTTGTCCACAAATTGAGAAATCGAGGAAGCATGTAAATAAGTCTGTTTCAGCTTACATGAGAGACCATGGAATGGGTTCCATCTACAACAATAACTTGCGTTACTACATGCAAGATATCTACAGAGGAGATGGAGTTCACTTCTCAGATGAGGGGAACAGAATTTTCATCCTCAATTTAAGACTGTGCATTGGTACCTACTTGTAGGTACCTACATCAGCCACAGGACCCAAAAGCTCTTTTCAGAGCTACCCTACATCTGATCACTCACAATTATTATTTTACTCTAACTTTTTTCACTAATTTTCACCAAAGTACGCTCCCCGGAGCGCTACCCGGTACGCGCACCGGACGCTAACCGTGCGAAATGTTTTTAAAAAATTGTTTTTTTTCGCACATATGGGCCTCCTCAGCCACCCTCAGAAAACCTAGGGGGTCAAGATACGTCTACCGTGCCCCCTTCCACCCATTCTGAACATTATTTGCCCTCCATCTTGTATCTTAATTCGACCGAAACACAAAATGGTGGACTCCCGTAACGCTGCCGGTTCGCGTACCGGGGCGCTCACCGGGAAGCGCTCCATTAAAAAAGGTGGGAAAGTAATTTACAGAAGAAACCCTGGAGACAATGTCACCAAATATAGATTAACTCATACTACATACCAATCCCTACCATTTTCACAAATTTGGTTGGAATTCCATTTAGCCATTTAGCCTGTAGACCTCTCTAAATACCCTGAGGTAAATTACTTCACAAAACACATATGAAGTGTTGGAATTGACAACCAATTAAAATGTTACTTTCATTTTCTACTTTTTTTACCTGACATTTGATTGGTTATGTACCTGAATATATATAAAAAAAGAGAGAGAAACACAGCCATTTTGACTACTACTTCCTGAACTACATTGCAAGATCATTTTCACTCACAACTTAAACTTGTTTTTAAAAGGTAAGATATTATTTTATAAATTTGAAAACATTTTCAGATAGTTATATACTATCCCTCTGTAAGAGTTAGACATTGAGAAAGGCTTGTTTACTATAATTATGGATTGATTTAGGTTTCTGTGGTATAATTATGAATTTACATAGGCTTTTTCACAGGCACTTTTTAATAGTACTACTTCATGCCTCAAAAGTACCTGTCTGAACTTAAACCCAACAGTGCCCTATCTCTACTGATATATTTATTTTTTATTGAAATTTCAGCACAAAAATGCAAGGAGAACAGAACGTTTCCTTTGAAATTGTCCTAGACATGAACAATGAGGAAATTATTATTATTTTTTTTTTATTTATTTTTTTTTTTGTTCAAAAACCTTTATTGGAGTAAGCATAGAAAAGTACAAGAATGGGCCTACAACCTCACGGGCTGGCCGCTAATAGTAAGGCACAATGCATGAAATAAAAATGTACACCCGTGGTCGGCAAAGCTCAAGCACAAAGCATTACTCAACAGATATCACAGAGTAATTTAAATTTGTATTTTACAAAAAGAAAAACAAACACTAAAAGGCGAATACACGGTAAGTCAGGTCAGCCCAAAGAACAGAGGGGATGGTCCACGATCAGAAGAACACACCCAGAACCCTGGGGCTCCAACCAAGTCGGGAGGGGGAGGGGAGCAGCGGGGAGAACCGGAAATATAAGAAACAGTATGGAAGGGTTCCGGGAACGCTCGCCTAGGGAGACAGGATAATCTCAGCAGTGCTTACGGGGGGAGGGGTACAAATACCCCCACGATAATCATTCCACTGGCCCCAAATCTTTGTCCACGCCCTGGGCCTGCCCCTGGCCACATACACCGTCTTCTCACGAAACATGGACCAGTCCATGTTGTCCTCCCACTTCGAGACCTCAGGGGGCCTGGAAGCTCCCCAGAGTTGCGCAACATCCCGCTTCGCAATCATGTAACCCAGGGTAGCCCATCTGGTCTGGGCCACCGAGTAGTCAGTGGGCTCCCACACATTCAACAAACATCGTCGAGGCTCCGGCCGCAGGGCCACACCAGTCACATCAGTCATCACCTCAAGCACAGCAGTCCAGTAAGCCGCTACAGCCGGGCACTCCCAAAGGATATGTAAAAAGGTCGCACTCGAACCACAACCACGCTTGCAGAGCCCATCCGAAGAAAAGCCCATCGTCACCAGCCGCGGACCCGTAACATATACTCGATGAAGGATCTTGAGTTGAACCAAACGGAGACGGGCAGGAATGGCCACCTCCTTGGGAGAAGAGAGTGCCGACTGCCAATCCTCGTCGTCCAGTTCCAACCCATCGCCGACCCAAGCCTCCCGAAGTCGGACTAATAAGTCCGCCCGATTATTGATCAATTTTTTATAAATCAGAGAAATAGTGCTATCAGGAAGATACCCATCAAGGACACGATCCTCGAGGGGGGAAGACTCAGGCGGGGCCTCATCAGGAACCAAAACTGAGGCGAGGGCGTGCCGGACCTGCAGATAGCGAAAAAATTCCCTCCCACTCAAACCATATTCCGCCTGGAGGGCCTGGAACGACTTCACACAACCGTTCGAGCACACATCACCCACCTTACAAATCCCAATCACATCCCAGCGGTCGAAACCCTTGGTAGACCAGAGACCGCCCAAACGTTCCGAAGCATAAAGCGGCGTCGCCAACGTCAGTCGATCCTCCCATCCCAAACTAACATTCGCGGCTCGCCATACAGTTACTGCAATCTTGGACGGGCCCACAAGATGGCGCCCGACCGATCGAGAATAAAGCGCTCTATTAAAGTCCCCACCCGGAAGCTGGAGTCTATCCATTTCGAATGCAGGATTACGATCCGGGGAAAACATCATGTGATTAATGGCGGACAACTGAGAAGCCCAGTAATATCGCTTGATATCGGGGAGCGCCATGCCCCCGTCATACCAAGGGATGGTAAGCTTTGCGAGTGCAATACGCGGACGCCCATCCCAAATCAATTGCCGTTGAAGACTCTCAATCTCTCGGAAATAAGTCGCAGGGATAGCATCATAGGAGTTTTGGAGCGCGTAAAGGAAACGCGGCAAGGACATCATTTTAAACAGGGCCGCCCTGCCCAGAGGAGACAAAGGAAGCTTACGCCAACGGGCCACATCCAAGCGCAATCTAAGCAACGGTGGGAGGAGATTATGCTCAAAGCGGAGCGACGGATCCAACGTAATAAAAATCCCTAAATACTTGAAACCCGACTGGACCACCTGAATAGGAAGTCTGCTCGGCAAGGGGGGCAAAACACCCGAAAGAACATACACACAGGACTTGGTCCAATTAATAACAAGGCCCGAGTTGGCACCAAAGGAAGCAAGAACGTCAAAGAGAACAGACAGAGATTTACGGGGGGAGGTGAGATATAAAAGAATATCGTCCGCGTAAAGAGAAACGCGGTCCTCAAAGTCCGGAGACCAGCGAATCCCCTTGAGGGAAGGTTCCCACCGAAGCCAAGCCGCCAATGGTTCCAAGGCAAGAGCGAACAGTAACGGAGACAAGGGGCATCCCTGACGGGTACCCCTACCAAGGGTGAAAGGAGCCGAGACCCTACCATTTACAACTACCTGCGCCAGAGGTTCGGCGTATAGTAACTGGACCCAACCAATAAACTCAGGGCCAAAACCAAATTTTTCAAGAGCCGCCCAAAGATAGGGCCACTCCACCGTGTCGAAGGCCATGGATGCATCCAACGATGCCAAAATGGCCGGCTCCGTCAGATGCCCCGCCCTCGCAACCGCGCCGTGAAGACGACGCAGGTTCAGTGCCGTGTTGCGGTGTGGGATAAAGCCAGATTGATCCGGATGGACCAAGCCACTAATGACCGTCAAGAGACGGGATGCCAGGAGTTTCGCCAATACCTTGGGTTCAACATTTAGGAGGGATATTGGCCTATAGGAGGAACAAAGATCACGCGGTTTACCATCCTTGGGGATGACAACTATCGTGGCCAGTCGCTGATCATACGGAAGAATACCCCGTTCCCGGGACTCCAGAAACATGGCGCGAAGATACGGAGCCACCCTGTCGGGACGCAACTTGTACAATTCGATTGGCAACCCGTTCGGGCCCAATGCTTTGCCCGAACGGAGGGAGCGGATGGCAGTAGCTATCTCATCAACTGTAAAGGGGGAGTCCAACGCCACACGGTCTAAATCGGAAACACTGGGCAGGGCGATATCACGCAACAGAAGGCGAGAGTCAGCCACATCCCTCATAGACACAGGGGTATACACCACACGGAAGTACTCTGCAAATCGGTCAACAATTCCAAGCGGGTCGGTCACACTCACACCACACGCAGACTGAATCACGGGCACCACACGGTTAGCTCTCTCCTTCTTATCCAACCATGCCAGCAATTTCCCCGCTTTGTCACCCACATCATACAAACGGCCCTGCTGCTCCCGAAACATCACTTTGGCAGCATCTGTGACCACAGACTTATAAGCAAATTGTTTCAGACCCAGGGCATGGAGCTTCTCAGACGTGACACCAGATTCCAAATCCTCCTCCAATGCAGAAATCTCTCCCTCAAGATCCACCACCTCTCTATTCCTCGCCCTCTTAGCCTCAACAATAAGGGAGAGGGCCTGCCCACGAATCACTGTCTTAAAGGCCTCCCATAGGGATACAGCCGAGGAGACCGACCCCTCGTTATCCAGAAAATACGCGTCCAAAGACCGAAGCAAAAGGCTGCGGGTCTCGGGGGAAGTAAGGTACCACGGATTAATGGGGGCCACCCGGCCCACTGCCTCCACCCCAACCTCAAAACAAAGCCAGAGCGGAGAGTGGTCAGAGATACCCCTGGGCAAGTGCACAATCTCACGCACCGCTGGGGACTGAGCCGCAGGCATCAGGAAATAATCCAGCCGGGACAGACTCCCATGGGCCCCAGAGTGAAAAGTGTACTGAAGCTGAGTAGGATGCAAAAGCCTCCAGCAATCCACCAAGCCAAAGGTATCCAAAAATCCACCCAACCACTGCTGAGCCGCCGGAGTATCCCTAGGGGGGTGGCGATCGTGGAGGCCGGAGATTACAGAATTAAAATCACCCGCCAGAAAGAGTGTACTATCAGGGAGGTCCAACAAGACACGGCCCAAATCTGAAAAGGTAGAAGTCTGCAAGCCGGGGGGCACATAAACAGTTAATAGGGAAAGGGCACGGCCTTCATACCGACCCACAAGGACAGCATACCGCCCCCGGTCATCCTGGATCACATCATCGATAGCCAGGGGGAGGGAAGCCCGAATAAGGATACCCACACCCCTGGAACCCGAAGTAAACCCTGAATGTGCTACGAGGCGATAGCCCCACCTATTCATTGCATGACAAACATTGCCTATCAAATGAGTCTCCTGCAGGAAAACAATATCAGGGGATAAACGTTGTATACATTTCAACACCACACTTTGTTTGATACGATCTCCCAGACCATTAACGTTCCACAAAACAAATCTCAACCCGCTACCCCCCATCCCACCCGACAAAGCCCAAACCCCCCACCAATGAGCATGACCGCAAAAACAAAGTCAAATACAGGAGAAAGTCGCCTTGAACATAGAACACACAAACAACAAACTTCCCAACCACCCACCCCCCAACTAAGAAGAATACACCCCCCACCCTGCACCCCTGCAAAAAGCTAAAAAGCCACCCCAACCTGCAGTGTGCCTGTCGCCCAAAAACCCCTATTCTACACAAAGACCCCGGAGGAGGAAAGGCTCCGTCCCACCCGCCCCCCGCTCGAACCAATGACGAGAAAAGAACATACAGCAAAACACATATGAGGTAGAGGAACATAGGCGTACATCCCTGGAGAAGTTATACCAAACAAGGCATCAGTCAAAGACGAATATTCAGCTCTCTACACCACCTTCAGCACCGCCCGGGTGGGCTTCGGACTCAGTCTCAGGAGGTCGGTTAGGCAGGGAGTCTAGCCAGTCATTCACCGCATCTGGCCGATCAAAGAAGAAAGTTCGATCATTATACTCAACCCGCAGCCTGGTCGGAAAGAGCATTGCGTAACGCATCCCCATGTCCCTAAGACGCTTCTTGGCACCACGAAATCCCATACGCTGCTTCTGGACCTGTTGGGAAAAGTCCGGATAAAAGTTCACCGTGGCATTCTCAAAGGCCACCGGGCCCTTCACCCACGAGGCCTGCAGGATAGCGTCCCGATCTCTGTAGTGGAAAAGCTTCGCAACAATAGGTCTCGGCGGGGCGCCTGGCTTGCCCTGGCCCCCGGGAACACGATGTGCGCGCTCCACTGTGAAAAATTTACTAAGGCCAGACGAAGAAAGGTGGTTCTGGATCAGGTCTTCCACCAGGAGATCAACAGAGTGGGGTTCTGGATTCTCCGGCACACCAACCACGCGAACATTACAGCGACGTGCCCTGTTCTCAAAATCCTCCAAGCGCCGGGTCATGAAATCGTTCACCCTACGGAGATTGCCAATCTCCGTCTGTATATCAGAGACGTCAGTCGTGAGGCTGGATGATTTGATATCCAACGACTTCACCTTTTCGTTCGTCTTGGAGAGATCGGCCCGAATCAAATTCACCTCAATCGCCACAGTGTCAAGTTTGTGGGCCAAGGTTTCGTACTGTTGGCCTATGGATTCCCTCATGCCAGAAATGGCGCCCATGATGTCCTGCAAGGAGGGCTCCGTCGACGCATCCACGACTTGGTCAGATGCAATGGGACCGGGCAGAGCAGCTCCGGGGGACCCCTTAGAGTGGGTATAACGATCCATAACGTTGGATTGAACCGGTCCCCCGCGCAGAGGTGTCTTCGTCTTGCGCGTCTCTCGGTCCCCTCTGCCCGCCATTTTGAAGATGCGTCACAAGGAAAGGCACCAGGGTCGACGGACCGGGCACCAAAAATGGAGGCCCCGGGACCAAAGGATCACAAGAGGGGTAGCACTAGGATAGAGGCAGCCAACACAAGGAACAGTTCAGCCAAGGGCCCGACAACCTACGCGGGTCCTGACCGCAGCTCTGGTCCGACCCTCTCACCAACGTCCCAGTCTGAGGCAGAATCGAAACCGAAACTTAAGAAGGGGACCCACAAGGCCAATCCCCCTGCCGTTGTTGTTCAACTCCAAGACGGCCACCGAACCTCACCCAGTCCCGGGCGCACTTCGAGGGCGGAGCCCAAAAGTTCAATTGAACATAATTCAGTCGGCCGATGTCCAAATCAGGTTCTGAAAAGTCCAGGTAGATCAGCCCAACGTCCTCTATAGAAATCCTCGCAAGAAATCAGGATGAAAGCAGGATATTAAGCCGGGAGCGGCGGGGGTCCGGAGAGCGCTGTGCTCACGCGGCCATCTCGGATGCCCGCCAAGCTCCTCCCCTAATGAGGAAATAATTGAACCCATTGACTTGGAATTCATGGATGAATCACGAGACCATGAACTTCTACAATGTGTAGAATCTGTGGATTGTTTACTTCATTATGATGACGGTCAAATGTGGGAAGTTATGTTCACTCAACAAGAGGACATATCGGACAGTCAAATGTTAGACGTTCTATTAAATTTTGAAAAACAATCCGAAAAATAAAATTATATTTTATAATTAAAAAATTGTTTGAGTCTTTAATCATTTTTATATGTAATTCATAAACTAGTACCAAATTGATTATAATGTAAAGTCAGACGTATAGTATACTGTGCACAATTCCAAAAATACATTTATATTTAATAATCATTAATACTGCTACTTAAATAAAAAAAATAAACCAACAAAAAGAACAATCAATAAACATACAATATTTCAAAATATCATAGTCTATCATTCTTTTTTCCTTATAGTACGCTCCCCGGACCGCTTCCCGGTGCGCGTACCGGGCGCTTCCCACGCAAAAAAAAACAATTTTTATTTATTTTTTTTTGCCCCGCGGGGCCCTTTTAAAGCCTCCACATCTAACCTAGGGGGTCAGGGAGGATCTACTATGCCCCCTTATGGTAATTTCCCCCTTTGTTTTGGCCTCCTCTTGCCTCTCGATCATACCGAGAGACAAGATGGCGGCCGCTCCGGACTGTTTAGAATGTTGACAGACACCGGAGAGCCAATCAGCTTCGCTTCGCAAAGTTCCGTTACGCGTCAGGTACGCGAACCGGGGCGCTGCCCGGAGCGCGCTTACAGATATATATATTTTTTGGAACGTTAATTTCTCAAAATCCACTGGAGCACATCTATTGAGACATAGCAAAGGCACATCGGGCTACCAGTCCCTACAATTTTGCCAAGTTTCGTGCAAATCCATTCAGCCGTTCGGGCTAAAAGTGAGGCCAACCGCCCTATGGAAATTAACATGGGAAAAACGCGTTTTGGGACCCCCTTTTTTCTCGGCCCCCCCTTGACGACCTCCCCCCAAAATTTGAGTGGCTAGTCAGAAACAAAATGTTCAATTTTCCTGAAAATTTCAGCCAATTCCGTCCACAAACGCCAAAGTTATTAGACATAGAATTTTCAAAAATCCCATAGAGAAAAAATCCTAACTATATATACCTACTGGCGACCGCCAGTAGGTAATATATATATATATATATATATATATATATATATTAAATTTCTATGGCAAAATGAAACCCTTGTCATTGGGCTATAGTTGGGCTACATCTGGCTGATATTTGGGCTACATTTGGGCTCTTTTGTCTCTGGTGGCCATCTTGGGAGACTGCATATCAGAATTTTTTTAATGAAATATAAGAGGATTTGAGAAGTCACTCAAAATGTGCCCTAATTTTTCTTTCTTCAGCACTAATCATAATTTCTATGGCAAAATGAACCCCCTCATTTTGTTCCTTTGCAAATTAAATGTTTTAAGTGTTAACACTTTATTCCAATCAAGATGACTTCAGGTGTGCCATACTTTTGTCATAAGTAAGACTGTTAGCGCTCTAGTTGTTCTTTAGAACACTCTGGGACATTCTGTCATTGGGCTATAGTTGGGCTACATCTGGCTGATATTTGGGCTACATTTGGTTTTTTTTGTCTCTGGTGGCCATCTTTGGGCTACATTGGGCTACATTGGGCTACATTGAGCTACATTTGGGCTCTAACATATATATAGCCCAATGTAGCCCAATATATATTTTTTCAAAGTTCATTTTCGTAAAAAACACTGGAGCATATATCTTGAGACATAGCAAAGGCACATCGGGGTACCAGTCCCTACAATTTTGCCAAGTTTGGTGGAAATCCATTCAGCCGTTCAGGCTAAAAGTGAGTCCAACCGCCCTATGGAAATTTACATGGGGAAAACATGTTTTGGGACCCCCCTTTTATCTCGGCCCCCGCTTGACGGATCCCCCCGAAACTTTCAGGGAAGGAGCGGAGCGCAGCGAGGCAAAGTAAGGAAAATTACAGGCAGATCCCTCATTCGGCGCCAAAGTTATTCCCAATAGAATGTTGCGGATTTCCTATGGAAAACGATCCTAACTATAACTACCTACTGGCGACCGCCAGTAGGTAATATATACATATATATATATATATATATCAATATATATATATATATATTACCTACTGGCGGTCGCCAGTAGGTATATATAGTTAGGATTTTTTCCCTATGGGATTTTTGAAAATTCTATGTCTAATAACTTTGGCGTTTGTGGACGGAATTGGCTGAAATTTTCAGGAAAATGGCACATTTTGTTTCTGAGCAGCCCCTGAAAATTTTGGGGGGTTTCGTCAAGGGGGGGCCGAGAAAAAAGGGGGGTCCCAAAACGCGTTTTTCCCATGTTAATTTCCATAGGGCGGTTGGCCTCACTTTTAGCCCGAACGGCTGAATGGATTTGCACGAAACTTGGCAAAATTGTAGGGACTGGTAGCCCGATGTGCCTTTTGTAGGTCTCAATATATGTGCTCCAGTGGATTTTGAGAAATTAACGTTTAAAAAAAGATATATATCTGTAACAGCGGACTGGGCAGCGCCCCAGGACGCGTACTTTTCGCGCAACGGAGCTTTGTGAAGCGAAGCTGATTGGTTCTCCGGCGTCTGTCAACATTCCAAACAGTCCGTAGCGGCCGCCATCTTGTCTCTCGGTAGGATCGAGAGACAAGAGGAGGCGAAAGCGAAGGGGCAAATGACCATAAGGGGGAATAGTAGATCCTCGCTGACCCCCTAGGTTTGATGTGGAGGTTTTAAAAGGGCCCCGCGGGGCAAAAAAAAAAAATAATAATAATAATCGAACGGCTGAATGGATTTGCACGAAACTTGGTAAAATATTAGGGACTGGTAGCCCGATGTGCCTTTGCTAGGTCTCAATATATGTGCTCCAGTGGATTTTGAGAAATTAACGTTCAAAAAAAGATATATATCTGTAACAGCGCTCCGCTTCGCGTACTTTTCGCGTTACGGAGCTTTGCGAAGCTGATTGGTTCTCCGGCGTCTGTCAACATTCCAAACAGTCCGTAGCGGCCGCCATCTTGTCTCTCGGTAGGATTGAGAGACAAGAGGAGGCCAAAGCGAAGGGGGAAATGACCATAAGGGGGCATAGTAGATCCTTCCTGACCTCTTAGGTTTGATGTACCATTTTGCCAAGTTTGGTGTAATTCCGTTCAGCCATTCAGGCTGTAGACGTATGTAAATGTCCTATGGAAAATTGCATGGGGAAAACACATTTGAAAGTGTTGAAATTTAGAACCAATTAAAATGTTACTTTGGTTTTGTATTTGTGTGTGATGAAAGTTAATTGGTTATGTATATATGTCAAATGAGAGGAAACCACAGCCATTTTGTGATACTACTGTCTGAGGTACATTTGTGAGGAATTTTTGGTGGTGAATTTCTGGTGTTTGATTTACACAGTACTAACACTTTTCCTACGTTTGAAAAGGTGAGTTGTTAATTTGTAAGGGGAACTATGTTGTACACTTGAAGATAATTTGAAAAATGTTTTCTGTTATTTATTTGCAGTCCTTCTGTTATACTAAATACTTGATAAAGTTAGTTTTATATTATGTATTACTAAAAACGATAAATGAAAGTGATTATTTTTTTCTGCAATTTACAGCAAGCAATTTCAAAATAAAATGGCTCACAATGAAGAGACCGTGGCAATTTCTTTTGAATTGTCCACTACATTGATTGAAATTGAGAGCACCAATAATGAAACATTGTCACAAGGAGGACATGACTTGTATGATTCCATTAGATTGATTGAAATGGACAGCACCAAGAATGAAATATTGTCACAAGGAGATGACTTGAATGATTCCACTACGTTGATTGAAATTGAGAGCAGCAATAATGAAATATTGTCACAAGGAGGAGATGACTTGTATGATTCCATTAGATTGATTGAAATGGACAGCACCAATAATGAAATATTGTCACAAGGAGGAGATGACTTGAATGATTCCACTACATTGATTGAAATTGAGAGCACCAATAATGAAATATTGTCACGAGGAGATGACTTGAATGATTCCACTACATTGATTGAAATTGACAGCACCAATAATGAAATATTGTCAGAAGGAGGAGATGACTTGAATGATTTTTTTGATCAATCTCTTGATGGCGAATTTATCGAGTGTTTGGAGACGATAGAGTTACAAGAATCATTATTGCAGACTTTTCATGAGGACATTGCTGATGAGGACATGTTACTAGTTCTTTCAAATTTAGAAAATTCTGAAGAATAAATTTATATTTAGAAATCAAAAATTGTTTGAGACATTATTCATTTTTATTTTTAATTTATGAGGTTGTAGCGAAGTGATTGTAGTATAAAATGAGACTTATAGTATAGAGTGCAACATTTTTATGTTACATGGTAAGTTTACTCATATTTACTTCCCTTCTGCCACTATATTATCTCCAATGTGTATTTGACATCTCTTCTTCATCTCCGGCCTCCTTTCTCTCACTGTGTGTCTCCGATGCATCTTATCGGTGCTATTTTGTGTAATTACAGAAGAGAGTAAAATAAAATAGTTCGGAACGTGAAAAGGGGGCAAAGTAGAGTACTCCTCACCCCCTAGGCCTTTTTAGGCGGTCCCAAAAGGATCAGTTTCTGCTTTCCTGAGAGATTATGGTATGAGTTCCATATACCACAATAACTTGCATTACAACATGCAAGATATCTATCTCCTATTACCAACTTTTGGAGATATTCGCGCTAAGCGCGAATATCTCCAAAAAGTAACACCTGCCCTGAGCAGTTCTTAGCCATGTTATCCAATGGGAGGTGGATAACATGGCTAAGAGCATTAGCTCGGTAATGTATGAATATCGCTGAGTTTTTAGCGATATTCATGCATTGCGGCCGTTTATTATCGCATTTGTGATAAACCTTGATAATAGCAAGGTTTATCTTTGATAATTTCTGACGATGCTTAGCGGTAAAAAATTCGTTGGTAAGCATCGTTAGCGATAAATATCGCTTAACTTTGGTAATATGCCCCAACGTCTGTTAACGTTCGATTCGAAGGAAATGAGGAAGTGTTGAAAAACATTGTCTGCGCCATCTTGCCTTTTTTGAAATGCCACACTTTTGTCGTGCACGGCAGCCATTTTAGATGTCTTGACCAGACCCACTCTCTGCACGCTGTCGATTCGTAGCATGGCTCCTCACCCTCGCAAGCATCTTCCCCAGGCACTGCTCACCCCCGCTCTCTGTCTTATGCATGGGCAATAAACCTCCCCCCATCTGCGCTGCTCTTCCCTGAGAATCACACTCTGTGCCCGCCCGACACCTCCCTTTCGCCCTATTCACTACCGCACCCTCTGACACTCCTCTTCCTCTGTGTCCAATTGTCCAGGCTATCAGCTAGCCCTGCAGATGTAGTTTATGGCCTCAGCTGTAAAGAATCACCCCTCTTCAAAGGAGTTATAGTAGATCAAGGCCCACACCCGATGAGATCCGTCACACCACACGTGTTCCTACTATCTGAAAACTATCCTGTATTGTGATTGGGGAGGGGATCGAGCCTGAAGCGGAAGATTCCAGGAATGACTCTTTGTACATCAAAGTTTTTACAATTATGTCTCACATTAAAAATATATAGCACTCCAACAAAGTAGTAGGAATATAAAACTTTAATAACATATAAATATATACAACAAAACAAAAACAGTAAAAACATTTAAACAACGAAGAGACCGTGGCAATTTCTTTTGAATTATCCAAAAGATTTATTGAAATTGACAGCACCAATAATGAAATATTCTTGTCAGTAGCGGTCTGTTGTGCGAATAGTTCCAAGGCAGCAGAACGCGCTGAAATCTAGATGGCACTAAAGTGATGTCTAGCAAGTTGCCGCCCAGCACATAACGGCGTGGGGCGCCGCGGGGGTGAGTGAGTCCAGTAGGCACCACAGCTATTCTTACCGGCATTGCAGAATTACTGCTGGGGACAATGCCTGTGCTGTAGCAGGGTCACAGCAGAAACAAAAAGGATTCTGTTGAAGATGTTGTTGGTTTTCAATTTGAAAACAGTTCTGGTGTCAACTGCTATGCTAATGTAGTGGTTAATGTTTTGTTTTCTCTAGAAAATGTAAAAGAGGGGGAGGCAGTCCAAAGTTCCGTTAAAAGGGCAAAGGAAAGGATCGGTGGTTTGAACTATCAGTCAAAAAGGGGAGGGGGTGCAACAATTTTTCCTACCGGGTCACACTGTGCTTTTACCGGAAGTGAGGTCTGCAGGATTCTAGTAATTCAAAGTGAGGCTGGCGCCGACGTCCCGCGAATACAGTTTCGTCACTCCACGGGTGATCATGGCAGTCATTCCCCATTGGGGGTCGGAGACTCCCGCGGCTCCTCTAGAATCTTCAAGGTCGTGGAGGACTACGGTGGTGGAGTCAACCAGTGACCGGGCCATTTCTTTATGCTGGGCCCGCTCTTGCAAGGTCGACCGCCATTTTGAGAGTTCGGTAGCTACTGGCGATCGCGGGGTCAAATGAGCGGACGGGCTCCACCCTGCCGGGCGAGACGTTGCAGCATGGCCACAGTGGAAGAACTCTTTTCCGGGCGCCTGGAGCGCTGAGGGTGCAGCTGGGAAGCCTCCACTGGGGAGGCGGGAGAGGCCTGTTCGCACCGTCTCTTCCTCCCAGTGCACCCCACGGCGTCTCGCTTGATATTTGTTATGGCCGGACCAGGCGATGAGGACGAGGGGGGGGGTCGGAGGCATGTGCAAGACATCCCCCCCCAGGGTTGTTGCAGCAATTATACAAGAAAGAAGAAGTGTCCCGTTCGTCTTCGGGCCGGGCTTCCGGTAGATGTCGGCCGGACGCCCCTGGCTCTGGCCCCATGAACGGGTTTCTTGGTTTATCGGCTGCAGCCGGATCCCGTCGGCCTCGGCCCCCCGACCGTTGGTGGCCGGACCGGAAGAGCATGTGGCGGGACTACCTGCAACTCTCAAGGGCCACCGCGGCCGGACTGGGAGAGAGAGGGGAGGGTCGAGGAGACATTCCCCCCCCCCTGCAACTGTTCAGCGTTGTAAAGGCAATCCCCTGGCCGGGTCCCGCTGGTCTCGGCCTCTCCTCCGGCTACACCCTACGTTAGGATCTCCTGGCCGAGGCGTGGCAGCAGGACCTGCCTTATATGGGCTGCTCCCGGCTGGGCGTAGCCGGAACCCTGCTCCACCTTGGAAGTTTCCAGAGTGGGGGCGGATGTTCTACTGACTTGCATTTTCCCTAGTCTATCGATTTTTTTGGCGTGGCAGGCGGTGGGACAGCGAGGGGTGATTTGGTTTCTCTTACTGTTTTTCTGGTCTCTCACCAATGGCATATTTTAACGTTTTCTTGTTTCTAGGACATTAACAGGTTTTATCATTACGTTATGTTATCGTTTCTTTGTTCGTTGTTTAATAAAAGTTCATGTTCATCAGTGGCCTACTGATTTTCGTTTTCCTATTCTTTTCTTTCCAGGTTGTTTCATGCTAAAGTTTCTGTTAACAGGATACAGTGATCACTTCGTTATTATTGCATATGTCCTTTTCACTAGGGGTGCTCTCTGGTCGGGCCAGATGACGTATGTCTAGTAAATGGTCCGGGTGAAACAGGTGCATCAATCAGTGGGGAGTAGATAGGCATGACAGATTACAACGGGGGAGAAAGGTCCGCATTACGTACCCTTTCACTACTTGCAAAGATTTTCCTACGTTTATTTGCAAACAGGGAATACCTCCAAAAAGAACTAATTCCCAAACAGTCAATGTTCGGACAATCAATCAATCAATGAGGAATGAAATAGGTACGACGTGTTAAAGGCTTGCGTTACCTACCCTTCACTATCTGCAAAGGGAGAGAGAATATTCCTATTCTTCCTCGTTTGCAGGCAGAGAAGATCCTTAAGAGAACCAACTTCGAACAATTCAATGCTCGATTCAAACAATCAACAAGGGGTACTGTGAACACAAATGAACGCCGCTTATGTACATACGCATTGCTATTTTCAACAGGTTGTTCCTAATGTTTCTATTTTAGCGAGGTCAAAAAGAGATCCCATTAGTGGCCTACTGATTTTGCTCGATTCCTTTTGTTTTTTTACACGGTTTTTCGCTATCTGCAAAGACTAAACAGAGTATTGCGACTCTGTGCTTGTTTGTAAATAGAGAATGAACCAAAGAGAACAATCAATCAAATGGAGAGAGAAGCAGGCACGACGGATTACAAAGGGGGCAAAGGGCTGCGTTAACTACCCTTCACTATCTGCAAAGAGAGAGTACTCCTAATAGAAATGAGGGGTGGGGGGCAGCATTCAAAGCAGATCAGTGTGCATAAACACGAAAATGTTTTTACTTACCACGTACTTGACATTCGACAGCTTATGATATTTGCTATTAAAAAACCATTGAAATTCACTGAAAAAACCATAGGTTATAGACCATATATAGTTAGGAATTAGCATTTACAAAACCTTGAAAATTCACTGAAAAAACCATAGGTTATAGACCATATATAGTTAGGAATTAGCATTTACAAAACCTTGAAAATTCACTGAAAAAACCATAGGTTAGAGACCATATATAGTTAGCTGGACATTTTATTGACATAAAACCAATGAAATTCCATATATAGTTAGTTGCACTAACTATATATCGCGCACCCGCAATCCACTGCTGATGATGTCACATATTACATCATTCATGACATGGTCAGTGACATCACTGATGACATCACTGATGACATCTCAAATGACATCACTGTTGACATCATCCAGTGACTGTGTGTTTCTGAAAAGTTTAAATATGTTTTACATATTGAAGAATGAGTAGATGTAGAAGTGTCTGGATGAAGGATTTAGTAGGTGCGTGACTGACTGTATGAGTGAGTGATTAAATGTGTCTCACTGAGTGCATGGGTTAGTGACTAAACTGTCTTAATTTGTGCATCATTATGTCTGTTGTTCTGTAAACTGCTGCATGTGTTGGTCAGTAGCTATATGAGTAACTATATGGGTTATTGATTGATTGCCCAAGTATTTGTATGGGAGACTGAGTGTGTGTGTGGCTGGCTGGGAGGTGTGTGACTCTGTGCAGATCAATGTGTACTTGTATCAATGATTGTATAAGAGAGTAAGTATGTGTTAGTATATGTTTCAAAATGTAAGGTGCTCTATGTTTAACTGTATAGATTAGAAAATGGAAGTGTGATTGATTATTTACAGGACTGACTAGGTGTGTGAGTAACTCCATGGATGAGTGACAGAGTGTGAGAGTCTGTATAGGTGTATGAGTGCATATGATAGTGTTGTAAAGATGAGTGATTGTATGTATGAATGATTGTATGGGTAAATGAGTGAATGTGTGTGTAAACATAGGAATCACTGAGTGCGTATGTAGTAACTAGTATTGGTGTGTCAATGGTTTCAAAAATTATACTCTGTATTTAACACTGGGTGTAACAGAGGTTATATTAAAGTGTGAGGAGATGCATTGTATTGTCACATGAATGATATCATCAGTGATGTGGTCATTGATGTCAAATGAGATGTCATCAGTGATGTCATCAGTGATGTCATTTGAGATGTTATCAGTGATGTCATCAGTGATGTCATCAGTGATGTCATTTGAGATGTCATCAGTGATGTCATCAGTGATGTCACTGACCATGTCATGAATGATGTAATATGTGACATCATCAGCAGTGGATTGCGGGTGCGCGATATATAGTTAGTGCAACTAACTATATATGGAATTTCATTGGTTTTATGTCAATAAAATGTCCAGCTAACTATATATGGTCTCTAACCTATGTTTTTTTCAGTGAATATATATATATATATATATATATATATATATATATATATATATATATATATATATATATTTTGCGCTCTGTCCTGCACCAAACACAGGATCACTCAAGGGCAGGTGCTCTCTAAGTGGCGGTGCAAACCACTAATTATTTTCGCTCAGTTTCCCTCCAATTACAAGAGAAATAAGGCACTCACGAGAGACGTTATCCTTCTCCGGTTTATTCCGAGTCAAACAAACATGTTTCGGCGACCTGCCTTCCTCGGTGTTTGTTGACACACCGGGAGGCCGCCATTCTTTTCAATACTGCGTGTGTGCATAACAATGAAAAGGGGACTTGCTCAACCACATCGCTATGGGTGCCATCTTTTAACATGCAAATTAAAACAATGTTCACTGCAAATGTTTTATACAGTATTACATCCAATTGAGCCTCGATATTATAATAATATCTACATTTAGGCACTGCCACAATTCATTTAAATCACGCCGTATAACGGATCCAAAAGAATTGCTAAACACTATGTCATTGGACCGTTTTTGAACAATATTGTCACTGCAAATCTTTTCTACAGTATTGCATTCAATCAAGCATCGATATTCTAATAAAATCCACATTTAGGCATTTTAACATAGCCACCGTTCATTCAAGTATCGCCGTATATTGGCTCTAAAAGAATTGCTAGACACTATGTCATTGAACCTGATCATTCTCACATGTGCCCCTGGATTAAGCGGTCTCTTGGTTGACTGTGACCGTCATAACACTGAATTCATCATGCCGGGGATCGGCCTGTGTCCCCTTCATTTACATTGTATACCCAATTTCGCAATAATAATCACAATGCATGTTCAATGACACTTTCATAATTTCATATCAATAAAGGCACACAAATTCATGAATGGCCCAAAACATTTAATTTCATCCTTCTTCATACTGTGCACAAGGACTTCCATCTAATTTCCCAGCACTTTTCATCCGACTTGCTTAACTCCATATGCAATTTGTCAATTCATCCCTTTCAGACTAATCAAAGTCATTGCATTCTATTTTAATTCACAAAGTCGGTTAATTCCTAGCTAAATTGTATAGAATGAGTTTGTACTGTATGGGGTTGTCTCAACTCACGCTGTCTAATATCAGTTATATCCCCAAGTGAGCTGCTAATTCCTCCCCACTGTTGGGACCTTTAGGATGCTTCATCTGGCAATCCACTATATATCGGGATTCTAATCTCCAAAGTCTCTTAAGCCTGTATCCCCCTCTTATGTTCTCTGGCACATGATCTAGTCCAAAAAACTCAAGTAGATTCCTATCGCTATTGTGTTTCTCGGCGAAATGTCGGGTCACCGGATATTTGCCATCTTTATTGGCCACAGCTCTTTGGTGTTCTAAGATCCTGATCTTTAACGGATGTATCGTGCTGCCTATATAGGACAGACCACATGGGCATGTTAGGCAGTACACAGCATAGGGGGTACTACAGGTTAAAAATGTGGTAATAGGTGTTTTAATCTGTACATCAGGAATACTATAATAGAGAACCCTCCTGCTTTTTGAGCAGGCCTTGCATTTTTCGCAGGGGTAAAACCCCCACATTTCTTTAAGGGTACCTTGTTTCTGCGGTTCTTTATCCAAGTGGCTTTTTACTAATTTATCCTTTAAAGAGGGAGCCTTCCTAAAGGTCACTAGTGGATAACTTGGGATGTCCTCACTTATGACAGGGTCTGTTTTTAAAATGTGCCAATTCTTTTTTAGCATCCGCTTTAGAAGATTTGCCTCAGTTGAGTAAGATGTTACCATCCTAAATGTACCCTCTTGTGTATTCTGTGTCTTTTGTTTCTTCATTGATCCCTCGAGGAATGCCCCTGACCTTCTTGAAAGTATTCTCTAAAAGCTGGTGATTATAACCTCTCTTCGAGAATCTTTCAACACATTCTTGGGCTGCTTTTTCAAAATCACATGTATGTGAGCTGTTACGCTTCAGTCTTAGTTTGGGTGGGTGGTTGATGGTTGCATAAAGGGTTGAATTGCCCTCAATATCTTTACGATATAATGCAGTGTGTATCTGCCCATCAGCCACGAACACCCTCAGATCCAGGTAGTCCACTGCCACTGGACTCACTGTCCCCGAAAAGCATAAGTTCACCTTGTTCTTATTTAGATCACAAATGTAACATTCAGCTGTTTCTAAGCTACCCTAATAAAATATAATATATATATATATATATATATATATATATATTTTCAACAAAGGTCCGAGCTTTTCGGGAGTCACGCTTCAGCTCCCCCATCTCCTCGACATTCCGATGATGATTTGTTTGCCCTACGCGTTTCGAGGCCGTCCTGCCTCTCGTCAGGGGCTGGCTGCATTCTCATTCGGCGCTTGCAACAGTCTCTTAAATGCGTGCATGATTAAGTAATTGCACCCGTGTAAGTCACATTTGGTTTTTTTTTCAAGCAGATGCACGTCGGGACATGTAGTCCTTAGAGATTCAATTTCCACCTATAGTAGGCTCCAAGCGCCGATGTTTAGCATATTTTCATTGATCTCGAGGTGGCATCCTTTAGTAGGTGCTGGGTTTCACTGTGCTTTCCAGGTTACACGGGTGCAATTAATTAATCATGCACGCATTTAAGAGACTGTTGCAAGCGCCGAATGAGAATGCAGCCAGCCCCTGACGAGAGGCAGGACGGCCTCGAAATGTCGAGGACATGGGGGAGCTGAAGCGTGACTCCCGAAAAGCTTGGACCTTTGTTGAAAAAAAAAAAAAAAATATATATATATATGTATATATATATATATATATA
This sequence comes from Lissotriton helveticus, assembly GCF_964261635.1. Taxonomy (NCBI): domain Eukaryota; kingdom Metazoa; phylum Chordata; class Amphibia; order Caudata; family Salamandridae; genus Lissotriton; species Lissotriton helveticus. The sequence goes on along the minus strand of NC_136071.1, from coordinate 998,981,676 downwards.
TATATATATATATATTCACTGAAAAAACCATGGGTTATAGACCATATATAGTTAGGAATTAGCATTTACAAAACCTTATTTTACTCACACAAAACCATCGAAATTCCATATATAGTTAGTTGCACTAACTATATATTGCGCACCCGCGATCCACTGCTGATCATGTCACATATTACATCATTCATGACATGGTCAGTGACATCACTGATGACATCACTGATGACATCTCAAATGACATCACTGATGACATCACTGATGACATCTCACTTGACATTACTGATCACATCACTGATGACATCATTCATGTGATAATACGATGAACCTCTTCAGACTCTAATATAACCTTAGATACACTCCGTGTAAACAGACACTCACAGACTGTCACTCATCCATGGAGTTACTTACACACCTAGTCAGTCATGCAAAGAATCAATCACACCTCCATTTCCTCAACTATACAGTTATACACACCTTACTTATTCAATCATATACTAACACATATTTACTCTCTTATACAATCCCTGATACAAGTTCACAATGATCCATACAGCCACTCACACATTCACTGGCTCTTATGCACAGTTATTTATATATGTCAACTCTCACATGTACTGTGTTTTACATATGTACTTACTTTGACATGTAGCACTGAGATATCCATTCACTCACCAATACACTCATGCACACAGTCAACCGCCCATACAGCTGTTTCCACATGCACTTTTGAACCCATACATCTAGTGAATCAACTGCTCACACATCTATGCACAGAGTCATACACCTCCCAGCCACCCACACACACACTCAGTCTCCCATTCAAATACTTGAGCAACCAATCAATAACCCATATAGTTACTCATATAGCTACTGATCAACACATGCAGCAGTTTACAGAACAACAGGCATAATGATGCATAATGATGCACAAATTAAGACAGTTTAGTCACTAACCCATGCACTCAGTGAGACACATTTAATCACTCACTCATACAGTCAGTCATGCACCTACTAAATCCTTCATCCAGACACTTATACATCCACTTATACATCCACTCATTCTTCAGTATGTAAGACATATTTTAACTTTACAGAAACATACAGTCATTGGATGTTGTCATCAGTGATGTCATCAGTGATGTCATTTGAGATGTCATCAGTGATGTCATCAGTGATGTCACTGACCATGTCATGAATGATGTAATATGTGACATGATCAGCAGTGGATTGCGGGTGCGCGATATATAGTTAGTGCAACTAACTATATATGGAATTTCGATGGTTTTGTGTGAGTAAAATAAGGTTTTGTAAATGCTAATTCCTAACTATATATGGTCTATAACCCATGGTTTTTTCAGTGAATTTTCAAGGTTTTGTAAATGCTAATTCCTAACTATATATGGTCTATAACCTATGGTTTTTTCAGTGAATTTCAATGGTTTTTTAAAAGCTAATATCTATAGCTGTAAAATGTATTCTTCTTTAAATCAAAAAATATATTTTATATGTTTATTAATAAAAAAAAATTATTATTATGTTTTGGTTCGCTCCCGGTTCGCGAACCGGGTAGCTTCCCGTTAGCTCAATTTGGTGCCGCGACTCGGTACGCGAACCGGTAAACGTTCCGTTTGCGCAACTGCCGCGTTAGAAATCAACATCGTGACGCATCGCGTTGTCGCGTAATGCGTCTTGTGACGTGCCGCGTTAGCGCACCCGGAAGTGCTCCGGTACGCGAACCGAGGCGCGAAGCGCAGCTCCCCGGAAGCGATCCGGGGCGCGTTGCGTAAGCGCGACGTATCGCGTTGCCGCGTAATGCGTCTTATGACGCGCCGCGTTAGCGCACCCGGAAGTGCTCCGGTACGCGAACCGAGGCGCGAAGCGCAGCTCCCCGGAAGCGATCCGGGGCGCGGCCCGCAGCGCGTAACGTAAGCGCAACAGGTCATGTGACTTGTTAATAAAACTTTTCATTGGTTCATTTCACTTTTGGTTTCTTAATGATGTAAGGCTAGGTCATGTGACCTAAAAATAACACTTTTCATTGGTTTAGAACTATTTTTTTTCCAAAATGATGAAAGCCGCCACCTTTTTTCTCACTCTGACTTTCAACTTTGTGAAAGGAAGACCTATTTTGCTGAGTAGAAAATGGCTTCAGTAGTAGCTGCAGCTGGTGCACCCCCACCACCACCACCACCACCAAGGAAGAGAGGACCACCTCCACAGTTCCTTCCCAACACAGAGGAGGAAGAGGACCAAGAAGAGGAAGAGGAAGTACAGCCAAGCCAGTTTTTACGTGAGGAGCCCCGGATATCTCACCACAAAAATAGTTTTATTTGGCAGTTTTTTTCTTTTCCTGAAGGACAAAAAAAAGTGAATGCTCGCTATGTGACATGCCTCATATGCAAAGAAGATTTATCTAGAGGCACAGATAAGAAGTATAGTTACGGCAACTATACTATGCATCGTCATATGCAGAGGTGGCATCCACTAAATTACAGCAGGGCAGAGATGCGTGACCTCCAAGACAACCCCCCAACTCCTGTGGCCAGGACATCGGCACAGGTAACTCTGTCGGGGCCAGAGGCACGGGAAACAGTGCCAAACATTCAAGAAAATTTTGTGCACATGAAAATAGTGTGTATCTATTGTGGTAGCCTACTCTCATGTGCCAATATGAGTATTAATTTGATAAACAGAGCATATGAAAACCACAAGTGCTCAAAACGCCCCAAAAAAAAATTTTTTTTTTTGCTCCTGTTGAGCCCTTTCTGATTTCTGTTTTTCGTTGTTTCCCCCCCAAAAAAACAAAAAAAACATAAAATTGTTCAAAAAACACAAAAAAAACAAAAAATGTTCAGAAAAATTAAAAACAAATATAAAACAACAAAAACATTAAAAAAAGTTCTTTTCAGAACTACCTCCCCTTTATAAAAAAATTGCTAGAATGTTTAGCACTCTGGCAACCTCTATTTCTTTTGGTTCGCTTCCCGGTTCGCTCCCCGGTACGCGAACCGGGAGCGTACCCAAAAATTAAAAAAAAAAAAAAAGAAGAGTAAGCATAAGGGAAGTAAACACAGAGTAATGTTAAAAGAAAGACAGCTATAGGGACTAACCCAGAGATAGAAGAATAACAAAAAAGAGTTTCTTAGAGAATATGAGTGAATGTTCAAAATAAGATTAAAACATGTGGAATAACAGAGAGAAAAAACAGAAAGCAGAAAAGAAGAAGTAACAGAAAAGGAATAATTGAAACAGCAAAGAAATGTAAATAACATAGGGGCATATTATCAACATAGGCAATAAAAGTTTTGCAGCTTTTATCGGCAGAAATGTGTCGCTAAAGCCGCTTTTGCGGCAGAAAACTACCGCTAAAACCGCTTTTGCAGCAGTTTTCTGCCGATAAAAACAGCAATAATTTTATTGGCTGTGTTCATAATATGCCCCTTAGTGTGCTTCAACTACACAGAGAAAGCATAATGAACAAGTAGTGAAAGAGTGATCAGTCAGAGACAGTGAGAGTAATAGAGACGGAGTGAGTGAACAAGAGTGAGGAACTATGAGAAGAGAGGGACTGAGAAAAGGAGTGGAAGTAGTAGAGTAAGTAAGTAAGTAATAGATAAAGGAATGAGGGAAGTAGCAAAGGCAGGAAAGTGAGGGTTAAGGAAATGAAGCAGTGGAAATGTCTTTAATTAAAATGGGAAAAATAACATCAAAGGGACTCAAATGCCTTTTAAATATACCCCAAGCAACCTATGAAACTCTAGCAGTACATATCAAGAAACCTAATTGTTTTCAAAAATCGTTTTTAAACACATCATCTAAATCAATTATATACCTACATTCAAGGGAAAATGACTTAAAATGGCCTAAGACAAATGAAAGCATTTTTTTTAAGGCCCTTGCACCATTTTTGGGTCGTTTTTAACATGGCTATGTTAGTCAAATAATTAAAATCTAAATTTGCCAAGCACAGATGGGGGCATATTTAAAAGGACCTTGCACCACGGGGAAAGGTCTTAAATTAAAATGGGAAAAATTACATCAAAGGAACTCAAAAGCCTTGAAAATATGCCCCAAGCAACCTATGAAACTCTAGCAGTACATATCAAGAAACCTAATTGATTTCAAAAACGTTTTTAAACACATCTTGTAAAGCAATTATATTCATACATTCATGGGGAAGTGAGTTAAAATACCCTAAGACACATGAAAGCATTTTTGTAAGACCCTTGCACTTTTTTTGCGTCACTTTTAACATGGCTATGTAACACAAAGAAACAAAATCTATTTGTAAAACACTTGACACAAAGCAACATTTTAAATACACAACTTTCTTCATAATTTTCTCCCTAAACCATACTATTCTCTATCTAAATTAAATGAATCTTTTCTCACCTTAGCAAATACTTTATGAGTTTCAAAACAGTCTCAGAAACACACCAAATTGTCTTTAGCAGAGCAAAAGGTATGCACTCCAGAGTCTGCAGCTATAAAAAGCACAGAAAAGCTGTAATTCATCACACATATCTCGCATGTCACCCAATCAAAACTCTTCCCTCACTTTTTTCAAATCAACACCCTTCCCCCCTCTGGCCTTTCTGCCTTTTTTGCATAGCAACCACCTCCTGAAAGACCTCTCATGTTTGCAAGTTCACACAACAATGTTTCAATTGAACTCTGAACTCTCAGTACACCTGCATATCCAGTGCAATCTTTCATAAAATGATTTTTTTTTTACCATTCAAATTACATCTTTCAAATAACTCATCCATACACCCTAACTTTCTGTTTTCAGCAATCAAAATCCACCAATCACTGCTACTGCTTCATTAACACAGAAACTCCACAGTTTTTTTCATTTTAAACTCTTATTTTTTCAACTCCCATTTCATTGCCACACTTCATCTGACTGCCGCAGAACCTCCTCTCACCATGTTTTCTGTCTGGATTGTTGGACATAGTTATATCCACTGGGCTCAAAGGTTTGCTGATAACAGAAATTTACCTAACCTCAATTTACAAAATGTGGAAATCAAGTGGATTGCCCACAGAGGATTAAAATGTCACCAATCGATACCATTGGTGAAAACCTTTTTGCATTTGCCAAAACCTGACCTGTTAATTGTGCACTGTGGAGGAAATGACTTGGGCACTTTGACTGGGGTAGGTCTGGAAATGCTTTTAAAGGACACCTTTGAGCAATTGATGGCACTTTTTCCTCAAACTGCCTTGGTATATTCAAATATATGCCAAAGACAGAAATGGAGGTGGTCAAACCAATTTTGTCCACAAATTGAGAAATCGAGGAAGCATGTAAATAAGTCTGTTTCAGCTTACATGAGAGACCATGGAATGGGCTCCATCTACAACAATAACTTGCGTTACTACATGCAAGATATCTACAGAGGAGATGGAGTTCACTTCTCAGATGAGGGGAACAGAATTTTCATCCTCAATTTAAGACTGTGCATTGGTACCTACTTGTAGGTACCTACATCAGCCACAGGACCCAAAAGCTCTTTTCAGAGCTACCCTACATCTGATCACTCACAGTTATTATTTTACTCTAACTTTTTTCACTAATTTTCACCAAAGTACGCTCCCCGGAGCGCTACCCGGTACGCGCACCGGACGCTAACCGTGCGAAATTTTTAAAAAAAATGGTTTTTTTTCGCACATATGGGCCTCCTCAGCCACCCTCAGAAAACCTAGGGGGTCAAGATACGTCTACCGTGCCCCCTTCTACCCATTCTGAACATTATTTGCCCTCCATCTTGTATCTTAATTCGACCAAAACACAAAATGGTGGACTCCCGTAACGCTGCCGGTTCGCGTACCGGGGCGCTCACCGGGAAGCGCTCCATTAAAAAAGGTGGGAAAGTAATTTACAGCAAAAACCCTGGAGACAATGTCACCAAATATAGATTAACTCATACTACATACCAATCCCTACCATTTTCACAAATTTGGTTGGAATTCCATTTAGCCATTTAGCCTGTAGACCTCTCTAAATACCCTGAGGTAAATTACTTCACAAAACACATATGAAGTGTTGGAATTGACAACCAATTAAAATGTTACTTTCATTGTCTACTTTTTTTACTTGACATTTGATTGGTTATGTACCTGAATATATATAAAAAAAAGAGAGAGAAACACAGCCATTTTGACTACTACTTCCTGAACTACATTGCAAGATCATTTTCACTCACAACTTAAACTTGTTTTTAAAAGGTAAGATATTATTTTATAAATTTGAAAACATTTTCAGATAGTTATATACTATCCCTCTGTAAGAGTTAGACATTGAGAAAGGCTTGTTCATTATAATTATGGATTGATTTAGGTTTCTGTGGTATAATTATGAATTTACATAGGCTTTTTCACAGGCACTTTTTAATAGTACTACTTCATGCCTCAAAAGTACCTGTCTGAACTTAAACCCAACAGTGCCCTATCTCTACTGATATATTTATTTTTTATTCAAATTTCAGCACAAAAATGCAAGGAGAACAGAACGTTTCCTTTGAAATTGTCCTAGACATGAACAATGAGGAAATAATTGAACCCATTGACTTGGAATTCATAGATGAATCACGAGACCATGAACTTCTACAATGTGTAGAATCTGTGGATTGTTTATGATGACGGTCAAATGTGGGAAGTTATGTTCACTCAACAAGAGGACATATCGGACAGTCAAATGTTAGACGTTCTATTAAATTTTGAAAAACAATCCGAAAAATAAAATTATATTTAATATTAAAAAATTGTTTGAGTCTTTAATCATTTTTATATGTAATTCATAAACTAGTACCAAATTGATTATAATGTAAAGTCAGACTTATAGTATACTGTGCACAATTCCAAAAATACATTTATATTTAATAATCATTAATACTGCTACTTAAATAAAAAAAAAACAACAAAAAGAACAATCAATAAACATACAATATTTCAAAATATCATAGTCTATCATTCTTTTTTCCTTATAGTACGCTCCCCGGACCGCTTCCCGGTGCACGTACCGGGCGCTCCCCACGCAAAAAAAAACATTTTTTTTTTTTTTTTGCCCCGCGGGGCCCTTTTAAAGCCTCCACATCAAACCTAGGGGGTCAGGGAGGATCTACTATGCCCCCTTATGGTCATTTCCCCCTTTGTTTTGGCCTCCTCTTGTCTCTCGATCATACCGAGAGACAAGATGGCGGCCGCTCCGGACTGTTTAGAATGTTGACAGACATCGGAGAGCCAATCAGCTTCGCTTCGCGAAGTTCCGTTACGCGTCAGGTACGCGAACCGGGGCGCTGCCCGGAGCGCGCTTACAGATATATATATTTTTTGGAACGTTAATTTCTCAAAATCCACTGGAGCACATATATTGAGACATAGCAAAGGCACATCGGGCTACCAGTTCCTACAATTTTGCCAAGTTTCGTGCAAATCCATTCAGCCGTTCGGGCTAAAAGTGAGGCCAACCGCCCTATGGAAATTAACATGGGAAAAACGCGTTTTGGGACCCCCCTTTTTTCTCGGCCCCCCCTTGACGACCCCCCCCAAAATTTCAGTGGCTGCTCAGAAACAAAATGTTCCATTTTCCTGAAAATTTCAGCCAATTCCGTCCACAAACGCCAAAGTTATTAGACATAGAATGTTCAAAAATCCCATAGAGAAAAAATCCTAACTATATATACCTACTGGCGACCGCCAGTAGGTAATGTATATATATATATATATATATATATATATATATTCACTGAAAAAACCATAGGTTATAGACTATATATAGTTAGGAATTAGCATTTACAAAACCTTGAAAATTCACTGAAAAAACCATAGGTTATACACCATATATAGTTAGGAATTAGCATTTAAAAAACCTTATTTTACTCACACAAAACCATTGAAATTCCATATATAGTTAGTTGCACTAACTATATATCGCGCACCCGCAATCCACTGCTGATCATGTCACATATTACATCATTCATGACATGGTCAGTGACATCACTGATGACATCACTGATGACATCTCAAATGACATCACTGATGACAACATGCAGTGACTGTATTTTTCTGTAAAGTTAAAATATGTCTTGAGTGGATGTATAAGTGTCTGGATGAAGGATTTAGTAGGTGCATGACTGACTGTATGAGTGAGTGATTAAATGTGTCTCACTGAATGCATGGGTTAGTGACTAAACTGTCTTAATTTGTGCATCATTATGACTGTTGTTCTGTAAACTGCTGCATGTGTTGATCATTAGCTATACGAGAGGCTATATGTGTTATTAATTGGTTGCCCAAGTATTTCTATGGGAGATTGAGTTTGTGTGGGGGTGGCTGGAAGGTGTGTGACTCTATGCATAGATGTGTGAGCAGTTTATTCACTAGGTGTATGAGTTCAAGAGTGCATGTGGAAACAGCTACATGGGCAGTTGACTGTGTGCATGAGTGTATTGATGAGTGAATGGATATCTCAATGCTACATGTCATAGTAAGTACATATGTAAAACACAGTACATGTGAGAGTTGGCATATATAAATAACTGTGCATGAGAGCCACTGAATGAGTGAGTGGTTGTATCGATCATTGTGAACTTGTATCAGGGATTGTATAAGAGAGTAAATATGTGTTAGTATATGTTTCAATAAGTAAGGTGTGTTTAACTGTATAGTTGAAGAAATGGAGGTGAGATTGTTTCTTTGCATGACTGACTGGGTGTGTGAGTAACTCCATGGATGAGTGGCAGTGTGTGAGTGTCTGTTTACACTGAGTGTATCTAAGGTTATATTAGAGTCTGAAGAGGTTTATCGTATTAGCACAAGAATGATGTCAAATGAGATGTCATCAGTGATGTCATCAGTGATGTCATTTGAGATGTCATCAGTGATGTCATCAGTGATGTCACTGACCATGTCATGAATGATGTAATATGTGACATGATCAGCAGTGGATTGCGGGTGCGCGATCAATCAATCAATCAGGTCATTTGTAAAGCGCACTACTCACCCGTAGGGTCTCAAGGCGATATATAGTTAGTGCAACTAACTATATATGGAATTTCAATGGTTTTGTGTGAGTAAAATAAGGTTTTTTAAATGCTAATTCCTAACTATATATGGTGTATAACCTATGGTTTTTTCAGTGAATTTTCAAGGTTTTGTAAATGCTAATTCCTAACTATATATAGTCTATAACCTATGGTTTTTTCAGTGAATTTCAATGGTTTTTTAATAGCAAATATCATAAGCTGTCGAATGTCAAGTACGTGGTAAGTAAAAACATTTTCGTGTTTATGCACACTGATCTGCTTTGAATACTGCCCCCCACCCCTCATTTCTATTAGGAGTACTCTCTCTTTGCAGATAGTGAAGGGTAGTTAACGCAGCCCTTTGCCCCCTTTGTAATACGTCGTGCCTGCTTCTCTCTCCATTTGATTGATTGTTCTCTTTGGTTCATTCTCTATTTACAAACAAGCACAGAGTCGCAATACTCTGTTTAGTCTTTGCAGATAGCGAAAAATCGTGTAAAAAAACAAAAGGAATCGAGCAAAATCAGTAGGCCACTAATGGGATCTCTTTTTGACCTCGCTAAAATAGAAACATTAGGAACAACCTGTTGAAAATAGCAATGCGTATGTACATAAGCGGCGTTCATTTGTGTTCACAGTACCCCTTGTTGATTGTTTCAATCGAGCATTGAATTGTTCGAAGTTAATTCTCTTAAGGATCTTCTCTACCTGCAAACAAGGAAGAATAGGAATATTCTCTCTCCCTTTGCAGATAGTGAAGGGTAGGTAACGCAAGCCTTTAACACGTCGTACCTATTTCATTCCTCATTGATTGATTGATTGTCCGAACATTGACTGTTTGGGAATTAGTTATTTTTGGAGGTATTCCCTGTTTGCATATAAACGTAGGAAAATCTTTGCAAGTAGTGAAAGGGTACGTAATGCGGACCTTTCTCCCCCGTTGTAATCTGTCATGCCTATCTACTCCCCACTGATTGATGCACCTTTTTCACCCGGACCATTTACTAGAGATACGTCATCTGGCCCGACCAGAGAGCACCCCTAGTGAAAAGGACATATGCAATAATAACGAAGTGATCACTGTATCCTGTTAACAGAAACTTTACCATGAAACAACCTGGAAAGAAAAAAATAGGAAAACGAAAATCAGTAGGCCACTGATGAACATGAACTTTTATTAAACAACAAACAAAGAAACGATAACATAACGTAATGATAAAACCTATTAATGTCCTAGAAACAAGAAAATGTTAAACTATGCCAGTGGTGAGAGACCAGAAAAACAGTCCGAGAAACCAAATCCGAGAAACCAAATCACCCCTCGCTGTCCCAACTCATGCACTCTGAAAGTTCAAAGTTTTGAGGAGTGCTTGTAACATTGTCTGAAGCCTATTTGCAATTGCTTCATCTTCACTATTCTTAAAGTAAGTGGGGGCTGTTGTGATGCGGTGCCACCCTGAACCGCTTGACGGAGGCCCCCGAGGGACGGTGTCATGTCGCGGACTCGGAGGGGGCGCTTGGCTCCGGCCCCCTCCCCAAGTCGTGTTGCCCTGGTGTGGCCTGAGATCGCCCCCGACATAGGTGGCCGGCTCCCGGGGTCAAGCGGAACTTTTTTCCTTTTGGTGACTCTTCCATTCTTCACCTTGTCCCACAATCCGTTTCACCTAAAGACACGCTGTAGTGGGGCACCCCTTTTCCGTTTCATTTGCCATTCAGCCCGCTTTTGCTACACTGTGCCTCTTCCGCTATTCAGCTGTTTACCGCCCGCTCTTTCGACTACAGCGTCTCGCTCACCATGTACTTGAGTTGCTCCCGCTCTTGCGGCGCAGCGATAGGCGGCTGCCACAGGACTCTCAAAATGGCGGCCATCTCTTCAGATTTGGGCGTGGTCCACTAAAATGGGCCTGCGACACCTTGGAACTCGGACGCTTGTCTGCTAGAGCTTGGGCTCCATTCTCGAAAGCGTCCCCTCATCCTTGAAGATTCTACAAAAGTCTTGGGGGGCCCCCGACTCCCGCAGGCTTCTGGTGGGGAGCGCCTAGCATGATTGCTCGTGGAATGGCCACGACGGAGCTACGAAATGGTGGTGCTCTCATGCTAACGCCAGCTTCAGTCTGAAACATCCAGAAACACTGTAGACTACCAATTCGATCAGTTCCGGTAGCGCTCCAACGTGACCCGGTAGAGAAGAACTTGCCCTCCCCTCTTTGACTGATGGTTCTTGTTGCCTGTCCCTTCTGTTGTCATTTAACAGAACTATTTAGCCTGCTGAAAGGGGTTGTGTGCCGTCCGCTGGTTGGTGGAGACATTTTCACTATATTCTGGACCTGCGTTGTCGCGTAATGCGTCATATGACGCGCCGCGTTAGAAAGTTTAATAAATTATTAAACACAATAAACAATCCTTAAAAAATAAAAGTCTATCATTCATTTTTCATTGCAGTACGCTGCCCAGAAAGCTTCCCGGTTCCCGGACCGGGCGCTACCCACGCAAAAAAACAAAAAAAAAATTATTTTTTTTTGCCCCGCGGGGCCGTTTTAAAGCCTCCACATTAAACCTAGGGGGTCAGGGAGGATCTACTATGCCCCCTTATGGTTATTTGCCCCTTTGTTTTGGCCTCCTCTTGTCTCTCGATCCTACCGAGAGACAAGATGGCGGCAGCTACGGACTTTTTGGAATGTTGACAGACGCCAGAGAACCAATCAGCTTCGCTTCACAAAGCTCCGTTGCGCGAAAGGTACGCGTCCTGGAGCGCTGCCCGGTCCGCTGCTACAGATATATATCTTTTTTTAAACGTTAATTTCTCAAAATCCACTGGAGCACATATATTGAGACCTACAAAAGGCACATCGGGCTACCAGTCCCTACAATTTTGCCAAGTTTCGTGCAAATCTATTCAGCCGTTCGGGCTAAAAGTGAGGCTAACCGCCCTATGGAAAAATCAATGTTAAAAACACGTTTTGGGACCCCCCTTTTTTCTCGGCCCCCCCTTGACGAAACCCCCCCAAATTTTCAGGGGCTGCTCAGAAACAAAATGTGCCATTTTCCTGAAAATTTCAGCCAATTCCGTCCACAAACGCCAAAGTTATTAGACATAGAATTTTCAAAAAACCCATAGGGAAAAAATCCTAACTATATATACCTACTGGCGACCGCCAGTAGGTAATATATATATATATATATATATATACACAAGAAATCGTTAAAAAGAAAATTCACGCTGCCAGTATCAAATGACGAAGAGCAGACCCATAAGTTGCTGGTGCAACAAAGTGCTGTTTAATTAATTAGTGCTAGCGCGTACTCTATATATATATATATATATATATATATATATATATATATATATATATATATATATATATATATGTCGGGTTTCTTTGCTCCTTCTGCCTTCCCCCACAGAGGATCGAACAGTGTTGGCGGAGCGTGCCAACAGAAATCTCCAATATAAAACTGTAATAATGCGTGTGTATCAAACACCAGTGTTGGTATTTATTCCAGGTCACGCGTTTCACTCGCGGAACGTTCTGCGAGGGAAACGCGTATCCAGTGTTGGTATTTATTCCAGGTTACACGTTTTACTCGCAGAACGTTTTGCGAGTGTAACGCGTAACCTGGAATAAATACCAACACTGGTGTTTGATACACACTCTGAGTGATCGCATTATTACAGTTTTATATTGGATATATATATATATATATATAGATATATATATATATATATATATAAAACAAAAGTCCAAAAGCAGTATGCCACGCTCTCAGGTTCCCAGAAACACCACACAAGTCAGCAGAGTCCAAGGGTGTTTATTAACACCTACAACATGTTTCGGCTTCCATGAAGCCTTGATCACGTAAGTGTTGGGCATAAAAAGTGCAAATTAAATACATCTCACAAGTGTAAACAAAATAAACATAGGACACAGGTCTCTGTGTTGAAAACAAAATGTGTCAGCCATCTTGGAACAGTCAAAAGACATATACATCGTAATCCACATGCAACTGCTGGGAAACTAGTTATTATGTACAACGGAACACGAGGGATGCAAATGAAATCATATGTAAATGCACATCGGTATCGGGTTTTTTGTCAAAAAAGTTTTTTTTAAATGACAAGTAAATGACAAATTAATCATACCCACGAACTGGCAGTTGGTATATATGCACGCAAGGTGATGCGTGCGGGGGAACAGAGGGCAGCCTCAACAGATTCTAGGTGTTTATAAGTAGCAGCGCTTAATACCATTGTATCAGCAAATGGCCAAAGCAAAATTGCGCGGGAATATGAAGAAAGCCACAATGCTCAGAAAAACCCGGCCAATGCGGCGGGAGGTACCCAATTAATGATCGCCGGGGAAGTGAAAAGACCAGTGCTGGAGACGCTCTCCTAACCCCTGTGATTAAAGCGCGCATAGTCAACAAAATCAAGCCAAATGGCTGCAAAATTACCAGGTGAAATACCTAGGAACGTGGAACCCAGCTTGGGCCAATGCATCAAAGAAATCCCGAAAATAAATGCCATATAATGGATAAAGTAAGACTTGCTTGAGACCCGGTTCCACAAGTGTCAAATGCTTGAAGGTGATGCCTGTAGTAGGCGTGCTCTAAGTGCTAGCAGGAACGTGAGGGAGATGAGAGGCCTGGCACATTGCAATGGGGGGCCGCAGTCCCCATGGTGTTCCTGTGAAATTAAAAAAGCAAGATTTAAAATCAAACATGACAAACATCATATGCATGCAATTAATAAACGTTCAGAACATGGAAGAAAAAAGCAGAATATTACAGTGGACATAAGAAATGAGCGTATGACAAAGGCAAGAGAGTACAGTCCTGTGATGAACACGAAATTGAAGTTACAAATATTCGTCTTTCAAATGGACTGCCAGTTCCTCATCTTGGTTCAAACCTCCAGGGACCTTGGTTTGGAAATTAAGAATATGTCTGGATTCTGTTTGCCTAAGCTTCAGTACTCTGTTCCCGCCCCTGGGACTCTTGTTAACCTGCTCTAGGATAAAGAATCTCATGAGTGCCGGATCAGAGAAGTGATGTTCACTGAAGTGTCTGGCCACTGGATATTTCACATCCTTGTGGATGATGGCCTGATAGTGTTCCAGGATCCGTTTTTTGGCATACGCAGTTGTACTTCCAATATACCATAGGTCACAGGGGCAAACAATCACATACACCACAAACATGGTGCTGCATGTCAGGAACTGGTTGATCTCTCTGGTTATGCCGTTGTATTCTGCATGTTTGACCAGGGTGCTGTTCTTACAGGCTTTGCAGTGGCCGCACGGAAAATACCCTTTCAAGTCAAAGCCTTGGTTGCCTGTGTATTTCGTGATGTCACTGCGGACACATATGTCTCTTATGTTTCTGCTTTTTCTGTAAGTAATGCTAGGTCTCTCTGGAATGAGCGTACCTATGATGTTATCACTCTTCAGAATGTTCCAGTTCTTGGCTATGATTTTCTGGATCTGTTTGGACTCCTTGTTGTAAGTTAGAATGAGTCGTGTGGTCTCATCGCCCGGTATGGTGTCATCAGGGATGATTTCCGTTAGTGTGTCAATGCGTATGACACCATCTGCCTTGGTTTTGGCTTTTTTCAACACCCATGCCGGGTAAACCCGTTGTTTGAAACGATCCAGCATTTCCTTTGCTACCTGTTGGTAGCCGGCCTCAGTGTTACAGTTTCTCTTTGCCCTCAGCAGTTCTCCGTAGGGAATACTCCACTTCAATGGTTCAGGATGACTGCTGAGGGCATGGAGTATACTGTTGCCGGCGGTCTCTTTTCTAAAGAGTGATGTCTGAATCTTACTGTTGATGAGGTCAATCCTGACATCTAGGTATTCTGCTTTGTTTTTGCTGATGGTACTGGTCAGTTTGATATTTCTATCATTGGTGTTGAGATGGTCAATGAAACGGGAGGCTTCTTCCTCCGTTCCTCTCCACACCAAGAAGAGATCGTCGATATATCTCCACCAGGTGACGATCTGCTTCACCTGGTCTTCTAACGATGGGTCCAGAAAAATATTCTGTTCCCAATGCCCCATGAAGAGGTTGGCAAAGCTGGGGGCAAAGCTTGAACCCATCGCTCTGCCAGTGTCTTGTTTGTAGATTTGACCATCAAACAGAAAAAAGTTGTTTGAGAGACAGAAATCCATCATTTCGAGGAGCATTCTGTTGTGCTCCTTGGAACACAGAGGACGTTTTTTTAGGAAGTATTCACAGGACTCCAGGCCTTGTTGGTGATTGATGATGGTATAAAGGGCCTGGACATTCATGGTGATGAGAAGGTAATTCTCATCACATGTGAGATTTTGGAGTTTAGCCAGAAAATCTTTGGTGTCTTTTATATAGCTGCTAAGACCTTGCACCCAATCCCGGAGATAGTGATCTACATATTTGGCTACATGTTCTGCCACACATCCTCTGGAGGAGACAACGGGCCTCCCCGGCGGATTCTCTTTGTTCTTGTGGATCTTGGGTAAGAGATATAGAACGGGGAGAGTAGGGTTGTTGTTCTTCAAAAACCTATACTCTTCCCATTCCAAGATGCCCTGCTCTTTCCATACATCCAATTTGTCCCACAGAACAATGACACTCCTATTGTAAGTTTCAGGATTGCTGATGGTATAGAATTTGTCATCGGCTAGTTGCCTCAGGGCTTCTGCCACATACTGGTCTCTATCTAAGATGACGATATTGCCCCCTTTATCAGCGGGACGTATGACAATAGTATCGTCGTCTGTGAGAGTTTTAAGAGCATTTCTCTGGGTCATGGTCAGATTTTCTTGTCCTGATCTGTGTTTTTTGTTTTTGGCTCTGTAAGTGTTAAGCTGTTTGCTAACACACTCATGGAACGTATCAATAGCGTCATGTGCCATGATGGGGATAAATGTCGATCTGGGTTTGAAAATAGAGGCTGTGCTGCTGTCAGTAGTGAAACCTGCCTCACATAAAAGCTGTGTGTTGTTGATGTGAGGGGCAGCATTTTCGGGTGGAGCGGGCTCATTAGTGGGTTGAACTGCCTCATGTTCCAATTGGGCAATGTTGATGAGGGCATCCATGTCACTAATCAAAAAGGTGTCTCTTTCATTGGCCTCAGGTGTCATATTCCTGGTGCCAGTACGGCCTCTCAATTTGTGCCCTTTCTTGAGTTTCAGCTTGCGAACATATTTAAAAAGATCAATTCTCGATTCGCTATAGTTAAAAGCCATAGAGGGACAGAATGATAAGCCCAAACTCAAAGTAGTTTTTTCAATGTCAGTAACAGTTCTTTTGGATAAATTAATGATAGTCTTATTTACCCTTGACATATCCATTATTGTCCTTTTTTGGAGCGGGTGTTCATGTATCCCATGTTGCCCCTTGTGTTGCCTCTTTTGCCACCTCTGGAAAAGCCTCTTCCCCCGGTTCCTGCGTTTCCTCGTCCTTTCGGTCAGCCTCGTCCTCTCTCTGTGCTGGGTGGTGTTGCCGGAGTCTCCTTGTTCATCCGTATGCTCCGGCGCAGCTGATGATATTCCTCTAAAAAATTCGTCTTGCGAGTTGTTTTCTTCGCTGTATTTGTCTCTTCCACAGATATGTTAGAAACATCAGATTCAGTTTCGCTCAATGTAAGGGAATTCTCTTCCCCTCCTTGTGTCGTAAGTTGCACTGTTTTGCTTTCGTTATTATAGAGATAGTCAAATTTTCAAATGAAGGTTAAGATTCTGCCTGTGTCGTAGTCTTTATAATCACGGTTCAATTTTCTCTCCTTGCGTGCTTTAATATCCTCCTCATATTTTCTCAGACGGTCTTTCATTTCTGCGACCGATTTGGTAACGGTATCATTATCTGCATGTTTCTTTATGTCTTCCATTAGATCATTAATTTCTTTGAGTAGCAGATCTCTGTCTATCCAGGCATACTTGACTAGAATCTCCAGCATTCACCTGGAACTGTTGGCTGAGTTGTCTGACCATTCAGCCAGCATATCAGAATTAGGAGTTTCGTAGGTGGGGGTGATGAAGATTCTAAGTCCTCTAGGAACCATCTCCTGATCGATATAATTCTGCAGTGAAATTGCCTCCCACCACTTGGAAATTTCTCCTCTTTTTAATTTCTCCAATTTATTAATTTTGTCTTTTATTGTTTGTGGAGAAACCGATTTTGCCACGACAGTGATGCCAGAATCATTCTTTTTCCTTCTAAACAACAATTGTGCAGCAGCTCTTCTTTCATCTTCTTCTTCCATGGTCATCCCCCTTGGAGTTGTTGATGTCTGCTGTTGGGTGTTTCAGTGTTCCCCCTCTCGGTAGTGAGAGGTTCCTCCTGTTCGCGGGTACTGGGGCAGTGAGTAAGATGGCTCAACAATGAGCGGAGAAAAGGAAAGGAAAGGCGCTGTGCACAATGAGTACCAGCGGAGCACCGGTACGCAAAAGTCGCGAAGAGTATTGCCGGCGGTGACGATCACCGGACTCGGGTGTGCACGGCTGAAGGCGCTGCGCCGTTAACCCCGGGAAAGTACAGTGTCGCGTAAACACGCCACCCGACACACCGGTCCCCACAGGACGGACGACGCACCCACAGCTGGTGCACTTACCCCGGTTGCAGTCTCGGTTGTCTTGTGCTCCTTTCTCCAGATTAAAATGCAGTCCCGTATGTAGATGCCGCGGACCAGGCCAGGTGCAACCACGAATTCAATCCAAACGTGCAAGTTGCTCGAAAGGGTTGCTGATGGCCCCGTGGGATATGTCTTTTGACTGTTCCAAGATGGCTGACACATTTTGTTTTCAACACAGAGACCTGTGTCCTATGTTTATTTTGTTTACACTTGTGAGATGTATTTAATTTGCACTTTTTATGCACAACACTTACGTGATCAAGGCTTCATGGAAGCCGAAACATGTTGTAGGTGTTAATAAACACCCTTGGATTCTGCTGACTTGTGTGGTGTTTCTGGGAACCTGAGAGCGTGGCATACTGCTTTTGGACTTTTTGTTTGAATTGAATTTCCGGCGTGCTCTTCCGGCGTTCACGCCACCTCCCACGGGGCCATCAGCAACCCTTTCGAGCAACTTGCACGTTTGTATATATATATATATATATATATATATATATATATATATATATATATATATGTATATATATATATATATTTATTTATATTCATATATATTATATAATTTCTCTATAAATCCACTTTGTTTTTTGTAATATATTTTTATGTCATATTCATAATACTTTCTTGTTTTACACATTGTTTGCATCTGTTTCTTTATGTAGGTATTTATTTTTGCAAGCATATTGTTTTTATTTGTTACAATTTCCATTCCTATATAATGTACATTTTATAGTATTTTTCAATATATATGTCACGTATACATGAGTGTTTGTTACATATTTAGTAATATTATAAATGCTATATATTTTTTGCACATATATATTTCGTGTTTCATAAATTTCTTTAATGTTTACATCTATTTTTATTGGAAAATAGTATTTTTTAGGTTTTATTTGGCTACCATTTGTTTTTCACTCTATCAGTTGTTTTAACCTTTTTTACATCATTGTTCAGAGGATTTGGTTCTTGTAGATCGAGGTTTCCTGCTCCTGCTCAAGTACTCAGGAAAGGGATGTGAGTAGATGTCGATATTGTAGAGTTGTGTGTTAGTGTGTAGTGTTTGCATTGTTTAATGTTAGCATTTTGATGTTTGATGTTACTCTGTGTAATGTGATATGCCTTATTATAGTGTGTGTTGTGCAGTTAGTTATAATAGTTATTGTGGTTATGTTATCATTTACTTGCTAACAAAACCATTTACCCACTGTTGTGATGTCATAAAGGCCTTCCAGGCCAGACTGACAGGCCTCCTTGAAATCCTGTCAATGTAGCTATGATTCTCTGCTTTGACTGAAAGCAGAAAGCACAGCAGAAGGAGGGTGTAGGAAGTCAGGGAAGGTGGTGTGGGTTTGCACAGGATGGCACTTGTGTTTATTTTTTTATTTTTAGGGCAGGGATACATAACAGAGACCATATTATGTGTGGCCTCCCATTACTCTTCTGCATAGCAGTTGAAAGCAGGAGCAGATCATTTTTGGGGCCATACATAACATACCATTACAGATGGTTAAAAAGTGATTTACGGCAATGTTTTTCACCTCAGAGTTCCGAGTGACATCATGGACAACGTGAGGTATACTCTCATTGTCTTTTTGATGTCACTCAGAACCCCTCAGTGAAAAACATCTCGTAATTCACTGCTACTCCTCTATTATTCATAAATGTTAATAGTGTTAGTGATGTACCACTGAAATTATTTTAATATTTAAATATTTTGTGCTGTATGTTTTGTGATGTTATTTGTTCATGTTCTTTTGTCAGCAAAAAATAATATTTTTTGGTTTTCTTGAAGTTGTTTTTTTATTTTTATATTTAGGTATTACATAGTTGCCTATGATTATAGACTATTTATTTAGATTTGTCTGTGGGACTTTTCTTTTTTGCATGTTTTGAATAATCTTTTTCCTATTTATGTATAGTTCTTTTATGTGGATTCATGGTGGATCATGGATATCAGCTACAAAATTGTAAGTTTCGTTTTTCAATGTATTTTGGAGTGGGTAATGTTATTGTAATACTTCATTTATATGTCAGTGAAAATATAGGGCTTGATTATGATGGCAGAGAACCCGCCACCGGCAGCCTGCCGGTGGCGGGTCCACCACCATAGTAAGGCTATTTTCCGGCCACCGACTCAGGATGACGGGCGGTGTGCCTGTTGGGCGGAAAGCCTGTCCACCACAGGTACAACAGAGGCAATCCTTGCGATTGCCTGTCGAACTCACCCCGCATTCACAAAATGGTGGTAGTGCCTAGCAGGCACCGCACACCAGATTTGGATGCTGCATCCCCGCCAGCCTGTCCATGGCGGTTCAACAGCCATTAAAAGGCTGGCAGGGAAGTACTTTTGGAGCCCCCTTGTGGGCCCCCTTGTGCAGGGGCATGTGGTTTTTGTACATGGGGGCACCTATGGTGCCCCCCTACAGTTCCCTGCACCAGGTTGCTGGTACCGCATTATGCCTACCATGTAGTGTCTGGAAATGCACAACATGCATTTTTTTCCAATGCCGCGGTTGCTGCAGTCAGCAGCACCCGCAGCAATGGAAAACATGCAAAAATCAACCACCACAGTGGCGGTTTTATTATATTGTCATGTGCGGGACCGCCACCTTATAGACGGCCTGTCCCAATCCCTGGGACGATGGAGAATGGACTGCAGTCCGTCCGCCCGCCATCATAATGAGCCCCATAGTGTTGTGTTTTGTTTACATGTGATGTAATATATTTAAAGCATTTTCATTGATGGTTTTGTGTTTCTCTTTTTTGAGATATGATTTTTAACAATTGTATGTAATATTTTTGTTTATCAGTACTATTGTATGTTATTTTATTTACAGTTTTAGATTATAGACTAATGAATTAAGATATTTTATGCAATATTTATTAGAAATGATTTGAAATTTGTGATTGCTGGTTTGTGTTCAGTTTTATTGGTAGTGAGATATATAGGTTGTTTAGGGCATTGTTTTAGCTATCATTTTGAGGAAGTGTAGACCTTTGTTGTTTACAAAGAGCTGTACTTTAAATTGTAATATTTCGTTAATCTCTTTTGTCTTTTCAGATAATGTAGGTTTGGTTTGTCTTACTGATAGTTCTATTCTTAGCTGTTGGTAGCTTTGTTTTTTGGGGAGGATTTCTAGAACGTTGTATTGGGTAGAGTGGCTTCAGTCCAATGTATCTTTGAAGGCATTGTACCTGCCTTCCACTGCGCTGTTGGTTTTGGATTGTTGAGCAATTGCACTGTTGTACATGTTCCACCATGCAATTTGAAATTTGGGTTGGTGTCTGTGGCCAGATGAGGGCAGTCTTCCAAAAAAGGTCTCTTCAAAGTAGTCCATGAGGGGGCTTAGGGGTATATTTACAAAGAAGCGATGCAACGAAGTGCAGCTCAGAAACCACAGTTGCCGAGCTGTGTTGCATCACCTGGAGAGAGCAGAACTGAATCACATTGTCAAAGAAATGACACAGTTCTGCTCTTTCCATGCACTGGTGCACTTTGGGCTGTCTATCTCTAATGCATAAATGTCCCCTCAGGAATTATTATAAAGCTAATTTACTAATTATCAATTGTCACAATACGTGAACATAAGTTACACAATACATGGGATATATCACAATTCTTATTTAATCATAATGAGATTTAGTTACGGCAACAACGATACTACTAACATTTCAAATTCTCTTGTAAGCAGTATGCAACATCTTTTGCTTGTTTTTGCATGGACAGATAATATACCATACAACTTATGATTTTGATACAGTATAAAGTTGTTTCCAAAATAACACAAAGGTTCACTACTAAGCAAATCGATGTTAGGAAGCGTCGACGTTTCGGTCCACTATGGTGAAAACATTCCCAGGACCATCCTAAGGACGAAAAATTGTTGCACATTCCTAATACTTCCAGCCGGAAGTATATATTTAATCAACTGGACTTCAATGTCCAAAAGAATTCAAATTTCGTGTTCACAATAGTTGAACGTGCTCCTGCCGTATTTGTCACTGTATACGGGCTCTGTGTCTTTAAAGTACACTTGGATCAGGAAACGATTTCTGCCTTCTCTGACCGCCGGATAATGCTCGTCCACGATGTCAATGTAGCTATGATTCTCTGCTTTGACTGAAAGCAGAAAGCACAGCTGCAGGAGGGTGTAGGAAGTCAGGGAAGGTGGTGTGGGTTTGCAAAGGATGGCACTTGTGTTTATTTTTTTATTTTTAGGGCAGGGATACATAACAGAGACCATATTATGTGTGGCCTCCCATTACTCTTCTGCATAGCAGTTGAAAGCAGGAACAGATCATTTTTGGGGCCATACATAACATACCATTACAGATGGTTAAAAAGTGATTTACGGCAATGTTTTTCACCTCAGAGTTCCGAGTGACATCATGGACAACCTGAGGTATACTCTCATTGTCTTTTTGATGTCACTCAGAACCCCTCAGTGAAAAACATCTCGTAATTCACTGCTACTCCTCTATTATTCATAAATGTTAATAATGTTAGTGATGTACCACTGAAATTATTTTAATATTTAAATATTTTGTGCTGTATGTTTTGTGATGTTATTTGTTCATGTTCTTTTGTCAGCAAAAAATAATATTTTTTGGTTTTCTTGAAGTTGTTTTTTTATTTTTATATTTAGGTATTACATAGTTGCCTATGATTATAGACTATTTATTTAGATTTGTCTTTGGGACTTTTCTTTTTTGCATGTTTTGAATAATCTTTTTCCAATTTATGTATAGTTCTTTTATGTGGATTCATGGTGGATCATGGATATCAGCTACAAAATTGTAAGTTTCGTTTTTCAATGTATTTTGGAGTGGGTAATGTTATTGTAATACTTCATTTATATGTCAGTGAAAATATAGGGCTTGATTATGATGGCAGAGAACCCGCCACCGGCAGCCTGCCGGTGGCGGGTCCACCACCATAGTAAGGCTATTTTCCGGCCACCGACTCAGGATGACGGGCGGTGTGCCTGTTGGGCGGAAAGCCTGTCCACCACAGGTACAACAGAGGCAATCCTTGCGATTGCCTGTCGAACTCACCCCACATTCACAAAATGGTGGTAGTGCCTAGCAGGCACCGCACACCAGATTTGGATGCTGCATCCCCGCCAGCCTGTCCATGGCGGTTCAACAGCCATTAAAAGGCTGGCAGGGATGTACTTTTGGAGCCCCCTTGTTCAGGGGCATGTGGTTTTTGTACATGGGGGCACCTATGGTGCCCCCCTACAGTTCCCTGCACCAGGTTGCTGGTACCGCATTATGCCTACCATGTAGTGTCTGGAAATGCACAACATGCATTTTTTTCCAATGCCGCGGTTGCTGCAGTCAGCAGCACCCGCAGCAATGGAAAACATGCAAAAATCAACCACCTCAGTGGCGGTTTTATTATAATGTCATGTGCGGGACCGCCACCTTATAGACGGCCTGTCCCAATCCCTGGGACGATGGAGAATGGACTGCAGTCCGTCCGCCCGCCATCATAATGAGCCCCATAGTGTTGTGTTTTGTTTACATGTGATGTAATATATTTAAAGCATTTTCATTGATGGTTTTGTTTTTCTCTTTTTTGAGATATGATTTTTAACAATTGTATGTAATATTTTTGTTTATCAGTACTATTGTATGTTATTTTATTTACAGTTTTAGATTATAGACTAATGAATTAAGATATTTTATGCAATATTTATTAGAAATTATTTGAAATTTGTGATTGCTGGTTTGTGTTCAGTTTTATTGGTAGTGAGATATATAGGTTGTTTAGGGCATTGTTTTAGCTATCATTTTGAGGAAGTGTAGACCTTTGTTGTTTACAAAGAGCTGTACTTTACATTGTAATATTTAGTTAATCTCTTTTGTCTTTTCAGATAATGTAGGTTTGGTTTGTCTTACTGATAGTTCTATTCTTAGCTGTTGGTAGCCTTGTTTTTTTGGGAGGATTTCTAGAAAGTTGTATTGGGTAGAGTGGCTTCAGTCCAATGTATCTATGCAATCGTTTCCTGATCCAAGTGTACTTTAAAGACACAGACACAGTGTCATACGTATACAGTGACAAATACGGCAGGAGCACGTTCAACTATTGTGAACTCGAAATTTGAATTCTTTTGGACATTGAAGTCCAGTTGATTAAATATATACTTCCGGCTGGAAGTATTAGGAATGTGCAACAATTTTTCGTCCTGAGGATGGTCCTGGGAATGTTTTCACCATAGTGGACCGAAACGTCGACGCTTCCTAACATCGATTTGCTTAGAAGTGAACCTTTGTGTTATTTTGGAAACAACTTTATACTGTATCAAAATCATAAGTTGTATGGTATATTATCTGTCCATGCAAAAACAAGCAAAAGATGTTGCATACTGCTTACAAGAGAATTTGAAATGTTAGTAGTATCGTTGTTGCCGTAACTAAATCTCATTATGAATAAATAAGAATTGTGATATATCCCATGTATTGTGTAACTTATGTTCACGTATTGTGACAATTGATAATTAGTAAATTAGCTTTGTAATAATTCCTGAGGGTACATTTATGTATATTGGTCATTATCATACCCAGTCCTCGCGGGATAATTGGGTGGCTCTCTCTTTTGTACTTATCTCTAATGCAGGCACCCCTGAGCCACAGTGCAAGGATGTGTGGATTGTGGTCAGGAAAGTTGTTGTTCAGGAAAGGGTACTTCCTGCACAAAAACTATCCTGTGCGTCTTTTTGCTCTTTGTATTTGCACAGCAGAATGCAGTGGCCATGCAAGGAGAAGATAATGAGAAGAAATAAAGATATTTCACCTCCTTACGCCCACCGCAGGCTGGTGCAATATTTTGACATAAACACATGTTACAAGGGGTAATGCAGAGATGGAAAATTACGTAAAGCAAGCGTTATGTAGAAGTGTAATAGAACAAGTGCAATTGAACAGAGTTTGCATTCGCCAAGTGGCTATAAACAGAGAGTCCTCACTCGCCCGATGAACATTACAAAAATAGTAACACAAAATAGTGCTAACACCAATCTAAAAAGTGAGCATCAAATACCTGAATAGTGACTCTTATCTTATTGTGTGTGCTCGCCCTGGCCCGGTGAAGAAAAGGGTAGGGAACCTGTGAAGTGACCAACCCTCCGGTGGTGGGCCCCTTCCTTTCCTCCTGTGAAGAAACAAGGTAAGAGAACAAATATTATACTTTTGAAACTCGAAAATTGCACAGATTGTTAACATTACATTCAAAATCTAAAATCAATTGAGGAGAGAAACTGTAAAAAGGTTAAAGACAAACTTATATAATCAGGTGTCTATTACATATTCGCTACATATTGGCAGGGAGCACTGTACATGCTGATTAGCTATCGTATAGGTGAGCTGCAGCTCTTCATCATGATTAAGACCATCAGGGAAATGGGTTTCTAACTCGAGTATCCATTTGGATTCCCTCTTGCTTAGCGTCAGTTCCCTGTTGCCACCTCTATGTTCCATATTGATTTGTTCTATGGCAAAAAATCGCAGAAGGAAGCTGTTCGATTGGTGCTTCTCCTGAAAGTGCCTGGCAATGGGATAACGCAAGTCTTTATTGGTAATGGCACTAAGTTGTTTGAGGACCCTCTTTTTAGCCATACAGGTAGTACTGCCTACATACTTAAGTCTGCATGGGCATTTCAAGATATAGATGACATAGCAACTGCTGGAGGTAAGGAACTGTGATATATTCTTTGTCTTTGAAGTATTGGGTATAGGTAATTCTTTAACATGGTGGCTAGACTTACACGCCCTACAGTGCCCACAGGGGAAGTACCCCTTAAACCCATGAAGATAAGCTTTTTTTAAAAATATAAACTAAAATATATAACACTGAAAACCGGACGTGGCTTAGCACCACTGTGAAAATATGAAAAGTGGTGCTATGCCACCAGAGTTTGAAAAAAAAAGTGATGCTCCGGTGGCAATAGGGGCTTTCAAATATGCCTCCGATGTTTACTGCGTATTCAACACTTAGGGCAGATTTTTAGAGGCGTCACCATATGCTTAGATTAAAACAATACTAGCAACCTTGCATAGCTGTGTGTGGGTGTATTTTTAGAATTGTTTGTATCATTATCAGCTCAAAATCTATAATTATTTATTTGCGCTAGTACTTGTTAGTTTGAATTGTAATCTCATGTAGTAGTTCATAATATTTTGCACTTTGCTTGTTAGGCAGTTGTGAGTAAATTAGGGGCAAGTTACTATTATGATATTCTCCATTTACAGTATATATTTGTGTGAATGTTTGATGCCATTATCTGAAGGTGCTACCCATCATCCACATTACAAATTGGGCATCTAGGAGCAGCAGAGGGTTCTGTGTGGCCTTTTGAATGTGTACTATTGTTCTTTTTAGATTCTGGATTACTGGCAGTTGCCCTGTAATGTGCTCAGGAACTTGAAGCAATATATGTTTTAAATATTTTCCTGTGGATTCCTAGTAGTTAGTTCCTGCTTCTCTGACATCTTGGATACCATGCCTTACTTCTGTCCCTGTGTTATTTGGGGCTGGTTGTGTTTCCTAAATTAAGTACAATGTCATTTTCAATTGTAGCCCTCCAATAAAAAAGCATCGGCATTATATTTGGTACAGTTTTAGTTTTTGCAGCTTGAACGTTCCTTCCTGTATGTGTATCCCATGTGAGATAACAATTGTTTCCCTTTCTGCAAGGTTATATATGTGGCTCTTTCTGCCATTGTATCCAAAAATTGGTAGAGGTGCATATTTATTAGTTTGTGTAAATATTGAATTTCACTTATTAGTAATGTATGAAATTGCCTTTTTATTTCCAACATTTCATACTTATTTGCTGTGCTTCTAACGTTGTGCTCCTTCTTTTCGGTTTCTGTTTAATGCAGTCAAGATGTGGTTCAGGTGGTGTAGAATATGTTTGCTTAGTTTTGAGTTTAAAATACAGTTTAGTTTGGTCAGTGTCAGTCAGTCAGTCAAGAATACTTTATTTGGCAACTTAATGTCTTAAAAGAAAACATTACATTCAAAAACTACATTTCATTTAAAAAAGAAGTCTATCATAGTATTGAAATAGTGACCAACTCATAGCAATCCAATCAAAAAAAGAAACTTTGTGGACAGGATACAAAGTGCAAATGCAAGCAGTATTAAACATTTTAAATGCATGAAAATGTTGCTAAACCTAGAGTACATACTTTATATAAGGTGCAAAACGTGATCAGGTAAGTTAGTATATTTAGATAACACTCCATCATCCTTATGATTAAAAAATATAAAACACAGATTAGCAAGAATATTAAACATAATACTACTGAATTCATCCCCAATATACTCCAAATACGAGGAGAACTGTAAACATATCATTTTTTAACAACCATGTAAGA
This sequence comes from Lissotriton helveticus, assembly GCF_964261635.1. Classification (NCBI taxonomy): domain Eukaryota; kingdom Metazoa; phylum Chordata; class Amphibia; order Caudata; family Salamandridae; genus Lissotriton; species Lissotriton helveticus. Next base: position 998,954,658 of record NC_136071.1, on the reverse strand, counting down.
TACAAAGGCCTACATCTGCCTATACATGGAAACATTTTATAAAAATACTGAAGGCCGTGGGACTACTTAAAGAGCTAAGATGATCTTATAGAATTTAAATCAATCAATCAATCAATCATATAATTTGTAAAGCGCACTACTCACCCGTGAGGGTCTCAAGGCGCTGGGGTGAGGAATGCTGCTACTGCTCGAAAAGCCAGATCTTGAGGAGTTTTCTGAAGGACAACAGGTCTTGGGTCTGCCGTAGGTGGATGGGGAGGGTGTTCCAGGTCTTGGAGGCGAGGTGGGAGAACGATCTGCCGCCTGAGGTCGCTCTTCGGAAGCGGGGGACTGTAGCGAGGGCGAGGTCGGCGGAGCGGAGATGGCGTGTGGGGGTGTAGAAGCTGAGTCGTCTGTACATTGGTCTGGTGTTGTAGAGTGCCTTGTGTGTGTGGGTGAGGAGCTTGAAGGTTATCCTCTTGTTGACCGGGAGCCAGTGCAGGTCTCCCAGGTAGGGTGTGATGTGGCTGCGGCGAGAGATGTCGAGGATCAGGCGTGCAGAGGCGTTCTGGATGCGCTGGAGCCATCTCAGGAGTTTGGCCGAGGCTCCTGCGTAGAGGGCATTTCCATAGTCCAACCTGCTGCTGACAAGTGCCTGGGTTCTTCTCGTTTCAGTGGGGATCCACTTGTAGATCCTACGGAGCATGCGGAGGGTATTGAAGCAGGAGGCGGAGACGGCGTTGACCTGTTTAGTCATGGAGAGGGTGGAGTCGAGGATGACCCCTAGGTTGCGTGCGTGGTCAGTGGGTGTTGGAGCGGTTCCCAGTGCGGTCGGCCACCAGGAGTCGCACCCAGGCCGAAGGGTTGGATCCGAGGATGAGGACCTCTGTCTTGTCCGAGTTCAGCTTCAGTTGGCTGTTCCTCATCCATTCAGCAACGGCCTTCATTTCTTCGTGAAGGTTGGTTTTGGCGGTGTGGTGGTCCTTGGTGAGGGAGAGTATCAGCTGGGTGTCATCGGCGTAGGAGAGGATGTTGAGGTCGTGCCGACGGGCGACGTGGGCGAGCGGTGCCTTGTAGATGTTAAACAGAGTTGGGCTGAGGGATGAGCTCTGGGGTACGCCGCAGATGATCTCGGTGGCTTCGGAGCGGAAGGGGGGAAGGCGGACGCTCTGTGTTCTGCCGGAGAGGAAAGAGGTGGTTCAGTCCAAGGCCTTCTCTTGGATCCCAGGATTGTGGAGGCGTGTTCGTAGTGTGTGGTGACAGACCATGTCTAAGGTGGCTGACAGGTCCAAAAGGATGAGGGCCGCCGTTTCGCCGTTGTCCAGCAGGGACTTGATGTCATCGGTGGCAGCAATGAGGGCAGTCTCGGTGCTGTGGTTGCTGCGGAACCCGGACTGGGAAGGGTCCAGGATGCTGTTCTCCCCGAGGTAGCGGGTCAGTTGTTCGTTGACGGTCTTCTCGATGACCTTTGCCGGGAACGGGAGCAGGGAGATGGGCTGGAAGTTCTTGAGGTCCTTGGGTTCTGCCTTGGGTTTCTTGAGTAAGGCGTTGATCTCGGCGTGCTTCCAGCTCTCTGGGAAGGTTGCTGTCTCGAAGGAGGTGTTGTTGACTTTCCGGAGATGGGGTGCTATGGATGCGCTGGCTTTGTTGAAGATGTAGTGTGGGCATGGATCTGACGGATATCCGGAGTGGATGGTGTTCATGATCTTGATGGTGTCATCGCCGTTGATGTTGGTCCAGTAGAGCAGGCAGTTGGTGCGGATGGTGGCTGTGGGGGAGGAGGTCTCAGTGGTTGTCGGGGCGGTCGTGGCGTTGAAATTGTCATGGATGTCTGTGATCTTGCAGTGTAAGAAGGTGGCCAGCGAGTCGCACAGGTCTTTCGAGGATGGGACGTCGTTGGTGTTGGAGTTGGGGTTGGAGAGTTCCCTCACGATGTTGAAGAGCTCTTTGCTGTTTTGCGCGTTGTTGTCTAGGCGGTATTTGAAGGAGGCCCTTTTGGCGGATCTGATGAGGTGATGGTGTCTGCGGGTAGCATTCTTGTGGGCGGCGTGGCTGTCCGGTGTTCGTTCACGGAGCTAGATCTTCTCCAGCTTTCGGCAGGTTTGCTTGGAGGCCCGGAGGTCTTCAGTGTACCAGCTGGCTTTCTTGTTGGTATGATTGTTGGAGGGTTTCTTGATCGGGGAGAGGGTGTTGGCGCAGTCGTTGATCCACTGTCTGAGGTTGCGGGCGGCGGTGTCGGGTCGGTATGGTCAGCCCAAAACACATTTTGGACCTCCTAAAAACATACTAAACACCATATAATCAATTTAAAGAAGACCATTGTTTTCCTATGCCTAATGGCCCCAATTAAGAAACTGGGCATTCCAAACCATCTAGCATCTGAAGATACACTAGGGCTGGCCTAACTTGGGCAAAATTACAGTTTCTTAGTAGTGGTAGAACACATTTCTTACGTAGGGGGCATAATAATCACAGAAGAATACAAAATGAATAATGTCTTGCTCTGAAAAATCGTCCCACTGACAAGGTTTCAAGGTACCGGGTTTCAAAAAACGCAGAGGGACAGATCGGAGCCAATGAGCCATCTGCAGACGAAATCTTGTTAAGATAAAATGATGAAGAGGTTTACCAATACTTAATAAATAAGGTTTGAGTTGGGTATCCAAAGATAATGTAGCATACCGCCTTACAGAAGGTTTTTGCAGCTCCTCTTTTTCCCTCAGGCCCTGGCTCTTAGACAAAAACTGCAGTCTTATATTTTTGGTGAGTGATTTGGGTTAGGTTTGGATTTTACATTTTAAGGGTTGGTGTTTGGTATAGTTTTTTATTAATTTTCCATACTTTAACATGTCTTTAGTGAGGTTCACATACATGAAGTTGGCATTCTAGCTGTGGAGATGTTTTTTTTCTTTGAAATATTGAAGTGGAAGGTAAAGTTTGGAGACATGAATGAAAATGTCAGTATGAATTATTTATTTTAAACTAAGGTGAAGGTAATGTTTTTAACATTTTATATAGCAGTTTGCTCTAAATTTGTCCGCCTCTAATGTCTGTTTCTCTAGCAGAGTTTTTAAGCATAGGATTACCATAAGATTATCACAGTGCCATCCATGCCAAACTAGAGAGTGATAAAGCCTCTTGCTATTTTTACAGCAAAGTCTTTTGGCATAGGATTAGCAAGAGCCATCTACACTGAACTGTAAAAGGACCAAAGCCTTTTACCACTCCAGGCACAGTATTATAGCTTTGTATTGGTAAAATTCCATCCAAGTCTACCTGGAATGAATAAAAGCAACCCTTGACAAGTGTTTCACTCTTGTTAGAACTCAAGACAAAGGTATATTTTTCTCAAGACACAAGGGAACACCCATTTTAAGTCAAGACAATCTTCTTTCAGGTTTGCAGTGCCTCATACATTATGCAAATAAGGAAGTAGGGAAATCTGGGTAGGTTGTAGGAAGAGGCAACTTCCTCCACAAAAACTATTATTTGATGCTTTTTCCTCTTTCTATGTATGCTGCAGAATTCAGCACATGCAGAAATTGGAAAGAGTGAGAAGAAGTAAAGATATTTCTCCTCATTACGCCTCCCCTGGGTATATCTGGGAATGTGCCAAACTCCATTGGTGAAAGCAATAGAACACCCAAGCTCCACCTATGGAACACCTTCCCAGGTCAGAGTGACGCAAGGTAGCAACTTATGCTTCCTTGCATTACTCCAGATGTACCAAGGCTACACAAGCATAGTTTTGTAAATCTCTTCTATGTTTAACATTTCCCTTGCGTTACCTTGTGCCGTGCAAGGGGTGACACAGAACTTTGATAAATATGTCCCACAGTGTGGCACAACAGATGGCGTCCTTTCCTTTGAGCCTCTTAGAAAGAGGTGAAGGGCGAAGCCCTACATCCAACCCTTGACGTGTTGCAGTATATGGCTTACAGAAATTTGAGACTTGAGACAAAGTGTGACAATCCAGAGTTCAGCAAGCAAATTATTTAGGCCAAGTAAGGACTACTGAATAGAGAGACAGGGATTAAGTCTAACAATGTAGTGAAAATAGCAGTAATGATAACATTTATCATAACAGAGTTTGGGTTTTTGATGAATGAACTGTCTTTTGAACAGAACATCTGAGCAGAGAATACAGCTAATTTCCAAAAATCTGTATTTGAATATCAGTGCTCACAGGTATGATGCTCACACAGAACAGTTAGGCCCATATTTATCATTATTTCACCCAGCGCAGTGAGCCACCTTGCAGCGCTGCATGCAATGGCAGGAATATGCCATAATTAACATTATATGGAACATTCCTGTTATTTCCTAGTGCTGGAGCAGCTTTGCCTGCCTAGCAAAAAAGCAGGCACACTTGTCTCATGCTGCAACGGTGCCCACATTGTAGGAAGGATTATTTTTCTGTAGGAAGGGACAGGCAGAATGCAGAACACATAAAAAGAGGAAAAACAGAAGAGAAATACAGATATTTCTCCTTGTTATGTCTCACCTGGGAATGTGCACAATCCATGGGCGAATGTGTGGGAACACCAATGCTCCACCCATGGTTTTATTTTTATTTATTTATTTATTTAATGCGATTTTATATAGCGCAAACTTTACCCGAAGGTGTCAGAGCGCTTTACATAGGAACCAGTTGCAAAACATAAGGACTAAGGATTACATGCATTACATAAAAGATACAAACAGAAAAAATTGCAAATGTACAAGATGTAAAGTCACACAAGGAAGAGATACACACAGAAAGAAAAATTGCAAATGTACAAATAGTAAAGTCACTCAAGGAAGAGATATGATTTGATATACTCTAAGAGTCACATAGGAATGGTAGAGAGTACAAAGGTCTACTGCATATACTAGTGATTAGAGTTATCTCTATATACATAAGGAAGGGATACGAATGGATATACTCTAAGAGTCACATAGGAATGGTAGAGAGTACAAAGGTCTACTGCATATACTAGTGATTAGAGTTATCTCTATTATACAAAGACAGATGCTTTAAGGCCTACATGGAGGTTGTTGTTTTTGTTTTCGGTTTGGGGCACTGGTACTTCTGGTATATTCCAAGAAGGGCTTTGCTATAATCCACATGTGATCACATTTTACATTTATTATGTGGATATGAAATCAATGAAAACAAGACGGTGGTGATGGAATGGAATGCTAATTTGCGACTAAATTGTGTCAAGGAAGAGATGAGGTATTTAGGGATTCAAATTGTGGGGAAGGTAGAATGAATACCAGAAGTTAACTACCAACTTTTCATTATCGCCCTCACTCTATCTATCTGTCTATCGCCCTCAAAATTGTAAAGCGCTCTGATATCCTTTGGGATCAAGTTTGCGCTATATAAAACTTTATAAATAAATAAATAAAATACATAGGGAAGGGATACGAATAGATATACTCTAAGAGTCACATAGGAATGGTAGAGAGTACAAAGATCTACTGCATATACTAGTGATTAGAGTTATCTCTATATACATAAGGAAGGGATATGAATGTATATACTCTAAGAGTCACATAGGAATGGTAGAGAGTACAAAGGTCTACTGCATATACTAGTGATTAGAGTTATCTCTATATACATAGGGAAGGGATACGAATGGATATACTCTAAGAGTCACAGAGGAATGGTAGAGAGTACAAAGATCTACTGCATATACTAGTGATTAGAGTTACCTCTATATACATAAGGAAGGGATATGAATGTATATACTCTAAGAGTCACATAGGAATGGTAGAGAGTACAAAGGTCTACTGCATATACTAGTGATTAGAGTTATCTCTATATACATAGGGAAGGGATACGAATGGATATACTCTAAGAGTCACATAAGAATGGTAGAGAGTACAAATGTCTACTGTATATACTAGTGATTAGAGTTATCTCTATTATACAAAGACAGATGCTTTAAGGCCTACACGGGGGTTGTTGTTTTTGTTTTCCGTTTGGGGCACTGGTACTTCTGATATATTCCAAGAAGGGCTTTGCTATGAATCCACATGTGATCACATTTTACATCTATTATGTGGATATGAAATCAATGAAAACAAGACGGTGGTGATGGAATGGAATGCTAATTTGCGACTAAATTGTGTCAAGGAAGAGATGAGGTATTTAGGGATTTAAATTGTGGGGAAGGTAGAACGAATACCAGAAGTTAACTACCAACTTTTCATTATCGCCCTCACTCTATCTATCTGTCTTTCGCCCTCAAAATTGTAAAGCGCTCTGATATCCTTCGGGATCAAGTTCGCGCTATATAAAACTTTATAAATAAATAAATAAAATACATAGGGAAGGGATACGAATAGATATACTCCAAGAGTCACATAGGAATGGTAGAGTGTACAAAGGTCTACTGCAAATACTAGTGATTAGACTTATCTCTATATACATAGGGAAGGGATACGAATGGATATACTCTACGAGTCGCATAGGAATGGTAGAGAGCACAAAGGTCTACTGCATATACTAATGATTAGAGTTATCTCTATATACATAGGGAAAGGATATGAATGGATATACTCTAAGAGTCACATAGGAATTGTAGAGAGCACAAAGGTCTACTGCATATACTAGTAATTAGAGTTATCTCTATATACAGAAAATCAGAGTTCCATTAAGTGGGGTCGGAGGGGGGATGCAGTCACAGCACCAAGGGAGGGTGGGAGGGATACACAGGTATTGAGAAAAGGCATTTCAGAAAAGGGAAGAAACATTTGAGGATAGTCGATGGGGAAAACGAGGGTAAAGGGTTAAAGGACGAGGGAATGGGCAAGATGGTGGGTCAGGGTCCTGAGAAAAGCGGCCGAGAGCAGCAGCAAAATTGCAGCCAGGACAAAAGAAAAAGTAAAGAAGTCCAGAGAGTCCATGGCGTAGTTTCTTTCCTTCGAATGTGACTGCAGGGCTGCTGCCTGCATCTGGTGTTTTCACGGCCCCGCTGCTTTGTTTTGCGGAGGGGTGTGTGTGCTCCAAGGGCCGCTCCGCATGGGCCCTCTCTACTCGCCCAGAATTGTGGGGGCTGCCGCAGACGTGGGGCGGCCTGGGAGCACAGCCAGGGTTCAACTTTCTCGGCGGGGGCTGCATGGTGATCCTGCAGGTCCGGGAAAACCATAAATTCCTGGTGTGGAGAGGAGCCTCCGGCGCTGCTCTGGCCCCTTGGGGAGTGGGGAGCCTGGGCTCCGCTTCAGAGCAGGTTGGGGGAGCCGCTGTTGTTGGGTGGTGTGCTGGGAGCTGCTCTGGCTGGTGCTGAGATCTGTGGTTTGAAGAGTTGCCCCCACCTGCAGAGCGCTCGTCGCGGCGAGAGATGAAGCGGTCTCGGCTGCCGCTGTGGGTCGCTCTTCTTGTCCGGCACTTACCCCACTCTCCACAGTTCTAGCATCATGGGGAGAGCCGCAGGGCTTCCATTTCCATTTCATGCCTTGCTGCCTCTTGCCGAACTAGAGCGCTGACCTCCCTATGAGGGTGGCCCTCTCTCTCTTTCTTTCTTTAACCTTCTCGTGTTCCCTTCACTTTTTCTCTCCTTTTTCCCTATGTCTTTCTTTATTTCACTCGCGCGCGTGTAAAGCAGTGATATGCTCTGTCCTGCGTTACTTGAGATTTATCGAGCCATGCAGGGCCACGGAAGGTAGCCATGCGTGGCTTGATAAATCGCCCTTGTGCCCCCTTGCATGGTACAAGAGTGACCAAAACCTTGATAAATCTGGCTCCCAGTTTTCCTCTGGTCCTTTTAATTTAGTCCATTAGTATTTGTAAAACAAATGCAATTGCTCTCTCAGTGTTCACCCTTGGGAAAGTTCACATTACAAAGCCCTTTAAAATATCAAATCTGTTTTGAGGCACAGCAAACTAAATAAAATAAATACGCTTTTCTAGTGAAACCGTGTCCACAGATTGTTTTTAACTTCCAGCTGCTCAACGCGTGTCTCAGGTTTTCAGCCAAATACTCAATGCTGTTTTGTCAGAAAAATAGTTAAAGCCATGTGTGGCTTAATTTTATGTGACTTAATGTGAACCTGAGTGGTGACAAGTCCAAGCTAAAAATATATCCTATTAGCAGCCTGGGAATTCTGCAACGCATATCTGGCTCAAACTGACACTAACTAATGACCCAAGTTATAATTCAGGTGTGATTTCTCTTTTAGGACATTGATTTCAGCGGTTGCCAGCCCTGATTCAACTTGGAGGACTCACTTATAGACTTGGCAATTTATTTTGAAATAAATAGTTAGACTATGTCAGCACGTTATACTACAGGTTGCCCACCTATTTCCAAGCAAATATATTGACAGTATAATGCATGTAAAATCATACATGCGATATGCTTTATGACGTAAGCGGATACAAATTCAAAAAACTTTGGGAGAAAGAAAAACGTGTAAATTCGATTAAATATCAGTGCACATGGATCAATATGCTAGGCTAAACAGGCTCATGGTTTAGTGTCTAATCGAAATGTTATGAAGGCACCCAGGGCCATATTATCAAGAAAGGGCGATACATTATCGCCACTTTTATCGACAGGAAACTGCCGCTAAAGCAGCGATAATGGACTTGATAATATGCCCTTGTGAATTCCCACAGAAGCCCAGATTAACACCAGAACCTGGGCTTCTCTGGAATTCACAAGGGCATATTATCAAGCCCATTATTGCTTGGTTAGCGGCAGTTTCCTGCCGATGAAAGCGTCGATAATATGGCCCCCTCTTCATTAAGGTCTTCGTCTTAACCTCTTTGTCCTATAAGTATGAACTTTGCAGAAGAATGCTCCTGATATCATTTTCATGAACCAGAAACCCTTTCCTCAATTATTATTTTATCTATTATCCCACACCAGACATTCTTTTTAGGTAATCGGGAAAGTCCATGTCTCAATATTATTTTCAGGCCCTAAAGAATACCACCATACCTAAAAAGGAAAAGGAATATTGACTTGAATTGCTCCATGTATTTGCAATCTAAACCTAACTTCACCAAAAACAAATGATGCACCCTGTCAACCGGTATGCCCTAATATTACCTAACTCATCTAAACCACTTTAGCCACATGGTTTTTGGCCACCATCCCCTCTTGGACCATTCTGCCCAGTATAATCAGCTTATAGTGTGTGCCAGTCAGACTGATTGCCAGGAACTTAGGGCCAAATGTTTTACCCTTGAGCGCGCAGGGAAGCAAAGAAAGTCACCTTGCTGTGCTGCACGATGTCACAGGGCAAAGTTAGGAATGCGCCATGTTTATCCACTATGGTGCATTCCTGTCTTTTCCCCTTGATCTGGCTCAGCAGTGTCGTAAAACTGACTCTGTGAAATCTTGTGAATTTCACTGCGTCAGTTTTACAGGGCTTTCCTGCGACGGTATGCCCACCCTGCGACGGAACACCCACTTGAAACCCGACGCAGGTTTCATGTGGCACAGTGCGTTACAATGTGACGCTACTGCCTAGATGCGTCACGTTGTAAATAAGTCGCAATATGGTGCAAGATTTATGTCGCCGCTGCGTCACAAAAGTGACGCAACAGCGGCGCAAATGAGTCACAAGGGGCTTGTAAATCTGCCCCATGACTTTGGGTTTGCATTGTTCTTGCACCACCTTGAGTGGTACAAGTGTGATGCAAACCGGGTCATAAACATGGCCCTTAGTTTTAGTCAGGGCCATTTGTACTGCTCGGAGTTAGGGGAACTTCAAACTCCTTTCTCTAAGCCCATCAGCAGAGCCTGTGGCATATAACTCTGCTATCAAACATGGTCAAAAGCCGAATGTTATCCAGGTTAGGCAGCTTTGGCTTAGAAACCCAAGCCCTCCCCCCTAACTTCTATAAAGAGATGTTAATGAAGGGAATTGATAGATGATAGCAAGAAAGACATGGTCCATGTATTGTTGTGGTTCTACGAGATTACTCAGCAGTTTTGTGAACGTTTGGCAATATGACTGTGGGGCATATTATCAAGTAAGGGCGTTACATTATCGCCGCTTTTATCGGCTGGAAACTGCTGATAAAGCGCCGATAATGGGCTTGATGTAATATAATGTAATGTAATGTAATGTAAAAATTATTTATAGAGCGCTCGGTCACCACTGGTTTCATGGCGCTCTATGAATTCCAATCGTAGCCCATGTTAGATGTGAAGACATCTAACATGGGCTACGATTGGAATTCATAGAGCATATTATCAAGCACATTATCGCCGCTTTATCGGGAGTTTCCTGCTGATAAAAGCGGCGATAATGTAACGCCCTTACTTGATAATATGCCCCTGAATTTGGTATTGAAAATCTCTGTTTTCCAAGGGGACCTTCTCAAATGCAGACTACACCAGCTGCTGACTGGTTATTCTTCCCAGTCTTCTCAAGCTATGACTACTTACACACCTGTGATCCGAAACCACTTGTGTGAGTTGGCCATTATGCAGTGCCTCTTTCAATCATAGTGTCTGCATGTCTAAATATCAAGTATGGCGATTTTGTCAACATGAACAGGAACTTGAAATAGTTAGGCACAGTGCGAGTAGTTAACCATTTCCCTTTACTTTATTCTTAAATGTATAATGAATTCTATGCCAGAGTCCCCCCACATAATTAACCCGGGAAATAAACCTATGACACAAATATTAAATAAGAGTGTGCATTAAAATAAAAAGCGAACACAAGGAATATATATTTATTAATTTCAATGTTGAATCTTTTTTAGAAAAATAATGTGCTAAATTAAAAAATGGAGTCAAATTGGAAGCTCGAAACGACAACTTGGTGGAAAATCGAAATATGACAACCCCCATAGAAATTAAATGGACAGGACTATCACTTTTCTTTTTCCTAGACCTCATCTCCAAAATATTTTCTATTTCAAAAGGCACTGGTTGTTACTGCAGGGAGCATTAGGCCACACATCTAGTCAACGTGCTTCTTTGCCACAAATCCCTGAAAAATACCTGCCGGCTAAATGGCCTACGTAAAAGTCTTTATGCGAAACTTGACCAATTAGCCAAATTTCACTGCCCACTTTAAAGAAAAGATGGCTGATTTTTTTGAAGTTGAAATGACTAACAGATTACTTTTAGAAAGAGCGAGCTATTTTTTCTTATGTGTGTGTGTGTTTGTGTGAATTGTCAAGGTACAAATATTTACAATAGTAAATGTACACTTACCTACATATACTTGTCTTTACGATAATGTGGAGTCGAAATTATGGGTGCAATATTTTTGTGGAACGATAGTTAAACCATGATCATTAGATTATCATCTCATTCATGCATCTGCTAGCCAAAATGACAGTGTTCAAAAGCAGCCAACGGACACTGAAATGCAAAACAAATTGGGTTTGTGCTTATAAAGGAGCCCAACGCACATAGAAAATTGCTGATTCGTGAAATGGAACTAATTATTTGTTCCTAGACACATATGCCATAAGTAGAACGGGACATTGTGGAGTAAAACACTTTGATTTTACTCAGTTACTTTTGCAAAATTAATATCTACCTCGATGTTGTTGTGCAGGGATAATACCATTTGTATATTTACTATGGTGAAAACAATTATTTTTGTTTAATTAACACTCATTTCCTTGAATATTTTACACTATGCACAACTTACAAATAAGATGCAACTTGTTTGGGTCAGCCCCGTCCTCTTTTGACATCATCACAACCTAGGAATGTGCTTTTTGTAACCTACATCCGAGATTCCTTTTGTTTAGGTTACAGGAAACGGGATATTTGATCCAAAACTGCACCATCATGACTCTCCTTTAGTACGTGTACCATAAATGATTGAGATACCACGTCATTGTAGTCGTCCATGAACGAAGAAATGCAGATACACATATTTTGTCTGATTAGAGCCCTTCATTTCATCTAGTGAAAGTTGCCAACAAAGTAAGGAGGGCATATGTTCTTGTCCTTCGCCACAGACTGTGATATATTTATTTGCTTGGGCTGAACCAATGCTGCAAAATTAGCATCCCTTGGGAGGTAGCACTGACTGAAGGCATGGATGTTTGACTGACACACGTGATTGACGAGCTGATGATTTATTAGTTTACTAGGATGTGTTAATTGATGGTTATTGATTACACGGTCTTTTGTTATCACTGTAAAGTCGCGTTGAAAAACATGACCTCAAGATCTTTTTTTAAGGATTTTAAGGGAAGTCCACACACTTATGAGTAACTGTGGTCATGAGCAAGCACATACTTCAATATCTGAGCAGTGAAGAGCAGAGACAAAAGGAATCGATCTGGAATCACGAGGAGCGTAAATGTGTACGCTCTCCGTGTAAGCGTAAATGTGTACGCTCGCCGTGTATTACAAGTGATGGATTAAAATCTAACTATATTAAAAAGGGAAAGTGGGGAATTTCAAGCAACCTTTACTTGCAGGGGCAAAAGCAAAACGCAGGACTATCACACGACAGTATTTATGAGTTAGCCCAACAACTCATTGCTTTTTCATGCACGAGATGTACAAGAAAAATAATACACACTGCTTTAATTTTCTCAGGTTAGTGTAATTTGACGTGTAATGGTCATTCTATTCCCATTACGTTGTAGAGGAGGCAATTTTAGTCGGCTATTACACTCATCTTTTCCAAAGTTATAAAAGATGCTGGTTTTTGATTTTATGTCATCACCTATTGTCAATCAGCTCCTTGAACATGTTGAAAATAAAATCCACCATTATAGTTATTTTGTAAATGTTTAGTTCCTACTAGTTACTTATCTAAGGATTATTTTCAACAATATACTTAAGAGACAAATTGAAAAACAAGTTCACATAGAAACTCAACAATTGGTCATCATAATAATACATTTTTGATGGAACATGTGATGTGTTTCAAATATGTTGTATATATTTTTAACACTTGTAGAATGTATATTCGGATGGTATCCTCTAAAAACAACTCTCGGAAGGTGATTTGTATTGTGAAGAGGGAAGTAGAACTGTTTACTTGGATATAAGGAAGTATGTCTTACTGTTTGAAGCAAGTTACTAAGAACAATGAATAATTTTACTGTCGTGTAATTTAGGGATAAAGAATAACTCTCTCACAATGAGAAAAAGATGCCTTAAGAGCAGAACAATAGTAAAGTACTATTCATTTACTCACTATACAGGTATTAAGGCAAATATTTCAGAAAAAGAGGGATTAAATATCAGGTCTGTCTGGAAAAACAATAAAAGTAGTCTTATTATGAAGTGCTTTCATTTGTCAAATATATATGGATTCAAATGTTCTACCTAGTGACACAGGTATGTGCCTATCATTACATTTATTTTTATATGGCTGCAAATGGCTGCAAAGCCAAAACACATTGTCCTTGAAATCATAGCAATAAATAATTCTACACCTCGAGGAGTGCCCTGGATTTATATATGAAATTGATTTGCTATATTACGGGTTCCACTTCTAGAATATTTATTCGCAAGGACGCGTCGTTTCGGCGTTTAGCCTTCTTCCAGCTTGCATGTGAATACAACAGCACTATCAGGGCAGTCTTTAAAACAGGTAAAGTGATTTCATTGGATGCAGCCTGTCAAGGGAGAAAGAGGACTGTTATATCTCAGACAAATGTCCTTTCACATCCTGCTCATACAGGGATTATAAAGTCCAATGGTAACTTTTTGGGACCACAGATTCTTTGTAGTCTCATCTGCATGACACATATAAATATTATGCCACTACATGGGCACACTTCCCAAAGGTCCACAGTCTGTATCATCCTATGCTGGCAAATACATGCAGTCCTTCCTTCCAAGCCGCCAGTTTGATATATATATACTCATTTTTCTAAATACTTCGTCCTTGGGAGCCAACTAGCCCTCCTGTTACCTCCAGTAAGACCCACACAGCTGGATTACTGAGAGGTCGTCAAAGGTCACATACCCTTTCTCCACCATGCTGCAAATGCGCCTCCTAGTGCACCGCTGCTTAGGGGAAGAAGTCCACTTTAGTCCTGAAGCCATCAGGTGGCAAGCGAACCTCATCCCCCCACCAACTGTATACCAGGAGGCACATATGCCAAGTGGTGGAGAAAGGGGGCATGGTCTCCGACCACCTCTAAGCAATCTTCCTGTGTGGGGAATTCTGGAGATAACAAGAGGTCTTGTTGTCCTCTAAGGACCATCAGCATCCAAGGGGAATTCATCCCCCTAGCAGCAGCACACCAGGAGGTGCGCTTGAAGAGTGGTGGAGAAAGGGTTTGGGCCTCCAGTGAGAGGCCGGCTATCTTTTCCTTTTCCTTTTTTCGGATGGGGGTCTTGTAGTTCCCTTCCCTGGACTACTTTGGTCCCAGGGACCCTATTTCCTGGGGCGTGGCCTTCTATTTTTTTTTATATAACTGGAAGGGTAAGCCCCAGGGATCCCATCCCACAAGTCTGCCCCTTTTTTCAATTAAAAGAAAAACAAAGCAGGGGGCCATGAGGCTCCCCACAAACAACTAAGGGGTTTTTTATGGGTATTCCAGAATTACCAGGCGCACAACCAGAGTGTCCGTATAGTTATAGTTTGAAACAAAGGTATTCTAAAGTTAGTACAGGCAATGGGGCGAACGGTAAAACCTCACAACCGCTCCACGAGGCTCCCCGCCTAGGCTGGTTTTGGCACTGGGTTCTTCATCTCCCAGAGCCCGGGCTGTAAAGTGGAAGCCCTGATCCCATCCTGGACTCTAAACCCGGACACGGTGCACATACACCATATTACAGATCTGGTTCAATTGCCGACATGGGCTAAAATAATAAAGTTGCTGGTCTTGAATTTTCCTGTCTCAAAACAAAGGCTTCTATTTTAATAATGAAGGATCTTTCTAGACCAATCAATGTGAGCAGATGTCCTGAGAAACATTTCTCTAAAAGGACAAAGCCCTGAAGAAGTCTCGAGAAATGTGACGAAACACGTTGGCTACGTTGATGTGAATATTTTTGCATACTGTCAATAAAGAACTTTCAACACACGACATTCCTGTATAACTTTAATGAACTTGAGAATTCTCGAAGTAAACTGCGTTAACTAAATAATGTTTGAATCCAGGATTGCAATAAAATAATTTTGTTTGTTTAGAATAGATACTATTTGGAAAACAATAGATAGTGGGTTCGGATCTTCTTTGTGTATAATCGTCTGCAAAGTTCAGGTTGCCTAGCTGCCTCCAAGGTGCCTCCAAGGTGTCCATTGGATCCCATTTCTTCTCCCTGCTGTGAATGCCTTCATCATCTAGTCTATGGCTAACAGGACGAGAAAAGGTAAGAGTAAGCAACCCTGGCAGACTCCGGTCCTTACTTTGAAGGCTTCCATGAGTTGTTCTCCACTGACTATCTTGAAGATCATTCCCTCATAGGATAATGAGTTTATACAGTTCACAGTAGTGATGAAGGAGATTCCAAAGGCTCTCTCCATCAACGCTGTCAATTACCTTCTCAATGTCAAAGACACTGAGATAGAGGGGGGAGTTCCAGTCCATCAACTGGTCAATGATGATGTGCAGTGTTGTGCAGTATTGCAATCTGGTCAGTGCAGGATCTATCTTTGAAGAAGCAAACTGAGCATCTACTTGTTTCTATTCAGGATGAGTCTGCTGAACCTTTTATCTGTGGTTGATAGAAGAGTTATCCCTCTGTGTTTTATTTTAGTTACCCAGGTCACCTCTCTTCAGGATTTCAATGAGATATCCCTCCTTCTGGTCTGATAGCACTTTTTCCTCTTCCCAAATCCTTTCAAACATGTGGTGGAGCATGTGTACTGATGTATGAATGTCTGCCTTCAGTGCCTCTGCAGGAATGTTAGGGATGCTAGTTCAAGATACTACAAAGCTCTCCACATCCTTGAACCTGCCTACCTCAACCATCGGCTGAACTTCCACCAACCGTCCAAACACATGCACTCGTCTTAACTCACAAAACAAGCAGCATCCATCAAAGCCACAGCTGTGGCTGTGGCTTCTACTTCTCCTACATCACTGCCAAAACCTGGAACGAAACACCCCTCTAGCTCCACACACCATCTCTCTGGCCGTCTTCAGAAAGAGACTCTTCGATGAAGACACAGCACCCAAATACACCTGGGTGACAGTGTTGCACTTTACAAATTCTGTTTGATTTGATTTATCAAGCCCTGCTGCCTTTCCATTTCTCAGATGTTTGATGGCTTGCCTTATTTATTCCTTGGTTGGTCTGTTGCAGTCAATAGGCAAGTGTTTGCTGCCCGGCTGTCTGGCAGTCTGGTGAAGACTGGGGCACAGACTGGCTCAACAGGTCTTCAAAGCATTCCACACATCTTCGTTTTTGGCCTTCATTACTCATGAATATCTTCCCTCGCATCTCCAGAACTCCACAGGTCTCACAATGTTATAAAATAGAGTTTTAATAATGGGGAAAATCCCTAGGAAAGGATGAGGTAACAATTGATAAAGAAAGAAGAATGAAATGGAGAGATGTAAAATAAAAGAGGGGTAAGGGAGAAGTTGCTGCCACAGTAACAAAATGGTTCAGTGTAGAAGAGGAAAAAGCCAAAGAGACAAAAGAATGTCATCTGCGGAAACAGAGGGAATATACATATTACACAATGTATATACATTATAAAAAGATACACAAGGATGTTTGCAGGGTTAAAGGACACTAAAGGAGGTTAGAGAAAGTTAGGAAAAATACAAAAAGCAAAATACAGAAGGCTATGAAGCATATTAGATTAGTTGCTATAGCTAAGAAGAATAAGTAAATAAATTGATGATATTTAGCAGCAGCACCAGGAAGGAGTGCTTTGGGAAGTTGTGGCTGCAAAGTCTGACTTTAACTCTTGGCTTTGGAGGACTTCCTGGGCTTGGGGATGGGATCCCCAGGATCACTAGAGGCTTCGAGGGGGGGGGGGGGGGGGGGGGGGTGAGGGGGGGCACACAAGCCGCACCCCTTTTAGAAGGCAAAATTTCTCACAAATTGATTCCCTGTGCCAATTGTGTCTTGGGGAGTGGGGTGCAAAATCTTCTGCTTCAGCAGGATATTGGCTACCTGTGAGGGTTTCACTGAAGGACATATCCAGTGATCCCCCCTTGCTGAAGAACGTGTGTGGTGTGTGGTTTGGCTTTACGTATTGTAATAAAATGTTCCTTTACACTAAAAAACCTTAGAAATGCACTGAAAAAAACAAATGTTAAAATGAAGTTATAGTTAGGTGAAAATGTCAGTACCAACATAATGTTTTAAAGTTAAAAAACACTGAAATTAACTTGTTCCCTCACCAATCACTGCTTGTTTCCCCTCACATTTTACATTACTCATGACATGTTCTATGGCATTATTGATAGCATCACTGCAACATCTAAAATTACATCTTTGACGACAAGTCTGTATACAGTGGGGGCATGAGTTATAGTTATCTTAAGGCATGAGTTGTAGTTATATAATATGTTATGCTTTTGTTTAGACTTTGTAAGTAGAGAGTGCTTGTGGTTCAGAGATCCAGGTCAGGCATGCTAGGGAGGGTTTCAGGACTGAAGGTCTAGTTGTTTAGGCCCAAGTCACAAACTCCACTTCATAGTATGGTTAGCAGTACTACAATAGTACTACTCAAATACTACCAAATACTATTTACAAACCTACATGTGGAGACCTCCAACTCTGCCTCTCCTATCTTTTCTATATCACAGATTGGGGAGATCTTTGCACATGTAAGTGTACCTTTTAGTAGTAAATGTGGGAGGGACAGGGAGGAGTAGTTAGAAAATAGTGAATACTTACTAATAATTAGGTGGTGTTTAGGGAGGAAAAGTGGGGTTCAGGTATGGCCAGGGAGGGGTTTGAGGAAGGACAGACACCCACCCCTCACACATGAGTGAACCCATTGCTATTCACAAGCGGCACTTCTAAAGCTACAATAGCAGAAAAAGTCACACAACAGTTGTAAATGTACTCCAGCTCACACAAAGAGTAATTCCAGCACTTCACATTGCCAACAACTGCAACAGCAACACCCTTTCTTAGAAAAGCATGGAGGTAGACTCGTAAAAAAACATAGGAAGTAATGTTAAAATAATTATCTTTGTCCTAAATTTTTATAAATCTATATACACCTTATTTAAGGTTGAAAACATATTTCAATAGAAAAATCAAGTTAATTTTATTATAATTGTTTAAATAATCTTTTCAAGCTATTTAAAATGTAAAAAAGTAATTTTAGGTAAAAAACAAATTGATCCAAATTATTTCTATATTGAACTTTCATGAGGATATCAAATGAAAAATGTCTGAGATATATTTTGAAATACTTCTTTAAATAAATAATGATACAATAATTAGAGATGTTTACATTAATTATATTTTAATATGCTCTTAAGATAATAGTGCTGTAACTTTTTTATTTGTTCTAGGTTTACAACATATATACAATTATTTTACATTAATATTTATCATTTAAACATCTTTATTAATGTTGTTTAAAGATTAATAAACTATTTTACTTTCCTCTATACTTTGCCACAGAAAAATTTCAGCCCTGATACTAGACACATGCGCATACATGTGAAAAGGTACTAGTAGTAACTTTACACTCATAAATGTCTACTCTTTGGAGTAGCTTTACACTTGAAAATGGTAAATACAGCCAAAAATCATAGTTACTACAAAGCATAAGAGTAAAGGTGCATAGGGTAAATCTACATATTTAAATGTACTTTTGTGACTAGTCCCCCAAGTGAGTCATACTAGTTCGGACTGGACTGTTCCCATGAGGCACTGGGTGAGACTGATTTGTATATGGCCATGTCTGGACTGGGGTGGTGGAGTGAGCTAAAGAATGATGATGGATTAAACCCAGATCAGCTGACTGGGGGTGAGTGTTTGATTTGCTCAAGTGTTTGATCCATCATCCCCTTTACTATCGCTTTAAAAACAACCAGAGCTGTTCTTATACCCCTGGGGTAATTGACAAAATTGGCATGAAAGCCAAGAATGCTGTCAACATTCTGCAGAAAAATCCATTTGAGATGTCTAGTGTTGTTTTGTAGTTTTTCTCACAATGTTATTCATAAGTGCGGCACTGTGTGCATTTTGTACAGCAAATGTACAAGTGGATATATTTAAATGGATGTAATCTAAAACCAGAGGATATGAATTATCAGGTTTCATTATGGAAAACAAGGGATTATATATAGGTGAGGTGCAATTCTCTATCACATCATGGTATTCAAGTTGATCTTGGATCTCCCTGACTTGTTTCTTTGCCTCATGTTTAATTAGGTATTGTCTCTGTGGTAGAGGAATTGATTTTAATGGAATTTTGTGATGAGGTGAGTCATCATTCCACCCAACATGATTGCAGTAAAGTGTAGGGCTAATGCTAATGCCCACTCATGCGTGTATGAAATTGTAACTGATGAGGTTGGAGAAAGCAGGTAAAATAACTTTTTCTCCCATTGGGCAATCCATCACAGATTCAGGTGGCCAATCCTTTTCAGGGAAGAGAATATCGTAGCCATAGGTCAGGTTCTCGCAAAAGAGACCCTTTACTTTCGTGGGTATGCCCCCTCCATTTGGAGCATTATCCCGTATAAACGATGTGGGGCACTTACCCTTGTATCAGGTGTTTCCACCGTGATATGCTCATTTAGCGCTACTACACCCAGATATTCCATCAGGTTCTGGTGAGCTATTGTGACTTCTGTTGTGCTGTATTGCATTGTCACTGCCCATTCCTCGTTCATAAACAGAGTCCTCAGTAGCATGGGCATTTCTAATTTTCATCCCTGCTACCTTCTTGTTTTTAAGTTCAGATTTTTAAGTCTTTTGCTTGTCTTCCTGTTTAATGATGTAGTCAGAAGTCTGGTGTGTCTCCCTTTTCAGCTTGACTCGCTGTTTCGATCTGTGTTCTGACTGTCCATCTCTCTCTGAATGCTTTTCCGATGTCTCCTGAAACGAACGAGGTGAACGTGTATCAGTATCTTGATACCTGTCAGGTTTTCTAATATTGTCACAGTTTCTCAGATTATATTTTCATTCAGTGTGTTCCTGTTGAGGAGACCCACCCTGTGACTGTGTTTTGTTTTGTGATTCTTTGGTTTATTATCCCATTTCTTCATTGAAGAATTGGGTGCTTGCTTAGAGTTATCTTTTTTAGAACTACTCTTAACGATTAGTTTCTCTGGTATGGCTCCCAGATTATCTCTGCCTAGAGAGGCATATGTGTCTTTGATAATCTTAGGTAATTTGTGCCCCTTCTGTGCGGGAGTGAATTCCCTCAGACATCCGCGTATAGCCACTGCTACTGCCTCCCCTTTAATGTTACTGAACATAATGGTAGATACCTGGGCAAAATTGCCAATCAGTTTCATTCCCAGGTCTAAGACAGCCTCTGCCCTGTACTCATTCTGAACCGGTTTCAGTACATCTGGTATGACTGCTATGAAGTGGTCACATGTGTTCTGGTATATACTGCAGCATGAATTATACATCAATTTTGTGTCTTTCGCTTTCTCGCCCCAAGTGCACCAGATATGCCAAGACGTGTGTTCCTGGGCTCACTGTGCCACTGGAATCAAGCTATCCTGGCTGAAGAGGGGTGAAACCCCGAAACCGGTCCTAGGATGCTGTCTTTCCAGTCCAGGGAGGATCTGGCTTGGCTGTTTGGGCAGGACTGTTCCCATGAGGTACAGGGTCAAGACTGATTTGCATATGGCCAGGTCTAAACTGGGGTGGCATGGTGAGCCAAAGAATGATGGATTTAACCCAGATCTCTTGACTGGGGGTGAATGTTTTCATTTGTTCTGCATTCCGTCCATCAATCGTGTGTCTTTTGCTTTCTCGTCCTAAGTGCGCCAGGTATGCCCACACGCGGGTCCTGGGCTCACTGTGCCACTGGAATCAAGCTATCCTGGCTGAAGAGGGGTGAAACCCCAAAACCAATCCTAGGATGCTTTCTTTCCGGTCCACGGAGGACCTGGCTTGTCTGTTCGGGCTGGACTGTTCCCATGAGGCACGGGGTCAACACTGATTTGCATATGGCCAGGCCTAAACTGGGGTCGCATGGTGAGCAAAAGAATGATAGATTTAACCCTGATCTCTTGCCCTGGGGATGAATGTTTTGATTTGTTCCGCATTCCGTCCATCAATTGCGTGTTTTTTGCTGGTATATACTGCAGCATGAATTGTACCCCAAGTGGCACAATCTTCTAACTGGGAAGCCAATCCCATAGGCAAGCAAAATGTCAGTATTTTGTGTTTTTCCTGCGGGCCCCTATGGGGAAAAATGGCTTTAAACTGTGCTGTTTTTTGTGCCTTCCAGAACTGTTTTTTTCTCCTAGCTGGTGGGAACCTTTCCCATAATGGCATTCCGTGTTTGTGGGTAAAACCTGTAATGGCCATGTGTGGTTGCGTAGACTGAGCAAACCCCATAGATTTGACCATTAAATAATAACCTAACCAAGTCGGCAGCGCAATTGTGTGCAGTTCCTACCAATCCGTAGGACCTGTGCATTGTTTGCACAACATAAACTAAGGGCCTGGTGTCAATACTGATTCCAGAGGATATGTTGGCCTATAGACCAGCTAGCTTACAGTGTCACCGTAAGCCCCCTAACTTAACAGTGAGTGAATTGTTTCTGGCAACCACTGAACATGACAACCCTCACCCCTCAGGGATCGTGGAAAAAGTACAGAACCTTTCGCTCAGTCACTTGTGCTTACTTATTCTCAGAGAAATAGTCAGAGAATGCACAGTGAGCCGTTTTAAATAATATTTAATGAATCAACGTTATTCTTACATAAAATATGTGTGCTGCAATTATTAGTAGACAGATGCAGATAAACGTGATTACAAGCATGAAAAGTAAATATAGTAGCTATAGTTCTACCATGGTGCTAAACAATGTGTATATGATAGCTTATATACAAGCCTGTAATCTAGCGTACTCCTACTATGCGAACCCGAGTGTGTGTAGGTGTGGAGCTGAGAATCCCCCCCAAGGCATAATCCAACCCCATTACCTGATGGGATAGAGTAAAGGACAATAGTTAATGGTGGGAGATGCACACCTCAATTTACAATTTTGTGAAACACTTTTTTTTTAAACTTAAACATAAGCGTGCTGCGGAGGATAACGCAATGTCCAAATTGCGATAAGAAACGTATATGACAAATGACAACAAGCGAACCTGCTGACCCTCTGCGCACTGTTGCTGTCCAGAGTGGATCTCTAAATCTTATACATCCAGAATAAGACAAAACAATGAAAAAAACTCTTAAACCACAAGAGATTGCGTTGCATATATGTTTTATATATGTTTAGTTTTACTGATTTAGTCTCAGTATAATATTAGATCAATACATACAAATTATTGAATTCATTTGTTCATCTGAACACAAAAAGAACTCATGATTTTCGAACAATATCATAAATATTACATTCCTCTAGTTTCCTGTATCGAAATTGCCCTGCCCAATGCATTTCGGGCCCCATTGCCCTTCATCAGGGGCGATACCTACAAAAATAAAAAATGAATGGTAGTTCTTTTTGTGAGAGAACTAAAGTTATCTCCAAAATACAAGGTACATATGCGTGCCACAGTTTAAAGAAAGTACAGAAAAACATGTATGACAGACAAACAGTATTTCAAACATTATTTCAAACTCACTTTGGTATTTTTGAACGTGATAATTCGATTAGTACACAATGGGCCAGTCTAAATGTGTGATAGGTGAAAATCGCGTGTTGAAGTGGTCTGTGAACAAACGAAAAATAAACAAGGGTTTGTGTTTGGAAACAACACGTGTGAAAATACCGGAAACAAGGGATAAATAAATGCGCTTACGGTCCAAGAAGAGAACTGACAATTGTGAGCCTGATTTTCTTGCTGAATATTTTTCGAAACGGCGGAGGGTTCCGGAGCACTGCGCCCACCCGTAATCAGAGGGTGCGAATCTATGACAAAAATCAAACTCGCTTGATAAGAATCAGAGGTACTGGAATAAGTCGACTATGTAAAGCCAAACAGTTTAAACCATAGACATGAGCACAGTGGGAGACACCACCTAAATCCATGCTAAATCGTCAAACACAGAAAGCCGTTAATATCCTGCGTTGTCAAAACTGACCTTTTCTACTTCACTCACTCCTCGACTTCAACGAAGGTACTTGCGCCCGTCCGGTACGCATATACAAACAACTGCCCTGCGAGAAACAATAAGGTTGTCAGGATTGGTACAGGCTCTGCCCCGCGAAGCATGGCATGCCTTTAAAGAAATGCTGCAATTACCTTTGCACGACCGTCTTAACTCCGACACGGCTACCGGCCCTCCGTCCGAGAGACCCCAGGTGGTGGCGATAATTCGAATTCAATGCGAGGCGCAGCGGCCTTATGAAATGACGTCAGTCAGTGGAACAAAAATAGAAGACGGACTGAAGTGCAAAACGGACTCAATGGGGAAATGCAAGCAAAAACTGCTATTTTAAGTGTTACAACGGAGGGGAATTACGTGAAAAAGATGATGATAAGGAAATGTGCATGAAACGTGTATACAAAATAAATGATGTATGAAATATTACCACAGTTCAAATATACAAACATAATGAGATGCAAAAATAATTTGTGTAAACGTGAAAAAAATGCTAACAAGTCCTACAGCGTGCATCATAGGTGCAATGTCATAGATAACAGCTTAAATCCACTCGATCATTGATCCCGTTGGGATCTTGAGTGTTGAGACGTTTGATCCAAAAGATCTCTCTCTATAACAATATTTTGTATACACGTTTCATGCACATTTCCTTATCATCATCTTTTTCACGTAATTCCCCTCCGTTCTAACACTTAAAATAGCAGTTTTTGCTTGCATTTCCCCATTGAGTCCGTTTTGCACTTCAGTCCGTCTTCTATTTTTGTTCCACTGACTGACGTCATTTCATAAGGCCGCTGCGCCTCGCATTGAATTCGAATTATCGCCACCACCTGGGGTCTCTCGGACGGAGGGTCGGTAGCCGTGTCGGAGTTAAGACGGTCGTGCAAAGGTAATTGCAGCATTTCTTTAAAGGCATGCCATGCTTCGCGGGGGCAGAGCCTGTACCAATCCTGACAACCTTATTGTTTCTCGCAGGGCAGTTGTTTGTATATGCGTACCGGACGGGCGCAAGTACCTTCGTTGAAGTCGAGGAGTGAGTGAAGTAGAAAAGGTCAGTTTTGACAACGCAGGATATTAACGGCTTTCTGTGTTTGACGATTTAGCATGGATTTAGGTGGTGTCTCCCACTGTGCTCATGTCTATGGTTTAAACTGTTTGGCTTTACATAGTCGACTTATTCCAGTACCTCTGATTCTTATCAAGCGAGTTTGATTTTTGTCATAGATTCGCACCCTCTGATTACGGGTGGGCGCAGTGCTCCGGAACCCTCCGCCGTTTCGAAAAATATTCAGCAAGAAAATCAGGCTCACAATTGTCAGTTCTCTTCTTGGACCGTAAGCGCATTTATTTATCCCTTGTTTCCGGTATTTTCACACGTGTTGTTTCCAAACACAAACCCTTGTTTATTTTTCGTTTGTTCACAGACCACTTCAACACGCGATTTTCACCTATCACACATTTAGACTGGCCCATTGTGTACTAATCGAATTATCACGTTCAAAAATACCAAAGTGAGTTTGAAATAATGTTTGAAATACTGTTTGTCTGTCATACATGTTTTTCTGTACTTTCTTTAAACTGTGGCACGCATATGTACCTTGTATTTTGGAGATAACTTTAGTTCTCTCACAAAAAGGACTACCATTCATTTTTTATTTTTGTAGGTATCGCCCCTGATGAAGGGCCATGGGGCCCGAAATGCATTGGGCAGGGCAATTTCGATACAGGAAACTAGAGGAATGTAATATTTATGATATTGTTCGAAAATCATGAGTTCTTTTTGTGTTCAGATGAACAAATGAATTCAATAATTTGTATGTATTGATCTAATTTTATACTGAGACTAAATCAGTAAAACTAAACATATATAAAACATATATGCAACGCAATCTCTTGTGGTTTAAGAGTTTTTTTCATTGTTTTGTCTTATTCTGGATGTATAAGATTTAGAGATCCACTCTGGACAGCAACAGTGCGCAGAGGGTCAGCAGGTTCGCTTGTTGTCATTTGTCATATACGTTTCTTATCGCAATTTGGACATTGCGTTATCCTCCGCAGCACGCTTATGTTTAAGTTTAAAAAAAAAGTGTTTCACAAAATTGTAAATTGAGGTGTGCATCTCCCACCATTAACTATTGTTTTGTACCCTGTCCACAGGGAGGTAGCACCCATTGTTTCAAAAATGACTTCTTTTGACGCCATCACAGGCCTCACTGAGAATCGGGCCAGCACTCTGGCTTACACTAACGATCAAGCAGCAGAAATGTATTCGTTAATCCAAGATGTCAAATCCTTCAACGTGCAAGGAAGTAGCTTGCCACAGCAGTTAAAACAACTTGAGTTCTTAACAAAAAGACAATTAAATCAACGCCTACATGCGTCTACACTGGTGCAATATCATCGTGCAAAAAGAATCCCTAGAGGGTTAAGGATGCCAATCAAACCCATGCTTTTCCGATTTCATATGAAGAAAGATTTCATGGACCGCTGGTATGCAGTTCTCAATAAATGTTCTCTGGACCTTATATTACTTTTGGTAGAAGAACTAGCTGTAGTAATCAAAGAGATCACAGATGAGATAGCCATAATTGAAACCAATCTTGAATCAAGAATGGATCCAGGGGACTGGTCGAAATTTCTAGAGGAAATGAATACTAGGATGGACAAACACACCAAGGAGATCCAAGAGGGCAAACTTAGGAAATATAAAAGAGACACTTTGGACTACAAGCTTAACGAAGTGTACACGTGGGCAGAAGTCTATGCCCAAAGGAGAACATTCACAAAGAAAACCACCAACACCTCTTCACAAGAAAGTATGGCTTCGGAAGGAGACACCAATGTGAACAGAGCACCACCAATAATAGTTGAAACTAGAGCAGGTGACAAAGATACATCTATCATAGCAGGGGCCTCTTCTTCCAAGACGTCTTTTTCGGCCCAGGACGCGGATACAACACAACCGCCAGGAAAACCCAAAGGAAAACCAGGAGAGGCAAAAGAGGTAATAAAACCAAATTTGAGGAGTACCCGTCCAACTTAATCATTAACATTTCTAGTCAACAACTTTCAAGCCAACAAGAACAGGTCTTGAACAAGGGTCTCAACTTTGTGCCGACTTATCAAACCAACACATTGGAGATGGAAGTTGACTTCTTCAAATTCATGAGAACACTCCGTTTGAAATATTTCTTTTTGAATCTCCCTGATCAATCCACTGAACCAGAACCTGTAGAGTACCTTCAATTCAAACCCAAATCTACTTTTCAGGCACCAATCTCTCACAAAATATTGGACGCTTTTGAGAATCTAGTACTGAAAGATCTAAAACAAATCAACACCAAGAAAAAGTGCTACTGTAATCTCTTGAAATTTGAGAAAATGATACTGAAAGGGTTGGCGGAGAACTCGGAAATTCACATTCAGCAAGCTGACAAAGGCGGCGCCATCGTGGTTATGGATCGCTCTTACTATGAATCAAAGGAGGAGGAGCACGTATCCGATATTGACACATATTTGAAACTTGATCACGATCCCATAAAAGAACTTAAATCCACGTTGGATATCATATTAGATCAAGCTGAAGAAATGAAATGGATCAACTCCAAAACTCGTCAATTTCTCACAGTAGCATTCCCCAAGCAGCCAGGAATCTACATGCTGCCAAAAGTCCATAAAAATCTTTCCAATCCACCTTTCCGCCCCATTGTCACCGGGTGTGGGACCATTTTCGAACCTCTGGGGCAGTATATAGATCACTTCCTTCAGCCTTTCGTACAGTCATGGTATTCCTACACAAAGGATACCACACATTTTTTGCAGAAACTGATGCAAGTAGTCATTCGTCCCAACATGTTGATGTGTACCTTAGATGTTAAAGCCCTCTACACCTCTATTCCGCATGATGCAGGGATAGAGGCTGTAGAATGGGCCCTACTCAAGCAGGAAGACCTACCAGTCAACACAATTTTCTTGCTAGAACTTTTGCACTTCAGCTTGCGTCACAGTTATTTCAAGTGGAACGATGCCTTTTTTTTGCAAAACAAGGGGACCTCCATGGGTTTTTCTGGAGCCCCAGCATATGCGAATACCTACATGGCAAGATTCGAAGATACATTCTTGAATACAGACAAGGACTGGATAGAGAACACGACCCTGTACTGTCGTTATATAGATGATATTTTCTTGATATGGCACAACTCGCGAACAATGTTGGAGCAAAAGATATCACAAATCAATCAATATGATGAGAACATACAATTCACGCATCATATCAGTGAAAATGTGATTCCATTTTTGGATGTACTGGTTAAGCTTGAGAACAATACGCTTGAAACGGAAGTGTATCACAAAGACACTGACAAAAATACAGCACTTCAATATAATAGTTTTCACTCAAGGAAACTTATTGACAATCTGCCATACTCTTTAATGCTCCGAGCTAAAAGAATTTGTTCACAAGAAGAAATATTGCGAACCAATCTTGAAACAATCACCTCTAAGTACTTATCCAAGAAATATCCCATCAATGTATTGGAAACAGCCAGAAACAAGACTGACAATGTTCCCAGGGAAAGTTTGTTAAAAAAGAGCACCAAAGAACCACGTCATCGTCAGGTATTTGTCAGCAAATATTCCACAAGCTCATTGAACATAAAAAAGAGCATCAACCGTCATTGGGATTTGCTAAGTCATGAAACTGATTTTAAGGAATTATTTGTCAACAGACCTATTTTTGCCTATAAGAGATCACAAAACATCAAGGAATTACTGAAACCCAAATCTGTGACAGAAACAACCATTCACAAAGGAATGAGAAAATGTACTAACTGTGTACATTGTAACAACGTCATGATAACAACCACAGTGAGACATCCACACACAGGAGAATTGATCCCCACTAGGATCAGTGCGGACTGTAACACCACCAACGTTATATATGCCATCAAGTGCCCCTGCGGCTTGCTGTATGTGGGCAAGACAGAAAGGAAGATTAAAACCCGCATTTCCGAGCACAAAAGTACTATTCGGAACAAAAATCCCAACAGTAGCTTGGCAACTCACTGGGACAAAAACAAACACACGATAGCACAGATGAAGTTCCAGATTCTGGAAATGGTGTCCTCCACCCCAGGTAGAAATCACACCAAAACATTGTTACAGAGAGAAATCTTTTCGATCAAACGTCTCAACACTCAAGATCCCAACGGGATCAATGATCGAGTGGATTTAAGCTGTTATCTATGACATTGCACCTATGATGCACGCTGTAGGACTTGTTAGCATTTTTTTCACGTTTACACAAATTATTTTTGCATCTCATTATGTTTGTATATTTGAACTGTGGTAATATTTCATACATCATTTATTTTGTATACACGTTTCATGCACATTTCCTTATCATCATCTTTTTCACGTAATTCCCCTCCGTTCTAACACTTAAAATAGCAGTTTTTGCTTGCATTTCCCCATTGAGTCCGTTTTGCACTTCAGTCCGTCTTCTAATTTTGTTCCACTGACTGACGTCATTTCATAAGGCCGCTGCGCCTCGCATTGAATTCGAATTATCGCCACCACCTGGGGTCTCTCGGAAGGAGGGTCGGTAGCCGTGTCGGAGTTAAGACGGTCGTGCAAAGGTAATTGCAGCATTTCTTTAAAGGCATGCCATGCTTCACGGGGCAGAGCCTGTACCAATCCTGACAACCTTATTGTTTCTCGCAGGGCAGTTGTTTGTATATGCGTACCGGACGGGCGCAAGTACCTTCGTTGAAGTCGAGGAGTGAGTGAAGTAGAAAAGGTCAGTTTTGACAACGCAGGATATTAACGGCTTTCTGTGTTTGACGATTTAGCATGGATTTAGGTGGTGTCTCCCACTGTGCTCATGTCTATGGTTTAAACTGTTTGGCTTTACATAGTCGACTTATTCCAGTACCTCTGATTCTTATCAAGCGAGTTTGATTTTTGTCATAGATTCGCACCCTCTGATTACGGGTGGGCGCAGTGCTCCGGAACCCTCCGCCGTTTCGAAAAATATTCAGCAAGAAAATCAGGCTCACAATTGTCAGTTCTCTTCTTGGACCGTAAGCGCATTTATTTATCCCTTGTTTCCGGTATTTTCACACGTGTTGTTTCCAAACACAAACCCTTGTTTATTTTTCGTTTGTTCACAGACCACTTCAACACGCGATTTTCACCTATCACACATTTAGACTGGCCCATTGTGTACTAATCGAATTATCACGTTCAAAAATACCAAAGTGAGTTTGAAATAATGTTTGAAATACTGTTTGTCTGTCATACATGTTTTTCTGTACTTTCTTTAAATTGTGGCACGCATATGTACCTTGTATTTTGGAGATAACTTTAGTTCTCTCACAAAAAGGACTACCATTCATTTTTTATTTTTGTAGGTATCCCCCCTGATGAAGGGCCATGGGGCCCGAAATGCATTGGGCAGGGCAATTTCGATACAGGAAACTAGAGGAATGTAATATTTATGATATTGTTCGAAAATCATGAGTTCTTTTTGTGTTCAGATGAACAAATGAATTCAATAATTTGTATGTATTGATCTAATATTATACTGGGACTAAATCAGTTAAACTAAACATATATAAAACATATATGCAACGCAATCTCTTGTGGTTTTTTTCATTGTTTTGTCTTATTCTGGATGTATAAGATTTAGAGATCCACTCTGGACAGCAACAGTGCGCAGAGGGTCAGCAGGTTCGCTTGTTGTCATTTGTCATAGAGTAAAGGACCCCATTTTGCTCACAATCTGGACACCCCACAGAAGATGTCAGACCGCCGCATGGTGATTTCTCAGCATGCAAGAACCCTCAGTGTCAGAGGAAGTACCTCCTCGGCTAATCTATCAGGATGTTCATCTTTTAGAATAGAAAGCAGCCTTGTGATGTTCGCGTAGATTAGTGATTTTATGGATATGCAGGTGGCCCTGCTGCCCTATGGATGAAGATAGTGATGACATTTGTACATAGTGCAAAACGAGACCTTGTACATGACGTTCAGGACATTGTGATACTGTTGTGCTAAGCTACGGGTAAAAACAAGTCTAGTTTCTGAGAAACTAATCCAACATTGTCGTGCGTGCAAATGTGTGCAAAAGGTTACAGCTGGTAATGTTATTTGTGAGGACAATGTAAGAAATAATCTGCTTTGCTACATGGGTCTAACTCTGGAATATAACAGGAGGTTGCGTGCTACGCTCCCCCAGAATTGCACACATTGGCCCCAGCAAATGGGGTCCAGGGGCCCATTTGGGCTTAAGGAGAAGGGCCACATACCCCACCCTATTTAATTATTTTCAGCCCCGGCAAAGGGGTCACCTTGGCCTCCTAAGGTTTGATGAGGGAGATCAGGCGCCTCTCCCCTTTTCGGTCACGTGGCCCCTGGGGATGGTGTCCTCAGGGACTATCTGTTTCTCAGGAAGGAGGGCTGCATGTCCCCATCCCCTATTGATAATAATTGAAAAATGCCAACATGCGTTTCCTTTTTTTTTTTAAAGCTTAGCGGGAACTCCTTCAGGATTGTACCTTCCTTTTTTTTTCTTCAAATAAAAAAATAATTTGGCCTACTGGGCCTAGTCACAGGTTATCCCTACCCTGCCTCTTTATATATATTTTTTAATACAACATCAAGACAGGGGACTAAGTTATAGCTGCCAGCATGTTGTCCCTTGGGCCTATAAAGGGTCGAGGAGAGGGGCCGTGTGTTGCCCTCCCCTTTAAAAAATAGTACCTCCTAGGTGGATGGGATCCCTAGGGACTGTAAAGGCTCATGGAGGGGGGCTGCATGCCCCTCCCCAATGATGTTATTTAAAAGGGTGTCCCTAGGGGGCACCTGGACACCAGAATAAATAATTAATGGGTGTCAGGAGTCGATCATTTATTGTTCACTACTCCTTGAAGGAGCGCCCCATAATGCCCTGCCCACATTTGTTTAAGCTTGGTGTTGTACCAAGACTAGGGAGAGCAGCAAGAGCAGCAGCTACCCAGCAACATTTAAAAGAAACATTTAGTCTCCTGGTTCTAAATCCATGACGCAAGGAGAGTTTATCATATTTTGTTTAGAGCACTCCCGGTTGGAGCTTTATGATCTTCAACTGAAATACAAGGCTCTCTTGAGGTTGATATTATGATGATGTTATTGGCTGAAATATGTACAAAAAATGACCTAGTGGTAAGCCTATGTAAAAAGAAAAACTCAGAGACATGCCTTTTATTAAAACTTTATAGAATTTTATAATAATCACTATTATTAAACAGTGCAGTATGTGAACCACTAAAATATACATTAGATAATAAAAGTTGGTGATTTGTGGAGAAAAATGATAGATTTGCTTTGCATAGATTGATATTCTCACCCCTTGTTAAAACCAATAGGCTCACTTTTTATATTTTGTTGTTGTAACTCTTTGACAAATTTTGCCAGTACCTACAAGTCCAACCACACACTGCTCTTGCCAAAAGGTTGTGTGCTGCAGTGGATTGGCTTTACGGATGGTGATAAAATATTTCATTACATTTAAAAAAACTAGAAATTCACTGATAATATTTGAGGTCATAAGCTGTGCATTATAGTGTTGCAAGTTATACTTCAAAATGAAAGGTTTGGTTGGGCCCCTGCCCCTTCCAGGGACATCAAGAGACTCCCAAAAATATATATATTTCTTAAAAAGTCCTCGCAAGGAGCAGTGAATAATAAATGCTTACTTAATTCATTATTTGGGTGTCCCGGCGCCCACCTGGGGCACACGCATGCTTAATTGTTTGGGGGGCAGCAGGGGAGTCCCAGGGACCCGATGGCCCTGCAGGCTCCCTGATACCTCAGGGGCTGACATTTTTATGAATATTATTTTATTGGGTTGCCTGGTGCCAACCCAAACACCTCTTGTTGCTTGCTATATTGGTATCTGTGGGTGGAGCCCCAAGGCACCCGCTGTCTGCTGGCTCACCTGCCAGCACCCATCCTGGGTGCATCTGAAGCTGGCAGTGCTTCTACCTAGTGGGAGCTGCTTTTCTTTGCTCCTGTCGGGTCAGAAACAATTCTAAGTTTCCCTACTCCCTAGATGGTAGCTTGGCATAGAGCAGTCAGATGTATCAAAGAGACAATGTGTAAAGAATGTGTACAGCACACTAAATACAATATCTAATTAAAACAAGACCAAACAACTAAAATCTAATCAGTAGATCAAGATGTATTCGTTTTTCAAGACCTTCAAAAACAGTACTTTAAAATTGAGCTCTTTTTAGAGCTTTTACGGTAATTGATAGGTTTCGGCATAAACATTGACAAACACAATGCTCAAAAGATGTGTGCACTCCTATTGAAGGAGTTACAGTAATGTCCTTATGGTGGACTGCGGAGAGGCACTTGAGTCTTTGGCTTCTGCTGCAGTGCTCCGACCGAGTAGGGAATCACAATCTCCCTTATTCTAATACTAGTCAGGAAAAAAGACCTGACCCTGGGTATTACACTCCAGGACTCATCATAGTCCACCAGGTGGCACTGGGCTGATGCTGCCAGGGTGCCATCATATCAGGCAATCCTCTGGGTCGGCTTCCCCTGGTACGGTGGAGGTATCGCCAGAACACTCCACAGGCGCTGGTGCAGAGAAGCGATCAGCGATACACACGCGCTGGTTTCTTCATGGCTATACTGCGCTTCTCGTGCAGAGACGGTGGGGTGCTCAACACCGGCTGGTTCAAGAAAGCGATGAGTGCTACACATGTGCCAGTTTAGAGAAATTGCAGAGCACTCTACACGTAATGGGGAAACAGCAATGAGGTGCTCCAAATAGGCTGGGGAAATAGCAATTAGACGCTCCAAATGTGCTGGTTTACAGAAGTAGCAAGGAGCTCCCCATGCACTGTTTTAGAGAAACGGCAAAGTGCTACATGTGCTGGGTAAACAGCAAAAAGATGCTCCACATGTGGTGGGGTAGAAACAATGGTTTACCATTTGAGGATCTTGGCTTCCCCCAGAATGGAGGGCTAGTCCTTGTCAGGAAAGCTTTTGCAGGAAGGAAGTAAATGCAAGGCAGACAGTGAGGTCTTTTATGGCCTCGGGGAGAACAAGAGGCAAGTCAGCAAGTCATTGGAGTCACTCAGGATGGAGTAGGGGTTATAGAGAGCAGGTTCAGTCCTCCCTCACTGCAGAGGTAGCAGGCAGCCGGCCATCAGAGCAGAGCCCAATACAGCACGTCAATTAGTAGACAGCAAGTCAACACAGCAAAGCAAGTAGCAAAGTGACAGTCCCTCCTGGCAGCAGAGCTCCTCTTAGTAGCAGTCTTTTCAGGACCCCAAAGTGAACTAGTATGGGGGTATCAGAGTTCCAGTACTTATACCAAAATGTATCTTTGAAGGGGGGGTTAGACAATAAAAAAGGGCTTTGATTCTCATAAGGTCCCTGATCTTCCTTCCCTGGCTCCAGATGCACCACAGGGGAGTGTGCAGCTCTTTGTGTGGCAACAGGTACAGCCCCATTCAGGTGCAGGTGTCCGCCCCTCCCTCCTAATCTACTGCAGGAAGGACCATCACACTGGTGATGGGCCATCAGAATTTAAACATCACACCCCAGCTCCTTTAGTGTGACTGTATAGAGGGAATGTGCAAAGCCCAACTGTCACCCTAACCCACACATGTATTCAGAGACAGGCAGAGGCACAGAGTAGTTAAAGTAAGAAAATGCCAACTTTTGAAAAGGGGCATTTTCAGGCCTGAGATTTAAAAAACAACTTTAGTAAAATATGTGTTTTTCCATTGTGAGTCCAGAGACATCAAACTGCAATTTTCTATCTGGGCCCAATGGGAAGTTACACTTAAAAGATGTTTTAAAGCAACCCTCATGTTAATTCTTTGGGAGAGATAGGCCTTGCAGTAGTGAAAACCTGAATTTAACAGTTTTTCACTACCAGGACATGTAAAATGAAAGGTACATGTCCTACCTTTTAAATGCACTGCACCCTGTCCTTGGGGCCGACATTGGGGGTGAAGTACATGTAATAAAAGAGAAGGTTTGGGCCAGGCAAGTAGGTGTACTTGACAGGTTGAAATGGCAGTTTAATACTGCACAAACAGGCTTTGCAATGGCAGGTCTGAGCCATGTTTAAAGGGCTTCTGAGTGGGTGTTGCAATCTCTGCTGCAGACCCACTAGTAGTATTTGATTTACAGGCCTTTGGCACACATAGTGCACTTTACTAGGGACTTATAAGTAAATTAAATATGCAAATTGTGGATAAGCCATTGTTATCATGTTTCGAATATGGAGCATGCGCTTAGGAGTGGTAAAGTGCTCAGAATCCTAAACCCAGCAAAAACGATTTCAGAAAATTTGGAGAAGGAAGGCAAAGGGACTGGGGATAACCCTGCAGAAAGGGCCAGGTCCAACAGCTGCCATGGCCTTTGCCACCTGCAGAACACATGGACTCCAGGGTCTCAATGGCCATGTTAGACTTGGTTTCCCACAGTGAAACAGATTAGACTGTCAAAGAACTGGATTGGGTAAGTGAAATAGTGCACCGTACAGTGAATTCTCCTTAGACTTTGCTGATTCCTTATTGCTAAAGATGCTACTGTGCCTGAGTGACCCTCTTAACATTTTGCAATGGACGTGCCTCTGCTGGCATTCCCTGGTCATACCTTAATTTACTCATTACAACAGCCATCCTCTGACACCTCTATCTGTCCATGTCTCCCTTCTTTCTCTGTCCCAGGTTACTCTAGTCAAACATACACCTATTACGCACTCCTACCTCATTTAAACCCATCCATCCTTGATATCAGCAGGCCACTTTTTCCCATATCCTAAGCTTCTATTTGGCTCATATCAAGTGTTCCTTATCTGTATTCTCTCCACTTACCTACTTCTATCCTAAGATACAATGCTTTCTAGACTACACAATAAGTATGCTACTGATTCCCAAATCCATACTTTCCCCATCCACTCCCCCATGTTTCATCCTTTAATTCTCTTTACTTCACACTCTCTTATTACTCGATCTGCAGTCCCTGTTATCTAATCCACCCACATCAGTCTCTCCACCTCTGTTCCTTACTCTATTCCACCATTTGTACTTCTTCTTTCTTATATTGTTTTGCTTTCTCAAACTACAACCTCTCACCATTGTCATCCTCCCCATGCCACATCCCATGTTCATATCCCCAGAGATCAATACAAAAAGCAAAGACATGATTTGTTTTCTGCGCACATGCCCCATCCACCAATTCTACTGCTTTAACCAGACCTTCTCCCTTTTACTTTCTCCTTTCTCCTCCCTCAAACGCATCTCCTTTCCATTCTTTATTAATATCAATTATTAACTAAAAATATCTCAATAAAAGATAGATGACTTAACAAGGACATGCTCTGGTTTAAAACATTATATCTGGATATATTCTGGACCTTCTCTTCATCATCAAAATATAGCTAGGAGATGATGTAACACCTATAATACATGAGACCCCCTCAGCCAAGAACATTGGTTTTGGCCTAAGATATTTGGAATTCTATACCCAGCTCCAGTTTCCAAAAACTCCTACAGCTCAAAGGGAAACATTCTCTTCTTCTGCTTATTTTTTTTAATCTCTTGTCCTACATTCAATCTGCCCACAGATTTTGCCTTTCTGAATGGTTTCCGTGGTTGTTTGCTGAAATTACGATCAACTTAACTTATGCATTTTCAGTGACCTTAAAACATGGTTCAACAGGTCAGAACTGCACCAATCGTCATACTCCCAAGAAGCAAAGAAGTACTGAACTTTCACCAGCTAATCTCAAGCCCAATACATTTATTAGGAAAAACTGTTGTTATCATCTTCTCCTCACTGGGACTTGAAACTGTGACAGAAATATACCTCATCAACTGAAGCAGTAACTACAGCCTCCATTTCAGCTTCAACCTTCCACAGACCTCATAATACCAACCTCCTCCACTACCAGAACCCTATTAAAAGCTTTAAAGACATTTTACTGAAATGGCTTTTAGTATGTACTTTCTGCCTATTTACTCATTGAGACCTTGCGACAGCTACATTTGTGTGACGTGATTGGAGCACTTGCCAACGTTCAAAAAGAGTTTGGACACATGTATGTGGAAAGCTCTGATAGTTTGGAATGTTTTTCAGTTTTTAGACAATGTGTAGAGTGCAGGTTTTAAATGATGTGTATAAGTCAGACACTCTAATGAATAACTTGCCATAGAAGGCAGTCACTGGAAGAATGCCTGTAGCTGATCAAATTAACTATAAGATAGGGGAGCAAGCCCGTCTGATCTACCATTTCTGCATGACATATAAGCAGAAAGACCAACGAGATGGTGGACAGAGTTCAGTCCTGTTACACTCCTGTTTGGGCAGCCAGTGCATGCCTCACTCACCTTAGTCAGAGACACATGACAAGGAACTTCTGAGTTACCTCAAATTAATGTGATAGACTAAGAGATTGGCCTCAGGATGTTCATGGCTCAATACACAAATCAGGTGAATAAAAACTGTCAGGCAAGCCAGGAGCTGATAAATTATGGTATGCCCAGAAAATAGTACTGACTGTGTACAAATAAGGTCAGAAGGTGTTGTGCAGAAGCCCATTTGTCCAAGGGCTTTGTAAAACAAGTGGTGTGGCATATACAAGGTTATGGAGAAGAGTTATGGGTTTAGCTACCTGGACACAGGTGCACTAAGCAGTTCCAGAGAGTGTTCCATGCGAGTCAGCTTAAGCCTCCAGCATACCTCTAGAGAGTTTACACAGGGAACATCATGGCTAAGGCAGAGGAGGATGAAGACAGTGAGCATCTTCCTGACCCACTGCATGGTGATGGAAAGAATGGCTGTGTGAATGGGGCACACCTTGCTCCCGAACAAGCGCCTGAGCAGCAGAAGGAGTGTGGAAAAGTGTTGTGATTATTACTGTGATTATTATCTCCATCTCTTCTTGCTAAACCTAGGGTCTGTGTTTGTGCTCATGACATAGTTACAGGAGGTGACTACAATGCATGTGTATAGCTTTTAGAGATGTACTGTCAGCATAGTTAAGAGAAATTAATGGTGTGGCCTGACCTCAAAAGCACAAATTACCAGACATCTGACTGAGTAAAGAAGTGCATTAAGACCGATAATGCTTCGATATTGGATTTGGATTTGGGGTGATTGAGCTTTCCAGTTATTCCTTGGGCTAGCCCAGTGGAGTTAGTACCCAAGAAAGTGTTGCATAAACTACTAGTTTGATGTAGTTCTACAAGGTTTACCTTTCCACCTATGGGTGACACAGGTGAACTCAGTTCAGCGCAGCAGTGCGAAATGTGAATGGCAGGTTTTTGCAGCCCGTAAAACCCTAACCAATATATCGTTGAAGTAGAGTTATTGCTTTTGGGTTGCTAACAATCCCAGCAAAGGGATAAGGGGCACCGTGGTAACAAAAACAAACTTATTTCATTATTACAATTTCACTCACTCATTGCGCTAAGAAGAAGAGACACTTTCAACTGTTAGCCCTGTCAGACTTACGGTGGACTTCCTCCAAACATTTAGCCTGCTGCCTCATGGTTTGCTGATCTGTTTTTGTTGTTTAGGAACAAGGTTTGATTGATGTATCCATAACTGGAGCATTTCATTTACTTATAAGACCTTAGTAAACTGCACAATATGTGCCAAGGGCCTGTAAATTAAATGCTACTAGATGGATTGGAAATGCGAAAAGAACAGTTGATGGACAGAATGCTGAACAATGTCAAACATTCACCCCAGTACAGAGACCTGGCCTAAATGTATCGTTTATTTTCTCCCCAAACCATTCCAGTTTAAACCCAGCCATACGCAAATCAGTCTTGACCCTGCTCCCCATGGGAACAGTCCAGCCCGAACTGCCAGGCCTGGTCCTCCCTGGACCAGAAACAAGCATCCTGGACCCATTTCGGGGTATTACTCCTCATCAGCCAGGCTAGCTTGACTCCATTGGCATGGGGAGCAAGGGACCCATGTTTGGGCATACCGGTCTCACTCTGGGTGACAAACATAAAAAGAACATTTGATGGACAGAATGCTGAACAATGTCAAATATTCACCCCAATACTGAGATCAGGGCCTAAATCCATTGTTGTTTTGCTCCCAATGCCATAGCCAAATCCGTCTTGAACCTGCTCCCCATGTGAACAGTCTAATCCGAACTGCCAGGCCAGGTTCTCCCTGGGCCGAAAACAAGCATCTGGGACCAAATACAGGGTATTGCCCCTCATCAGCCAGGCTAGCTTGACTCCAGTGGCATGGAGAGTACGGGACCCACGCCTGGGCCTACCCGTCCCACTCGGGTGACAAATGCAAAAAGAACAATTCATGGACAAAATGCTGAACAATGTCAAACATTCACCCTAATACAGAGATTTGGTCCCAAATACATTGTTTTTCAGCTCCCCATGCCATTCCAATTTAAACCCAGCCATATGCAAATCAGTCTTGACCCTGCTCCCCAAGGGAACAGTCTAGCCGATAGATCTGCCAGGCCAGGTCCTCCTTGGACCGGAAGTAAGCATCCTGGGACCGGTTTCGGGGTATTACCTGACTTTGGTGTAGGTGCAGTTCTACAAGGTTTGCTCTCCCACGGGTGGAATAGGTGAACTCAGTCAAATGCAGCAGTGCTGAATGTGAAAGGCAGGTTATTGTAGCCTGTAGAACCCTACCCAATATATTGTTGAAGTAGACTTATAGCTTTTGGGTTGCTAGCAATCCCAACAAAGGGATCATGTGCACCATGGCTACAGAAACAAACTTATTTGATGATTACAATTTTGCACACACTTTGCACTAAGGAGAATAGACACTTTTAACTGTTAGGTCTGTGTTAGATATTGGATTTTTGGCAGGCTATGGCATGCGCCAACGCCAGGCAGAAACCCACCACTCAGGATAAGGGAGTTACACCCCTGCTCACCCCCTTGGTAGCTTGGCACGGGCAGTCAGGCTTATCTTAGAGGCAGTGTGTAAAGCATTTGCACATAACCATCAGTAATACAGTGTAAGCACTACAAAAGGACACCACGCCAGTTTAGAAAAATATCCAATATTTTATATACTTAAGACAAGACCAAATACGATATAAATCCACAATACAGTACTTAAAAATCCACAGTTATCAAAATATGCAGTTCCTTGATGTCGATAGCTCCATCCGGGGCTATCATGGCGTCTGAGCAAACAAATCCAAACAGTTCTGGCAGGCTGTGGCGTCGCGGGTCAGCTACGGTGTCAGGAAGACCCGCAAACAGTACCTTTTAGAAATGAAGGGCGTTGGCGACCTCTCGTTGAGCTTCTGAAAACACGGCGTCTGCAGGCGTCGGTTCGGGAGGTCGGTGCAGGAGTCGTCGGGGCCCTCGAAGTCACATGCGTTGCAGGTTGATCTCTGTTGGAGTCAGGAGAGCTGGCATCAGCCGGCGTTGGATGCTGCAGTGCAAAGTGCAGCGGTGAGGCGTGTGGTGCCCTCAGGTCACGGTTCGAGCAGCGGCTCAGTGGTGACGTCAGATGACATTACCGGTGAGACCAGGGTCGCGGTGCCAGAGGAAGGCGGTGCTCATCATGGTGCCAGCAGGTCATGGTGCAGGCACCGGCGTTGTCGTTGCTGAAGCACTTTAGTCGGGAGGCCACGGCTGTGCTGCGGGATGAGGGCGGTGCGTCGTGTAACTTTACGAATTGTGCCCTCGAACCACGGTGCAAGCAGCGGCATTGATTTCAGCGTGGAGCGGCGTTGTCGGGGAGGCCAAGGCTTCATCGTGAAGCAAGGCGGTGCGGAGTGGGGTGCCCACAGGTCGTGGTGCGATCAGTGGCTCGATGGCAGCATCAGTAGGCATCGTCGGTGAGACCAGGGTCACGGTGCAGCATTGCAGTGGGCCCTCTGTGGTGCCAAGGCATTGTCGTGAAGCGTGGCAGTACTGAGTGCGATGCCCAGAGGTCACGGTGCGAGCAGCAGCTCGGTGGCAGCAACAGCAGGCGTCATCGGTGAGACCAGGGTCACTTTGCGGTGTTGCGGCGGTGCCCTCTGCAATGCCTTCAGGACACGGAGTCGGCAGTGGCATTGTAGACGTCGTCAGGTTACTTTTCTGCTGTTGCAGCGCAAAACACACAGTCCCCAGTGCTGAGGGCAGAAGAGATTGAAGTATTTGCTGTTCCTGGGGCTTCTTGAACAGGGGGCAAGCTCTACCTCAAGCCCTTGGAGAAACTCACAAAAGTAGATTGCAGAAAGTTCTGTCCAGTCCTTTCACTGCTCAAAGCAGAAGCAGCCACTGAAGGCCAACAGAGCAAAGCACACAGCAAAGTGGTAGTTCCTCCTCACAGATTCTCCAGCTCTTCTTCTTGGCAGTCTTCTTGATCCAAAAGAGTTCTAAAGTTCAGGGGTGTGGGCCCCAGTATTTGTATCCAAAAATTCCTTGATCCTCTAGGCAGGGGGTGTTTGTGCCCAGCCAGAACCAGTTCTGCCTTCTCTGGTGTGATTTCCCAGCAGGGGGTGGAGACGGCATTGTCAGAGGCAGACCAGGCCCTTTGAGGTGCAAGGAAATCTCCTCCCTCTTTCCCCATCGAAACCCAGATCTATTCAGTCCTTTCCTGACCTACCTAGACTATCGGAGTCCACTCTTGCTTCCTAGCCATCTGTCATCCAAAGCCCAGAGAGTCAATCGACGATCCAGCAGAGGCAAACAGGATGACTGAGCAAGAAAATACCAACTTCCTAAAAGTGGTATTTTCAAACACAGGATGTAAAAATCACCTTTACTAAATGATGCATCGTTAGATTCTGAGTTCAGGCATACTACATTTTATTTTCCCACCTAGTTCCCAGGGCCAGTTATGTTTATAAGATGTTATAAACAAACTTCCCATTCTGTCATATGGGAAACAGTTAGCCTTGCAATAGTGAAAAACAAAATGGGCTGTAATTCCCTATCAGGACATGCCACACACACCAGGGCATGTCCTACCTTTCACATACACTGCACCCTGCCCACAGGTGTACTTTGGGCCTACTTTAAGGGGTCCTGACATGTAAGAAAAGGGAAGGTTAGGGACTGGTTAGTGGGTGCACTGGCCAAGTCGACATGGCAGTTACAAAACTGTGCGTAGACTCTGCAATGGCAGGTCTGAGTTACCTTTTCAGGGCTATTCACGTGTGTGGCACTGATTAGGCCTACTAGTAGCATCTGATTTACACGCCCTGACACACTCAGTGCACTTTACTAGGGACTAACAAGTAAATCAAATATCCAATCATGGAAACACCAATCCATAACACAATTTTCACTGAGAGCATATGCACATTAGCACTGATTAGCAGTGGTAATGTGCCCAGAGTACTAAAACCAACACAAACAGGTCAGGAAAAAATAGGAGGAAGAAGCAAATGGTTGGGCCATTTCCAACAGTCTGTCAGCCTTAGGGTGGTCTTCCTTCAAACGTTTAGCCTGCTTGCCTCATATTTTGCCTATTGGTTTTTGTAAGATTTAGGACTT
Organism: Lissotriton helveticus; assembly: GCF_964261635.1. Classification (NCBI taxonomy): domain Eukaryota; kingdom Metazoa; phylum Chordata; class Amphibia; order Caudata; family Salamandridae; genus Lissotriton; species Lissotriton helveticus. The sequence goes on along the minus strand of NC_136071.1, from coordinate 998,913,049 downwards.
GGAGCACTTTACCACTGCTGACCAGTGCTAAAGTGCATGTGGCCTGTCTTCTAAACATGGTTTTATTTACGTATCCATACTTGGCACATTTAGTTTACTTATAAGGCCTTATTAAACTGCACAACATGTGCCCAGGGCCTGTAAGTTAAATGCTACTAGTTGGATTGCAGCACTGCTTGCACATCCACTCAAGTAAGCGTTAAACATGTCCGAAGTCTGCCATTGCAGAGCTTGCATGTGCAGTTTACACTGCCATGTTTACTTGGCATTGAAAGCCCTTGTCAAACCTTAAACTCCCCATATTGTACATATAGGTCACCCCTAAGGTAAGCCACATAATGCCCATAGGGTAGGGTGCGAAGTAATCGAAAGGTAGGACGTGTACTTTTAATGTTTTACATGTTCAGAGAGTAAAAAACGACTAAATTTGTTTTTCACTACTGTGAGTTCTACCACTCTCATAGGATAACATTAGGGATTCCTTATTAGGCTTAATACGCTGTAATTCCTGATTGAGAGGGAGTAGATCTTTCATGTTTTATACCTATGGATTTCTAATGATAAATCTTCTTTAATGGTAAAGTCGAATTTATCATTACAACTTTGAAATTGTCACTTTTAGAAAGCTGACAACAAATAAATGCCCCTCTAAACCATAAACCCTATGTTCATTTTCAAAGGCCTCATAATTACTCTGAGCCTGATCATTCAAAAGTACATTCCGTATTAATCAAACGGTTAGTTTTCTATTATTTTAACCTATACACAAACAAAAGGTCCTAATGATATTAATTAGTAAGCAAACTTGCTTAGCAATTGCAAATAGGAAACATTACACAAAATTGCAAATAGGAAACATTACAAAAAATTGCAATTAGAAAACATCATAAAAAATTCATTAAAGACATATAGCTCATGCACAACAGCATAATAGCAACATGTTATCAAAAGAAAGTTTTTTGATATCACAAATAAATGACAATACAGACACATAAACACTTAACATGATTAAGAAAATGACAACATTTAACATCAATACACAAACTTACATTAATGTCAGGGATGAATGTCGATTTCACAAGATAAGTGTCTGACATAAAATATGTCAAAGAAAGAGCTTCAAATGTGTACTCCCTTTTCTTGTGAACATCCAAATTACCCTATGAGGTTGGGACACAAGATTGCACCCTTTCCCGTCACTATGGACAGTTCAGATCACATAAATCCAACCCCCAGTTTTTAGCTTCTATTATCCTTGTTATAGGTGTGAGCTCAACCTGTATAGATTACGCAAACGTGTTTCAACCTTCTGTACAGCCTAAGCTTTAAACGACCATCTTCCTCAGGGCTCACAAAATTCCATAAAGGACACTGTACAAAATAAAAGGGAAACATATGTCACTTCACTGTAAAAAGAGTAATTCTATAAAAGGTTCACAGAGTAGGGTAGAACCCAGAGCCTAAGTTTTAGATACCAATCATTTGGTAGTGCACCCAAAACAGTTTTGGCAAAGTTGTATGGCTGGTGTGTTTACTCTGTCTTCATAGATGGTCAGCCTAAGACAGTAATAATAGATCAGCTGTACACACGGCCCCCAGAGGAATCATATTGCCCCTAAAAATCCCCATGTTATATCAGTGCATAACTGTGGTTGGCTTATCTGTGCTTTTTTTCGGGTAACAACTCTGCCAATGTTTGAGAACAGTCTCTAAATAAAAATAAATAAAAACGCTTATAGTTCAACAGCCATAAACACAGCATGTAAGTCCTAATGCTTCTTAGTTATTTTGGACATATCTTACTTTATATTCAGTCTGCGATTTAGCTGACATGTAGCGCCGGTCGCAGTTGCTGTTTTGAATGCCGCAATCCCTTGCACATTAGGGGCATTCTTTTGTCTAGTTGACTAGCCTCTGATTTGAAGACTCAGGATTCTTTAATAGTCTTCTACCCTGCTTCTGTGCCTGGCCCATTTGAAGTCGATCCAACTCCTTGCTCCAGTGGAACCGACACATACTCTGCTGCAAGAGCAGAATCAACACATTACCATAAAAAAAATTGTGAACCGAACCGGCGTATAGCACTCAAATACGGTGCATCTTTATCAGAACCACCAAACCAGAACCACTGCATAGCGACCACTGCACATAGATGAGCCACGTATACCCTTGACTCCGTGGAGAACCCTGGCACATCGACTTTGGAATCATTGCTTCTTCAAACAGATGCATCGTCTTCAGATCCTGTTCATCGCCATCATTATGTGGAGTAAATCAACACATAACAGCGACTGCACTATAGACACTGACGCATTGCTCGCCTTCACCACACATCTTCACTGTTGTGAAAAGGTTCAAGGTTCAGTGGGCCTTGTGAAGACCCTGTACCTGGCCCATTCTCCCTCACAGTAGGTCTGAACTTTTGACTTTTTCCTGGTCCAGTGTGACCGGATATCCCAAATAGGCACTCATTGCTTCTAAGTGGTATATTCACACTCAGTGGCAGATTTACAAGAACTGGCGCATCTCTGCATATTAACAGAGATACATCAGCTAAATTGTGTGATGTAAAAAAAGCCTTGCGCCACCATGGATGCATCGCATTTACAATGCGGCGCACCATGTCGCAAGGATAGACAGATGCGTGATGCATATTTTGGCGGAAAGGCGGGGCATTGCTGGAGTTGTGTCGTAAGCACAACGTAACTCCAGCAATGGTCAGGAATGCCAATTCCCATCATGCTGCCTCACTCCTTATGCCTCCTTCAAGCAGGAGCAAGATTTTGATGCAGTGGCGTCGTAAAAGTGACTGCGTGAAATCTTGTAGATTTCACTGCATCACTTTTACGAGGCATCCTTGAGACGGAACTCCCACCCTGTGTACATTATACCTTACGCAGGTATGATGTAGCGCAGGGCTTTACAACGTGACGTATCTTCCAAGATGCGTCACGTTGTAAATCTGTTGCTTCGTGGCGCATTGTTTGGGATGCCGCTGCGTCACAGAAGTGACGAAATGGCGGCATAAGGTTGTCGCAAGGGGCTTGTAAATCTGCCCCATATTCTTTAAAAAATCCAATCTCGACTTGTACTTATTGGATTTTAGATTTTTTGGTATTGTTTTATTTATAAAATTTCTATCCTGGAGTGGAGTCTTTTTGTGGTATTTTCATTGTGTTACTGATTTAAGTGTTGAACAAATACTTTACACATTGCCTCTTAAATTAAGTCTGGCTGCTCTACGCCAAGGTACCACAGGGTTGAGGTTCTTTAATTTTGACTCCATCTTACATTAGTCGTCGTTTTGTGTTGCCTTTACACAGGCTGCTCTATTCATGAAGTGTCTCTGCCCTTTGGACTACAACGTGGTGAAAACCCCCTCTGTCCTTGTTTTGAAAACCAATCTCAGACACCAGCTGGCCTAACTGCATACAGACATGTCCTGCCATTACTGATTGACCTATAGGTGCTGTAATTGATTGGCTTGTGGGTTGGGCAGAAACACGACGTAAGGGGGACGTTCTGGTTATATGATGCCTTGTTTTGAATGTTTTCCTATTGGCTAATATTTTGCAGATCTTGTATGTCCATATTAGGTATTTTGCATGCTTGCAAAAGCTAGGACTGCCCCTTACTTTTGTGCTGAGTTTGTAATCCTAAGCATATAAAAGGCCTCTGTGTTCTGTACTCTTTAGACTGCCTCATTCAGTTGCTAAGGCTCCTGTGTGACGTACTCTCACTTAATTAAGTTTAATAAAGATGTCTTTTCATATTTCAGCTTCTGTGCCAAGTTCTTTGTATTAGTGAGACCTCTGAGATTGAAGATTACAGTTCTTCAAATGGCGCCCAACAACGCGGGCCTCATCAGAGAAGTGACTTTCTGAAGGAGTGATCTTGTCAGGAGACTGAAATCTACTGAGGAGGACAGGACGGGACTCTCTTACTCTGTGCACAAGGATTCTGGAGATTCTTTGTCTTTGCAGCCCAGTATATTTCTGATCTTCCTGATTTTGATCTTCCACATGATGTCACTCCTGACTGAGAACCTTTTTGCGTGATTATTCTAAAAAAGAGACCGTTAGGTCATTTAGAACTTGCCAGTTAGAATTTGGATAACCTTTTGATTGGTAAAAGTAAGGTAGTTTAGTAACGCTTACTGTAGCTTTGGAATTTTGGAATTTGTGTTGGCCAACTTTGGATTTGTATAGGTTTGTATATGCGAATTGCAATTTGTGTAGGCAGGTAATGAGGAGACTTTTTTCTACTTTGTATAACATTTGAACGGTGCACGTAGGAAGAGTACTTTAAGCACTACTTGGGGTATAATATTGTATAGTCTGCAATATTTTTGGCATGCCTGTTTCAAGCTCACATCAAAGAATGTGTTGCTTTATTTAGAAGGTACCATAGTGTGATGTGAAATTAATTAGCCGGCTCTCCTAGAAGGAATACCTAAATAGGTTTAGGTATACAAACATATTTCTTCCTTGGTGATTCTGCATCCCCAGGGAATTAAATATGGGCATAATACATACAAGGATCCTTTGTTCTGTGCAATTTTATGAATGAAGATATGCAGAGCGATTTTTGGTGTTCTGCCAGCCAAAGCTGGTGAATTGAGTGTATTTTCGCTTCTTGGACATACATCAGTCTGTTGGGCTGTTTTTGCAGTCTTTTGGAACACAATTGAGAAGCGTTTCTTGTAAATATGACTTACAACTAGTATTTACAAATTGTTTGGTTTCAGTGCAGTCTGTGGGCTGTCCTTTGTTTTTGTCCTGAGTATTGATTTGTGGGTTAAATGTGTGTTCAAATGTCTATGTGGTTTTCCCATTAGTACAATTTCTGTAAGTGAATAGCGATGGCGCTATTCACGAAATGAATGGCTAAAGCGCGCCGTATTATGTGTCCTGAGTGTTTGACCCCTTTCTGTGTATGTCTGAAATGAGCTCAATATGTGTTTGTGGTCTTTCTTGTTGTCTTCAGTTTGTTATGCAAAATGTTTGTTAATTAATATTAGTTAGAAATATAATAAAAATCTAGAAATGAACCATGTGATATGCTAAAATAGCTATATGTTGCTATTTAATTTATAGAAGTAAGCAATTATGCACATGTACAATGCGTAAAAGATAAAATTTAAATTCACATTCACTAGGAATAAAAAAGAGCCCCCAAAAACGAAATTGGGTGTTTTGCAAAAAATAAATAAACTTACAGCATTTTCCTTAGATACATTGTATTAGATATTAACAGGCAAACACATCATCTGAATACATTGGATCTTGCTGTATTGCACACGCATTTTGAAACTTGAAATGTCTTAGTTTTAGTTTTAAATAGACAGCCACCGTGCTCACGTTACAAACCCTGAGAGACAAGCTAAATGAACAGGAATATTTATTCAGCCAGGACTTTGCCCTCAGTTGCACGGGTGAAACTTTGCATTTCAGAATGTTGTTTTAAAAAGGTTCCAAAACTAAGGTTTATTATTTTGTATTATAAGAAGACATTTCAATTAAGGGGTTTCCTCTCTTTAAGAATTTCTGTAAGCTTATTCTTGGTTCAGTTGCTAAATAATAATTAACCCATGTAATGAAGAAACATAAAAAAAAAGAAACAGTAACAGATGCTGAAACAAGATAAGGCATGTGCAAAGAAACTAAAAAGTTAACGATGTCTTGAACATTGATTGGCAATCTCAGATAAAGATCAATCAAGGAAATTGGCTTTGCGAGGTCAGTTTCAGGTCAAGAGGTCAGTTTCTTACAGTTCATTTCAGAGTAAACCTAGTTAATGTGTACATGAACTAGGGAGGCCAGGCCACCTTGTTCGCCAGGCTACCTTTGCAGGCCAACTTGGCACAGGGCAAAAAAAAATGAAAATGAAGTCAGATTCGAGGAATTACAGAACCTTAATATGTGGAATTATCAAAAATGATTGGGTTTATTAAAAATAATTATTAATTAAGCAAAATAATTATTAAAAATAAGTGCTTCAAAATTCGTTTTTCATTATTCATGAAGCTTAATACTTATACTGTGACCTCCTAGCATTATAATTTAATTTAAGTTTTGTTATACTGCATAAATGAGGACATTAGCATATAGAATTTCACTTGGCGCAGGCGTGAAAAACTCATTTTCTCAGGATTTGCATGAGATATGTCTAATGTCCAATCTCTGCAATTTGTAAAGAACATTCTGAGGATGATTAATATGTATCACAATTATAGGATATTTATTTTTAAGTGCCCCAAATATCAAAGTCGAATTTGGGTAAAATGTGGGCATTCTTGCCATTTACAATAGCTTTAAAGTGCTTTAGGCTTCAGTAAATGCATACATTTAGGTATAATACAAATTTGCAGGTTGTTCCCATTTGGGTTTGCTTTTAAATGGCTCAGTGAGCCAATGTGCCTGGTGCATAGGTTTAAGTTTAAGATCAGGGTGGAAGGTTTTAACTTTAGCTGGGCCTATTGAGACGTTCATCCATTTAATGTTTATGAAATAAGTACCATTGCAACAAACATTTCTTCTGAATACATTAAATAACTTATTTCCAGAGGGAAAATATGAAAAAAGGGTTTCTTTGAAAGTCCCAACATCATGCTAAATGCTCTGCAGAAATGATACATTTGTATCTCTACTCTAAAAAATAATGTCCGCTAGTTGCTTTTATTTGACAAAAAAATGAGGTATTGCATTAAGTCTTAGACAGAAAATAAGACGAAGCTCTTTATTAAAATTTTGAAGGCTATGGGCCAGATGTAGGTGGGAGATTTTGGCCATTTACCGGCCGGTAACGCCCGAATTTGGCCGTTACCGACCGGTAAATGGCCATGGAGATGTAGGGGGATAAAAAACATGCATTTTCGGTAATTTTACCGAATCGGTAATTTTACCGATTCGGTAAAATTACAGAATCGGTAAAATTACCGAATCTGTATATTTTACCGAATCGGTAAATATACCGGTCGGTAAAATTACCGAAAATGCATTTTTGGTATGTAGGTGCCAAGTTTAACATTGACACAGTGCTTTGAAAATCGATATTTTACCATGCAATACAATTGCATGGTAAAATACCGATTCAGGTGTACATGCACATCTGTGCATGTACACCTGTGCCATGTGGCACACATACATGCCCTAAGGGGCATGTATCCTCTGGCACACAAGCCTGAAACAGGGGTGCCAGAGGATGTCAAAGTGACACCCCCTGCACCCTTGCAAAAATCGGTATTTACCGATTCGGTAAATACCAAATCGGTATTTGATATTGAATCCTATGGGCCTCAAGGCCCATAGGATTCAATATCAAATACCGATTTGGTATTTATACCGATTTTTAGCGATTCGGTAAAATTTACCGATTTGTTACCTACATTAGAAATACCTACTCTTAATTACCGAATCGGTAAAATTCGGTAATTAAGAGTCGGCATTTCTGATTTTGCTACATCTGGCCCCTAATGCCTAAGTGAGAACGATTTGCCAATTAAGAATTATTTTTCACAGTGGAAATTGTGGCACAAAGCTAACGTGGAGTGTCAGTGAAACTATTTTACTTTTAGTTTAATGTTGCAAGCTGACTGACAAGATGGTAACAGTTAAGTAATGGAAATTTATTTTTGTGTTTATTAATGTGTATCATGTTTTGTCTTCTGATTAAAAGTTATAAAGGATATTTGAATGTTATGAGAAATGTCTCTCTTTTGTGTGTTGTGTATTTTTTTTGCTTCTGCCCACAGATCATTCATGGATTGTTCTGGGTGATTTTAAGGCTGACAAGACACGTGAGTTTGGTTGGTTGAAAAGAGATGTGTTTTTGTGTAACTCCTTTGGAAAGGAATGTTCATGTGATTTTGATGTTTGTGTATTTGGTTCTATCATTAATTGTTCTTGCTGGTCCTGTATATCAAAAGTGACACAGTAGAGTGTATTGACGGCCGATCACAACTGACTAGTGACCAGCTGTCAAAAGGAGCGTAAGGAAAGTAAAAGAAAGTGTGAGGAAAGTAAAAGAAAGTGCGTAAAAGAAAGTGTAATTTTGATTTTAAGCCTGACAAATTAAGCAATTACAAAAAGGGGGTGGTGATGGACAGAGTATCTGAGTTAATCAGAACACTCCTACCCAGTCAACAGATCAGGGCTTGATCCATCACCGTTTTTTAGCTCACTGCACCATCCCAGTTCAGAGCCTGGCTATATGCAAATTAGTCTGTCCCTGGCCCAGTGCATCATGGGAACAGGGCAGACCAAACTACCAAGCCAATTCTTCACTGGAAAGGAAACAAGCTTCCGGGGACCGGTTTCTGGCATTGCAGCCGTCTTCGGCCCGGCTTGCTTGAATCCTGATGGTGCAATGAGCAAGGGACTCATGTCTGAGCATACCCTTCCACACTCATGGTGGCCAAAATAATTACAAAAAGGGGGTGGTGATGGACAGAGTATCTGAGTTAATCAGAACACTCCTACCCAGTCAACAGATCAGGGCTTGATCCATCACCGTTTTTTAGCTCACTGCACCATCCCAGTTCAGAAACTGGCTATATGCAAATTAGTCTGTCCCTGGCCCAGTGCATCATGGGAACAGGGCAGACCAAACTACCAAGCCAATTCTTCACTGGAAAGGAAACAAGCTTCCGGGGACCGGTTTCTGGCATTACAGCCGTCTTCAGCCCGGCTTGCTTGAATCCTGATGGTGCAATGAGCAAGGGACTCATGTCTGAGCATACCCTTCCACACTCATGGTGGCCAAAATAATTACAAAAAGGGGGTGGTGATGGACAGAGTATCTGAGTTAATCAGAACACTCCTACCCAGTCAACAGATCAGGGCTTGATCCATCACCGTTTTTTAGCTCACTGCACCATCCCAGTTCAGAACCTGGCTATATGCAAATTAGTCTGTCCCTGGCCCAGTGCATCATGGGAACAGGGCAGACCAAACTACCAAGCCAATTCTTCACTGGACATTGCACCATCAGGATTCAAGCAAGCCGGGCCGAAGACGGCTGAAATGCCAGAAACCGGTCCCCGGAAGCTTGTTTCCTTCCCAGTGTAAGAATTGGCTTTTGTAGTCTGGTCTGCCCTGTTCCCATGATGCACTGGGCCAGGGACAGACTAATTTGCATACAGCCAGGTTCTGAAACTGGGATAGTGCAATGAGCTAAAAAACGGTGTTGGATCTAGCCCTGATCTCTTGACTGGGTGAGAGTACTCTGCTTAATTCAGAGACTCTGTCCATCACCACCCCTTGTTGTAAATAATTTTGTCCACCCTAAGCGTGGAAGGGCATACTCAGATGTGAGTCCCTTGCTCATTGCACCATCAGGATTCAAGCAAGCCGGGCCGAAGACGGCTGAAATGCCAGAAACCGGTCCCCGGAAGCTTGTTTCCTTCCCAGTGTAAGAATTGGCTTTTGTAGTCTGGTCTGCCCTGTTCCCATGATGCACTGGGCCAGGGACAGACTCATTTGCATACAGCCAGGTTCTGAAACTGGGATAGTGCAATGAGCTAAAAAACGGTGTTGGATCTAGCCCTGATCTCTTGACTGGGTGAGAGTACTCTGCTTAATTCAGAGACTCTGTCCATCACCACCCCTTGTTGTAAATAATGTTGTCCACCCTAAGCGTGGAAGGGCATACTCAGATGTGAATCCCTTGCTCATTGCACCATCAGGATTCAAGCAAGCCGGGCCGAAGACGGCTGAAATGCCAGAAACCGGTCCCCGGAAGCTTGTTTCCTTCCCAGTGTAAGAATTGGCTTTTGTAGTCTGGTCTGCCCTGTTCCCATGATGCACTGGGCCAGGGACAGACTAATTTGCATACAGCCAGGTTCTGAAACTGGGATAGTGCAATGAGCTAAAAAACGGTGTTGGATCTAGCCCTGATCTCTTGACTGGGTGAGAGTACTCTGCTTAATTCAGAGACTCTGTCCATCACCACCCCTTGTTGTAAATAATTTTGTCCACCCTAAGCGTGGAAGGGCATACTCAGATGTGAGTCCCTTGCTCATTGCACCATCAGGATTCAAGCAAGCCGGGCCGAAGACGGCTGAAATGCCAGAAACCGGTCCCCGGAAGCTTGTTTCCTTCCCAGTGTAAGAATTGGCTTTTGTAGTCTGGTCTGCCCTGTTCCCATGATGCACTGGGCCAGGGACAGACTAATTTGCATACAGCCAGGATCTGAAACTGGGATAGTGCAATGAGCTAAAAAACGGTGTTGGATCTAGCACTGATCTCTTGACTGGGTGAGAGTACTCTGCTTAATTCAGAGACTCTGTCCATCACCACCCCTTGTTGTAAATAATTTTGTCCACCCTAAGCGTGGAAGGGCATACTCAGATGTGAGTCCCTTGCTCATTGCACCATCAGGATTCAAGCAAGCCAGGCCGAAGACGGCTGAAATGCCAGAAACCGGTCCCCGGAAGCTTGTTTCCTTCCCAGTGTAAGAATTGGCTTTTGTAGTCTGGTCTGCCCTGTTCCCATGATGCACTGGGCCAGGGACAGACTAATTTGCATACAGCCAGGTTCTGAAACTGGGATAGTGCAATGAGCTAAAAAACGGTGTTGGATCTAGCCCTGATCTCTTGACTGGGTGAGAGTACTCTGCTTAATTCAGAGACTCTGTCCATCACCACCCCTTGTTTAAATAATTTTGTCCACCCTAAGCGTGGAAGGGCATACTCAGATGTGAGTCCCTTGCTCATTGCACCATCAGGATTCAAGCAAGCCGGGCCGAAGACGGCTGAAATGCCAGAAACCGGTCCCCGGAAGCTTGTTTCCTTCCCAGTGTAAGAATTGGCTTTTGTAGTCTGGTCTGCCCTGTTCCCATGATGCACTGGGCCAGGGACAGACTAATTTGCATACAGCCAGGTTCTGAAACTGGGATAGTGCAATGAGCTAAAAAACGGTGTTGGATCTAGCCCTGATCTCTTGACTGGGTGAGAGTACTCTGCTTAATTCAGAGACTCTGTCCATCACCACCCCTTGTTGTAAATAATTTTGTCCACCCTAAGCGTGGAAGGGCATACTCAGATGTGAGTCCCTTGCTCATTGCACCATCAGGATTCAAGCAAGCCGGGCCGAAGACGGCTGAAATGCCAGAAACCGGTCCCCGGAAGCTTGTTTCCTTCCCAGTGTAAGAATTGGCTTTTGTAGTCTGGTCTGCCCTGTTCCCATGATGCACTGGGCCAGGGACAGACTAATTTGCATACAGCCAGGTTCTGAAACTGGGATAGTGCAATGAGCTAAAAAACGGTGTTGGATCTAGCCCTGATCTCTTGACTGGGTGAGAGTACTCTGCTTAATTCAGAGACTCTGTCCATCACCACCCCTTGTTGTAAATAATTTTGTCCACCCTAAGCGTGGAAGGGCATACTCAGATGTGAGTCCCTTGCTCATTGCACCATCAGGATTCAAGCAAGCCGGGCCGAAGATGGCTGAAATGCCAGAAACCGGTCCCCGGAAGCTTGTTTCCTTCCCAGTGTAAGAATTGGCTTTTGTAGTCTGGTCTGCCCTGTTCCCATGATGCACTGGGCCAGGGACAGACTAATTTGCATACAGCCAGGTTCTGAAACTGGGATAGTGCAATGAGCTAAAAAACGGTGTTGGATCTAGCCCTGATCTCTTGACTGGGTGAGAGTACTCTGCTTAATTCAGAGACTCTGTCCATCACCACCCCTTGTTGTAAATAATTTTGTCCGCCCTAAGCGTGGAAGGGCATACTCAGATGTGAGTCCCTTGCTCATTGCACCATCAGGATTCAAGCAAGCCGGGCCGAAGACGGCTGAAATGCCAGAAACCGGTCCCCGGAAGCTTGTTTCCTTCCCAGTGTAAGAATTGGCTTTTGTAGTCTGGTCTGCCCTGTTCCCATGATGCACTGGGCCAGGGACAGACTAATTTGCATACAGCCAGGTTCTGAAACTGGGATAGTGCAATGAGCTAAAAAACGGTGTTGGATCTAGCCCTGATCTCTTGACTGGGTGAGAGTACTCTGCTTAATTCAGAGACTCTGTCCATCACCACCCCTTGTTGTAAATAATTTTGTCCACCCTAAGCGTGGAAGGGCATACTCAGATGTGAGTCCCTTGCTCATTGCACCATCAGGATTCAAGCAAGCCGGGCCGTAGACGGCTGAAATGCCAGAAACCGGTCCCCGGAAGCTTGTTTCCTTCCCAGTGTAAGAATTGGCTTTTGTAGTCTGGTCTGCCCTGTTCCCATGATGCACTGGGCCAGGGACAGACTAATTTGCATACAGCCAGGTTCTGAAACTGGGATAGTGCAATGAGCTAAAAAACGGTGTTGGATCTAGCCCTGATCTCTTGACTGGGTGAGAGTACTCTGCTTAATTCAGAGACTCTGTCCATCACCACCCCTTGTTGTAAATAATTTTGTCAACCCTAAGCGTGGAAGGGCATACTCAGATGTGAGTCCCTTGCTCATTGCACCATCAGGATTCAAGCAAGCCGGGCCGAAGACGGCTGAAATGCCAGAAACCGGTCCCCGGAAGCTTGTTTCCTTCCCAGTGTAAGAATTGGCTTTTGTAGTCTGGTCTGCCCTGTTCCCATGATGCACTGGGCCAGGGACAGACTAATTTGCATACAGCCAGGTTCTGAAACTGGGATAGTGCAATGAGCTAAAAAACGGTGTTGGATCTAGCCCTGATCTCTTGACTGGGTGAGAGTACTCTGCTTAATTCAGAGACTCTGTCCATCACCACCCCTTGTTGTAACTAATTTTGTCCACCCTAAGCGTGGAAGGGCATACTCAGATGTGAGTCCCTTGCTCATTGCACCATCAGGATTCAAGCAAGCCGGGCCGAAGACGGCTGAAATGCCAGAAACCGGTCCCCGGAAGCTTGTTTCCTTCCCAGTGTAAGAATTGGCTTTTGTAGTCTGGTCTGCCCTGTTCCCATGATGCACTGGGCCAGGGACAGACTAATTTGCATACAGCCAGGTTCTGAAACTGGGATAGTGCAATGAGCTAAAAAACGGTGTTGGATCTAGCCCTGATCTCTTGACTGGGTGAGAGTACTCTGCTTAATTCAGAGACTCTGTCCATCACCACCCCTTGTTGTAAATAATTTTGTCCACCCTAAGCGTGGAAGGGCATACTCAGATGTGAGTCCCTTGCTCATTGCACCATCAGGATTCAAGCAAGCCGGGCCGAAGACGGCTGAAATGCCAGAAACCGGTCCCCGGAAGCTTGTTTCCTTCCCAGTGTAAGAAATGGCTTTTGTAGTCTGGTCTGCCCTGTTCCCATGATGCACTGGGCCAGGGACAAACTAATTTGCATACAGCCAGGTTCTGAAACTGGGATAGTGCAATGAGCTAAACAACGGTGTTGGATCTAGCCCTGATCTCTTGACTGGGTGAGAGTACTCTGCTTAATTCATAGACTCTGTCCATCACCACCCCTTGTTGTAAATAATTTTGTCCACCCTAAGCGTGGAAGGGCATACTCAGATGTGAGTCCCTTGCTCATTGCACCATCAGGATTCAAGCAAGCCGGGCCGAAGACGGCTGAAATGCCAGAAACCGGTCCCCGGAAGCTTGTTTCCTTCCCAGTGTAAGAATTGGCTTTTGTAGTCTGGTCTGCCCTGTTCCCATGATGCACTGGGCCAGGGACAGACTAATTTGCATACAGCCAGGTTCTGAAACTGGGATAGTGCAATGAGCTAAAAAACGGTGTTGGATCTAGCCCTGATCTCTTGACTGGGTGAGAGTACTCTGCTTAATTCAGAGACTCTGTCCATCACCACCCCTTGTTGTAAATAATTTTGTCCACCCTAAGCGTGGAAGGGCATACTCCGATGTGAGTCCCTTGCTCATTGCACCATCAGGATTCAAGCAAGCCGGGCCGAAGACGGCTGAAATGCCAGAAACCGGTCCCCGGAAGCTTGTTTCCTTCCCAGTGTAAGAATTGGCTTTTGTAGTCTGGTCTGCCCTGTTCCCATGATGCACTGGGCCAGGGACAGACTAATTTGCATACAGCCAGGTTCTGAAACTGGGATAGTGCAATGAGCTAAAAAACGGTGTTGGATCTAGCCCTGATCTCTTGACTGGGTGAGAGTACTCTGCTTAATTCAGAGACTCTGTCCATCACCACCCCTTGTTGTAAATAATTTTGTCCACCCTAAGCGTGGAAGGGCATACTCAGATGTGAGTCCCTTGCTCATTGCACCATCAGGATTCAAGCAAGCCGGGCCGAAGACGGCTGAAATGCCAGAAACCGGTCCCCGGAAGCTTGTTTCCTTCCCAGTGTAAGAATTGGCTTTTGTAGTCTGGTCTGCCCTGTTCCCATGATGCACTGGGCCAGGGACAGACTAATTTGCATACAGCCAGGTTCTGAAACTGGGATAGTGCAATGAGCTAAAAAACGGTGTTGGATCTAGCCCTGATCTCTTGACTGGGTGAGAGTACTCTGCTTAATTCAGAGACTCTGTCCATCACCACCCCTTGTTGTAAATAATTTTGTCCACCCTAAGCGTGGAAGGGCATACTCAGATGTGAGTCCCTTGCTCATTGCACCATCAGGATTCAAGCAAGCCGGGCCGAAGACGGCTGAAATGCCAGAAACCGGTCCCCGGAAGCTTGTTTCCTTCCCAGTGTAAGAATTGGCTTTTGTAGTCTGGTCTGCCCTGTTCCCATGATGCACTGGGCCAGGGACAGACTAATTTGCATACAGCCAGGTTCTGAAACTGGGATAGTGCAATGAGCTAAAAAACGGTGTTGGAACTAGCCCTGATCTCTTGACTGGGTGAGAGTACTCTGCTTAATTCAGAGACTCTGTCCATCACCACCCCTTGTTGTAAATAATTTTGTCCACCCTAAGCGTGGAAGGGCATACTCAGATGTGAGTCCCTTGCTCATTGCACCATCAGGATTCAAGCAAGCCGGGCCGAAGACGGCTGAAATGCCAGAAACCGGTCCCCGGAAGCTTGTTTCCTTCCCAGTGTAATAATTGGCTTTTGTAGTCTGGTCTGCCCTGTTCCCATGATGCACTGGGCCAGGGACAGACTAATTTGCATACAGCCAGGTTCTGAAACTGGGATAGTGCAATGAGCTAAAAACGGTGTTGGATCTAGCCCTGATCTCTTGACTTGGTGAGAGTACTCTGCTTAATTCAGAGACTCTGTCCATCACCACCCCTTGTTGTAAATGACAAATTAAGCAGGCCTGAATATTGGGTTTTGGGTTGCAGGTTCACAGTGCATAAAGTGCATGCAATGGTGTTGTGTGTCACCGCTTATTTACATATGCTATTTTACTTTGTCTATGCTTTTTGTGCTTGATATACAGCGCGTATATCTGATGGCTTGGCATGTGTGTGTTTTTTTATTTTATGCATGTTTTTGTTTTATGTTGCTGCTTTAGATACTATTACAAGTTCACCTGTGTTGTGAAGGGTTCTACATGACGATGTATATCGCTGCACAACAGTTGGGTGAATTTGCGCTGATACTAAATTTCACAGATATGATTTTTCATGCTGTGAACAAGACAGACAACACTTCACCAGTGTATGTCAAATTTGGCTATATAGTATTGAAGAAAAATAACAGAGATCAAAGTGTGTCACCTGCAATTAGTCACAATACTGTCCTCTTCCCTTAAGGAACAGGCAGCCCTAAATTTATGTTTCCTTGATTGGACCTAAGGATGAAATTATAGATTTGTGGCTCTTGCTAAAGGTGACCTAAACTTTTCATTTTTTCCCTGAAAAAGGAACTGGAACATTAGCTGAGATTACCGTATATGGTGTAGGGGGCAGCGGTAGAGTTAAAATTTGTGTACTATTTTGACTTTTGTGCATCACCGATACTCTTGGTATTATGTCACAAACTTGACTATCACCCGAGTAATTTTTTTTGTTCTTCCTATAGATTTTTCTTTTGCCGCTTCTCCCCTGACTGATGTTGCATTGTGCCTAGTTATTGGGGATTTTAGCTGAGTCCTACTCACATTTCCCTTTTCTGTATTCATTTCACCAGTCAGCTCATTTATTCCTTTTGTATGACCAGACTGGTTTTCAAGAATTTTCTTTAGGCCTACTTCAATGTTTTCCAGTCTGACCGTCATGGTAGTGATGGACTGGTTAACTGACTCAATACTATAGTAAGATAAGTTTTCCACCTCAATAGGAAATACCTTACATTTATTTTTTTGAACATGACAAATTTTCAATGACTGTTTTAATTAGGATTTTTACCCTTTTTGTTCCTGCTTCTTTAATTTTTGGTGGAGCAGATATGTTCTAATTATGGAAATACTAGGACTCTCTAGTTCTTGTTTTTTGTTTCCAAATTTTGATCATTAGCTTTTGTATTGCATAGTCCACCTGATGCACAATTATTAAAGGGAGGTATCTACATGTCCCTGAAAATCTGTATTATGTGATTTCTCTTTTGAGGTGTTCGAGATAAGGAATTTAGGAACACCTATATGTAATCATTTAGAGAAAAAAAATGTGTTTACCCCATTAGACGATGCCACTATGTGTGAGGACATCCATTCAGATAGAATTCCCATGTAGCTATCTACCCTTAGATGGTAGAGGATATGCTCTCACATGGAAACCCAATTGAAAAGGCTAGAGGCACTGTTTTGCCTACTGCCTTTGTCTTTGTATTCCATGAGAGTGACAGTGTATTTTAGATCACAATAGTCCCATGGCGTATGGCCATTCCCTCGCAGATTGCAGGCCACCTGCTTGCAATCCCCTTGTTAAAAACAATAAACTGTTTTTGTACTAAATTGAAGGAAACTAAAAACTGTGTCACATTTCCTACGTCACTAGGTTCTGCGGGATTAGGTCATAATAACCTGCGGAACTCACCCACAAACCCATCAGTGACAGCTATAGATGAAAAGTCCCAGCACCCAGAAAAGTAGCAAGACTGGACAGCGATCGCCAGCGTGGTTTTGCCACAGAACCAGTTTCAGTGCAAAAGAGCAAAAGAGAAGGATCCCTGTTGTTTTGAGGCTTCAGTTTTCCACCTGTCATGTGCTGGTAACCTCTGACAGTGTGCAGTCCCTTGAGCCCCTCGGCCTGAGTTTTGGCCACACACCCCCTTTTCTTTGCTCCAACGGAAGGGCAGTGCACCGGAGGATCCAAGATTGGCAAAAGGCACTACATTGTTGTACCTATGATTAAATGAAAGAGCAACCCGGGCATCCTCTGACACTGAAATGAGAGTGTTGGAGCCTGAAAGTGTTGATGAGTGTGAAAGTCTGTTGCTCTTTCCCGATTAATAGTACTTGGGTCTGCATGAGATGATCTGTGCCCATGACTAACGAAGAGCACAATATCTGTAGTGCCTGCAGCACAGGAAATATTGGTGCACTGCATTGAGACATTGAGACTTTCAAATGAGCTGTGAGTGTTTGCCAGGAGGGCACTCCAACGGATACTGAGAAGCACCATTTTCAAGAAAGACCTGAATGAAGAGGCCCATGCGGAAGAAAACAACAGAAGCAGATTTGATGAACAATAGAAGCCTGCCAGAGAGGCTTGGACGGACTCTGGGTATTTCCCGTGCGATTGCATAGAATGGGTGTTTGGAGACTGATTCTTATTGTTTTACTGTCAATGTCAATAGTCGCTGAAATAACTAGGAGCCGTGAAAATGTTTGCAAAATAATTTTAGGATTTGCCTGTGTAATGGCAAAAGGAGGGGCTGAGGTTCTTTAATTTTGACTCCATCTTACATTTGTTATCGTTTTGTGTTGGCTTTACACAGGCTGCTCTATTCATGAAGTGTCTCTGCCCTTTGGACTGCAACGTGTTGAAAACCCCCTCTGTCCTTGTTTTAAAAACCAATCTCAGACACCAGCTGGCCTAACTGCATACAGACATGTCCTGCCTTTACTGATTGACCTATAGGTGCTGTAATTGATTGACTTGTGGGTTGGGCAGAAACACGACGTAAGGGGGACGTTCTGGTTATATGATGCCTTGTTTTGAATGTTTTCCTATTGGCTAATATTTTGCAGATTTGTATGTCCATATTAGGTATTTTGCATGCTTGCAAAAGCTAGGACTGCCCCTTACTTTTGTGCTGAGTTTGTAACCCTAAGCATATAAAAGGCCTCTGTGTTCTGTACTCTTTAGACTGCCTCATTCAGTTGCTAAGGCTGCTGTGTGACGTAGTCTCACTGCATACCCTGTTGACAGCAAGAGCAGTCTTTATCAGCAGAGGCAGGATTGCAGTCTTTCCTACGAAGGTCAAACACTTATTACCATAGCAGCCGTCTTCTGGGATGCTGCTTTATCAGCATCAACAAAATATAGCATTTTCGAAGTGCGCTGGCAATGTGTGAGACTGTGTCTGCCAAATCTTGTTGGATAAACTGTGGCGAAGGTCCTCTCCCACAAGTGGTTATGTGGCAGCCCTATACTAACTCTTAGCAAAGATTGAAATTACTGACATATTTAGGAATGCCTGACATAGATTATGTGCATCAAGGTGTATGTCTCAGATGTTTTCTCATAAACATATAAGGTGAAAGGATGTAATTTTAGACTACACTATTATAGTTATCCGGCATTATATCTATGTCATTAACCGAATGACTTGACACTTTCACAGTTCTTAGAATGATAAGATCAGATGACATCTGCAACAGTGGCAGGCATGACAATGATTCTGCATAATAGTGAGAATATGGCAACTTATATTACCTAAGATGGTGTCAGAGGCTACTAAAAATGGAGTTGTACCTAATAGTCTTTATGTCAAAAGGATCCGCAGACTAGCGCTTTTGTGTGGACTACATGGCCTTCTACAAACTCACTGAGACAGATGCACATCCGGGCCCTTAAAGCTGACAAGCATGTGACTGAATGGGTGGCACTCACTATTTGAGAACCTTTCGTTTGACCAGTTTGACTGTGACAAATGTCTATAGTACCAATTGCCAAGCATATAGTGTATTGTGTAAACCAGAGCGAATATACAGTGGCAGAGCAAGGCATGATGTGCATAAATGAAAGAGTAGATATTCCCCCGCCCCCCCATCTTCTGGATTTGCAATTTTAAAAAAGCCACTAGTTCGGTCACAGTTTAATCTACCATTGCAGAGTCACTGAAACTTAGGAGTCATTAGAGTGATGCACTCTTTGTGCTAAATGGCAGTTGTTTAGCCTGTTTGTCATAGGCCCTAATGCGAAAGGTAAAAGGGCTACTGCTCTCTTCACCCATATGAACACACAGGCATAATTGGGGTTCAGTGGGCCCATTGTATTCCTTGGCCCCAATGTCACAGCACCTGCTACATTATTGATAGCTGCACCCCTACATATAAGTCTCCAAATTCCTCGTTCTATTTGTTTTTACTTCTCTCCTCCCTATCTCCATGCCTCTTTTCACTTTCCCTTTTACTGACTTTTTTCCTTCATCCCTTCTCTCCCTGACATACATATTTCTGTCCCTTTTCTCTTCCTCAGCCCCTTTTGCTTGCCTTTACCTCTATTCTCTTCCTCTCTCATCATCCGCTTCTCCCAGGTGGTCACTGTTTCCTTTACTTCTATCCTTTCTATCTTTCGCATCTCCTTTTCTTTCACCTCTTTTGTCTCTCTTGTTTATTTTTCCTTACCCCATTCACCATTAAGGGTAATCAAAGAGGCAGACCACAGACTGGCTCTGTGTTAAAAACAAATCTTGAGCATGCAGCTCCCAATAATTTCAGCCAGTACAAAATAGGCTCGGCCCCCTTTCAATACCAGGGCCCTGGTGTCACTGCACCAACTGCACTATTGACAGCTACCGTCCCATGGATTATACCAATTTATAGTAATGCCTGTTGGGGTGAAAAATGTTCCTGCTACTTTCCAGCGCCGGGTAAACCATGCGCTGTCATGTTAAAAGAGCTCCGTGTGAGCACGAGACAGGAAAGGAAACTGACCATCAGGGCAAATATGCATGGGTGAAAGTTAGATAACCACGCACACACAGAAACAACAACACGCGAGGGGCTGTACTAATTAGCACCTTTTTTTGTACCATGGTTTAGTGTGAAGTTAGGTCTTGCATCATTAATTGACACAAAGACGCATTTGGTGCTAAAATATCATGCTAAATGGCTGATTTGTATTTTGTGCAATGTCACGTAATTTTGACAAAAAGTTACATAATTTTATGAAACAATTTTCACTAATTATATGCACCCATAAAGGCACCCAAGTGACAGACAGGAGGGTCATCTGTGGTATACCTTGGCCATCAGCTGGGCAATGGGAAAATCAACCAGTTGGATGCTAAGGTACAGTCTGCGTTAAAGTTGGAGGTTCCCACCATCCTAATTAAAGTGAGAGTCTTTTTAGGACTTACTGGCTTTTACAGGGACGTTACGGACAACTGTAGGACTATAGTTACACTATTAAAAGCCCTGGTATCCAAGAAAGAGCCCAGAAAAGGGACATGGACTGAGGACTGTCAGAAAACATTTGAGAACATGAAGAGAGCACTTTCCAATGTTGATGTTCTCTGACTATACTCAGCCTATCATTGCAAAGACAGATGTCTCAGATAAAAAACTTAGGGGCATATTCTCAAGGATGTATCGCCGAGTTAACGGCACTTTATCATAGCCAAAGTCACGATTAACTTATCGCCCCATTCACAAGCCGGTGCTAACAGCCCATATCATATTACATGCAATAGCAGCCGCAAAATCATCGCCACAGATGACCCCGGCTACTATCGCTAATGAGATGCAGAGTAGGCGTTCCTGTGCAAAAAGCTGTGACAACACCACTCCGCAACATTAACAACAACCAGCTAGATCGGCGATAAGAACCCAAAACAGGCGATAAGGGGCGTTAGCAGCAGGAAATTAACCCCTGCTCTGACCTGGTGTAAAGTCGGACGACCGCCTGCACCAGAATAGGGAGCCCAGCCCAGAGCCACACCTGAAGAACAACAGATGCCATGGAGCTACTGATCATGCAGCTTGGAGCACCAACAGGGCCACACCACCCACGGCCACCACCCCCAGGCCCGCCACCCCCTGCCGGACCACTCTCGGACCCCCAGACCACCACAGAGGCAGCAAAGACAAAGACACAGCAGACTTTCAGGAAACGCACCAGCCTCACAGACTTAACACCAGAGATTGTTATTGCCCACTACAGGCTCAAAAGAACAACCATCCTCCGCATCCTGAACATCATTGCCCACAGACTGATGGTACCAACACAGCGGACAACCAACATCCCACCTCAAACAAAGCTGCTGGCTGTGCTGCACTTGTTGCCTCTGGTACCTTTCAACCAACAACCACCAGAGTCGGAGGAGTCTCACAGCCAGCCCTATCCAAGTTCCTCACACCTGTCTTATATGCCATCATCAGCTTGGTACCCCATTACCTATACTTCCACCGCACTGCGCAGGAACAGCTGGACACCAAGCAAGGCTTCTACACCATAGCTGGCTTCCTGCACGTGTTGGGGGCAATTGCCTGCACCTATGTCACGTATTCCATCAATGTGCAGGCAATAGTGGACCACCGGGTACTCTTCAGCAATGTCGTCGCCAACTACCCGGGCAGTGTGCATGATTCCTACATCTTCCGAGAGTCCATCATCAACCAGCGCTTCCAGGATGGCACCTACGGAAATGCACTGCTCGTTGGTAAGTACCAAATGAACACACCACACACGTCAACTCCACAATCATCCACCTCACAACACTGGGAATGCACATGTTACAAACTCACATACAACATGCCAAACAACATGACCACCCACCAGACACGACAGCACAACTTACTGTGGGAACGTGGGCCAGCCATGTTCATAAGCCACCAACGGCATGGTACCTCTCTCCACACGATAGCAGATAGTGGGGAGAGGTGGGGACCAGGAATGTGCGAAGGAAGCAAGTGACCCATGAATGAGAATGTACACAATGCCACGTGTGGCGTGGATGTGATGGCCAGACCGCAGTATGCAGACCACACACATATCCATGTCGACACACACCGCTGGTTTATGGAGTGTAATGGACCCTGTCAGCAACCATGGCACCACAGCCAGTGGGGAAGATCGCTTGTTATGTCCCCCCCCTGTAAGCGTGAGCGAAGTGGGCTGGCCCAGCATATGCCATGCCAGCGTAGGGGGGTGAATAAAAAGCACCTAACTCTGGGTGTGGTTCTCTTCCGGAATGCCAAATATCTCTGCCAGGGCAGCGCCTCTCACACCACCACGAGGCTGACACCATCGCTGTGAGTGGCGTTGCCTGCGATCCTGTGTGCCTGGTGCACCCGGGCCACTTGTTCCCGAACCCGACTTGTCCGCCCCCATTTACCCAGGCCTCACTGCTCACCTGCTGACACAGCCGTGTGTCAAAGAGGGCCCACCACATGCCAGTGCAAGCTCCTAGCCCAAAGCCTATGGCTTTGGCAGCCTCCTCAGACTATCACCACCTCCGCGACACAGGCCGGCAATACTCCTTTCTCGTTGACGTACTCCACCGGCATACACAGTGGACCAGTAGGTCACACATTTGGAACTGAGTCTTGATAACACTATGTCAGAGTGCATTTTTTTTATGGCTGAGTTGATATCACTATACTTCCTCCTATGTGGTGCCACCAACGCATGCATAGCATTCCAAATGATGGTGTCTGTGGGATCTTGCAGACTTCTGCATTTGGCCTACGCTGCGGTCCAGCAGGCCCCACACCAATCCAATACAGTCTGTACCAGGCAGGACACAGCATCATTGCAGGCTGCATACCCGCTCAGCTCTGGTGCCTCTACCTCCGTCAAACTCACATCATCTCCACATGCCATTTCTACGTCGTGTGTTAGAGATCCAGGAGGAGCTGGATGAACAAACGTTGACCCGCGCTGACCTCTGCCTCCGGCCAACACTGCGGTCAAGTAGGTCACACATTCGGAACTGAGTCTTGATTTCATGATGGCAGAGTTCCTATCAGAGTACGCAAGGGGAGGAGTACGCGGAAGAGGCAGTTCAGTCTGGAGAAGAAAAGGATCTCTGTTACGAAGGTAAACAAACACTACCAACAAGTGCACTGGTGCCACTAACTCTGTTCTTCGCAAGCCGACGACATGTTGCTGTGGACACTGCTGACCGCTGCCTCCGGTACACAATGCAGTCGAGTAGGTCACACAATAGGTACCGAGTCTTGATCTCCTCATGGCAGAGTTCATAACATTGTACAGGCATCATCGTAGACTGCATGCCACGGAAGTCATGAACATTCTCTGGTTGAGCTCTGGTTACACCTGAGCCTATGGCCTGGGGGTTGTCTACATCATCATGAAGCTGATACTGACATGGTGGTAAAAAGGTGTATGTAGCATTCAACTCCTCCATATGCCTATTTGTGCTTGCTCCTGCCCTCTGCATCATGCGCTGGAAGGACACCTTCCACTATCCCCGTAACACTCTCCTTGAACATCACCGAGGACCCGCTCAGCTCTTGTGGCCCTACCTCAGAGCATCGCAAGTCACCGTCCCTTGGCGGTGTGCCTGTGCCGGCCGCAGAGCATCCAGGGCCACTAACTGTGCAGCTCAAGTCATGGACCCTTGCTGTTTGTTTGTACTTTGAACTTCTGATTATCTGATCACTGTTGTAGCTGTTGCCAGCACCAAATGACCCCTGAGGGGTGGCTTATACTCACCCCACACCCATCCACCACAGGCATCACTGGACATGTGAGCCTGGCAATAAGGGTGCTGGGCGCACGTGCCCCTAGCCAGTACCACAAACTATCTAAGTGTCTCCGTGTGGTCCTTATGTATGCATGAGGGCCCAGGGCACTACCACATGACATAGTGCTGTGTACAGCGGATGCAAACATGTCACCGCAGGCTGTGGGGTAGACCTGAGACATTTAGCAGTGTCGTACTCCCCTGTAAGCATAAGCTGAGTGGACCAGCGTACGGCAGTACAGCGTAGGGGTGTGGCTATTCAACACATGGCTCTGGCCTTGCCAAGGAAGTAACTGATGGCGTGTCTCTGTTGTAGTATCTGCGCCACCCGTCACGCAATATTCAATGTTGCTATGTAGCATGCCCCCGGAGTGCGGTCTCGGCCGAAGGGGTAAATGAGGGAGCGCAAGCCCGCTCGGGGTCACGGATCATACATGCCAACTGTTGTGTGTTTTGCTATTACCGCAGCATAAGCCAAGGTCTACCCTCAAACGCATGGCGAGGTCAGCCAGGCAAGAACTCTACATCTGTGTCATCCCTGTCGTTGCCATAGACCCACACACACGATGATGCCCACCTTCAGCGCACAACGTCACTGTGCTATTATCAGGCTTGTAGACATGCGCAGACAGGCATGACAATGGTGTGCTGTAGGTGTGCAAGTGATGCAACCACGCTGCGCACACTAGTGAATAGGCTCGGAGGAGGGAGGAGCAGCAGTGAGGCTACGTGATACACATTGATGCCGCACATTTGCTACATGCAGTACATGTCATACAAGAAGCCCTGAGTCACACATATCACACACCAATGTACTAGTGACCCTGCTAACACATCATGCAGAATAAACTATTGACTCATGTCTCTCTGCACTGTCACAGGTGATCAAGGATATGCACTCTGACTTGGATGATGACTCCCCTCCGAGCCCCGAATGCACAGGCCCAGAGGCAGTACAATTTGGCCCACAAACTCACCAGGGGCATCGTGGAATGCACATTTAGCGTGTTGAAGTCACGTTTCAGGTGCCTGGACATCACAGGTGGAAGGCCCCTGCACAGGCTAGACATCATGTGCAAGATGATTGTTGCATGTTGAGTGTTGTACAACATATGGGTACGCAGCAATGCCCCATGGATGCAAGTGCCAGATGCACCGGACGATGATGGTGAAGATGAGGCAGGTGGACCACACCCCACTGCAGCCGCAGCAGGAATAGCCCATAGGAACACCATCATTGACAGTTTCTTCACATGAGCACGTCACATTGTGACAATCCTTAGCAATCATGGGACAGTACAAAATAACCACAGGCACAGCATGTGCAAATAAATGCATTCCTAGACACATTCCCTGGGTGCATGTCACTCATCTGTATGTGCAGATCACTCAGACACGTGTGAGTGCGACATGTAGTGCTGACAAATGTATGAATTTGTTAATGGATGGTGAGTGTGTCACTTCTGGGCAGTGAGGCTGTTTAGGGTGTCACGTATTCGACATGCCCGTTCTGTGTGTCACAGTTAGTGCGGAATCTCACTCTTTGGCGTTTCACATGTGCCCTAAATCATTGCATTTTGGCTGTCATTTGTGACCTACAAGTGACAACAGTGCTCCTTTTTGAGTGAGATTTGTACCACCATTTTGCAGGGATGCACCCTGTGACTCAAGTCCCACAACATGGGCAACATGTACGTAAGTTGTGCTTACATGATTGATTGATCATGGACATGGCAAGTTTGTATGCATGTCCCTCTGCAAAAAGCAGGGGAAATACGGTTTCACAGTGTATTCCATGTATGTTTCCTCATTGGCGCAATTCACATCCAGACTGCATGTCAATGTACATTGTGACTGTTTGTGAGGAGATGCCTATTTGATGCGTGACAATGGTCATTTGTTCTACATCACGGACATGGGGTTTTGCTCGTACATTTACATCTCACAGATTTTTTTACTCTGCTTTTATGGTGCCTTTTCCCTGCATGGAGCTTGGGAATTGCAGGCCTGTCACTGTTTTTCGCTGATTTTTGTATCGCCATCTGACGCATCGCAACTTTTTTTGCGTTCGTGTTTTGCATTTTTGTGGTGTCGCGTTGACTTTCTCGTGGACATTTGACGCGTTGTCATAAGCCTATCACCTGGTACTATCGTGTTGAGAATACAATGTTAACACAACATTATTTTCCCTTGATAGATTGTGACGTGAAGAGTTGCGTTAAGCTCATTTTGCAGTAATTATCACATGTTCTTGAGAATATCCTCCTTAGAGCCCAACTTGATGCCAAGTAGAGAGTGTACCATGGACTTTATTGCAATGGATCACTTCCTGGGCATGCTGTCCTGCCTGGTCCATTTTTAATTGCCTTCTCTATACTTACCCGCATTTTATTTCCTTGTACTCTCGGAGTCTTGGTCCTGTAATTAAGGGTTGCCTGGCATTTTGGGACCTTTTCTTTAATTAATTCTCCCTGTAGTTCCTATTTGTTCTTTTCCTTACGTTTTGGCCCCAAGTTTGCCTGGCCTTGTTTTATTGATTATTTTACCATTAATATTTTACCTTTTTTATTTGTCAGTTTTATCTTTTCTTTGGCACGTTTTCTGCTTTGGAGTAGCCAACCTACCCTTTTGTGCAAGTCAGCTTTTGTTGCCTGCTTCCCCCACCTCCATTGCTAATGAGCTAATGAGCAAAAGGCAAACCTGTCGGTGGCCGTCTGTACCTGAAGTCAGGTTCACTGACCCCCAGCCCTCCCATGGCAAATGGTTTTGTATCACATAGTCTTGGGCTTATCTACATAGTCTCACACCTCCTATCTCAAAGCTTAGCTCTACCATTGCTAACCTTCCTGAAGTAGAAAGTGTGCTTAGCTGCCGTATGTGCAAATTCCATTACTGCCTAACACCCAGCACCCATTCCATCCCCTCACCCACGACTACCCCTCGCCATCCCTACTCCATCAACGATGCCCTACCACTGGCCTTTCTTGCTTTTATAGCCATGTCCATTACCTCCCAAAACATCAGGTTGAGCTCTGGGACATCCTAAACAATCATACCACAGACATATGAGGTCAACCCCCAAGGATGAGGCCCAGTAGCCCTTGCCTGCATCATGTGCCCTTAACAGAGTTGGCCACCCTTCATTCATAGACTGTCTCATTAGTATGTTCTGTACAGATAATAAAGCAGTGGGTCTCTCACTGCACAAATTAGGATAAATCAATTCAGATAGAATTGAGCAAAGTAATTTAAAGTTGGATGTTCCGCAAGGAACATTCAAGCACAGTTTACAAGGTGGAAGGTACTTGCATGCAGTCTTTAAGCCTATATTTTCTTCATTTCTGTGCTGCCATTAAGCATATTCACTGTGACAGGGTAGGTGTGACGTGACAGTAGCAAACCTCCTAACATCACGCGTGACATTGAACATATGACATTGAGCCTACATGGTAAATCCACATGGCTTAGAAGTGACTTACTCAACCATCCAAGTAGCCTACAAAAGTATTAAAGATGGTCCCACTTTTTAATGCCTTGTGTATATTTTGTTGCCAAGATTAGAGACTAACTACAGTGTAAAGCCTTGTAGTCTTTGTAATGCCATAGCATCATTACAATAATAGGTTAGAACTCTTTCAGGATATTGCTGATGTATTTCTGTTTGTTGAAATATATTTTTCTCCAGGTCCCATTGAATATAAGAAACATGCCATGGACGTGTTGCGACTTTAGCATAGCATTCCAACCCACGCCCTACCTTCTGGTAAGGTACTACAGACTAAAGGTCATTGTGTACTGCAACTCATCAAAAAAGGGCTCCTGCACTCCCAGCGGACTGCACCACGGCTCACCCAGGCAGCGCTCTGCCTCTGAGCTTTAGACTTGCACAGACCGCGGTTTGAGGCCCAGTGGCTAGCCCTGGACTGCTCTTAATTTTTAGCTGGCTTAATTCTCGTTTTTATTCTATTGGTTCTATTTTATTATATTGCTTCTATATCTGTGTCCCCTAATTTCTTCTATAACCCTTATTCACCACTCTTCTCTCTCCCCTCCACGTCCTTGCCCCTTCTGCCATTTCCCACTGCTGCCGCCCATGCGGCCCTCCCTCGTTTTATCCGGCTCCCGCCTCCCAGCTGTCCCGCCCTCCCCCGACCTCTACTTAATGGAGGCTGCTGCATGGCCGCATGCAGCAGGCACGCCTAAGTCAAGTCTGTCTGTACCCATCCGCAACCTGACCGCGACCAGCGCCAGGAACACTCGGCCTTTGACCTATCCACGCTACAGTTCAGCATATCTCCATGCACTCAACGGAGGAAATAAGAATAACAACTGCAAGCTCTCCTCTCCTCTCGACACCCACAGTCCTCTCACCTGCCGAAACTGTTGCCACTCCTACAACATTGCCAAAACCCAGGACCTACCTCCGCCGATCAGCAACATCCCCTCCGCAGCCCAAACCCTACAATGCATCCTCCGTAACGTCCGCTCCCTCCACAGACACGCCACGTCATCGGATGCAACCAGATTGTACCAGGCCCAACTCACTCAGCAGGACAAACCCTCAACCCTATATTCACAGCAGGAAACTCCATCTCCTTCAGCCACACCTCCGAACTCCCATGGACGGATCACCGCTACGTCCACTTCACCTACAAAGCAAACATCCCCCGCAGACGCCGACCCCAGCTCCAAAGCAGGAATTGGAACAAGAAATTTGATGAGCAGCTCACCTCCACCCTCAGCAGCTCCACGCACACCACCTCAGAAAACGACCCCACCACCAACACCCGCACCCTAAACAAATGGATCACCAACTGCGCCGACACCATCGCCCCCCTCAAGAAATCCTCCGACACTCACGCCAATAAAGCTAGCTAGTTTTCCACCGACTCTGGGAATCCAGACGATCCTGCAGATGTCTCAAAAAACTATGGAGGAACTCCAAAACTTGGTGAACCTTGACATCTACAAAACAGGCACCACTGCCCGACACAAACTCATAAGACACTCAAGGAAGAAAGCACTCCAGGACAGAATCTGCGCCCACACATACAACAGCAAGGAACTCTTCGGCATCATCAAAGAGTTCGCCCAACAGCGAATCCACAGACATCCCACCCTCTCAATACCTCTGCGACAAACTCAGAGCCTTCTTCCATCACAAAATCAAGACCATCTATGACAACTTCGACAACCACATCCTCCACGAGGAACCCACACCTACTGCTTCCTGCACAGGAAAGCTGACACTGGACAGCTGGACTACCCTCAGCATCGAAGAAACCCTAAAGAACATTAGGACCACCCACTCCGGAGCCCCCACGAACCCCTGCCACCACCACATCTAACACAGAGCCGCATACATCATCGCCCCAGAGCTACAAAGAATCATTAACCGATCCTTTAAGACCGCCTCCTTCCCCGATGACTGGAAAAACACCAAGGTCAACCCTCTCCTAAAGAAACCATTGGC
The DNA here is from genome assembly GCF_964261635.1 of Lissotriton helveticus. Taxonomy (NCBI): domain Eukaryota; kingdom Metazoa; phylum Chordata; class Amphibia; order Caudata; family Salamandridae; genus Lissotriton; species Lissotriton helveticus. The sequence goes on along the minus strand of NC_136071.1, from coordinate 998,883,888 downwards.
AGACCCCACAAACCTCAAGAACTACAGACTGATCCCCCTACTTTCCTACCCCGCGAAAATTATTGAAAGAGCTGTCAACAGCCAGTTCACCTCCTTTATTGACGAGAACAACATCCTTGACTCCTCCAAATCAGGCTTCAGGAAGAACCACAGCACAGAGACCGCCCCTATCACCGCAACAGACAACATCCACTCCCTCCTCGACAGAGGTGAGATGGTGGCAGTCATCCTCCTGGACCTCTCTGCAGCCTTCGACACAGTGTCACACCGCACCATAGCCCACACACTACACAATGCATGAATCTGAAATAAAGCCCTCAACTTGATTCATTTATTCCTCTCTGACAGAATGCAGCGGGTCAGACTAAGTTGCTGCATCTCGGAGCCAACGCCAACAACCTGCGGATCCCCCAAGGATCCTCCATCAGCTCTACCCTGTTCAATGTCTACATGGCCCCTCTTGCTTCCATCGTCAGATCACACGGACTTAACATCGTATTGTATGCAGATGACATGCAACTCATCCTCTCACTATCCAACGAACCCAACATCTCGAATCACAACTTTCAAGAAGTAATGGAAGCGGTCGCCAGATGGATTAATAACAGTTGCCTACAACTGAACATAGACAAAACCGAAGTCTTCATCATAGGCCCACATCCCGATGCCTGGAGTGACAACTGGTGGCCCCCAGTACTCGGGAACCCACCCCCACCCGCGGACCATGCATGCAACATCTGAATCATCCTGGACTCAGAACTCAAAATGGACTGCCAGATCAATGCTGTCACCTCTTCCTGTTTTCACACCCTCCATCTCCTACGTAAAACTTTCAACTGGATCCCCCTAGAACACAGGAAAACCATCACCCACGCTCTCATCAGTAGCAGACCGGACTACGGCAACACACTCGATGGTGGGATCAACAAGGACCTCATTCGCAAACTCCAGAACACCCAGACTAGTCCTTAACCTAGTGTGTCATTGTCACATCACCCAACACCTGCGGGCACTACACTGGCTCCTTGTTGAGAAGATAATCACCTTTAAGCTTCTCACCTACACTCACAAAGCTCTCCACAACACCGGCCCTGCCTACATAAACCACGGCCTCTCGTTCCATGCACCCCAAAGATCACTATGCTCAGCCCAGCTTTCCCTTGCAACGGTACCACGCGTCAAGAAGACCAAAACAGAAGGGCACTCCTTCTCCTTCTTTGCGGCAAAAGCATGGAACACCCTCCCTCTCCACCTCCGCCATATACCAACTCTTTCCAAGTTCCTGAAGGTCCACCAGACCCGGCTATTCAACGAATCACCATGAGTGCCCAGCTCTGCACATACCCTGAAAGGCCAGGGAAGATCTATGACCCTCTTGGCCTCCGACGATACTCTGCTAATGCCTAGGAGCTGCGATCCCCCCTCCCCCTAGCGCCTTGAGACCCTTCCAGGTGAGTAGCTGCGCTTAACAAACATTGATTGATTGATGTTTTCTTGGGATAATCGACTGTATTTATGATTCATCATACAGAGATCAACAAAAAATTCACTACATAAAAACATCGAATTTAGCCATTGCTATGCAATTTATTGTACTATAACCATCAAACTTCGAATTCCTGTGGGGGAGGATAGCTGCTACAGCATATAGTATGTGACTGTACGACAGATAGATGCATTTGTGAATAGAGTGATAGTGGTGAATATAAATGCTATTTTGTTTAGCACTGGCGCTTTGTCCATTTATTACATGAGAACTGCACGATAATCCACTTCTGACTCATCCACCATTGAATTTACAAGAGCAGCAATCTGTTTTGTTCACAGCCTGTCTGTATATAGGCAAATAAATAAACTTTCTCAGCTGCTTATAAATAGCATGGTCCTGTATGTGATCTCGTGCCAAAAAAATTCATTTCTGGTGTGCTCATTTCCAGAAACAGTTTTTGTTAAAGCAATGCCAGAGGTGAAGAAAGCATAATTTCTGAAAGGAATCCCGAGAGCTTGTGGCAGCTGCAATATCAACTGGTTATCTCCTCGGGGCACACACACGGGGATCAGGCAGGAGAACACTGAAAAGCTTATGTACCAATATATTATACCATTTTCATGAATTATGTGTGTTCTAATTACATAGAAATTTCTAGGAGCATATTTTCTAAAAAAACGATAATCAGCTTTCTCGTGCATGAAGTTGAGTTAAACATTCTTGCTATCATTATGGCATGTGAATTGGTTGCGTTTGACAGAAATTGAAAAAAACTACAATTGTTGAAGTCAACATAAACATCTTTATACTTTTCCTTCTACGATTTCCTGATCTGAAATACTGAAACTCCAACATATTACGACTCTGCCTTAGCTTCTGTGGCTCCCTTCACAAGCTCAATGCTTTGATTAAGTATAAAGATGTATGCATCGCTAATTGTGACAGCAGAGTTTTCATTTTCTATTACACCACTACGCACTCAATTCGCACAACACAGACTGAACAATGAGATTAAGTAAAATTAGAGTGGCTTCCCCACTAGGCATCAATCGAAGCAAGCTGCAGTGTGAAAATCACATCTAATTCTGCGAACTGGTTGCCCTGGGAGCCTCAAGTCGAAGAAAGATTTTCTACCTTTCCAAAGATTTCAACTTTTTTTAAAGTATGGTGCCACACATCGCCCTCACCACAAATGGTATAAGTTGTGGGAGCCAGTGACAAGGGTGTCATAGACAGCAGCCACTATCCCTGACGAAAAATACAGCCTGTCAAGTAAAGACAGGCACATCAAGGGCTGTTTAAGTCCAGTACATTCCCAGAGAATTATCAGCCAGATTCATCATCGGCATGTTTTGCGAGTCTGTAATAGCGAATAATAAGGAATCGCTATTACAGACTCGCAAAACGGGATTCATGTAGGAATCGCAATATTTATTGCGATTCCTACAGCTTCCTTATTTGCGATTAGCTAATTGCTAATCGCAAATAAGGAATCACTCCCAATTCATTCCTATGGGCCTAAAGGCCCATAGGAATGAATGGGAAGACATATCAATGTGCGAATCGCTAATAGCGATCCACATTTTGATTTTGCGATTTCAAGGGTGCAGGGGTGTCCAATGGACACCATGTTGCACCCCTGAAATGACATTGGATGCTGGTGTTACGCACACACATGTCTTTGGGACATGTGTGTGTGTAACATACAACTTAGAAAAATGCACTTAAGTGCATTTTTCTAAGTTTCCGCTATTTACCACGAGGTTTGACTTCGCGGTAAATAGCGGCCCGAATTTGCAAACTCGCAATTTTTAAATGTTTCATGAATTGCATGTAAGGAATCTCAAATAGAGATTCCTTAAATGCAATTCCTCGCAAATTTGCGAATTCTATAATTGCAATTTTTGCATTTGGGATGATGAATCCCAAATGCAAAAATTGCGCTCGCAAAGGGCCAGATTCTCAGAATCTGGCCCTTTGCGAGCCGATTTCACTTTGATGAATCTAGCTGTAAGTGCTAGGAGAAGCGACAGGAGAATTGAGTAATAAAGACACGCAAAAAAAGGAGAAGGTGTACCACTTTTCAATAGCACTTGATCTCTACATGCACCTTAAAGCACCTACACATCTGTGAACTTGCCAAACATATGTACCAGTCAATTAGTCAGTCAACTAACCTGCGAACCGTAAGGGATTGATGATAGGGTCATTTCAATTTGCTCAACAACACATACCGACTCAGCTTTAACTTGGAATATACATCTGCTCTTGGATCCAACACAGAGGTAGAACCATTACACCCAGTCCTGTAGACAATCCAGAAAATTAAGACCTTTGGCCCCAATTTAGCCACAGTATACTATTAGGGCTAAACTAAATATGGTTCAGACCCTAGAACAGTGAAAAAGGAACATGAGGGCATAACATTCAATTCAGTAGATCGTTTGTCTCTGTTGGTAAGTCTTTGACCTTGCTTTCTCTGCAGGGTCACGCCCAAACGTTTTGCCTTCACTCTTTTTATTTTTGCTGAATTAATTTTTCTTGGCCTTAAAAGTTTGTATACTTCACTATTGCTAACCAGTGCTAAAGCGATTGTGCTCACTGCCTAAAACATGGTAAACTTGGAATCTACCTGATTGATTGAAATCCCTAGACAAATGGTATGCTATGCACCTAGGGCCTGTAAATCAAATTCTACTAGTGGGTCTGCAGCACTTATTGCGCTATCCACCATGTTCTGGTAGTGAAAAATTCACAAGTTCGGTTTTCACTACTAGAATGCCTACCTCTGACATAGGATAATATTGGATTAATTTATTACATTTAATAAGTGCTCATCTTTGATTGGTAGAAGGTAGGGAAGTCACATTTTGTTGTCAGAGAAATTGTATTTTAGACTCCTCTTTTATCGTAAAGTCAGATTTTAAGCCACACATTCTAAAAAATGTCTCTTTTAGAAAATTGGCATTTCCTTGTCTCACCCTTTTGGTGCCTCCAGCCTGTTCCTATGTCACATGACTAGGTGTGAATGTGGATCCAGCCACCGCTGCACAGGCGGTCAGACGCCCAATTACGACTCCTGCAGGTGGACCGCACTAGGACAGCTTGCTCCGCCTGGCGTAGGAGCGGCGGTCAGAGGCCGGAATATGCTTGGCGGGACCTCCACAGATTTGACCCAAATATGAGTTGTACTACTAATGCAAGTCTAGATGCCATTGGAGCATTATTGTCTCAAAACTATTAAGAGAACAAGGAAACTATTTTAATGTTTGGATCTTGTGGGCTTTCCCCTGCTGAAGAATGCTATTCAGTAGTGAAAAGGGAAGAGTTGGCTCTAGTATGCGTTTTTTAGAGCATCTTAGGAGTTTTGTGTGGGGTCTAAATGTGTTGGTGAGGTGTGACCATAAGCCTTTGGCCAAATTACTTACAACAGATGAATTGTTAACTGTGACTCCTAGGATTGCAAGTGTATCTATGAGATTGATGGACTACAACTAGAATGTGCCATATGTACAAGAAGTGAAAGATAAGGTGGCAGACTGTCTGAGTAGGCTTCCCTTATCATTGTGTGAAGGGAGTGAGCAAGGTGGTGAGGAGTAGAAAATTGTGGCTTCGATGGGTGAAGAGGAAAAAAACGTGGTAACTATTAAGTAAATGAAAGAGGCACTGGACAGTGATGTCACACTACAGAAGGTCAAAGTTTATGTGATAAAGGGGTGGAAGATGAGAACATTTTTGGAAGAAGATTGTTGCAAATTAATGTCAGTGTGTAAGGAAAATGTACCTAGAGGCGATAAGATTTTTCCACCTCAGAAATTGCATAATAAGATTATAGAATGGTGTCATGAAGGTCATGTAGGTATTGTTAAGGGCAAGAATGTAGAGAAGGGAAAATACTGGTGGCATGGAATAGATGGAGATTTGGAACAGGTGTGTGGATTGTGAGTGTGCAAACAAATCTAAGAGGAATTTGAGATCGCCTATAGTTCCTGTGGAGTGTCACAAAATGGCAAAAAACTGTTGGAGTAGATATCATGGGTCTTTTGGTCAATGAAGATGGCAATTGTAATTATGTTCATAGTGACCATGGACTATTTTTCGAAATGGGCAGAGGTAAATTTTGTGAACGTGGTGAATGCGGGAAAAGTTATATTTCTTGACAAATTATTTTAGAGAGAAGTGTTACCATTGCTAATAACGGTCCGCAGTTTAATGCAGCAGAAGTGCAATCATTTTCAAAACGCATAGGGTGGATCATACACTTACATCAGTTTACCACCCAGAAGGTAATGGTGAGGTTGAGCGGTCCAAAGAGTTATCAAGGGTGCACTTCAGATAGCAAGTACCAGAAGGAGAAATTGAATGATAATGGTAGTGAAGATGGTTTGAATGTATCGTAACACTCCTGGGGTGAGAGGGTAGAGCCCTTTCCCCATGATGTGAGGCATCTCTTTTCCAAGGATTCTCGGGTTTGGATGGAAAAATCTAAGCAAGTTCAGTGGTCACTGGAGGTTGTGAAGTAAAATGTCAAGCTGGCACAGGATAAGTATAAAATGTATTGTGATGCTAAGTCAGGGGCCAAGGAAATGCAAGAGCAAGTGGGTGAATTGGTTTAGGTGAAGAAACCCGTAATGAAGGAAGACAATACATTTTTAGGTCCTTTGAGGATAGAAGAAGTGTTTATCAATGAGGTCAGATTAAGTGATGGAAGGGAGTTGCATATGAGGAGGGTGGTAAAATGCAACAAATAGGTGGAAGTTGAGGAAGAAGGTTGGAAAATAGGTGTGGATGGCATGAAGAAGAAGAGGGTAAGATGGATCGTGTGCTGAGAGGTAGTAGTGAGCAGGAAGGTAGAAATGAGAGTAAAGAATAAATGCAAGAGAGTGCAGAAAGTGAACAGAGATGTTCTGAAGGAGAGTTTAGAGTTAAAACGCAAGGAAACTCAGAGCAGGAGTGGACGTGTGGTAAAAAAAAAACGGTGTATTTGAAAGATTATGTCATATAAGCTTTAGGTTGAGTTTCAGAATATTTGTATGTGTTCTGGTGGGTGATGGGATGTTTTTTTTTTTTGCAGAGTTTTATATAGCGCAAACTAGACCCGAACCGAATCAGGTATCAGAGCGCTTCACATAGCACCAGTTACGTTACATTGCCTAATTTTATCATATTTGCATGTCATTGTAGGACTGTTATTTTTATCGGGAATGTATGGGAAATGTTTCGTTTTGGGTAGGACTTTTATAGGTTTGTAAAGTTATATTTGTTTTATTGGAGGAATGGGGAAGTGTTATGCAATTAGATTCTTAACTCATGCCCAAGTCGAGAATCTAAGTTAGAATGCAGGATTTGAATGGGGAGTCATTTGGCGTCAGGGGAGCTGTAAAGAACAGATATTTCTGGTAACTCCCCAACAGGGCCAACTAAAAAATGACTTACCTTGACATCCATGGTTGAGAGTGGTACTTCTCAACAGCAATGAAACAAGACAACTTGCAGTGTTGCATTGCATAAAAGGGAGAGAGCAGACATGTGCCATATTTACAAAGATATGAGGAATTTATGCTCTCTCCCTGCACTGACTCACTGTGTGTTGCCTAGCGCCAATGCGGCCACCCTTGCGCCATGGATTAAGGGTGCCTATGTATGAGCAGGATTTCTTTTGTGAAGGAAGGGATGCCTTCCTTCACAAAAACAAAATCTTTATAGGCATATTTCTCTTTCTATGTGTGCTGCAGAATGTAGCACACATGAAAAGAGAGGAAGTAATGAGGAGAAATTAAGCTGGTTTTCCTCTCTGTTTCTGGGAGGTGCACCATTTTGACGCAATTCCTTGTTTACTGCTAGCAGCAAATCGGGGATTGTTAAAAAATCAAATCAACAGGAGAGAAAGGGAATACTCTTGGAGCCACTCTTCTTCCTCAAGTAACACATAAATTAACAATCAACAGACGAGTGACTCCCAACAAAGAGCATTGGCATGAGGAGTCACGCCTGTTTTTAAGAAGATTCCTCAATCACCAACCTAGTTGGTGACATGTTTCATCATAGGGATCCCACCTCAGGGGTCGAATGCCTCTCAGGTGTGCTACGATGCCTGATTATATCGGAGCAGGTTTTTTCGTGAAGTGCAATCAGTGAAAGTGGAATGTTAAAATTGCCTTTACTTTTCCCAACTAGATTTTATTGGTGGAGAAGTAAGGCAAGGTTAAAAAATAGTGAAAGTGGGTGTAAAAACTGATAATAAATGGCCAGTCACATCCTAATGTGAAAGTACAATTAGCAGTCTACTTGTTTCAGCCTCCGTTTGCGAGTAGCGAGGCTTTCTTCAGGACCAGAGAGTCATGGGGAATGCGCACGCTAAGGCACACCCTCACCTGTGACACTAAAACACCGCAAAACATACGCTGACTGTAGGCCTTCAGCAAACTTTGAGAAGCCAGACAATTATGAGGGGTAGAGGAATCTTACACCATGGATCCTAGAGGGGTGGTGGCTTGTAGTCACACATACAGCAAAGCCAGATGCCTTTTTGGCACCTGGTGATACCTGTGTTTCTCTGGGGCCTGGAGTTTTGCGGTGTTTTAGTGTCACAGGTGAGGGTGCCCTTTTTGTGTGTGAATACCCTGTGACTCTCCGGTCCTGAAGAAAGCCAGATGGGCACATTCATTTATAACCATGGGGAGATTTAGTGATTTGCCCAGAATCACAGGATGTTTGAGCCTCCCACCAGAATCGAACCTGGTTCTCCAGCTTCAAAGTCGGCGGCTCTAGCCATTAAGCCAAATCCTGTCCCCATGAACTAACGACTGGAGCACACACAGAACATTCAAAAAGGTTGAAATGGAAAGAAACTCTTCACAGAGAAATCACAGACAATTGCTTGGATTTCCTAAACACAACCATTGAAACCACAAGCAACCAATAACATTCTGGGAAAACTTATAGAAAACATTTTATCTACATTTATGGTGAAGCAATCCACTCAATTCCTAACCCTACAAGAAAGGAAAGATAACTGGGTAAACATGGAAGGTAAAACCGTGAAATAAATAATAAGCAAATTCTGAGATTGAATAGAAAAGACCTCCAGGTCAGAGATCTATTTCAGAGCATAAAGGTACCTGGGAAAAACAATAAAAGAGCAGTGTGGGGCACGGAAAACTTAGGGGCTCATTACGATGATGGACGCACTTGTGTGTCCGTCCACCAACATCCCAGGGATGGGGACTGCCTACGAGGCGGCGGTCCCACATATTGAATTATGATGCGACCTGCACCAAGACGGTCGCATCAGCTATTTTTAAAATTGCAGTGATGTTAAAAATGCGTCTTAGATGTTTCCCTGCACTACGTGGCAGGAACCATGCAGGGCCTGCCACATGGTATAGGGAAATGTAGGGGTAGTGCCCCCCCAGCGCAAGAACGAACTGCCGCTGGTCAAGGGGGGCCCGCAACTGGCATCCAAAGTCCATCCCCGCCAGCCTTTCCATGGCGGTGGGGATCCAACATCCTAATCAGGTGGGCGGTGCCTGCTAGGCACCACCACTATTTTAGGGATGCGGGGCAGTCCGACAGGCAATCATAATGACCCGGACCCAGACCCTTGGCAGTCAGGCTTTCCACCCGCCACCACACCGCCTGCCATCACAATTTGGCGGGCAGAAAATGGCCGCACAATGGCGGTGAACCCGCCACCGGCAGCCTGCTGATGGCGGGTTCACAGCCATCGTAATCAGCCCCTTAATAACCACAAATACTGGCCCACCCAGTTACGTGCCAGCAAAAGTAAGAGCGTAATACCTTGTGGAAAGGAGTAAATATAACAGAAATGGGTGTGCTAAAAGTGTGTACTGCAAATATTACTGAGTCAAACTTGGTAGACTTTGTACACACAGAATACTCAGTACAAACAGCAGACAACAGGTCAACAAAGGATATTACCCCAACCAACATGTTAAGTTAACAATTAAAGTCAACATGCCTTCTCCTAGACTGCTGGAGAATAGAAAAACTAAATAATAGAGCAAGACAGTTATGAAAAATCAACAAGTCCAGGACTGTTTGTACCCCCGGACCTAATGGTTTGCCTTAGGGACTAAATCGAATCCAAATTTCTTAGCCATGAAGTTGTCAACATGCTCTACAGCCACATCATATCTGTCGAAGAAATACCACACTCTTGAAAAGGCTCCACATTCCACATGATTCATATGGGAGGTAGTAAAATTCAGCCAGGAAATTACCTCCTAGGAGCTTTGTTCGACATTGAAGCAAAATACTTCGCAAGTCTGCTGCTTGAAGACATAAATAACTAGGCTGGTGGAAGGGGGATAATTCCCCTGGATGAGACAGAATTCCATCCTGGAACTGGAACACCCTCGAATACAAAAGCGTTATCCCTTCTAATGAAAAAAAAATTTCATAACTGTTCCCAGTTATATTTTTGCATTGTCATTTTAAAGTTGGTTTTGACAGGGTTCCTAGAGATAATCTGTGGAGAAAGTTCCAAACCTGGGGAGTCCCGTTGAAACTACTAAGAGAAATTGATACATGGATGAGAAGTCATCTAGTAGATGATTCACATTTATTCAGGAAAATCCTAGCCTTAACTGGTCTGAAGCAGGGGTGTGATTTAGCACCCCTGCTCTTCAATCTATATATCTCGGATTTTAGCCCAGATTTGGATTTATTCAATGATCATTCTCCAAAAGTAGACTTCAAAGGTCAATAAACAAGTTATATAATTAAATGACACAAAATAAACTAGAGATTGACCTCAACAAAGTAACAATTCTAGGCAAAAAAATTAAAAACAGGAACTTAGTAGATAAATGGCAAAGTCATAGGCAAGGAACAAGAATACAAGTACTGGGGATTTTGGTTGACTCAAAAGGTTCATACATTCGAGAAAAAGAATCCATTGATGTCTAAGTTCAATCTATAAACTCAGCTTCTAAAACATTATCTTAGCCTGGATCTATTACTTCAAGTCATGAGGGAAAAGTTGGCCCGACTCTAACTTTTGGGAGAACATTTTTTTCAGGAAGAGATGGGAAGCTTTTGATAGAGGGTGGCAAGAGCCTACAAGCTAACCTTTTGAGTACTAAAGATGGTATCGCTAGCCTAGATGCGGCTCGAATATGGCATCCTGCAACAGTCTCTAGCGGGATAGGGCACTTTCCGCAATTTCTGTCACAAAATGATGGATTCAAATGGTGAGACATTATATAACTGCTATGGCAAAAAGTAGCCGCTATAGGAGAAAAATCTGTGCATCAAATCTTCCTAGAAAAGGCTCTAGATAATCTAGAGTGAAGAGAAGTCTGGAAAGTACAATCCTCCCAGCCCAAATTTAGAAAGGCTGTGAACACGAGCATCAGGATAATAAACAGTCTCTATGATAAAAACAAAACTGCGCTGGGCTCACATGCATGGATGGTAGTAAACATCAAAATAAAACTGAAGAGCCAAAGCTATTTAATGATCAATTACTCGACATTTGTAAAGATTAAGTTCATGGCATACTGCCTAGGTGGACTGCCAACATTGGACCATTGTCCTAGATGGTAAAGACAAGATTCAGACATGTGTAGGCTTTGTCAAAGAGAGCTCAAAACAATTACGCATGTCACTTGGTCATGCCCAGATCTTCTTCAGGCTCGCAAAGAATTACTGTGCAAACCACTTAATGACTTAATGTTGCAAACATACAGAAAGGCAATGAAAGAAGCTCTAAACTTTGCTAACACAGCATTGAAGATGCGCTTTATTAAGTACATTTAATTTTTGTTAAAAAATACAGTGCTTGAGGAAGTAAGTGATGGTGTACTAGGGCTTGGGGGCCACCCTAGGCTTCAATAAAAAATACAAATACAGGAAAGCTCTACGTTCTGAGTGTACACTTTAAGGACTGAAAAATATGATATTAATTTTTTGTATCTACTTTGGGGTTTATATTTTCCTGTGTAATGATTTTACTTAATCACTCACAATCTTAATGATATTACAAAAAACCCTCTATTTCTCATGCACTCACTTGCCTACTGCCTCATTTACTTATTCACCTATTAACTGCCTGGTTCATTCAAAACACTCTTTCACTCACTCACTCACTCACTTACTCACTCACTTACTCACTCTCCCACTTGTCACTTTACCCCACTCACACATTCATACAGCCATCCACTCACTGTTTTATTCTAAAAACCAATGTAACACGTCCTCCATTTGGATGGGTAATACTATTATGGTATGAGTGGAAGGGTTAGAAAAGACAGTGTAGAAAAACCATTTATATTATCCTGCTTACCACCATCTGAGAATAGCCAGTAAATGCTAGCGCATGTGTTCCGAGTGGAAAATTCATACAGCACAAATCAGGGCTAAAAGGATTGTCAGGAACTTGATAGGAATAACACTGAGGAAAAACTGAAGCTCGTTTGGAATTCATGATGAAAATAAACTATCTATCACCAAATTATATCAAGTACCCCACAAGGCCACTAATTAACATTAATTAAAGAAACACAGCATACACATCAGTCTAGTGTGCTTGAGTTTTTATCTAACTTCAAATTTTAAACATAGTCCTTTCAGTGTTTTCCATTTTTCTTGTAATCTTATCCATTTGGTACAGACAATACAACTATACACAAACTACATCAATTGACACAGGTCAACACAAGTCAAAACACCACACAAAATAATAAACTTGTTCAGTCCGAGCTAAACGGTGTAAATACACACATTGTGTGTGCAGTCGTCACACAGCATGTTTTTTGCTCATATGCGTACTGACATCAAGTGGTACTAGGAACCCTTAAAGAAAGCGGGTGCATGAAATAATCCCAAAAGATGGCTGTTTAATAAAAACAAATTACTCTTGGAATTTCCTTGACACAGAGTGCATTGTGTGACTGCCACACACAGGATGTGTATATTTACACTGTTTAGCTTGCACTGAACAAGTTTATTCTTTGCCCTGATGATGACATCCGTAACATTTTATACCTGCCCAATACTTTATGAGGTCGAAACACGTTGGCATATTTAATTGGGATCTATAAAGAGTACTACCTCATTGTATAAATATTAGCTAAATCTGGAAAGAATCCATTTGTTCAAAAAGAACTATACATTTGTTTAGGCTAGGCTGAGTGTGGGAATACAATACTAGCTAGATAACCCCATGCACATTTTTAGGGGCAATACAAAGATTGGTGTGAGTTAATTTGGACTCATTGACAATAACTCACATTTGTTCAGCAGATATTGTACCTTCAAATAATCTATTTATTGTTTTGTGTTGTGTTTTGGCTTGTGTTTTGACTTGTGTTGACCTGTGTCAATTGATGTAGTTTGTATTTAGTTGCATTGTCTGTACCGAATGGATAAGATTATCAAAATAATTGATAACACTGAAAATATTATGTAAATTTAGTGGTGTCATTTTAAGCTCTAAATTTTATTATTTCTCCCTAAGTTGGTTTCAGATTTCTTTTTTAAATATTACAAACTCCAACATTGTTTTTGATGCATATTTACCAAATGTAATGTTCTAGGAGCAAGGATTTTCTGTTGTAAACTGTGGATTCCTCACAGACACCTGATTAACTCATTGAAATGATATTGTTTTGGGTTCGTTAAAGCTTTACAACAAGTTGCTTCTAAACTATGACTTCTCTATCCCATGCCATAAAATAATATTTTCTACAATTGAGATTCATCAACATTGGTATTATTATTAACGTCCGTGGTACGCGTCATTCACTCAAGGGGAGTCAGGTTTCTCTTGCTGCAGTTCTGCACTCCTTTCCCACCTTCTCTGTTGAAAGGCATAGCTGGGCTTTCACTCACGCTAGGGTGGTAGACTGCTAGTGCTCATGTTCTGAGTGCCACTTGGCCCTGGCCTCATTGCAGGTTCCGAAATGGCCTGGTCGACAGTCTCAAAGTTTGAAACACTACAGAGGAAACTTGAAGTTTAAAGCAGATTGGACCTTTGGCAACATCATGTCCAGATTATGCCATGTAATTTCCTCCACCCTGCTACTCAGCACCATTGCACTTCACTGACACTCTTGACCCTAACTCTTGCCAGAACCACTTAATCTACAGATCACTTGCCACCTCCCAGTTACCTTCAAAGGTGGAGGAAAATATCTCCAGTTAGCTAACATGGGTCATCTTGGAGAGCGCTAACTGCGTATTATCTGCGGTCTGAGAGCTTTTTCCAGACACTGGTTTTGCAGTCAACATTTGTTGGAGAATAGGGGAAAGGGGCTGGACCTTCAGATGGTCCAGTCATGCAAAATCACCAGACCAACAACTGCATTGAGCAGCAGTCAATACTCCAACTTTGATCTACTCTTAGGTTTTTGGATTTCTTTGCCTTAATTTGTCTGAATGGTGACAATTATATAAATGTTTTCCAGTGTTACTTTCCAGTGACTTCTGTATTCGCTAGTAGCTGTTCTTTTTTGTCCGTTCTTCTGCTTCAATTGAACATATCATGGTTTCAGATCATGGTTTATTTTTATTTTCTTTGATTGGAACTCCCTAGTGCACTTGTCACTAAATACAGATTGCAAGTTAGCACTGAAATCCCAAATATCCCATTACATTTTGTAAATATAGAACTGGTAAACAGACAATTTATGAAGAAACGTTCCCATTGACCTCTGAAATAAATGATTTTAATGTTTTAAAAGCACTTGGGGGTTGTATCATTATAATCATCTTTAAGACAGACATCATGTGCCCTGCTCTTGTTTTGGATTCCAACACTTGCCTTTTAATCTTTTTGTCATCTTTGATGCAGCGCACAATCCCAGTGATGTACTCATTGTCTAAAGTTCATGCTTTTACTCAGTTACAACAGCAACAGTCAGCAGATTAATTCCTGAAGATAAGCATTCTAGACTGGAAATCAGGTTAGACATTTTTAGATGATGAGACTAGAAAGAGAACTGGTTGGAAGGATGTATTAGCTGCTTTATGCTTTTGAACATCTTCTTTTCGTGCTTTCTGACTGGTGTTTATAGGGAATATCCTCCTGTTACCCGTGTTACTGCAAGGGTGAAGAGGTGGATTCATTTGAACAGATCACCATTTCTTCAGGAAGCCATTAGCCCCTTAATCTCTTCCTTTTCACAGGTTTCAACTAATGCGTTTGTAGAATTTCAGTAGCATTATTTTTATTGAGAGAAAAGATAATCTTATTTTGCCTCTTAAGACTCATGACTCATGATGTTCACGCACCCATTACTGCTCTGATTTGACTCTTGTATTTGTAATTGTGTTTGCAGTGGTGACAAAGACTGGCGGCACATCTTTTAAAACTCTGTTTCTTAGGATGAAGCCCCATTGTGTGCTATTAGTGACCTGTAGAGTCGGGGCTCGATTGCAGATGGTATAGGAACCAGAAAGAGAGTTTTGGGGGGAGTTGGTGGAAGAGTTGTGGAGGTTACACTTCTCTAATTTCCTTCAGTTCTTAATCAGATTTTAGTGTCTATGACTCGGATGACTTTGGTTCCTTTGTTAGAATGTCAACGTCATTGAGTAATTTGCGTTTTTGCTACTGAGATGTCAGTTCTTTGCAGCCCATGTATGCAACTTTTCCTGGAGTACTTTCTTAGGCATTTCACTATGATTAGTTATTTTAAATACACTAAGGTCATTGTTTTTTAGTCTGCTCTCTTTTGCATTTATATTGCTTGTCTTGTTTAGGTGAGCATTAGGACAACCCTCCAGTGTTTTCTTTAGTTATGTGTTGATCAGAGATCTTGGGGAGCTGCCAGGCACAGACATACCTGTGATTGTCTAAGCATACAAAATTAAGGGTGACTGGACATACAAGATAGTGGATTCTCTCAATGCTCTAAGTATTCCAGCTCCCAACCGCATCTGTGTTCCCCGCCTGCTCTTTTCTATTTTTCTTTATCGAAAAAGGCTACACATTCCCTTGAGTGCCCAGTCTCTCATAATTTGACATTGGCTGAACTCACTCATTCTTTGCATGTTTGGGGACTCTTCTACTTGATCACTTTAGGTGTCCCCAGTCAAGTAGTATGTGGGTGACAGATGTTCAAAATGCAGTTTCTAGCATAAAAATAATGAGCTGGAATGGGCAAGAAGGACTATGGAAAGTAAGGGATTATTACAAACATTAATAGCAGTGAATCTGCAGCACCAGAAATGCCACGGTGGAACAGTATCATTGGTTACCGAGCCCTGTCAGTGATTTCTTTCTGCAAGATAGTCGCACAAAGAGGCTTCCTCGTGATTTTAAGGGAGAACTAATGTGGCCTGATCCAACACATTCCTGTGCAAAAGGACCAAAGAACAGCCGATGACATGGATCAGCATGCTCGATCACTAACAAAGACAAGAGATGATATAATGGGGTGGGGAAGCATGGACGTGGACAAATTGAGACTAGGGTCTAGCAGCAAGCGACAACACGCATGATCATTGACAGTGATACTGTGGCCCCTTTTGCATTTCTAGAATAGCCAGTACAGACAGCTCAAATGCTCACAGGCTGTCAAAGTCTTAAAGGATTTAATTAGCAAAATGCCTTGCAGATTGAGCTAAAGAGTGGCGAGTATTTTTTAATCATGTTGTACTAATTTCCCTGGAATGGCAAATAATAATGTCACGCTCAATCTCAGCATCAATGGTGTTTTTCTACCTTTGTCAGAATGCAATTACCTAGCAGACCTACATAGATTGCCATTGGTTCATTTAAGAGTTTCATTCGAAAAGATTTATATTTAAAATGGGAAGTTACTTAGACTTCCTTTATTTGGTACCTGTTCTATTGCCTAAATGAGATAAATGACATGAAACACGTATTATAAATGGGAAAATAAACACATAATTCTACATAAACAACATAATTCAGTAGGGCGTTCTCAGTTTAAGGTCCTTTGTCAGAGTGGGGTGGACAGGATACCACACCACAAACGTTGTGGAAAGCTTGAGAGCCAATTACACTTGTAATATGGTGAACAGGACATCTGCCCTGTTTGTGTCGGAGTTTCCCATCTGCCAAAATCTAATTAACTAAGGGGCATATTACCAAGGGCCTTATCGCCGCTTTAGCGGCACTTTATGCTGCTAACAGCAGTTAGCGACAGGTGTCCGACGAAAGCGACCGGTTTGGGTGCTGCTTTGCATGTTAGCGATATTCATCGCTAATGACATGCAAAGTAGGCGTTCCCGACCAACAGACCTGAGGATCAGCCGCTAACAGGCCTATCGCCTATTAGCAAGGAGGCCCAGGCCCCGGTTAGCTAGATAAAAAGTTGCACTAACCGGGGTCATCGCCGGTTTTTTAACACCTGCTAATATCAGGAGTTAGCAATACCTAACATGGGGGGGTGGATTATGCTGATACGACCACAGGGTCGTATCAGCAAAGTTTTCCACCTTCCCCATGCAACATCGCTCGTTTTCTCGCAAAGTTGGCTCTTCCCTCCCGCTATCGCTGGAATATATATCACCATGGCGCTAATTGTTGCTGATACAGCGTTATCCTGGTGATATTTTTTAGCGATAGCTGACGATGGAAATATTTGCGCTAAGCGCGCTCTGCGATATTTTTCACAGCTTCTTGCTAATATGCCCCAGTGTGCCTTTTAAGTTCATGGAACTTCAAGATCATTTCTCATATCCCGATAAATTGGAGGAACTCCATTTACTTTATTCATTATAGTACAATGTACAACGTGTTATGCCACACATTAATAACACATAGGGTGCTCCTCTCAGGCATCAAATAAAAAAATGAGGAATTATGTTAAATCGTCGTAGTATCTGGAGCATAGGTAAATAACTGTCACTGTTGTACTGTCATAAACCAGTTAACAGATTGAAAATCAGGCAGGCAGACCTATAGAAACAGTCTGCAGATGTTACAGGTAGGTCAATACTATAGTGTTGTGGTAAGCGAATTATGGCACTGTGACACTAACGTCATCTTAAAATAACCATGTACAGACTTTTCACATAATTGTTGCCTCCCTACATCAACAAGCATTATACCATTACTGCTCGTGCTTCCCCTGGTTTCTTTTTCCAAGTGCTGCAACCCCTCCCCATTTTTCATTGGGTCCCCCTCATCCTTCTAGGACACATAGGGAGACCGTTTTTACATGACAGCACGTAGCCAAACGACTCTGGCATTTTACATCATTATGAGCCAGTGAAATTTACTGTGCCTATTGTTTATGCACCTATTTAACATTGATTTTTTTATGTACTGACATTGTATTGTATTTGTAAATTGCTACCTGTTTTTTTTCTTATCCTGCTACAATTGTTGATGTCACCCATTTGTTGATCTCATCCTGCTACAACTGCTAATGTCTAAAGTTGCTAAAACCCTATAAAAATTGTTTAATCATCAACAGCATAAAGGTTCCGCCTGCCCTTTCATCCACTGGTTACCATATGCATAAACTATCACTGGCTCTCCAGGCTCTGTGGTGTTTCTGTGAGTTTGTTTTCACACAATCAGTTCCTGCAGTCTGACATTTCTCAGAGTTTACTACATGCCATCTTACATTTTGTCTTAATTCAGGATATTTTTACATCTGTTTTGTATACGTACAATGGCAGTCGCTTTTGAGCCACAGAGCCACTATCAGAAGTGTCATCAAACCCTCTCTTGGGGTGTGTGTAGATTGTCAAAAAAAGTTTTCAAGCAGTACTGACAGACAACAGGAGGTGGAGATCTGCTTGTTACGTTATTCAGCACATACACTGCTTTTTCCATTTGGATCTATTACCAAGTATATACATGCTCAGCATGTTCTATGGAGTGAAAGGACGGTGAAAGCTATTGTTATCCTCTAAATCCCCAAGGCTGTTCATTGGATGCGACGTGCCGAGGTGTCAGTGATGCTCTGCAGTTCACTGGCAGCAAACAATGGTCCCACAGTCCTTCTGGACAGCCGGAGGTGCTGAATACCAGACGCGTCCCCTTTCACTGCAATAACTGAAAACAAATAGTGCTCAACCTTCCATTGCAATGTTCCATTCTTTTTTAATAGCTCTATCTGTAGCATGATGCTCTGTTTATACATTCTTTTGAAAGCTAAACGTTGGTGCTAGTGAACAGTTGGCACAACGTTGTGACTAATGTAAGGGGAAGTAGTATGATGGTTGACTTTCTCTTCACAAAACGATATTATGCATTTTAACTAATTTGAACAAAATTTCTAGTGGGCAAATAGACACTTTCTACTCTAACTTGTTCTGTTTTTAAAGAAAGTCTTAGTGCTGTTATCTTTGTTTTGGCCTCTGTGGGTTTACTATGTTTCGGTATTCACAAACGGCGGCCTTATTCACAAAGGCAAACTTTGTGTAAGTTTACTTTTTTTTTTTGCTATTCACAAACTGAGTTCGTTTTTTTTTTTTTTTGCTATTCACAAACTATAAGTTAATGTAAAGATTTCGACTGGGGAGACTCCGAAGTCATAGCGGAGAACTTCAATTATAAAAACATAGGCCTTTCCTATCTTTGTATGTGCAGAGTTCTCCACCCCGATTGCAAAGTCTCTGCGGTCATAACATTACTATGAACTCATTCATTGTGAATACCAAAAAATAAATAAACTTGGGGAGAGGATGTGGCCTAATGGCTAAGGAGGGTGACCTCGAAGATGGGGAACCACGTTCGAATCTTAGCAGCGACGCTCAATATCCTGTGATTCTGGGCCAATCACTTAATCTACCCATGCCTAACAAAAACATGTATGTTTCCGACTGTAACACAACTGATGCACTTGTGAAGCGCTCTGATACCTTCGAGTCTAGTGCACGCCATATAAAACATTAAAAAACCTACCCAAAAGTGAACAATGACATTTGTGAATCAGGTCTTCTGAATGTAGGTTACTACTTCAATACAAAAACAGTATTAAGTCCAGAATTACAAATGACCAACCACTCTTACTGCAACACCAACTGACGGAAAATAATTGAGTTGAAGAACCAGTGATTGGCCATGTGGAGTGCTAGACTTAACTCAAAATTGTAGGTTATTACAAAAGTGCAGTTTGTGAATGCTGAAAAGCAGTAAACTTACATAAACTCTAAAGTGCATTTTGTGAATCAGCCCAAAGTCTTTCGAGTTAGACCGAGTTGCCTTTCTTGTTAAATGAAGGCTGTACAGGAATGTTCGTAAGTATATTATGTTTTACAGGCATATGTTGAGTTTAAGTGTGTTCACCAGGTTTCACATTATGCCCGCTTGAGTTTCTATACAAAGCGCGCTGATTTCATGATGCTTGCTTGTTAAATCATGTTTCCTTGTTACACAATGCCTTTTTAGGTTTCACCTGCACAGCCCTTGCGCTGTGCTAGTGGAATCTCTTGTATTTAATCAGTCTTAAAAAAGGGCTCTTATCAGTTCCAATGGCTGAATTGCTGTGTTAATTCACTTTTGTGGAACTTTTTTTTAACCTCCCCTGGCTGCATGCTTTTAAGATACTTCTAAAGATGTTCATACTGTTTAAGCCCCAATCACTGCCACAAGAAGATCTCTTCCCACGGAAAAGGGAGACAGCTTCTGACAGTATGCTGGTATGCTTGCTTTTTATTACTTAGTTGTTCAAAGCAGATGCTTTAGCCTTAGAATGTTTGGGCATTACCTATTCATGCCTCAGTACTGTTCTTTGCACTTTGTAGGCATTATTGGATAGATTTTTTCAACTTAATTTATTTGGTCATTATGATCAAATTCTAAAGGTCTTCATAAACATTGGCATTAAAAATAAAGTTAATATACAAGAGCTATACTATATTTTACTACTAAACAGGTAGCCACAAATCCAGTTACCTTGCAGACAACTGGGTCATGATTGGAATGGTGCAGCGGGTGCATTAGCTCTGGGCCCAAAAGTTGTCAGAACTCCTCTAAACACACAATATTGTTTTATTTGACTACACTACTATACTGACAGACACAAATTGCATTTATGTTGCAGTTAAAAGAGACTGGATCTGAATGGTGCAGCAGGTGCAGAGGCACCGAGGCCAAAAGCTCTAGGGACCCAACTAAACCTGGATCAGTGCTAAAATGTAAAACTAAACAGGCAGCCACACGTGCAGTTACCTTGCAGACAACAGATTCATGATTTCGATGGTGCAGCAAGTGCGGTGACACCAGGACCAAAGCTCTAGGCACACCACTAAACACCTAAAATTGCTTTATTTTGCCACTAAACAGGCAGTCACAAGTGAAATTACCTTGCAGACAACAGGTCATGATGTGAATGGTGCAGAAGGTGCAGTAGCATCGGATCCAAAGATGTCAGAACTCCTCTAAACACCTAATACTGCTATATTTTACCACTATAAAGGCAGTCACAATTGCAGTACCTTGCACTTGAAAGGGGCTTAATTTAACTGGAGGAGCAGGTGCAGTGTCACTTGGGCCAAACGTTGACATAACTTCACCAACCACCAAAAATTGCTATATTGTACTACTCAACAGGCAGTCACAAGTGCAGTTATTTTGCAGGCAACAGGGTCATTATTTGAATGGTGCAGCAGGTACAGTAGCACCGGGTCCAAAAGTTGTCAGAACACCTCTAAGCACATAATATTGCTACATGTGACTACTAAACAGGCAGTCACAATTGCAGTTACCTTGCAGTTAAAAGGGACTTGATGTAAAGGGTGCAGCAGGTCCAGTAGCTCTGGGGCCAACAGCTCTAGGGTTACCACTAATCCCAGACTATTGCTAACTTTTACCACTAGACAAGACAGTCACTAGTGCATTTATTTAGCAGGCAATAGGATCATTATTTGAATGGTGCAGCAGGTGCAGTGACACCAGGTTCAAAAGTTGTCAGAACTCCTCCAAACACCTAATATTGCTAGAATTTACAATTTAAACAGGCATTCATAAGTGCAGTTATCTAGGAAGCACTATGGTCATGATTTCAATTTTTCCACAGGTGCAGTGGCTCCAGGACCACAAGCTCGAGGCACCCCACTGAACACCTAATAAGGCTATATTTTATTCCTAAACCGGCAACCACAACTGTAATTACCTTGCTGACAACAGGGTTATGATTTGAACGGTGGAACTGGTGCAGTAGCACTAGGCCCAAAATTTGTCAGAACACCTCTAAACACATAATTTGACTACTAAATAGGCGTTCATAATTGCAGTTCCCTTGTAGTTAAAAGTGGCTTGATTTGAATGGTGCAGCAGGTGCAGTAGCACCAGGACCAAAAGCTCTAGGCATCCCACTAAACACTTATTATTGCTATATTTTACTTCTAAGCAGGCCGTCACAAGTGCAGTTATATTACATACAACAGGGTCATGATTTAAATGGTGCAGCAGGTGCAGTGGCAGCAAGGCCAAAAGTTGTCATAAGTCCTCTAATCACCAAATATTGCTATTTCATCAATTAATTCTAGTTTCCTCTTTCATTTAATTTTTCAAAGTTTTGCTCTTACTTACACACACTATACCACGAGTACCAGCACAAAAGTTTGCCTTTTTGTACAAGTTATTACAGTTTAACAGACTTTCTGGAACTTATACTTATAACGAGTCAGCAAGCTACAACTTACAACAAAAAACAGCTCAGCGTATTGTTAATTACATAGGCGAAACCTAATGCATTTACAAATGCTTGTTGTACAGACTGCTTGACTGCTTCCTCATACACCTTTTTACTTTCTCCCCCTCATAATATTGTGTCTGTTAAACACTGCATGTGTCCTTGAGGCATCATGCCTTCTACTGATAAAGAGCCCTTAAGAAATGTAGCTTGCACATTGACATCATGATCACTGGGTATATAGGGCTGGCTGGCCACTTACGCTTGCTTATTCGCTAGTCTCAACTTAGCCTCCCACTTTTTGTGACGCAATATAAAAAGTGAGGTTAAGGTAGCATTTCAAAAGTAGATGAGGGCCTAGAAGAATACAATCCACATTAAGGTTATTTCCCAATATTTGGGCCCTTAAATAATAAGAAACCTACCTCCTGCTCTCCAACTATACCACAGGTTCGACATATATTTATGAAAAAGAATGAGTGTTATTGCTATAGATGTAAAAAAAAGCTTGCACATTCTATTCACATTCAGGTGAGGTGGGGACTTTCAATGTTATGGCCCTTACCAGGGATTCAAAGCAGTCTTTAATAGACAAATGGGCACATGCATCAAAGTTAGGAATTGCGAGTCCTTAATAGTGATTATTAAGGAATCGCTATCAGGGAGTCACAATTACATATGCATGTAGGTCTCGCAAAGAAAATTGTGATTCCTACATGTTCCTTAATAGCGAATCGCGAATTGCGATTCGCTATTAAGGAATGACTTCCCATTCATTCCTATGGGCCTAGAGGCCCATAGGAATGAATGGGATTGCATGCGCAATTTGTGAGTACCAAATGTGTACTCGCAAATTGCGCATGCAATTTCAAGGGTGCAAGGTTGCCAAAAAGCCACCCTGATGCACCCCCACAAAAGGTAAGTATTCACATGTGATGAGCACAGATTACCTAAGGGCATGTCTATGCACCACAATGCACTTTGAAAAATGCGTTTTTTTGCATTTTTCAAGGGAATTGTAAATCAACTTGATGTTGATGGTCATTTTCTATTCTAAATTGTGAAAACGCAATTTGCGATTGCATAATGCATCACATTTAACTAACTGCATTCGCAATTAAGGGAATTACAAAATATTGCTATTTCCTTCATTGCGAAATGCAAAAAAGGTACATGCATTTCAAAAGGCCATTTTGCCATCGCAAACAGCAAAATGTTGCGATGCGCACTATTTGCGATCGCAAAATGGTTTGATGCATGTGCCCCAAAGTCCCCAATATTTCCTTTTCTTGTGGCAGTTGATAACATTCAACAGCCATTTGGCTGGTCATTTACTGTTTTGCGGGTTGAAAAAGGGGTTTTTGGACACTGCTAATTTCATGTCGATGGATGAACCCACAATACTGTACAGGAAGGATTCTACAAACGTTGTCATTGAAATTAGGAATGCGAGTGATAGCATGGAAAGAGTCCAAAATGTACTACCTAGTACCAGTTCATCCTGTGACTTACAAGAATGGGCTGCAGCTCCACATTATATCTTCTTCTTCAAGTCAACAGATCTTTCCAACTGTAGTTTTTGAATGGGAGCTAAATCAAATGATGTCAATCATCATCATAATTCACATTTCAAGTTCAATCAAGTATGAGAGTTTTATGTAGATTTTTAAAAATGTATTCTCTTTAAGAGATTAGTAAATTCTTTTTATTTCTCTCTTTATTGAAATAGTAAATCAAGTAAATCTGTTTACAGAAATTATCAAGTAAAAATATGGTTAAAGTCAACAATAATGCAAATTAGCACGCATATTCCATGAAGGAATGTGTCCCTATTCTATCTAAAAGGAACCTAGCCTAATATAACTCATAAGGAGTCATTGAAAAGAGCACGATCAAAGGAGCATTGTAATCAAATTAAGTAGTTGAACTCCCCATAAATAGTAGTTCATGAAACTCAGCCGAGCATCATTTCTCAAAAAGCATTAAAATACATCTGTGGTAGCAGACCGTACAAAAATAAGCCTCAATCAAGAAAATGGGAAAGCAGATGCAGCAGTAGCTACAGCCGTCAGGGTAAAAGGATGAAGAATGTCACCTACAAAATGTCAGGCAATTGCCATCAGCAGTAGCTTACAGCAAGTAGCTCTGGGTGCAAGGGAAGTAAGGGTCTCTGTGAAGAAGTGGGGTTAAAGTGAGAGTTGCTAACTAACTAGAAACAAGCACTATTATAAAAGATATGAGAACATGCTAATAACAATGTGTTGGATCTGGTCTATGGAAAGACGTCTTCCGATGGTGAGCAGCTTAATTTTTCATTTCCCACTGCAAACACTTGGAGTTTATAATCCACTATTAAATATGTAACAGACTTAACAAAACATTTGTATAACGGGAAACGTCCAATCTTGGTTCCCAGATAAGCCTATGGCAGTGCCTATTCTATCATTTACTCAATGTTTCACTGAGGAACAATGAACTACACTAAAGACAGAAACATTTGCTGGCAGATCTCTAGTTGAGTAACGGCATTCATATTTCTTATAAGTATGCGCTTATTGTTAAATGTGTGATTCTCTAGCCAGTATTATATGTACATGAGTTATTTAGCAAGTTCAAGCTTGGTTCATTAAGAATATATAGCTTAAGAAAGAAATGCACTTGCATCGTTGCAGTTATGATAAATCCAATCAAATTACATTAAAGTCAAGTTATTAAATACATATGTGCACGGTTCAGTATTTCTTAAAAGCTTCCATTTATTAAAAGAGAATTTTAGTTGAAGCCTACCGGTGAAAATGCAAGCCTGATGCATTCTGCACATTTTGACTACGTATCATTTTAAATACGTTTTTCATGTTATTACCTAAGGCAAGTTATCATTGTTGTTAATTAATTTGTGTGCACATTTTCTACTTTAACACCAGTCAATTGGTAATCTGCCCTTTTTCCTTATACAAGTCAAAACATTAAATGCTGAAGCCACTCAGCTTTATACAAAATAACCCTGTCCTGCTTATGAACGTATCAGCCATCGTCATTTCTGTGATAAGCTGTAGGTGGAAATCAGTAGTACACAAATGGAAACGTATGAATAGTTCTGGACCAGAAGCCATTACTACATTGACATAGATAAATGGAGTAGCGGGCAGCAATAAGCGGTTTGGCAACCAAATATTTGTCATGTCCTGCCAACAATGTCTTTTCAGTGCAGCCAAGGTTATCATTTGTGAGAGGAAGGTGAGCCTGTCAATTTCATCTAAGTACCATTCATCTTGTGCTGTGATTTTGATCAGCACATATTTTACAGAAATATAATTGCCATGAAATGGTATTCTTCAGTGTTCACACATTCTTTGTATAACATAATCCTGACTAAGGGCTCCCATGGGGACTAACAACGATCATAATAAAAGTGTGAGGAAAAAGGTATTTTTAAGTAAACCAATTTACAAAGGAATATAACCTTTCAGTCAAGGAATTCCAGATATTACATTGCATATGAGTGTGGCAATAATATCAAAAGACAAAATTTACTTTTGACCCTCAAAAGAAGCTTGCAACGGGCAAGACACCTCTATTTTAAGTCATGATATGAATGGTGTTAGATCAATAGATCAACCCACTTAAGGTGTCTTTCTAACTCTTTTACGCATATTATTCTTAGTGGCCCATGCCTTATGAGTAAACATGTCACATTCATCGCTAACTAACAATGCAGAGTTATTAAAACCTTTTCTGCACAGAAAGCAGTAAAAGGAATAATGGGCTGGACACTCCCCCAATCCCAAGAAGATGTGCTGACAGTCTTTCTGTCCAGCCTGGAGAGCAGACAGGGATGACTCCCCTAGTATACCCCTACGGGAGGCAGAAAGCCCACTAGACAACCAGAGGTCTAATAGTCTTTCCGCTCCCTCTGAAGGTAGACAAGTGTATTCACCGCCAATCTGCCTCCCTGAGGGGCAGAAAGCCCACTGAACCACAGAGATTTCAAAACAGTGGCAACACAAACAAAGAAGGGGGAGAACTACCCCAGCATCGAGCCATAGCCCCTCCCCTTGGCTTGTTAAAATTGGAGAGGTTGACCAAAATCTGCCCACCAGGGGGGGTAGACAGTCCAACTGATGCCAGAGATTTTGCCTTTCGGGACAAAAGAAAGTGGAGCTAGTGGTGTACTCTGGTATTGGTCACACCCCCATCCAAGGAGTGCCCTGGTGGATCTCACAAGGTTTTCTTACTCACAATGACCTGCAAACTTCAAACTTTGCCTAGAATAATTAATTTTCTTTTCATTTCTTTGATGGAAACTTCCAGACTCCACATGAATTGACAACATTCCTACTACCTAGCATTACCCCTCTTGGACTGATAAAAATGTTGTGCCACTTTTGTGGCTGAGCCTAGCACCCGCAACAGGAATAGATCAAACGTAGGTCAATTTGAGTCCCCTTGCAAGGGCTCCTTTAGACATTGGTTTGATCTGTTTCTCTTGCAGGCAATAGCCCCAGCCAACTTTGAAATTTGGAATGATGGATGGGACATTTAAAACAACATCCTATCCATCCTTCGAAATTTACACAATATAATCTAAAATAGTAAGAATGCAGTGTCTTTACTCTGAGACTTACTGCCAGACAAACACTCTTCTACTTACAGAGAATTTTTAACTGTGCTAAGGGAAAAAAACTGTATCTAAACATCTGAGAAAATGACTATTGTCTTTGAATTAGAAATGATTATTGTCCAGTAATGTCTTTCCCCCTCTTTGGAAAGCAAAGTTATAATGGACTTATTAAAGGTGGGGTCAGCAATCCAGAGGTCTTTGCCTCTTCGGTGGCCAGCATTTAGGTCACTTGTAATATTCATGACTTGTTGGATTTTCCAGGGAACACATCTTCAACTGAGGATTACAAGTACTTAGTCTCAATATAGCCGCACTTATCTTGTCCAAAGAGTTCTCCGCACCCAATAGAAGAACCATTGCTTAACACGTAGTCTAAACCACGCAGTGCCTTTACAACACAGTCTGAATTACGACTGTGTCTTTACTATGTGTTCCTTTACTATGCAAGTGTTTACAATGACTTGCTTCAGGGATGGTGTTGTTGGACTGGTGTTGGATTTACATTCCAACACCTTCTCTACTGTTGCATAGACTGAGGTTGGAATAGTAAATTATACTTTTTGAAGTCCAGCGGTTTCTCTAAAGCAAGTTGCTGCAACAACTTGCATACTAAAGGAACGTGTGGTAAAGGTGCACTAATTTTGACTGCATTGTTAAGGGATGTGTGGTAAATGCATGCATGGTTCTGTCGTACAACCCCCAATTGTCATTTCCCCTTTCTTGACAAATAAGGTATATCTATGGATTCTTGAAATTCCTTTTCCGTTTGCAAATCTACATCCCAGTGAATTTTATAGTGACTCATAAAAAGATACAAAACCTCGGTGCTTGGTGATTTTGGCATAGAGGTTTCTCCCATAGTCCTACTTGCTGGTAACTAGGACAGAAGTAGCAGTTTTTCTAGTGTTGCATAGAAGCCATTTGAGAGCTGGCCCAGTAGTTGGAAAGTGGATGGTTTCTCAAGCAGGCACATGATGGTGGCATGTTTCAAGGTGTCTGGGAATATGGCTGAGTCGATGGAGGCATTGAGGGTGGATATTGGTGCTTCACCAATTGGTAGGAGACCTCTGCTGAAGGCGTGGTGGGGAAGTGTTAGACAGAGCCTCCTAGTGCCAAATGGATGGCCTTCATGGTAGCAATGTTTTCAACAGTAGTGATGGAGGGCCAAGAGGTCAGGGTTCGTTAAGCTGCGACAGTGATGGGGTCTGGTTGAGGGGTGAAGATGCTGTATATGGAGGTGATTTGTTACAGAAAAAAATCCAAGAGCTTGCTGGAAAGTTTTTGTGAGGAGGTTTTGTTGTTGGAGCTGGTAGCAAGCAAGGTGAAATCTTTGATGAAGGCGAAGATTTCCTTGCTCCTGTAAGTGCCAGGGTTGAAATTATCTGTAAAAGCTGTGTGCTTGATGTTTGGTATCTGCTGCTGGTAGAATCCTAGTGCTGATTGGAAGATTTCTTTATCTGTGGTGTCTTGACATATTCTCCATTGTGTACGTACTGGCCTTTGATCAGGCTCTTACCATTGGGTTGTGCTTGTGGGGAGACAGGATGTTGGCACTTGCGGTGATACAGCTTTGAGGTTCTTGATGTCCTTCAGCCAGTTGTTGGTGTGCTTATACCAGTGCACAGAGAGGGTGGATGCCCACTCCTTTCCTGTGATGCTTTTTCACCTGTAGCAGGCAGTTCCAGTGGTAATGGTTCTGTGGTGGTGTGGGATGGGTATGCTAAAACAGATGAGAGTGTATTCTGTCAATGTGTTAGCTGCTGGCTTGTCGACTGTGATGTTACTGATTAAGAAGAAACTCGGGTCCGTGGTGTGGATGGGTTCGGTAACATGCTGGGTGAGGCAAAGGTTTGTGAGGTTTTCTAGAAAGGGCTTAGAGTTTGGGTTGGTATGGTCTTTTAGGTGAAAGTCAAGGTTTCCAATAAGGATAAAGGTACAAATTGTTGATGAGGGGTACGATAAAGTCCGTATGTCACTGGCAAAATTGGTGTGAGGTCCTAGTGGTCTGTGTATGAGGGTTTCATCGAGGGAGAAGTTGGCTCTGATGCGTATCTTGAAAATGAGGCATTCCATGTATCTGATGGGGGTCACTGTGAGGGTGGTGTATGATATATTTGAAACTGATTGAGAACTCTCCTCCTTGGCTTGTGCTGAGAGTCTTGCCAGGCAATCTTGCAGCCAGCGGGGATGGCTGTAGCAATGTCCAGGGCAGAGGTAGGGTTTATCCACGAAGAGTCTGGAGCATGGTCTTGCAGTAGGTGCTGTATCTTCATGGCATGTTTAGTGAGTGGAATGCTGTTTGGGAGGTGTTTGGTCTGTGTGAATGTGAGCGGATGAGTGGTTTGTGTGAGTGAAGTGCTGGGTGCTATTGGCACAGGAGTTGTGGGTCTGGGTTGTGGGAGAGCGCATGCACACTTGCATGAGGCACATGTGAGTGCTTCTTCTGTGTTTATGTGGTGTGGTGTGGCAGCAGTGCAGCAAGCAGGAACCGAGGTTAAGAACACAGAGAATGTGGCAGGGTAGGGAAGCACCAAAGGTTTCTGGTGCTCAGAGCAGTCCAGGCAAAGACAGTCACAGATGGACTTCATCTTCTTCAGCTGCTGTCTGGTGTTTTTCTTGCCTCGGCTGTTCGTTGGATCCTGGTTCTCCTTTATCTTTATTGAGAAGTTAGTTACTATACCTTTTTCAACTGATGTGATTTCAGAGCTTGTGCATTAACTGTGGCCACATCCTCTCTCCTAATCCCTCTTCAGCTTCTCAACTTCTGAGGATTGGATGTATGTTTCCTGCAATGACCTGTTGTGGCCCCATTGTGATGTAAGTAGTTCAGTATCATGTTTTTCTTGACACAATTGGGTATGCCATTTTATATTCATGGATAATATGCACATTGAGCCACTTAGAGTGGTTGTCCGAGACATTCTGCATTTGTTCTGTTCGGCAGTGATTAGAAAACAAGAAAAAAAACTCCATACTTTTGTATAAGCATCCTCTCGATGGTAGCAACCCAAATGCTTATATCTTTGGGTGTCTGATCTCAGCTGATGTTCTATGGGACCAGGCCCACGCAGCACTTCGTAGGCTGACCAAGAGGTGTAATCCTTGGATAGTTCTTACCAGCCATACCAATTACTCCTAATCTAGTAATTTCCAGAAGAGGCCATGCTCGCTTCTATTACTATGGCAATTAACCTTTTGATCTAAATCTTTAAAATATCTAACTGAATTCCACCATTCCCTCCAATATGAAGGTTCCACCTGACGCCATCTTTTGCATATTTCTCTTCTTGCTAAGAGAATCAAATAAAACAACAGTTTACCCTGTTCACCTGGTCGAAATTGGATAGTATTTCAATCTGGAGAGCCTGTCCTTCGTTAAGTTCCTTCATGTGTCTCAGGAAAGACAGCTGTTTCCTTCAACCATGTCACCCCATCTCTTAACCCCCGCCTCTTTCAAGGGTTGAGATAAAGTGTCATTCAGGCATTCCGGAGTGCCTGGGGAATCCCACACTGGGGCCCACTCGCTATAGTAGGGAATACCTAAAGTACTACAGCAGTCAAACCATAATTTGGCGGCAGCATGTAGAACCTTCAGGAGGACTTTAAAAAAAAATTAGGGGCGCCAAACTTATACATAAAACCCTCAACTTGACTCTCGTACAGCATGACTTGAACATGCGACTAATCAGGTAATCATCTGGCCTAGATAGGAGCATCCTGCTGTTTTTCAGTTGGTATGCCCAACAATATAATTGTAGGTCTGGTAAGCCCATGCCTCCGTGTGCCAGCTTTCGCCTGAGCTTTTTCCATGATAGTCTGTCCCCTTACCAGCCCAAATAAAAGTAGAGATCTCTACCTGAATTTTATTTAGAAGATATTTTTCAAAAGTCAGGGGAATATTATTAAAAAGGTAAGCGAACTTCGACAGTACACACATTTTGACCAGGTTTGCCCTGCCATAATGTGTAAGTGGGAGATACTGCCATCTCTTCAAAAGTATATCAACCTCCTTAGAGACTCAAGCTATATTTGTTGTAGGGAGTTCAGTCAACTCTTGCGTGATGGTTATTCCCAAATGCCTTAACTCCTTTGAGACCCTAAAACCCTGCACTTCCGAGATCCATGTCATAATCGCGGTCTTATTACTGTTAATTGCATACCCTGACATTTTTCCAAAGAACTGCACTTCCCTGAATAAGCTTGGTAGAGCTTGATTAACATTAGACGTAAAAAGTATCAAATCGTCATACAGAGCAAGTTTCCTTGAGAGCAACCCTGGGGAAAGGACTATGCTACGCTTGCGTAGTTTGCGAAGTTTCCGCTGCTGCGCAATATGCGAATTGCACGGTGCACAGTGCAAACACGCGTAGCGTAGTGCAGCAGTCATTTTTTGCTTGCTCGTGGTCCTCAACGTCAAGTTGGCGACCACGAGCAAGAAAAATGACATCCCGGCGAGACTTTTCCCTCGTTCACGATCAGCAACATCAAGTTGCCGATCGCAATCGTGGAAAATAATCCTCCCGGTGAGATTCTCAACCTCGGGAGGTCAGGTATCTCATTGCGAGCGGACGCATATGCTCGCGACCGCTCGCAATGAGAAACTACTAGTCTGAGTTCAGAAAGTTGCCACTTGAGTAAAAATCTACTCGAGCGGCAGAAAACTACAGCTCGCACTGTGCATGATGCCGTTTTCAATGATTGCACAGTGCTGGATGCTTGTCCGCACTGTGCAATCATTGAAAACGGCATCGTGCACAGTGCGAAACCGCTACTACACAGTTTGCGTATTGCTACGCGTAGCTCGTGTAGTGCGAAGTGCACTTCGCGTAGCTACGAGTATCGCTAATTCACAAACTATGCCCAGGGAGGAAACCCTTCTGATCTTCATGTATTATAGCCCCTGCGATTTTACTTAACCAAGCGTTCATAATTCCGGTAAAGGTTTTATAGTCGCAGTTCAACAAAGATATTGGGCGGTAGGATTGACATTGTGTGTGATCTTTTCCAGGTTTTAAAATTAGTGTAATAACTGCCTCTTTCCAAGAATCTGGCAGTGGAGAAAGCCCTCTCAAAATGTTGTTAAATAATTTTAACCATATGGGGATAACTTCATCCATTAGTATGGTTTAGCTCTCATTGGGGATCAGATCTGGACCTGCAGCTTTTCCTTTCTTGATTTTCGTAAGAGCTTATACAATTTCACTCCCTGTTATATCTTGGTTAAGTAGTGTTAAACTTTCAGAGCTCAACTTAGAAAGCTGTTTTTGAACAAGCCATTGATCTAATGCTGGCTTATCTGCCTCTAGATCCTCCCTATACAAGTCCTAAAAAAAATTCAAAACTCCCTCTTGATCTCACCCTTGTTGTCGGAGAACTGAGCAGAAGGCTCGCCACTACTTTCTAATCTGATCCTTCTAATGAAGTTTTGAGACCTATCCATTCTACTCTTTATTGCTAGAAGTTTTCCGCAATACTCACCCTGACTGAACTCTCTTATTCTACTTGCTTCCCACTTTTGTAACATGATTCCTACCAGTGCCAGCCTGTATTCATGTTGCGAGTCCTCCACTTTACCCATCAGTTTATCTATTTCCTCCCCCTGGGCTTGACCAAGCTTTAGAATAGCTTCGGACTTTCTCAGCAGCTCCTCCAATTAGACTATCTTCTCATTCTCCTTCTCCAATCTAACCCAACCTGCTGCCACCCCCTTCAGCATCCCTCTCAGCAAGGCTTTGAAGGAGTCCCAAACCAAATGAATGGGTGCAGACTCTAAGTTTTGGTTAGAAAAGGCAGCAGAGTCTAGTTTAATTTTCTCCATAACTCCAGTTTGTGAGAGCAGTCTTCTATTCAGTGTCCACCTCCTGACTGATGGAATAGAGGGGAATCCGATGCTTAGTTCTATTGCCCCATGATCTGATTCATGAATGGGCAAATACTCAATTTTCTTGACCTTATCTACTTCTAAACGATCCGTAAATACATAATCGAGTACTTTTTTACTAAAAAAGGAATGGTCCCTTCCATCTCCCTTTTTCTTTCGCCATAAATTCGCATACATTTAGATTATCTAGCATAGCAAAGAGACAAGCTCTAACTTGAGGTGCATTGATTTGAGTGCAAGGTAAGGATCTATCCAACCTATTATTCATTAATAAATTGAATTCCCCGCCAATTATCAATGGGGGCTCAAACTCAAGCAATGAGGAACAAAGACTGTTCAAGAAACTAACCTTGTCCTCATTTGGGCCACAATAGCTAGCCAGTGTATAGGTGCTAGTGCGGGTTTTTATTTCTGTGACCACTCAGCGCCCTTTGGTATCCACCTGCGTTTTACCAAGTTCAATTCCGGAGTTTTCTTTGATAACTATTGCAACTCCTTTAGAACAGCATTGCTGGTCTGTAGGTATCACCTTATTTACCCATTTCTGTTTATTAAATAATGCTAGACACTCAGTCTTCAAAAGTTGAGTCGCCTGGAGCATAAGAACATTAGTGGAGGTATTTTTCAGATATTCTAAAATCAATTGCTCTCTACTTTTTACTCTCAATCCATTTACATTCCAACATAGTATGCCCAGATGCTCACATCCTATAGCCGTTTTCCTATCCCCCATCTTCAGTCTTTCTAGTTCTTCTGGTTTCAATGATATTGGCTATATCAAAAGAGGAAGTTTTTCCCAACTTTTTTTCTTTTTATCCCCATGTTCCCCACCTTGCTCCCCACCACCACCCAGGTGCCCCGTCCCATCCCCCTCCTCCCCTGGGAATCCTCCCAGCCTACTTATTGGCTAACGCCAATTGGAGCCACAAACTAACACCCGCCTTCATTATAGCCATTGTGAGCACTAACCTCTCCACATCTAGTCATCTTAATATGTTTTGTTTCTTGTGAATTTGCTCAGCTAACTGCTTGCCTTACAGCCTAACAAAAATTAATCTACCTCCTCAACGTTGTACATTTTAATGGCCCTCATCACTCTAAGGTATGCTGGAAACCTTAGCTAAACTTGGGCGCCTAGTTGTCTCAGTGGGTCCATCCTCTTGCTCAGCTCCCACCATCTATCTTCAGTGACTCTAGATTTATCGGACCTTATTTTAAACAAGAAATCCTGAACCTGAATAGTTGTTAGTTTTAAAGATGCTCCTACAAGTTATTCTTTGAGGGAATACGATTGTATGTACACCAGGATTTTCCAAGGCATCTTATGACCAGGATTAAGCCTAAAACGGTCCCGATGCACTTTCTGGATTTCCATATCCCTAACTGAGGCAGAGGCAACTTGAGGGAATGATTCAGACAAGATCTCTACCACAAAAGCTTTAACAATTCCCCCCTCTTCACTCTACTGTATATCAGCATCTGGATATTGTTCTGCCTTGAATTATTTTCCATCCTTTCTAGTTTGTCCGATAAGTCCTCTGTGCGTTTTGTTAATACTGATAGGTTCTCCTCCAAACTGCTGCATGTATCGATCCTGATTGAATAAATCGTTTAAACTAGCAGATGATTTTGAGGTAGTCAATTTCAGTTCTAGTGACTACATTCTAATGGAACTATCTTTCAGGAGTCAATGTCAAAGTAATCGATTACCAACGACTTACAACCAAAGTCTCAGATTAACATTTTCTGAAGAAAATTGGCTAGGACTTTTTTCTATAGGTTTAGATAGATTGACTGTCAATCCAGACGATTCTTAGAATGGTAAACAAGCTAATGCATTCCCAC
Source organism: Lissotriton helveticus (assembly GCF_964261635.1). Lineage (NCBI taxonomy): Eukaryota > Metazoa > Chordata > Amphibia > Caudata > Salamandridae > Lissotriton > Lissotriton helveticus. The sequence goes on along the minus strand of NC_136071.1, from coordinate 998,849,467 downwards.
CTTTTTCAAAGCTTCTGAGGGTTCTTCTAAAGGTGAGGAAAAAGAAATGTCAGTTGGTGACAATGACTTCTATTTGGTTTTCTAAGTCTTGGTTTCCGGTGGTGTAGGAATTTAGCTAAGAGAACATCCTTTAGCGAAAAGTATTCTGATAAGAAGACCATGATGCAAGGGTTCCTGTGATCGTGTTAGGCAGCACAACCTGTGCCAGTGCTAGGAGACAGCCGAAATGCTCCATATCTTAGATGATATGGTGCATTTCTGCGCTCTCCCTTTCATGTAATGCAGGGCAGCAGCTTTGCTTGCTGCCCTGACTTGTGGGAAATGTAAGTAAACTTGCCCCCTTAGCTTTCCCCACCCTAATTTTCATAGTCTTAAATAAATAAAACCCCACTTGCAATTGTATCTTATGGGTTAAAGACGACAGAGGAAAATGAAAGTCAGTTGCATTTTAGTCCATCACGTTACACACAACATAGATAAGGAATATGCTAAAATAGGAACAGTTCAGCCCGAATGGTAGGTCAGGTACCTTCTGATTCAGATCAAATGGAATTTCAGACCAGACCATGCTTAGGCCTTGGCTGCACGGTATAATGTACTCCTTGTGACATAGAGAACACAGGACTGTTGTCTGGTTGCACGTAGGACATTCCACTGAGGAAAACACAAAAGTAGTGGGTGGAATGCTTGTAAAACCCTAAAGCACTGGCAATTGCTCGGCCCTCATTCCAGCTTATTGTTTTTCACCCACTATGCCAGCCAGAGACAAACCAGTCATATGCAAACCAGTCTTGGTCCTGCTCCAATAGGATCAGCCCGACTTAAACATGCAGTCCAGGGCTCATCTGAACAAGAATACGAACATCCGAATACAGTAGGGGAACAGCTATCAACAGTGCAGTAGGTACAGTGAGACTGGGGCCCAGGTAAAGCCCACAAGGCTGCAGATATTACGTTTTTGCTAACAAACCATGGAATGGGGCTCCATCTTTCTTATTTACATTAGGGCATATGGCATTTTTGTTATACAATGGCAAGATATATGCTGTCTTTCATTACTATGCCTTGGGAGAGGTAAAATGCCTCTGGGTTTTGTTATAGAAGCCAAACTGCTTAGTCAAATTGTCTTCCGTGTGCGAATGTGTTTTGACAGAACAGTACGCACAAATATGTTTTACCTGTGTTTCCGTATTTTTGGGAAACTTGCATAGGGTCTTTGTACGTTGATTTATGTGTGAGAAACGTGTCGCTGTTAGTGCCGAAATATTTACCTCATGTTTATTGCATTGTAATTTTTTAGGTCAATTTATTGGCAAACTGTGTGCCTGTCTGTTTGTTTCTGGCTTGTGACGCGTTCGGCGTGCATCAATAGAACACCGAAATTGGCTTTCTCTTTCTTGAGGACGTAGATATTAAAATTGATAACTTCAGGATGCTGCAACCGGAATTCCCTCGTCAAATACGTCAATTTTTCTCTCTTCTGCTTTATTCTCTGTTTTCATTTAACTCTCCACCCCCTCCATAACAGGAAGTTGTGACCATCTCAAAGTAAGTTCATAAATATACACCTGAAGTAGGCAGGGGGGGGGGGCAGGGGGGGCTTTATTCCTAAGGCTTGTGCTTTTCAGGGCCTTGATCCTGTGATGTAGCATCTATTTTTAGATTTTAAAGAAAGTTTGGCCTATTTATTAGTGATAATGAGCTAACACAAATAATACTCCTAGGTGGCTACTCTTGCTGTATTTATAGTCTTTTCTTTTTCATAGCAGGACATTCTTTTCAAAATTAAAAACAGGCTCTTGCCAACGGGAGGTTCCCCTGAACTTGAAGAGCCGGGCCCCAGGAAAACATCTGACATGCTTGCACCCAATCTTCATGTGTTATAACACACCTCTGCCACCCAATAATTTTGTGAAGGCCTATGGCAGTCTGACCTAGCGTGTGAAAAGGTATTAAACACAGGTCTCAAAGATGACTGCTTGATGACATCTTCATATAAAAATACATACGCTATATAATTAAATTCTTGTGGTTAATTACTGAGGTTTATTCTCTGAGACGCACATTTAAGACGCTTTGGTTCACTAATGAAAAGTATAAAATCTCTGGTCAGTTTTGTGCAATGCTAGCTATTAAACCAAACAAATGCTATAATATTGTATAAACGTTTCTTTGATGTCTTTATATCATTTTCTATATTCAACAGCGAACCTGTAGACTTTTACCCGTTTATAATACATTTGAGATCGAAATATAAGATTATTTTCCATCCACAACATGAAAACATTTACCTTCTTTAGATTTTTTGCGGAAATGTGCACAAAATTAAATTTTGAACCTTCAGAATCATATTGCTGTATTTTTACAAGACACAAACTACACCCATTAGGAAATCAATTCTCAAATTTATTGGATTAATTTATGAACGTTACCTGAGGAACACTAGGAAAGGTGAAGGATCTGGAAAAGCTTCTTAAAATTCTCTTGGGAAACATATGTGGTAAAATCTGTGTGAATGGCCTGTATGCTCAGGGAGCTGGCTTTCTTCCAGGAGGCAGACTGTCAGCCAGAATGAATTTTTATTTTAAGAGCTGCTTCTAAAGTGCTGTACAGAATACACAAGTTCACACATATATACAGTTTATGCTACATATCACATCAGCAGATGGTGTCGCATCAAATACTTGATATTTTGTTAGAGATTGAGCAAAATCAAGGAAGAGAGAAAAAAGTCCATATTTTACAAATTTCTGTTTGATGGTAGTCTCAAGAGACCAGTGTTTCTATGGTGCCATGATGGTGCGTGCATGACAGAACAAACTTACCCACAGTGATATTTCCATTACCACCATGACAGCACCATCCACGCCCGCCCCTGACCCCAGACAGAAGGGTGTACTAAGATGTCTGTCCTACCTTTAACCTTCACCTATCCCCATCCCTTTTCTTTTCTCTTCTTTCCAATCTCAGACATACCTCTATGCAAGCATACCCAGCAAAAGGGGAACCGCGCAAGGTAATGTTTGGCTTTTATACTCTGTATTTACCAGCCGCGGAAATGTACTCTAAAATTTATTTTTATTATCTTTACTCTGTATTTACTTGCTACGGAAAACGTTGGTAACAAGACTGTATTATGGATATAAAATCTAGAAAAAAAGAAAAAAGTAAAAGAAAAAAAGAAAAGAAAAGTGAGTTTGTTAAAATTAATTTCAATTCACATATGTGTAGTTCAATATTCACTGTGCACTTTCATTATGGGTTCCATATTAAGTATATTGCGCACACATCTCTATAAACAATCATTGGCAAAGTCAATATGTCTTGTGCTATTGACTTTGTAATGTGTTCTAGCCAGCGTGACTGCTGTTCGCATGGCTAAAGATTAGTTGCCTAGAGGAGAGGGGCATACAATGGAGGGGCATAGAGTGGAGGGGCATAAAGTGTCGTAGAGTGGAGTAGCTTGGAGTGGCGTAGAGTGGAGTAGAGTGGCATAGAGTGGCGTGGAATGTCAAAGAGTGGTTTAGAGTGAAGTGGTGTAGAGTAGTGTGGAGTGGAGTGAAGTGGAGTGGAGTTTTAAGATGTAGAGTGGAGTGCTTTAGAGTGTAGTAGAGTATCAGAGAATCATGTTGAGTGGCTTGGAGAGGGGTGCAGTGGAGCATGCCTGGTGTGTTAGCGCAATGCCATTACAGACAGCACATTTTGAATTGAAATGACTATTACATTTGCACAAAAGTTTAACGGCTATAGCTATACAGTGCACAAATGATAATGTGTGAATAAGCATCAACTAGTGTACTGATTTGTTTTGATCATATTAAAAAAAATCCTTCTCACTTCTTTTTTTTTTGTAACATACTTTATTGAAACACCTCAGAAGCGTAGTAGCAGTATCATTCAGTACAACAGGTATTTTGTTTTTGTCCTTTCCATCACATACATAATACATACTTGACCATGACATATCCTCAGGTTACAAATATGGTTCGGCAGTAGTTCGCCTTCATGGATTGAGAAGGACATACCTATAAATGGCTATAAACATTACATCGAAATCCGAGATACTAAGCATAGTTATTGTAATGGTATTCTTTGTATATTTTGCATGTGATGCTAATATTCTTTATGGAATGTGGAATTTAATGTGTATGACATTCTCATCTTGAGAATGTCCAGCTGTAGGTTTTGGGCAGTTGAACTAGAGCTGTTTGTGGCTGAGGTTGAATAAACCATACCTCTCAATTTCATCATTTGTCTATCATCATTTATGTGGTAAACACCACATTTATTTGGCGACGATCGGGAGTGAACCTCTCCAACCTCAACATGAAGCCTGCTCGTCTGACTCACCACTCCTCCAGCGGCCGATATATTTTAAAGGAAGCATAGTCTTCCCAGCGGCTGATAGTACTCCTCGTTCAACGCTGTAAAGAAGTTAACACGGTGAGGAGTGTGGTGGGAGGCCTTAGAAGAGCTTTGCGGGACTTTGATTGTAAAAGTCGGGAAAATGCGTCCCAACCGCTTTGCGTGCCAGTGACGTCTTCCTTACGCACGTGTGCGTTTCACCAAGTTCAGTGACATTTCGTTTTAGATTAGCGTATGCGTGTCAGTGACGCGCTACGCTAGCATCAGCGTGTCAGTCTCTGTGACGCACAACGTTTGATACGGAGAAGGAAAAAAGACAACGTTCAGTGCATAACAATGAAGCATTCTTTATTCTAAAACAGTATCAGATCTGCGCTGTATTTCTAAGAGGCTGGGCTTTATTGTTCTTCTTATGATGGAAGCATTCCAGTGTTCTACATCTTATTAAAATAATGTTTTTGCACGCATTGTGAGTTGTTGGAGTGGACAATCATATAAAGAGCTCCAAGGCCATTAGAGATATAATCTTTATAAAAAATATTTCTAGGTTTAAAAAAAAAATTGTTTATTTTGAAGGAAAAGAAGTAAGATTTAAAAATATATATATTACACTATAAAAATATATAGTGATTTTTTTTTTTTTACAAGTATACATTTTTTTTTATTTTTAGAAGGAAGTGAAGAAAAAAAAACATATACATTTAAAAGGAAAATATAATGGAAAATGCAAAATGTGCCTCAGCCAGCATTTTTTCTAACGAGTCCAGGAGAGCCTAATGTAAAATGGCAGAAATGGAAGAAGATATTTGCTAACTATGCAAGGTGGTACGAACTTAAGTGCAGAGAGAAAACATTCATTATTACTACACTGTTTGGGAGGTGAAGGTCAGGATGCATTGGAACATTTACCGGAACTAAGTACGTCTGAACAAAGGAACTTAAATGAATATGAAATAGCAATTGAACAATTAGATCGACATTATCTTCCCAGATTAAGTACTATAATGGAAAGATACCATTTTGGTTTGAGAGGTCAGAAGAAAGATGAATTTGTGAAGGACTATGTTTCTGCGTTAAGGAAGTTGGCCTCTTCTTGAAAAGGAACTTTGGTTAAAAGATGAGCCTCCATTGGAAGAAGTTTTGGTTATTGCGAAAAAAGTTGAACACATGACTAAATGTGTAGATGAATTGAAAGGGGAAAAAGAAAAGGCAACGGACTCAGAAAAAAAAAGTGAATCAAAAGTTGAGGAAGTAATATGTCAAGTAAAAAAAGAAGACATAGGGGCATATTACCAACGTTAAGCGATATTTATCGCTAACGATGCGTAGCAACAAATTTTTTAACGCTAAGCATCGTCAGAAATTATCGCAGATAAACCTTGCTATTATCAAGGTTTATCGCAAATGCGATAAAAAACGGCCGCAATGCATGAATATCGCTGAAAAGTAAGCGATATTCATGCATTACCGAGCAAATGCTCTTAGCCATGTTATCCACCTCCCATTGGATAACATGGCTAAGAACTGCTCAGGGCAGGTTTTAGTTTTTGGAGATATTCACGCTTAGCGCGAATATCTCCAAAAGTTGGTAATAGGAGATAGCGATGTTAGCGACTGTTTCCAGTCGCTAACATCTTGGCACGCCCACTTTGCATGTCATTAGTGATAAATATCACTGACATGCAAAGTGGGGCCAAAGATGGTCGCTATCTCCTACTAGCTGTCGCTAACTGGTGTTAGCGACAGCTATGTAATAGGGAGATAATGTTATCTCCGCTTTCTTGGCTTTTAAAGCCAAAAAAGCGGAGATAAACCCCCTTGATAATATGCCCCAAAGCTACTATAGATAAAAGTGATTCTGCGTTGAATAACTCTAATTCTAATGTCACGAATGTTAGCAACAAGTTTTCCTGTTTTAGATGTGGAAATTTTGGTCACTTGGCAAACTCTCCTAACTGTCCTGCTTTGAAATCGATGTTCAATAGTTGTGGCATGAGGGGGCATTTCTCAAAATGTTGTAGAACCAAGATCAACAAAAGGGAGGGTACTAATAGAAAATGGTCACAACCTGAAGTAAAGACGGTGACCTTTCAAGTTAATGGAAGCCTTTTGGAACATCCCTCACATTTGGTAAAAGTTGATAACGCATTAATTGAGTTTAAATTTGATTCATGCTCGCAAAATACCATGATTGATGAAACATTATTTCATAAAAATTTTGATAAAAATGTTAAGCTTTTAAGAAGTGACATTTTACCTTTGGGTTATGGAAAGAAACCTATTAAATTGTTGGGTTATTTTGTGGCTACCATTGAGTTGGGGAGTCGTATTATTCCTGGAAAAGTTTATGTGGCTAAACAAGGTGATGCCCTACTTGCTTGGAAACATCAACGTGATCTAGGGGTTAAACTTAATCCCAACGCTTCACCTCAAGTACAAATACAGGAAGTGGAGGATTTGTCTTCAATGTTTGCAAATAAATTCCCTTATGTATTTAATGAGAATTTAGGATGTTTAAAAGGTTAGAAACATTGTATTAAATTAAAAAAAAGATGCAGTTCCTGTTATAGCAAAAGTAAGGAGAATTCCTTCAGGTGAACAAGAAAAGGTACAGAAGGAAATTGATAAACTTATTGAGAATCAGATTATTGAGCCTGTAGAAGCCACAGAATGGTTAGCACCCATTGTTATAGCTAAGAAACCTTCTGGTGAGATACGTTTATGCATAGATTTACGTGCCTTGAATAAGGAGGTTGTCGTGGACAGGTTCCCCTTGCCAAATATTGATGAAATTGTAGGATCTTTGGAAGGAGCAAAGTATTTTACCACCTTAGATTTAGCTTCTGCCTACCACCAGGTAGAATTAGATGTGTCTTGTCAGGAGTTAACAGCATTTATTACTCCAATGGACACATTTTAATTTAAAAGGATGCCCTTTGGGCTGATTTCAGCGGCTTCAGTATTCCAACGCATTATGACTAGTATTCTCAAATGTCTTTGTGGCGTTAAATGTTATCAAGATGATTTGCTAATCTATGGCGCTGATATGTTTGAGCACAATGAACGAGTGTGTGCGGTATTAGAGAGGTTGAGTAAAGCTGGTTTGTCACTTAAGAAAGAGAAGTGTAAGTTTGGTATGGAAGAAGTGAATTATCTGGGACATTGTATTAAGAGCGAAGGTGTTTTTCCCAAAAGTGAATTAGTTGATTCTATTGATAATATGTCAGAGCCAGTTCATAAAGAGGAATTACTTTCGTTCCTTGGTATGGTGGAATTTTATGGGAAATTCATCATGCATGTTGCTGATAAGACTAAGAATATGAGAAGACTTACTGCGAAGAGTGTGGTTTATGAATGGTCAAGTGAATGTAAGAAAGAGTTTGTAGACATTAAGGATGAGTTGAAGAAAGCTCCATGTCTTCATGCATTTGTTCCAGGTTTGCCAACATATTTGTTTACTGATGCAAGTGACAAGGGTCTTGGTGCGATTTTAGTTTAAAGTAAACTGGGTAACGATTCTCTCATTGCTTGTGCTTCAAGATGTCTTAGAGGGCCAGAGTTAAATTACTCTGTTATAGAGAAAGAATCTTTGGCGATTTTCTGGGCTCTGAGAAAATGTAAAAATTTAATTTGGGGTACTAAGATTACTGTCATGTCTGATCACAAGCCATTAAAAGAGGTTTTTTGCAAAAAAGGTTTGGATTCTATCTCGTCTAGGATTAGGAGATGGATTATTTCTTTGCAGGAGTTTGACTTTGAGGTACAGTACATACCTGGTGTTTCTAATAAATCTGCTTATTGTTTCTCTAGATTGGTAAATAGAGATATTGTGCATGTGGAGGATGTGTTTGAAGAGGATGATGTAATCAATGACTGTGAAGTCACGGAGGGTGCTGTTGAGGAGAGTGAGTGGAAAAAGAACTGGAAAAAGATGAGGAGTTAGTCAAGGTGATGGGTATGTTGAGAGAAAACAAGCGTTTGGATAAACCATGGTCTCTTGTTTCTGAGGAATTATCTATAACTGATGGTATGTTGACACGTGGGGTGAGACTTGTGCCTCCTTCAGGGTTAAGGAAAAGATTGTTATTTCATGCACACTGTGGTCATTTAGGAATTGTAAAAACTAAGGAGATGTTGCGTACTCAATTTTGGTGGCCTGGGATGGATTTGGGGATAGAAAGAATGGTTAGAGAATGTGTTGAATGCTGCGCAAGTAATAAAATTCTTAAGACTAAACAGATGCCCATGGTTTGTAGGAGTTTACCTTATCATCCGTGGGATGAGATAGCTATTGATATTCTAGGGCCGCTTTCTGGTGTGTCTGACACTCCTTATTTGATTGTAGTAATAGATTTATATTCACGTTGGATTGAGGTGTGTGCAGTCAGTGACATAACGTCTGATTCGGTTATTACGTTTTTGGAGGAGATTTTCAAGAGAGAAAGCTTTCTTAATAGTATCTTATCAGACAATTGTCCACAATTTTGTTCTGGTGTTTTTGACTCTTATTTGAATAATTGTGGGGTTGTTCACAAGAAATCTTCTTTGTATCATCCTGAAACCAATGGTGCTGTCGAGAGAGTGAATAAAACGTTAAAAGAATGCATTCAGCTTGCAAGGGCTAATGGTTTAAATTGGAAAGTGGCTCTCAAGGAGAGGATTGATGCTTATCGGTGTTCTCCCCACTCCACTACTGGGAAGTCGCCTTTTGAGTTATTTAAAGGCAGAATTCCTAATACTATGTGGTGTCCTGGTTGGATGAAATTGAATAAAGGTTTTGTGGATAACCGCATTGGTGCATGGAGAGAGAGGGAGTTGGAAAAGCAAGCCTGTAGGAAAAGGTATTTTGATGATAAGAAATGTGTTCAGTTCCAAGAGGTCAAGATAGGTGACTTAGTCAAAATAAAAACACCTGTTGGACAAAAATCTTGGTCTAAGTAAACTGATGTTAGACCTGAGATAAAAGTTTTTAAGAATGCTATAAAAACACAAGATGGGAGGATTTGGAATAAAAGTTGGGTGGTTGTGGTAAAATCCAAAAATTGTGAACAAAGTGATTTTGATGCTGATAATCATTTATTTGGTGCTGTCAATGTTCCTTCAGTTTGTTCTAGATATTCTCCTGGAGTTCGTGTAAGGAGCCAAAGAATACGCAAGGCTCCCGCTTACATGAAGGATTATGTATGAACTCTCCTTTTTCTTCTATTTAAAGTTTTATGGTGTTTGTATGTATGTATGTATGTATTTCGATTTATATAGCGCACTAATCACCCAGGGGTCTCAAGGCGCTTGCTTAGGGAACCCGTCCTGGTATTCCCCTGTGAGATACCCCAGCAGGGTATTCACAAGGTGAAAGCCAGGCATCCCGCCGCGAGGGGCCGTAGTGGAGATTAAGCAAGCTATTGCCCAGAGTCGCAGAGTGTGACCCCGTGAGTCGAGTAGGCACCGGAGTGAGAATTGTCGAGTCAGTGGAATTATTTGAGCCCGAGACCCCACCGAGGCGGGGAATCGAACCCTGGTCCACTGCTGATCTCAGCTTCCGGGTCTGCCACCTCTAACCACTGAGCCACGCTTCTCCACTGGTGTTGTTCTTTCTTTTCTCTATTTTGCTCCTTATTTTATTTTGTTTTTGTTAAGAAGGGAGATATGTAATGGTATGCTTTGTATATTTTGCATGTGATGCTAATGTTCTTTATGGAATGTGGAATTTAATGTGTGTGACATTCTCATCTTGAGAATGCCCAGCTGTAGGTTCTGGGCAGTTGAACTATAGCTGTTTGTGGCTGAGGTTGAATAAACCATACCTCTCAATTTCATCATTTGTCTATCATCATTTATGTGGTAAACACCACAGTTATGTTTCGACTAACTTTAACTTCTAACTAGTCCCACCCTCCTCCTATTCCTGCCCTCCTTCCTGGCCTGTTTCTGTTGCATATGAACGCCTGAAAAGGTTATTAGCGAGGTATCCTGCATCCTACTCTGTCCATAATCCTCGGCATGTGGGCCTGGGTCAGCACAGATCTAGCTGTGTTCTCGGGTAGTGTGAAAATGAATTATTGTGTGGGAGTGTTTTGTGCAAGGATTAGATCTAATTGTTTGAAGTCACCTAACATGATGTACCATTCCATAGAGATGGGCAGTTTCCGTAACCCTCTAGCCTCCTCTCTGCGAAGCGCCGTACTTTCAGCGTCACCCCATTGTATCATATCATCTTGCCAACAAGACACTAGCGGGCATCTGGGGGATTTCCACCTCATAGTGAGGGCCCTAATGGCTAGGAAAAGGGCAAGATCCAGAAAGTGTCTTTCGACTTTCTGTGCTTTGATGCGTCTGCAGAGTCCCACAAGGCACTCCAGGACATTGGCATTAGCTGTCATATGTGTCACCTATCCCAGAAAATGTTGAACTCCGTTGCAGTAATCCAATATACGCGGGCAGGTCCATAACATGTGAATGAAGTCTGTCTCTTCGCCTTTGCAGCGGGGGCAGCAGTTCTGGGCCTCCGGGAACATCCGATGTATCCTCTGTGGGGTGAGTTAGGATCTATGTAGGACCATTGTGGAGTGGTGTGGCTCACTGGTTAGAGGTGACAGACCCGGGAGCAGAGGACGGCCTGGGACCAGGGTTCAATTCCCGACGCAGCAGGGTCTTGGACCAGGGTCAACGGACTCGATAATTCTCACCTCGGTGCCTACTCTAACTAAGGATCACACTCGGCAACTCTGGGCATTAGCTTGCCTCATCTCCACAACGGCCCCCCACATACGCCGGGGATGCCTGGTTTCACCTTGGAGATACCCAGTAGGGACCATCTCACAGGGAAAGCCAGGACGGGTTCCCAGTGGTCTACAGCGCAGAGATACTCCTTCGGGAGTTGATTCTAGCGCTTTACAAACCCACAATCAATCAATTGTTTGGATACATTTCAATTTAACGTTGCGTGATACCCTCCGTGTGTTTTCTAGCATACTCGCCCATGCTTTGTCAGTGACTTCGAAGCCAGAGTCCTCCGCCCATTTTTTCATGAGGGTTGTGAGTGGGATGCCAGCATGCGCCCTGATACCGGTGTACAACCACTTGATAAGATGTTCCCCAGCTCCCATATAATATAGTAAATGGACCAGCCCATGTTGCGGGGGCTCTCTGCATTGCGGTGCCCAAGTGTTCCTAATATAATGTGATATGGTTGCGTGTAATAGATATAATAGATGCTCCTGTTGCCTGCACAAATGTCTCGTGGTCCAGGGGGTTACCATCGCCAAATAAAGCGCCAACCTCCTCCACACCAGCCTCTGTCCAGGCGCGTATTCTAGCCTTCGTGAGCCTACCCCCAGAAATGGGAATACCCAGCAATGGAACATTAGGAGAGTAAGGGGTTACGTCTGATGTATGCTGCAGAGCTTTCTTCCAACATTGCAGCGCTGTCCTCAGCAACAGGGGTCGCTCCAAGGGGATCCTATTTTTAGGTAGGATCAGGGAATGTAGCATGCCCCGGTCTACATCCCGTGACATAAGCCCTATTTCTTGTAGATTCCTCCCTGCTGTCCAGGAAGATAGCCACTGGATTTGGCAAGCAAAATAGTATGCTCTGAAGTCGGGGACTCCTAACCCTCACTTGCGGGACTCTAATTGCAGGTTCTGGAGGCTCACTCTTCGGCGACCTGAGCCCCATATGAGCTCCAGCAGGATAGTGTTCAAGGTGCGAAATATGGATGACGGAACCAATATGGGCAGGTTCACGAAAAAAAAATAATAACGGGAGTACTACCATCTTGGAGATGGCAATTCGCCCCATCACCGAGCGGGGCAGGGATGTCCAAAAGGCCATGCGCGAGCGTAATGCCATTATGGCTTTCAAGAGATTATCCTCCAGTAGGTCCGCCTGTGATCTGTGGATCTGTATTCCCAGGTATTTGAATGTGGTGTGGGTTACTGGTAGTGTATAAGTACTGGATTGTACCTCATCTGGGCGGAGCCCCTCCGAAAGAAGAAAGCATTCGATTTCCTTGAGTTAATAACAAGGCCTGAGATCTTTCCGAAGTCGGAAAGAATAGTAGGGAGGGGTGTGGCTTCGGCAGACAGGTCACGAAGATATAAAAGTATATCATCTGCATATATGGAAGTGAGGTGGGTTGTGCCATCAATGGGTTTTCCCAACTGTTCTGCTGATTGTCTCAAGGCGATTACAAAGGGTTCCAATACAAGTTTAAACAACAGGGGGGACAGAGGGCACCCCTGCCGTGTACCCCTGTGAATCATGTACTCACAAGAGATATGCTGTCCAGTGCAGCCCTCACCGTGGGAGAGGCGTAGAGCAGGCGCACCCATTTGAGATAGTCAGCTGGGAAGCCGAAGCGTTGTAGGGCAGTGAACATGTAGTCCCAGGTTATAGAATTAAAAGCCTGATGCAGGCCTAATGCTAGGCATCCTGCATTCAGAAAGGCAGCCGGGTTAGCGTTCATAACATAGTGCAAGCATCTGGTATTAAGGGATGTACTGCGATTCGGTAGATATCCGGATTGGTCACTGTGTATGAGGGTATTGAGATAGGGCTGTATACGGTTAGCGAGTGCTTTGCTTAATATCTTATATTTGGTTGCTAGTAGGGATAAAGGCCTATAATTACTGATGTCTGTGCCACCACGGCCCTGTTTAAGTATGGAGGCGACCAGGTTCTGCAAAGTGGACTGCGGTAAGTATCCGGTCTCTAGGGCCTCTTTATATACTTCTTCCAGTGTGGGATCCAGAGCGTCTGCATAAGTTTGATAAAATTCTATAGGCAGACCACCTAGGCTAGGTGCCTTATTACGATTTAGGCCTTTAATCGCAATGCGTATTTCTTGTTGGGTGATAGGGCCTGCTATTTCTTTCTGTACGTCCGACGGTAGAGAGGGAATCAGTAAATCTTGTAAAAAGGCGGCTATAGAAGTATCAGTGTCATGTGCTGGGGCTGCGTAAAGAGTACTGAGAAGTGCAGAAGGCTTCATTTATCTCTTGTTGCATGTGTGCTGAACTGCCGGACGGTGTACGGATATTAGTAATAATGGGTGGTTCAGGTCTGTCCCATACTATTCGAGCTAATAAGGTCCCAGTCCTATCCACTTCTAAGTGTTTCCGTTGCATAACGGCTCTATGGTCTATAATCATAGACCATAGAGATGAGTGTTTCATCATGACTAATGCGAGCACTCTGTAATGCTTACCGTTTATCCGGGTCTGTCACTGCTTCTTGCTCTAAGGTGGTCATTAAATTCTCTACTCTAGTCAAATTCTGGTGTATTTCCTGTGTGTCTCCCACCACCCGCCCGATTGCTGCTCCTCTCACCACCACCTTAAGTGTGTCCCACTCAGTTAGGTTGGAGGAAGCTGTGTTCCAGTTTTCAGAAAAATAATTATCAATGGTATTGGATATAGTGGTACAGAATGGAGCATCCTCCAGTAACTGTGGTACTAATTTCCAGGTGGGCACTGGGGTCGGCACTCTTCCCCAGGCACGTGGGTTGTGTTCCTTCCCTCTTCCTAATTACAAAAACATTTGCTTCATTTGTGCTTTTCTAATACTGATATATTCTCAAATATTTGTACAGTTAATTTGCAGAGATTTAAATTTAGTTGTGTGCCAGATTTTGTTTCTCTCTGTCTTAGCACCTGTCAAAATTGTCACATAAATCCAGAGTCAGAGAAAGAAAAATAAACACCAAGCTCCCTCGGAAGACAGAGCCTGATATTTGACCTCTGTCTTTGAATACGCAGCCATTGTGACAAGATATGAAAATTTAAAGGAGTTTTTACAGAAAGCTAGGACTTGTGGAAGAATACAAGAAATGCTAGCAAACAATTTGTGCTTCAAGAAAGGGATGAATTCATGCTAGACAGTCTAAAACAAATGAAATCTGCAAATAGAAAGCAAGTAAATGTGAGTTACAAACCCCAAAGCCAATGGCAAGCAATGAGTGGGATGCATTCCCAGGGTAGCTTTCAGAATGCCCACAAGAAGTCTTTCCTAACCAGAGCCGTCTGATAGACTTTGACCTAAAAATAGACTTGGACAAGGATATTGGGCAAAATTATCATATTTTTATTGGTCATAGGGAACAAGGTGAGGTGCAAACATTGGTATGAAATGAAAAGAGAATCAAGGAGGAAGAAAACTAAATTAATAAACACAGCAGTGTAACAGGGGTGACACTCCACCGAATTTAGAGTGGATGTCATCAATAAAGAGGCATACTTTGCAATCATGGGGGGTTAAGTTAGGGAAATAGTGATGTGTATACTCTGGATAAACATGGAGTGCTCATGGAATACCAAGTGGTATGACCATGAACATATTCTCCATCCATAGCACAAAACCTACCTGCTCAAAATGGCATTAAATGACTTTTTTACAGAGCAGATATTATTTTTTTATAAAAGCTGGAACTAAAACATAACTTTCTTTTGTGTGCTCTGTTAACATATGCTAATGACATCACATGTACATTTTTTTTTTACATTCGACATATCGAAAAAAAAAAATGGGCAGTTCGTGCAAGATGTACGGTGTGGAGGAGGAGGGCAGCCCGGGATGCCGCAATACAGGTAAGTGACTTTATTTCTTTTAAATTAGGTTGTTACTATTATTTTATTTGGGGGGTGGAGGCGGGGGCCAATTTAGCATGGGGGAGCTGGCTAACTCCGCTCTACTTTGGAGTTGGAGTTTTTTTTCCTACTCCGAGCTCTCAGCGGAGCACGGATTATGGAAATCTCTGCACACTCTGCTGGCAAAGCGGAGTTCTCCATCCGTTGCTAGAAATAATACTATAAAACGTGCTGCATTAGGTTGCATAAATTGTCTTTCCTTGCTGCATAATTTTGACAATTCTACTGCATAATTTGGTGCTCCCGGACTGCATACTTCCAAGCCCCTGGCTATAAGTCCACAATTGCACTCATTCGTATTCAAGCAGAATGCAGTGTATGCCATCCTATAGTAAACATACATGGTCTTCACACCTATCCTTCACAAAAAAAATTACCGCAGTTAACAATTAACGTAAAAATGAAACTAAGTCAAAGATTGTAACAACACAAGAGACCGCATTGATTGTGATGTGCCCAGTTTCTTCAACAATAACATTTAAGCACTGCAGTGATCAAAAGACTGAAATACGTCATGAGAAAAAATACCATGAAGGTTGTAGATTTGAAAATTAGCGTAAATGCTATATCTGTATCAGGTCTACCCTTTTCTATAAGTATAATTATATTACATATAATACAATAGCCGGTGATCCCTGGTCATGAACGTGTAAGTCAAAAAACACCAAAAACTAGCATCTATAGTGTGTCCCAATTTGCTCTAATAAATTTGTATAGGAGTTCCCATACTTGCATAAAAGTGGACATGTTATCACTCATAGTATACACCACTCTGTCGTGTGATGCTACCCTCATCATCTCCAGTAGGCAATTGTCTCAAGAGGGTCTGGAGGTTTACCTCTAATGTTGCAAAAAGCTGGTCTTTGCTGAGGCAAGTGAAGTTGTCAGCTACTTATGAGTGTGGCCCATATTTCCATCAACCCTTGTAACTGTGGTGAATATATTGCATATCATCTTCCACAATGATGTGATGCTGGGCAGTAACATAAAATGTGTAAGAGGTTGCGTGTGGTTGAGTACATCTTTAGCATGCAGAGTTTGGCAATAGACTAGCCTTAACCAATCATATCAGTGGTGTATGTGCTGTGTAGTACAGCATGCATCAAGGGTGTGCACCATGCAAAACAGCCTGCTTGTGCACAAGAGGAAAGGATTACACCAGCCCATCCTTACTAAAATGGCTCTGTAGGTTTTTTTCCACCTAGCGCTTTGCAGCACAGCAAATTGGGTTGTTTTGCTGCGTCGTGTGAAAAATTGACAAAAGTTCAGCTTTTTTCAGGCCCTCATTTAGTGTGGAACCTCAAACATGATTATATCAAGACTTACAGCACTATGTGTAAAAGTGTGACTTGGGAAATGTCAATAGTTCAAATGTTCTCTGAAGGCAATAACTGGCCCAAAACTCTAGAGCTGAAAGGAACTACCCAATATTGCAATATAGATGCTGGTACATAGGGGTATATTAGCAAGGAATTGCGATATTGATTGCAAAAAAGGCACTTAGGGCGATATGTATCAACATTCCGTTTTGCGATTCCTAAATAGCGATTTTTAAGGAATCGCTATTTAGAAATCGCAAAATAGTATGTATGTACAAAATCGCTTCTTTTTAGCGATTCCTTAATATTCCTTAATTGCGATTAGCAAATTGCTAATCGCAATTAAGGAATAATTTCCCATTCATTTCTATGGGCCAGGAGGCCCATAGGAATGAAGGGGAAATTTACGATTCGCAATTTGCTAATCGCAAATTGTGAATATTTTCAAGGGTGCAGGGGTGTCCATAGGACACCCTGTTGCACCCCTGAAATCTGCATGGGTGCACATGTGGCGCACATACATGCCCTAAGGGTATGTCTGTGCGTCACATGGCACTTTGAAAAATAAAAATAAAAATATTTTGGAAGGAATTCGCAACTTACCACCAAATAGAAGTTGGTGGTAATTTGCGATTCCTTAAGGCCAATTTGCTATATTTTTTTGCTTCTTACATTGCATTTAAGGAATCGCAAAATTTGCGATTCCTTAAATGCAATCGCAAACTAAGGAATCGCAGATTTTGCGATTCCTTATTCTGAACCACGTTTTGTTTAATACATACCATTTAGCAAATTCGCATTCGCAAAGGCCGAAATTCTGCAAATTTCAGCATTTGCGAATGTGAATTTGCTTGATACATATCGCCCTTAGCACGTTTATTGTTATCGCTGCCTATCGCTGGATATGTTAGCGGAGAAAACATGCAATTAGCAACGTTTATCTCAATTGTTCTAATATATCCAATGATATCGCCGAAATGCCTGAATATCGCTGGAAATCGAGCGATATTCACGCATTAACGCCAATGGGGACCTAACCTGACAATCCACCTCCCATTGAAGAAACAGGTATGTCATGTTTTTAGCAGGTGTTAGATTCTAGCAATTACTTTTTTTATTGCAAAGCCTTCGTTGCTAATAGGCGATAGCTGTGTTAGCGACTGCTTTTAGTCGCTAACAGTTTGGGTATGCCCACTTTGCATGTCAATAGCGATAAATATCACTGACACGCAAAGTGGGCCCAAACCGGTCGCTATCGCCTGAAAGCTGTTGCTAACTGCTGTTAGCAACAGCTTGCTAATAGGGTGATAAAAATATCGCCGCTTTAGCGGCAAAAAGTGCATCTAAAGCAGCAATATTGACCCTGCTAATATTCCCCCTAATTCTTATGCCATCAAGGGATCATCTGCCACCCATATGAAGTAGTAGGGGAATTAACATAGAACTGGAGCTCAGTAAGTGCATATCCATTAGGCCCCTGGTGTGAACAGAAACACTCTTAAGGAGATTTAAGTGTGTGTTTTAAAAAGTAATTATGCTCGAAAAGGGCCTGAGTGCCACTGATAAGAACATATATCCTTCCTTTCCAGGATGGTAGTGACACCATACGTCACTTATTCCTAGGCATCTCAACAAGTGAGTCAGTGAGATTGAGTTCGGTGTCATTGCAAGGTGCTGGTCTGATATCTGGTCTAGCAGACTGTTGAAGTTAATGCTTCTATTGTTAGTCGGGGAGGGCTCTAGCACACTAGATCCAATTTTCAATAGGCAGCTTTGGACTTGGTGGTGGAGTTTGAACTGAGCAGATTGTGAGCGATTTGTCATATAGTGTGCCCCTCACCATAATATACTGCCACCCCTGTTTCTTTTCATGTGTGTGTTGCAATAAACAGGAGATGTATTTTTTGGATCACTGTCTAAATATCGAGGGACAAAATATCAAATTCCGATCTCCAAACAGGTAAGTACCAAAATATGGACCCCAAAATATCGTTTATATATATATATATACATTATCAAAATATCGATTTTTTTAAAATGAATGTAAAATAAAAAAATAAAAAAATAGCTAAAATATACTTAAAAATACTTAAATTACCTTAAAATTATTAAATACCTAATTTAACTTATATAAAAAAAATACAATCATATCTGTTAAAACATATATATATATATATTAACATAATATTAATAAAAAATACACAATATTATTACCGTAGGATAGCGGAGGTGTAAAAATTACTATTCCCACTCCTGGAAGTGCAACAGTAGGGAAAGCGTTGGATAGCGTAGGGGTAAAATTTACTATTCCCACTCCAAAGAGTGCAACAGTAGGGAAAGCGTTGGATAGCGTAGGGGTAAAAATTACTATTCCCACTCCAGAAAGTGCAACAGTAGGGAAAGCGTTGGATAGCGTAGGGGTAAAAATTACTATTCCCACTCCAGAGAGTGCAACAGTAGGGAAAGCGTTGGATAGCGTAGGAGTAAAAATTACTATTCCCACTCCAGAGAGTGCAACAGTAGGGAAAGCGTTGGATAGCGCAGGGGTAAAAATTACTATTCCCACTCCAGAGAGTGCAACAGTAGGGAAAGCGTTGGATAGCGCAGGGGTAAAAATTACTATTCCCACTCCAGAGAGTGCAACAGTAGGGAAAGTGTTGGATAGCGTAGGGGTAAATATTACTATTCCCACTCCAGAGAGTGCAACAGCAGGGAAAGAGTTGGATAGCGCTGGGGTAAAAATTACTATTCCCACTCCAGAGAGTGCAACAGTAGGGAAAACGTTGGATAGAGTAGGGGTTAAAATTACTGTTCCTACTCCACACAGTGCAACAGTGGGGAAAGCGTTGGATAGGGTAGGAGTAAAAATTACTATTCCCACTCCAGAGAGTGCAACAGTAGGGAAAGCGTTGGATAGCGTAGGGGTAAACATTACTATTCCCACTCCAGAGAGTGCAACAGTAGGGAAAGCATTGGAGAGCGTAGAGGTAAAAATTACTATTCCTACTCCAGAGAGTGCAACAGTAGGGAAAACGTTGGATAGCGTAGGGGTAAAAATTACTATTGCCACTCCAGAGAGTGCAACAGTAGGGAAAGCGTTGGATAGCGTAGGGGTTGAAATTACTATTCCCACTCCAGAGAGTGCAACAGTAGGGAAAGCGTTGGATAGCGTAGGTGTAAAATTTACTATTCCCACTCCAGAGAGTGCAACAGTAGGGAAAGCGTAGGGGTAAAATTTACTATTCCCACTCCAGAGAGTGCAACAGTAGGGAAAGCGTTGGATAGCGTAGGGGTAAAAATTACTATTCCCACTCCAGTGAGTGCAACAGTAGGGAAAGCGTTGGATAGCATAGTGGTAAAAAGTTACTATTCCCACTCCAGAGAGTGCAACAGTAGGGAAAACGTTGCATAGCGTAGGGGTAAAAATTACTATTCCCACTCCAGAGAGTGCAACAGTAGGGAAAGCGTTAGAAAACGTAGGGGTAAAAATTACTATTCCCACTCCAGAAAGTGCAACAGTAGGGAAAGCTTTGGATAGCGCAGGGGTAAAAATTACTATTCCCACTTCAGAGAGTGCAACAGTAGGGAAAGCGTTGGATAGCCTAGGGGTAAAAATTACTATTCCCACTCCAGAGAGTGCAACAGTAGGGAAAGCGTTGGATAGCGTAGGGGTATAAATTACTATTCCCACTCCAGAGAGTGCAACAGTAGGGAAAGCGTTGGTTAGCGCTGGGGTAAAAATGACTATTCCCACTCCAGAGATTGCAACAGTAGGGAAAACGTTGGATAGCGTAGGGGTTAAAATTACTATTCCTACTCCACACAGTGCAACAGTGGGGAAAGCGTTGGATAGCGTAGCAGTAAAAATTACTATTCCCACTCCAGAGAGTGCAACAGTAGGGAAAGCATTGGATAGCCTAGGGTTAAAAATTACTATTCTCACTCCAAAGAGTGCAACAGTAGGGAAAGCGTTGGATAGCGTAGGGGTAAAGATTACTATTCCTACTCCAGAGAGTGCAACAGTAGGGAAAATGTTGGATAGCATAGGGTTAAAAATTACTATTCCCACTCCAGAGAGTGCAACAGTAGAGAAAGCTTTGGATAGCGTAGGGGTTCAAATTACTATTCCCACTCCAGAGAGTGCAACAGTAGGGAAAGCGTTGGATAGCGTAGGGGTAAAAATTACTATTCCCACTCCAGAGAGTGCAACAGTAGGGAAAGCGTTGGATAGCGTAGGGGTAAAATTTACTATTCCCACTTCAGAGAGTGCAACAGTAGGGAAAGCGTTGGACAGCGTAGGGGTGAAAATTACTATTCCCACTCCAGAGAGTGCAACAGTAGGGAAAGCGTTGGATAGCGTAGGGGTAAAAATTACTATTCCCACTCCAGAGAGTGCAACAGTAGGGAAAACGTTGGATAGCGTAGGGGTAAAAATTGCTATTCTCACTCCAGGGAGTGCAACAGTAGGGAAAACGTTGGATAGCGTAGGGGTAAAAATTACTATTCCCACTCCAGAGAGTGCAACAGTATGGAAAGCGTTGGATAGCGAAGGGGTAAAAATTACTATTCCCACTCCAGAGAGTGCAACAGTAGAGAAAGCGTTGGATAGCGTAGGGGTAAAAATGACTATTCCTACTCCAGAGAGTGCAACAGTAGGGAAAGCGTTGGATAGCATAGGGGTAAATTTTACTATTACCACTCTAGTGAAAATAAATTAATTTAATTCACATAATTATCAATTAATCAATTAATAAAACATATTTATCAATTAAGATTTAATTAATTACCAATAAAAAATTAATTAACAATGTATTCAAAATAAATACCAATTAATTAATTAACATATTTAATTAATTATAATTAAATTACTTCCCACCCTATTCCCCTATAAACCCACAACCCGCTACAGTAAATAAATTAATTTAATTCACATAATTATCAATTAATCAATTAATAAAAAATAATTATCAATTAAGAATTAATTAATTACCAATTAAAATGAATTAACAATTTATTCTAAATAAATACCAATTAATTAATTAACATATTTCATTAATTATAATTAAATTACTTCCCACCCTATTCCCCTATAAACCCACAACCTGCTACAGAATTAAATTACACAATAATTAAATAACATAAAATTAATTACTTAAAATATATTAAAAATTCGATATTTTTAATAAACTATATTATGTACTTCGATATTTTGTCTGTCTATATATTTAAAATCGATATTACATTACTTACCTTCAAAACGATATTTTTGATGTCTATATTCTGTCCATTCGATATTTTGTCCATTCTATATTTTGGACTCGATATTTTGGTTTGTCTATATTTTGGATTCGATATTTTGACCATTTACCGTATTTTTTATCAAAATCAATCATCACCCCATTTTAGCTCTTCCCAAACCCAGAGGGAGCTAGTGTAAGGAAGCCATATTTGTTAAGATATCAGTTGACATCGCGAATCAGGTGCATCTCCTTTAGAAAGAATAAATGAATCCCACATAGTTTTAAGTAGCAATGACCTTCCCTCCTTTAACTTTATTTAGGAGATCATGTACTTCCCAAGAGACAGATCTCACTGGGGCCTGTGATCGCAAATGTTGAGGGTCATCACCTTGAGATGCCATGTTGTATAATTGAGTGACTGGAAAAGCATACCTGAGCCCTGGGTGTGTAAATTATGAAAACTCATGAATGTCCCTTCCCACCCACCCAAGTCTTCCAGGTGTGAAGTATCTGTCATGTAAACATCAGCCATATTATCAATCACTAAAAGAAAAAGGAGAACGGGTTGTGGCATCCTTCTTTAAAACACATGCCCTCCCATTCACCTACAACATGATAATATAACTCTTTAATCCACCAGACTAGTCTGAGAGTTCTAAAAAGGGTGTATAACCAAGGGATGTTAAAGACTCTATCAATCTCTGGTAAAGTATGGTAGTATGCGGGGCCACTGCACTCCCCAGCAGTAGCGGAGTCCTGTTTTTCTCTGTAGCAGGACCCCCAATCTGGGAGGCTTACTGTTTGCTCAAATGCCCTTCATGTTCCATTGCGGTGCCCTCTTCCTCTGCGGTTGAGGGAACACTGTCCTTGCCATTATATTGTGTCAATTTGTGAGAGCTTAATCGTCCCTGGGAGCCTTCCCTCTTGGGCTGTGTCCTCCTCAGAGCATGGGAAGATCCTTCTCCCTCTATTGATTAATCATGTTCTGCCTTTAGCTTGTAATGATACCCCAACTCAACAACCTCAAGCAACCAGGGTAACATGGAAGCTGAGGATACACAGAGCACCACTCACTAGAGTGGTTATTGCATAGACCATCCAGCCTAAGGAGGGAAAAGGCCCCTCTACACCTCCTTCATTGCATTTCTCTCCCACAGACCCATGCCAGCCCTCCATATGGCCAGTGGACCGAGGATAACTCAACAGCTGTGATGCCTACACAACATGGCTGGAGGGTGGGGCCCATGGCCTGAGCATCTCCATTTCAGTCCAGACCTCCTCCGGCAACTGCAGTGCCAGAACAGCCAGTATGACCCCCTCACTAGACACTCTACTGCCTCCTTGATATGGCTGCCTCTCAGAGGGGCATTTTCTTGCCCCTAGGATGCTCCTTGAAAGGACGATGCATAATTGTAATGGCCATTTACGTTGCTGAACGAGCATCTGCCATCTTCAGAAGGAGTTTTTGCTTTTCCTGCAAGAAGAACCAAATAGCATTGATGGATAGTCCAGAGAACCTTTTTTAAAATAGATAATTGCTCTTCAATATCACCATGGACTCTTGGCTTACATTCTGGATATATTACTTAGGTGGCAATCACTATCTCACAATAACTCCTGTTGTTTTCCATATTATTTTGTAAAACACTAAAAAACCAATCTGTAAAGATATGATGATAACATAATGACAACGCTCCAAGTACCTTTCCTTCTATATAAACAACATCATAACTTACCATATGTGGGCCTTGGAAACTTCACCTAAATCTGCTGATGTGGAGAACATATTTTCACCATTATAATGAACAATTCTTGAACTGATAAGCTACAAAAGTACTAGCAAGAGTTTTAAAAAATATGTATTATTTATTGTCATTAATATTTGCAGTAACAAATGCTAACACCAAATTTGAAAACGAGATAATGTATTTTATAAAGGAAAATCAGTACACAGCCCAATGCAAGTCAATTACATTTTAAGGTTGGCTGTTATAGTTCTAGTTATTATATAATTATATATTGAGTGTTTATGCATTGTTCCTGACCAAATGCTCAATATTCCAATCACCATCCCAACACTTTTGAAAAACCACCCCCTCACCCCCAAGGTCACAGTTTTCATTCGGACGCCCCTCTGCAAAACCACACAAATCCCCTCCCATGTGCATAGCACTATTCAACTCCTGTGTGCACAGCCCCAAAAAAGGCCTACAATTTAAAGAAACATATACAGATCTTCTTCTACTCTGCTCTCCTTCAGACCACAATCTGCAAAGCTACTTCTAGATATCTCTCTGTAAGATCCCCCACACACTGTGCAATCCAGACCTTCCTCTTCATTGCTGTTGTTATAACCCCCTTTTCACAAGCTTTTCCAATCCCCTCTAGAAATGTTGTTGTCCCCAAACCCTTCTGTACTGCTTTCTATAGACCACCATCTGTAAAACCTTATCCCAACACCTCAAATCAGAAAGAAGACACCAAGGGCTAGATTTTTCATTGTATTGCATTGCCCTTGTTTCTGTCATGGTGTCACAAGGGCAAAGTAATCCTTAAGTCAGATTTACCAATCAACGCAAGATCACCTTGCATGGCCCTGCATTGACTTGGTAGATCTGGAGTAGTGCATGCAATACCATCATTACGCTGCCCTGGAAAGACATTCCATAGGTGGAGTATGGGCGTTCCCACGCATTCACCCATGGAGTTTGGTGTATTTCCAGATTTACCAGTAAATCTAGGAATGTTTTAAAATGCTATGCCTTCCCATGTGAGGTGTAACAAATAGAAATATATTGATTTCTCCTTGTTGTTTCCTCTTGCTAAGCATGCTGCATTCTGCGGCACACTTAGGAAAAGGAAAAAGCCTTTAAGGATTTTTTTAATGCAGGAAGCAATCCCTCCATACACAAAAACAATCACGTCTACAATGCAGGCACCCTTTCACCAAGGCACAAGAGTGCCTGTGTCGGCGCTAGGCAGCAGACTGTGCACCAGCACATGCAGAGAGCAGGAATGTGTCACATTTTAGTAAATATCACTTGGTGCAGCAGAACAAGTTGTCTTGCTGCGTTGCATTGCATGAAATATTGATAAATCTGACCCTAAGTGTCTGGTCCTGGATATTCTCTATCTCTCTTACCCTTGGTTGACTTCAACTGAATCAAAAGGACTAATACAACAGATGAAATAAATGTGCCACAGAAAAAGGTCAGAATACTAAAAACATGTTCTTTCACTACAAACATTACCTCCTCTTCGAAACCATTTTCATATCAATCTTTTCATGGTCACTTCTGCAAATCCACATTTTGCATAGCTCCTTCCAACCATTTGTCTGGACCTTAGTCCCCACTGCAGCCAAACCATTCAGCTGGACCTTGTACCCTACTGACAGCCTTTACATTCCTCCAATGGTCCCAGCATTCACCTCCCTTTTCAGGTACTCATAGCCTCTCGGATGCCTTCTGCAATCACCCGAAGCCCCTCGTCTAGACCTTGGACCATTCTGCTACTGCTTCAATTTCTTTTACTGATCTCTGTCCTCGGAGTTACCCTGTACCATAAGTCCACAG
Source organism: Lissotriton helveticus (assembly GCF_964261635.1). Classification (NCBI taxonomy): domain Eukaryota; kingdom Metazoa; phylum Chordata; class Amphibia; order Caudata; family Salamandridae; genus Lissotriton; species Lissotriton helveticus. Next base: position 998,824,324 of record NC_136071.1, on the reverse strand, counting down.
ATCACATCCACCACCTCAAATCCTTGTCTTACACCGCAGCTGAACAAGTCTTCAAATATGTTTGCTTCCCTCTGAGAATTAGAGCTTCTAAGTGAGTCATTTTGCAACTCATGTTCAGCTCCTTATGGACCATCAGCTGCCACTCAAAGCTGCTGTGCCAGCCCTCAAAAGCCCCTCTGCTGGTAGTAAGACCCCACTGCTAGACCTCAGCTTCCTCTTGCCAACACTCCATGTCCCCTCTGTTGGCTCTTATCCTGCCTAACTACTGACTCCAGGGTCCCCACAACTTACTCAGTCAGTTGGCCCTCTGATCCTTTCAGATGGTTCTGGACCAAAACTCAAATGTTCTTAGAGCCTGGCATTTATCCCTCAAAACCACTCAAAAGGAACTAACAAAAACCTATTGACTTTCAGAGCCTCAGAGGTAACCCTCAGACCCCCTCCACTGGCCTTCAGGGAACATCAATAGAACCTCGGAGCCCGTTAGGAAGCCCTCCACAGGCCTTCAGAGCTCCTCAATGTTCAAAGCCAGTCCTAAAAGACCTTCAGATCACCTACATTGTCACTTAAAACCCTTAAGACCACTCTGGTTACCTCTAGCTAGCCCTCAAAACTCTTCAGCAAGTCATCAGAATCTCTTACACCATTGTCCGTGTCCATGGGTCAACCTTCAATGTACCTCTGCTACTTATTAAAGCCTGTCATCTAGCTCTCTGAGACCCAGAGGCACACATTATTTCTCACAGAGAGGTACTACTGACTCACAGAAATCCTCAGTACTAATTGGCCTACACTGCAGCAACAGAGTACCACTGCTAGCCCTTAGGACCTTTCTGTTGACTCCCAGAACTCCGCTGCCTACTATTAGAGCACAACAATAGACCTCAGTGTCCTTTACCTGCATCACAGATGCAATTTTCTGATCCTTTGATGTCATCTGCTTGCCATCAGACATATACATGAACCCTGAAATGCTCAGTGTTTTCTTCCATCCCATAGAGTTCCAATTGCCCTAAGTGCTGTTTCTAAAGATGCAACCCCCTCCCACAACACCTGGACTTTGGAACACCCTCTACTTGCCCATGAAAGACTCTCCACCAATTGCAGAAAGAAGCTTTATTTTAAGATCTATTAGCTAACCTATGACTCTCAGAACCAATCAACTAACCATCAGATCATCCTTCATTGACACTCAATCCATTGCTCTAACTCTCTGGCTGATTCTTCTTGCCCACAGGACCCCTCAGACACCCTATACTGGGCTTTAGAGCCCCACTGTTCTCAGAAATGGGCGTGAGAAACTCTCAAATATGCCACTAATGGCCGTCACAGCTTTTCTGCTCTCACAGAGAGATGCCAAGCCATATAATTTACCTTTTCGAGCCATGAAACCATTGTGTCAACCCTTAACCACCCTTCAGTCGATTCACAGAATCCCATAGTTAACATTCACAGCCCCACTACCAGCCTTCAGAGACACTCAGGCTTTAGAGGAAACCAACCAGCTCGTAGAGGTTTCCAGTGCCTCTTAGAATGCTGAGTGAGCTTTGGAGCACTATTGCTAGCTATCAGAGTCATTGGACTAACCATCAGAGCCCTGCTGCCAGGTATTGGATCTCCAGAACTCGATCTCAGCATCCCTCTGCCGGATTTCAGACGTACTCTGATGGAGATCAGGTCCAAACTACTAGACCTCAGGCTTGATCTCTAGCCACGAAATGCTCAGTCTCTTTTCTTTCATCCTTCAGAGTCCACATATACCCATCTAGACCATTACATGTCCATCAGTAGCTCTTCAAGAGACGCATTGCCAATGTACATACCTCAATCTTTAAACTCTCAGAAATCTCCTTCAATGAAAACCAGAAATGCCTTCTATTGGGCCGTAGAAATATTCTCTTCCAGCTTTAATGACTTCCCAGCCCTCTGATTGCTACTGGGCTCATAGCCACACACAGTCACTCACTTCATTATGATTGACATCAGAGACACTCTAGCTATCTTCCAGATATTATGTGGCTGTTAGACTTCTTAGATGAATACAACAGACATCTTTCTGAGGCAGCCTGTTGACTCACAGAGATTTTATGGAAGCTGAAATGCCTCGTTGAACCTCCATCAAGAGACCCGTAGTCTCTTCGTGTGCAGGAGCTACAGTGTTGGTTCATGCTTTATGATGCATTCAGGCATCAGGATTTAGCATTCAAAATCACATGGGAATTGCATTCCAAAATAAAATAGGAATCTTCAGAGGTAACAAAAAGGACTGTGTTCACTACTCTGGGTTTAGGGAAGGAGAAATGTGCACGAATCTTCAATAAAGTATGACAAGTTTGGGGTGAAAATTTGGCATTTCGCCCCAGTAATAGAAAGAAGCTGTGAACATGGTGTAGTGTGAAATAAATATCAACTCCTAAGTGGAGATTTTCAATCAACAGTGAAGTAGCCAGTTTCTGACATGCTGCTCTGGCATGGAGATGTGTGGTATTCCTGAATAGCTGTCCATGTTTCTGCATTTACATGAGCACTTTAACGGCCGATGTATAGAGTATGTATCTCTGGCCCCTTCTTAGCAATTCTGGTAGATTACTACTCACACCCTATCAAAATATATTCAGATTTGTCTGCCCAGTATGCAACTCTTTTCCTACTTTCATATTTTAAGTCTTGTGTTCTAACATACAAGTGGAATCACCTTCTTTTGAACCAATAAAATGTTTTATTCCAAGGAGCATCCAGGGACTCCCATCTCGTTCATCTGGATACTTTGGTGATCACTATATTACGTGTGCCATTCATCAGGGACTAACATTTCCTGTTTCTAATCTGTGGCATAGATAACCTTAGACTCCATTTATATGAAAAGTTCCTTAGGGGAGAATCCCTAAACTCCTTTGTAAAATTATCTTTAATTATTATCTAAATTTGATCTATTCTTTTGGAACCACATTTACAAAGTTTTTATGAGATTGTAAACAGCCTGCTTCACAGAATAAGGGCCAGATGTAGGTAATTCCCATTTACCGACTCTTAAATACCGACTCATACCGAATCGGTATTTAAGAGTCGGTAAATTGGAAGGAGGCAGATGTAGGTAAAAAATTACCGATTCCGTAATAGTCGGTATTTACCGATTCTGTAAATACCGAATCTGTATTTCCCATTGATTCCTATGGGCCTTGAAGCCCATAGGAATCAATGGGAAATACAGATTCGGTATTTACAGAATCGGTAAATACCGAATCCTGGCAGGGGAAACAGGGTGTCACTTTGACACCCTGTAGCACCCCAAATGCAGGCTTGTGTGCCATGTGGCACACATACATGCCCAAGGGCATGTCTGTATGTCACATGGCATAGGTGTACATGCACAGATGTGCATGTACACTGGAATTCGGTATTTTACCACCCAATAGGATTGGGTGGTAAAATAAGAAATCCTAAGGGCCTGTGGCACTGCAAACTGTGCCACCTACATATGGATTTACTGAATCGGTATATTTACCGATTTGGAAAAATACCGAAGTGGTAAATTTACCGAATCGGTAAATATACCGATTCTGTAAATTCCGACCCACCTACATCTCAAAAGCCAAATACCGGTCGTTACCGACCGGTATTTGGCTACCTACATCTGGCCCTAAATTGCGATTTTACCGATTCACAGTTTTGATTTAGAAATCGTTATTTAGAAAGAGAGTATCTAGGGCACCCCTTCCAAATACTGATTTGCAGTCACATGTATTCATGTTTAAATATATATTTTTTTTTATCGAGCTGAAAGGTAATGGTTATCATTCGCAAATGGGAAAGGGTCCCCATCAGTTCTCTTCCTGTTTAAGAGTTTAAAAACAAATATTTTTCAAGAGCAGGCAGTGGTGCTACCTACCTCATTAATAATAATGAGGTAGCTCAATTTGCAACCCACTAGGAATCTCTAATTAATGTTAAACTTTTATTCATTTGGAATAGCAATATCCTAATTGCGATTCGCAAAAATCACGATTTGTAAATCATTCCTAAATTTTCTTAGTTGAGATACTTTCAAAAGCCTTTCTCATACTACATTTGATTTTTGGTCAAATTTTAAAATACTCTACTTATGTAATTTAATTTGCATTTCCAAAATAAAGTCCCAACACCACCCTCATCAAAAGCCGTTATCCTGACCAGATAAGACCAGAGTTTATGATCCATTGAATTTTCAAGTGTGCATTTTTCGAAACACTAATGTCAGTCTAAGCCTAAGGTGATTAAGTAAATCCGAGCCAGTTTCATCCAATGGTGCTGGCACGTGATTATCTAAAATAACCCAGCGTCCCTACAAAGGTCATACGGGAGAACTTCTAATCTCCTTGTAGAGCCACTTGCCAACCGAGCCACTTTTTGTCTCAGCCCAGCATGTCGGGAATGCCCCGCTGGGCCCCGGATCTACATACAAAATGCGGTAAAAGAAAGGTCCAATTGCAGATAGCAAGATACAAACTTCCATAAGAAATCAACTAAACTGGTAATTCAGATAAAACACAACTATTGCAGAGTGTAAGCCACCAGCGAGTCCATGACGCTTGTTGACCTCACCTTTCAACTTTCAGTCTATACAAAGTACAGATCTTTGGAAAGAGAGAGAGAGAGAGAGGGCGAGAGAGGGAGAGAGAGGTAGAGTCGGAGCCGGGAGCCGAGCGGACGCTGATCGTCTCGTCTCCCGGTCCACGAGATGCTCTGACCCGGCCCTGGGCAGATGCAGCCCTTCATTTTGACCGCTCTTTTTTCCAGCACGAAGCGGAGCGAGTGGGGCAGGTGCGCAGCAGAAGCGATTGCTCCGAGGTTGGCAGACAGGCTCGATCTCCCGAGGTGAAGGAGGAGAGGGCGGAGGCGCTTAAGATGGCGGGCGGCACTGCGCCGTGGACTCTGCTGACTGCGGCCGCCGCTGGGAGGTAGGATTGCGTCCTGCGCTACCCCGGCTGGTCGAGACTCTCGCCGCAGCAGCTGGCATAATTTCCTCTACCTTCACTTCGGTGGAGACCCCCACCGAGGGAATCCTTCCAGCGCCTGCCTGACTCTAAGATGGTGGCCGGAGGCGACTTTTGGATGGCGATCGCCGCTTCCACTGGCTCGCCCCAACTTCTCCCCGGCCTCCTGCTAATCCGGCCCTCTCTTGGATTTTTGGCCTGCCTCCCGACCTGCTGCCAGTTTGGGGCCACTGCCAGTGCCGGAATGCCCTGGGGCCCTGCAACACGGGCCGGATCTCCAGACCACTCACCCTCCCCCTCCCCCCCACAGGGCACCAGTAATCTGAATGGACTCCACACTGCTTGCGGGTGAATCCACACACAACCCACCGGCAGCCGTGCAGCGCCCCATGGCCAACGCGTGACCGTACCAACAGCATCAACATGGCCTTCACCACCGGGCGCACTCTCTCCCCCACCGAGACGGCTGACTGCAAGCTCTCCAAGATGGTGTCGCACCTGCGGCTGGCCTCCAGCTTCATCTCCCACCTTCACTCCTGAACTTCTTGACTTTTTGCTTTGTCCTGACCATCACTTTGCTGCTGTTTTCGGACAGTTTCGATGGACTCTAGCCCTCCTCCCATTCCCTCGTCCATCAACCCTTTTCCCCGTGGATGATCCTCAAATGTTCCCTCCCTTTTCCGCTTCCCCTTCTCTCCATACCCTTGCATCCCTCCCACCCTCCCTTTGTTCTGTGACTGCATCCACACTTATGGAACTCTGCTCTTTGACTTATTGTAATAACTCTAATCAATGGTATTTGCTTTAGACCTTGCACCATATACCTTGCCTATGTGACTCTTTAGTATATCCAGTCTTATCCTCTCCCTATGTATATAGAGATAAATCTAATCACTAGTGTATGCAGTAGACTTTTGTACTCTCTACCATTCCTATGTGTCCATTAGAGTATATCCGGTCTTATCCCTTCCTATGTATATAGAGATAACTCTAATGACTAGTCTCCTATGTGACTTTTAGAGTATTTCCATGTGTATCCCTTCCCTATGTATATAGAGATAACTCTAATGACTAGGACATGCAGTAGTCCGCTTTGCTCTCTTCCATTCCTATGTGACTTTTAGAGTATATCCAGTCTTACCCCTTCCCTATGTATATAGAGATAACTCTAATCACTAGTTTATGCAGGAGTCCGCTGTGCTCTCTACCATTCCTCTGTGACTCTTAGAGTATATCCATGTGTATCCCCTCCCTAAGTAGATAGAGAGAGATATCTCTAGTATATGCCTAGAGTTTATCCATTTGTATCTCCTCCTTGTGTGACTCTATCTCTTGTACATTTGCAATTTTTTCTGTTTGTACCTTTTTTTGTAACGCATGTAATCCTAAGTCCGTATGTTTTCAACTGGTTCTTATGTAAGTCAAAAATTTGCAAATCTGTTTTTCCGAATGTAACCATCAGTCCTTATGGTTGAAACTGGGTCCTATGTAAAGCGCTCTTACACCTTCGGGTAAAGTTCGTGCTATATAAAATCGCATAAATAAATAAATAAATAAATAGAGAGAGAGAGAGAGAGAGAGAGAGAGAGAGAATGCCTATGTGTGGAAATTTTAATTTCATTCGATTTTAGAGGAGTAAAAAACTTAAAAGATGCATTTTTGCACACATTCACAATTTCTTTCTCTGAAAGTAAGTGATGTTATTATACACAGTACACATTGGAACTAAAGTTGAGTGCGGTGGAAATGATGTTAACAGGAAAGAAAACACATTATAAGGTACTGTACATATCAACTCGGCATTTCAGGAAAAAAAGCTGAACACAATCCCTTAACTATGTGAACGATTTTCTTGTTTTAAGCGGACCCTCAATGTTTTCTTTTATTCTTATTTTTCAGACAGCTGCACTCGCTATCGTTCCCAGCCACATCATTACTCATCCGGCTACTGAAGAAAAACTCTCCAAACAGAAAGGGGCACTTGTGAGTTTAAATTGCGCTCATAAATTTTAGGGCTGTAAATTGTTGAACAACTAATCCCATATCTCCTGTATATATCATTTCAAACGAGCTGGTTAATGAAAAGACCTGTTCCGAGGGAACTATTGCCATGCACAGAAATCTGTCCGCACAAGTGTAATGTAAAAGAGTGCACGGGTTCATGCACTTTCTACACAAAACAAGCACACCGTGGCTCTTAGTATAAGAGAAAATGTAAATTTACCAGTTCTGATTTAGCTTGCCTGACTTCCTTTGGGAGCTCGGCTTCACTGTTAACTACTCTAGGTTTCAAGATTCGGGAAGTTTTTCTGCATAAGGAGTTTGTTATACAGCTGTCTGCTCATTTCTGACCTCCACCCTAATCCAATCTTTGATTTTCAGCAGCTCTATAAAACAATGTATTTTGCAGGGTTCTGGTGATCACTCTAAGCCAGGTTCCTACCAAGGAGTTGATTTGCAGGAAAAGGAATCCCCGGGGACTGACATTTTTCAAGCCATCATTCGTTCTCAATTTCACTTTTTCTTGCTTCCATTTACTTACAGATTATAGCTAAATAACGAAAAGCAACAAGCATTGATAAATGCATTAGGTTTAGCCTATGGGATTAATAATAATTTTTTGGGGTTCTAAATTTTAGCTTGGTGAGCAGTTGTGCAATATAAGTTACTGAAACTTCGTAAAAGGTTTATGGCTTGTTTATTGAGAAAGGCAATATGTGAAGTTATGGTGTTTTTCGCACAGTTATGAATTTGTCGCATTTGCCACATAATCCATCATCAAATACATACTCAGCAGATTTCAACAAAAAAAATGTTTCTAGCCCAAACGGTTCTAACGTTACTGAAAATGCCACTGGCATAACGAAACTCGAGGGGGCCTCCCTGCAAGGCACATGGAGGGGCCCCTTCCGGGCTCAATCAGGAGCTCTGCAGCCACTAGAGTACTGGAATAACTTGAATAAAATGATTTAATGGAATTAAATGTGGCATAGTTTTTGCGATGCAATGATGGAGCAGTGCTTCCGGCTTGGGAGCGATAATACGTTCCCTCTTAATCGGACATCAGGAAACTGTGACATGACAATGTACAAGTACAACCTGTAACCTGCAAATATGTTTTATTCACGCATGCTGTGATTTTGGACATTTTGTACTGTCCCATGATTGCCAGGGATGGCCACAATGCCATGTGCTCAGGAGAAGTAATTGTCAATGATGGTGTTCCTACGGGCCATTCCTGCCACAGCTGCAGTGGGATGTGGGCACCTGCCCCATCATCCCCATCATCGTAATGTACTTCTGCAACTGGGATCCATGGGGCATTGGTGCGTACAAAGATGTTGTGCAACACACAACATGCAACGATCACCTTGCACACGATGTCCAGGCTGTACACGAGCTTTCCACCTCTGCCGTCCAGGCAGCTGAAACGTGACTTCAACATGCCAAATGTGTGTTCATTGATGCCCCTGATGCTTATGTGGGCCGCATTGTACTGCCTCTGAGTGGGTGTATTCAGGTCTCGGAGGGGTGTCATCATCCAAGGGCAGAGTGCATATCCTTTATCACCTGTGACAGTGCAGGGAGACAAGAGTCAATACTTGAATCAGCAGGATGTGATGGCAGACCCACTAATCCAGTGACCCCTGTGCTGGCTGTGTGTGGGGTGAGTGTAAGCCAGCCCTCAGGGAGTAGCTGGTGCTAGCAACAACCCCAGCAGTCATCAGGCACTCAGAAATGTAATGTCAGAACAACAAGGGGGAATGACTTGAATCGCACAGGGTTAGTGGCCCCGGATGCACTGCGGCCGACACAGGCCCACCGCCATGGGCCGCTGACCTGCGGGATACTGGGGTAGGGTCATGAGGGCAGAGCAGGTTCTCCTATGTGTCATAGGTTCCTTCTGCGGAGTGTCTCAGGGGAGAATGGGAGGTCTACCCCCAGGGCATGATGCAGAGGGCACATACCAGCTGTGTCCATAAACATGGCAGATATGAATGCCACAGACTCATGCCAGACACCAAGTCTGTACCTGCCGTTGCTGATGACAACCCCACTTGCTCAGACACCATCGATGTTCCGCCGGAGGCTGACGGTCACTCACGGCGAACAGGGTTATTGGCACCACATGTCGCCGGCTTGCGTTGAACAGGGTTAGTGGCACCACGTGTCTCCACCTTGCATTTAACACGGTTAGTGGCACCCCGTGTCGCCTGCTTGCATTGAACAGGGTTAGTGGCACCACTTGTCGCCGGCTTGCTTTGAACAGGGTCAGTGGCACCACATGTCGCAGGCCTGCGACATGGAATTATGCCTCTCTGATCGAAGGGAGTCTGGTGCTGTGGCCGCTGCCACGGACTTGGGGTCATTGCCATTCAGGACTCAGAACACAGCTCCACATGTGGGTACTACTGGGATGAAGAGGATGCCAGTGGAGTATGTCAATGAGAAAGGAGTAATGTGGGCCAGCATCGTGGGGGCCAGCGATGGTCTGCAGAGGCTGCAGTGGTTGCGGGACTAGGGCTTGGAGCTTGCACCTGCACGTGGTGGGCCCTCTTTGACACACAACAGGTGAGCAGTGCGGCCTTGGGGCGCTGGGGCGGGCAGGCCTGGTCTGGGTATCAGCGTCCTGGGGTGCGGCAGGCCCACAGGGTTGCAGGCCCCACTGCTCACAGTGTCGACCTTGTGGCAGGGTGAGAGGCACCGCCCTGTCAGTGATGTTGGCTTTTCCGGGAGAGAACCACGCTCTGTGCGTTGGGGTTTTTATCCACACCCCTGCGCAGCACTGGCTTACCCAGGGCCAACCCACTACGCTCACACACAGGGGGGGGACGCAGAGAGCGACATTTCCGCAACCTGAGCCACGGCCTGCGGTGACATGGTTGCGTCCACTGTTCACTACTCTCCAGTCACCAGCAGTTGTGGTCTGCCAGGACATATCTGGTGCTTGCATACCCATGTCTGTCCTGCACATCCACGCCTCACTTTTTGTTGTGTACATTCCCATTCACGGTTCATGTGCATCCTTCGCACATGGCTGCATTTCGCATCTACAGACGTTCAGCTGTTGTGTGGCTGTGGTGCCATGATATAGCTGTATTGTGTGCAGGGGTAGCCCAGGATCACCATGGAATAGTGTTGTCGTGTCTGGTAGGTAGGTGGGCATGTTGATTGACATGTTGTATGTGGTTTGGTCACAAGTGCATTCCCACAGCTGTGCGTTGTGTGATGGTGGCTTTGCGGTGTGTGGTGTTTTGATATGGCACTTACCAAAGAGCAGTCCAGTGCCATATGTGCCATCCTGGAAGCACTGGTTGATGATGGACTGTCGGAAGATGTACACACTGCCAGGGTAGTTTGCGACGGCATTGGTGAAGAGTCCCCAGTGGTCCACTATTGCCTGCACATTGATGGAATGCGTGTGCTTTCTGTTGCAGTAGTGGTGTGCAGTGTCTGCAGGGGGCACAAGTGGGACATGTGTGCCGTCTATTGTCCCCAACACGGCCAGGAATCCAGCTATGGTGTATAAGCCTTGCTTGGTCCCCTGCAGTTCCTGCGCAGTGTGGGGGAAGTGAAGGTACCGGGGTATGAAGCTGAGGGTGGCATCCAGGACAGGGCTGCCTGTGTGACCCTTCCGACTCTGGCAGTTGTTGGTTGGAAGGTAACAGAGGCCAACAGGTGCAGCACAGTCAGCAGATTTGTCTGCGGAGGGATGTTGGTTCTCCGCAGTGTTTTGACCGTCATCCTGTGAACAATGTGGGTCATGATGCGATGATGGTTATCCTTTTGGGCCTGTAGTGAGCAATGACTTCCTCTGGCGTCCGGTCTGTGAGACTGGTGCGTATTCAGTAGGTCTGCTTTCTTACTCTGCATTGCCTCTGTGGTGGTCTGGGGTGGGGGGTGGCTCCATGTCCTGGTGTTTGTTCTTCGAGTGTGGCTATGTGCGGGGCTCCATGGCCTACTGCAGGTAGTCGTGTGGCTTTACACCTGCAGGAGGTAGGGGTTAAATACATGGTACTACTGCGGCTTATCGTGTGGTTTTGGCTCGCATCGCGGATGTGACAATTCGTTGTGAAACTGGTGTTGTGGTTTTTCGTGTGTTTTTGCACGAGAACGTCTACTCTGTATATCATTAGGGTTAGTTGGTGGTATCCACCATGGAGATACATTTTGGGGCAGTTATCGCGGGAATACTGGGGATGTCTGCAGTTTGCACCAGCTTGTGAATGGAGTGTTAAATCTATCTCCACTTTTGATGCGTTAAGGTGGATATACATTGGAGATAAGTCCTTGTGAATATCCCCCCATGTCTCCCTAGTGAAGAATGTGTGTTTAGGAATTGAAATAAAAGGAAAAGAGTGTCAGTATAAAAGAGGTGAATGCATTAGCTTGGTTTGTCTAGGGAAGGGTGGAGACAGTTCCCCTGTGTAACCCTGTATTTGCAAAAACAGTTGTCTATGGATCCTGTTCTGACAACGCCGCCAATCCAGTGCTTAATTTGTTCAAGTATTTGTTGGTGCTTGACATCAGCTCCTATTTACAAATCTGGAATGTTATTATGCCAGTCCACCACATGGTGGTGCTGCCTTACTTTCTTCAAGACCAGCAAAGTGTTTCACAGTTCTGTATACTTAAAAAACATATCGAACTAGCACATCTAGTCCATTCTTACAAATCAAGGTGGCTTTGAATGACACTCTTTTATCAGTGTGACTGGGCTGTGCTGCTGGAGGCCCCAGTGGTATAGCTGCCTCTGGAGATAAGAAGGGGTGCATGCAGACCCAGATGACCACTGGGCCTGCTGTTCAAACACCATATGCTGATCTTCCTCAACTGTTGGCTCTAAAACCCCAGCCAAGAGTCTTTTGGTAACAGATTGTGTTTCTCTCTGGGCAGGTGCACTCTCCTTGCGAGTGGCTGCTTCCTCCTCCTCTGTGATGGTTGATAGTTCTCATGTCTGACTTACAGTCACTCAATCAATCAATCATAGCATTTGTAAAGCGCGCTACTCACCCGTGAGGGTCTCAAGGCGCTGGGGGGAGGGAGGTGCTGCTACTGCTCAAACAGCCAGGTCTTGAGGTGTCTCCTGAAGGTAAGTGGGTCAGTCGAAGTTGGACGGGGAGGGAGTTCCAGGACTTGGCAGCCAGGTAGGAGAATGATCTTCCTCCGGTGGTGGTTCCGTGAATCCGTGGGATGGTGGCGAGGGCGAGGCTGGCGAAGCGGAGCTGGCGGGACAGAGTGTAGAACGTGAGGAGTCTGTTGAGGTAGTCGGGGCCTATGTCGTGGAGAGCCTTGTGTGCGTGGGTGAGGAGCCTGAACGTGATTCTCTTGCTTACTGGAAGCCAGTGCAGGTCTCTGAGGTGGGGGGAGAGGTGGCTGTGGCGAGGGCTGTCGAGGATGAGGCGAGCAGGGGCGTTCTGTATGCGCTGGAGTCTTCTCTGAAGTTTTGCTGTGGTTCCTGCGTAGAGGGCATTCCCGTAGTCCAACCGGCTGATGACGAGGGCTTGGGTGACGGTTCTTCTTGTTTCGGTGGGGATCCATCTGAATATCTTTCGGAGCATGCGCAGGGTGTTAAAGCATGAGGATGAGATGGTGTTGACTTGTTTGGACAGTGTGAGCGTGAAGTCCAAGATGAATCCCAGGTTGCGTGCATGGTCTGTGGGTGTCGGTGCGGTGCCCAGCGTGGTGGGCCACCAGGAGTCGTTCCAGGCGGATGGGGATGGTCCCAGGATGAGGACTTCCGTCTTGTCCGAGTTCAGTTTCAGGCGGCTGAGCTTCATCCAGTTTGCGACGTCCCTCATTCCTTCCTTGAGGTTGGTCTTGGTGGTGGCTGGGTCTTTGGTGAGGGAGAGGATCAGCTGGGTGTCATCGACATAGGAGATGATGTTGAGGTTGTGTGCGTGGACGATGGCGGCAAGGGGGCTCATGTAGACATTGAAGAGAGTCGGGCTGAGCGAGGAGCCTTGGGGTACGCCGCAGATGATCTTGGTGGACGTGGAGTGGAAGGAAGGGAGGCAGACTCTCTGGGTTCTGCCAGGGAGGAATGATGTGATCCAGTCCAGGGCTCTTCCTTGGATCCCTGTGTTGTGGAGGCGAGATCTTAGGGTGCGGTGGAAGACGGTGTCGAAGGCGGCTGAGAGCTCAATGAGGATGAGGGCGGCTGTTTCCCCGTTGTCGAGTAGGGTCCTGATGTCGTTAGTGGCTGCGATGAGGGCGGTCTCGGTGCTGTGGTTGGCGCGGAATCCGGACTGGGATGGGTCGAGGGAGCCATTTGCCTCGAGCAAGGTGGTCAGCTATTTGTTGACGGTCTTCTCAATGACTTTCGCCGGGAAGGGAAGAAGGGAGATGGGCTGGAAGTTCTTGAGGTCCTTTGGGTCCGCTGTGGGTTTCTTCAGTAGAGCATTGATCTCTGCGTGTTTCCAGCTCTCTGGGAAAAGTGGCGGTTGAGAAGGAGTTGTTGATGATGTTCTGGAGGTGGGGTGCGATGAGGGCGTCTGCTTTGTTGAAGATGTGGTGGGGGCATGGATTGGACAGTGAGCCGGAGTGGATGGTGTTCATGACGTGGGTGGTGTCTTCAATGCTGATGGGGTTCCAGGTGTTGAGGGAGGCGGTGGGGGGTGGTGGTTCTGTGGCTGATGGCAGAGTCTGGGTGCCGAAGCTGTTGTGTATGTCAGCAATCTTGTGTTGAAAAAAGGTGGCGAGGGCCTCGCAGTGGTCTTGCGATGGTGGGATGTCATTGGAGTTGGCGCTGGGGTTGGAGAGTTCTTTCACGATGCTGAAGAGCTCCTTACTGTTGTGTATGTTGTTTTCTAGGTGCTCCTTGAAAGAAGTCCTCTTGGTGGTGCGGATCAGTTGGTGGTGTATGCGTGTGGCATTCTTGAGAGCTGCATGGCTTTCTGCCATCTGTTCACGGCGCCAGTTCTTCTCGAGGGTTCGACAGGATTTCTTAGAGTCCTTGACTTCATCGGTGAACCAGGTGGCTATTCTGTTGCTGGGCTTGAAAGGAGGGCTCTTCAGTAGTGCGAGGGTGTTGGCTCAGTTGCTGATCCACTGTGCGAGGTTGCGTGCAGTGGCTTTGGGGTCAGTGGTGTTGAATGGTGGGTTCTGGCTTAGTGACGTTGTGAGCTGGTCGGTGGTGATTTTTCTCCAGCTTCTGCGGGGTATCTGCTGCGGGTGGTTGTGGGATGTAGTCTTCTTGAAGGTGAAGTGGATGCAGCTGTGGTCAGTCCAGTGGAGGCCGGTGGTGTGGCTGTAGGTGACGTGGTTGATTGCGGAGAAGATGGGGTCGAGCGTGTGTCCGGCGTAGTGGGTGGGGGTGGTCACCAGTTGTTTGAGTCCAAGGTTGGCTAGGTTGTCGAGCGGAGTGGTGGTGTTGTTATCATTGAAGTTCTCCAGGTGGAAGTTCAGGTCCCCTAAGAGGATGTAGTCTATGGAGGCGAGAGCGTGCGGGCTGATGAAGTCGGCGATGGCTTCGCTGAATTGTGTGTGTGGGCCCGGGGGTCTGTCAATAATCAACTTTTGTGTCTCAGGTCTTGCTCTGATGATTGTTGGCCAATCCAGTCTGCTGGAATGAAAGATTAAAAAATAAATTGAGTACATATGTTCAATACTGCATATCAGTTCAAATGTTGCTAAAAGGATACTGTGAGAAAGTCATCCTTTTTGCCCTGATGACCCCAATTTTATGACTGATACTGTTGGTAACTCATTCTGACTGTTCTCTGGGCTCTGCTAAACAGACCTAGGGCCAGTGCTCTATGTAAAAGGTATATGATAATTCGGTATTATTACAATTGGTATGACAACTGACCTGTAAGAACCTAGTATACAGTAGGGTATGTAGGTTTAGAGGCCCAGCCGATTTGATGCACTGAAGTGTGCACTGCTGTGTTGCCTGCTGTCATGTTAACAGCAGCCCTGCTTTGCAGGTTGCTTTTAAAATTAAATGATATGCAAATTCGACTATGGAATTAAAGGTTCTTCCAAAGTCTTAACCTAACTTATCTTTACATATAAGTCTCTCCTAAGGTCTCCCTCAAGTGCCATAGGCCAGGGGTAGGGGGCCTTGTAGCTATAAGCAGGTACATTATAAAATATGTTTTTTATGCCCTCGTGACGGAATAACTTCCAATAAAACTCTTCCCTATTTTAGCACATTGGCCCCATAGGCTAACATGGGAATACTTCAATAAAGTATAACTATTGAAGGGAGGGAGCTAAAATCCTAATTCAAGGACTTAAAATGATAGAATTAATCCCAAAACTTGACAAGGATGGATTTAGTTTAACTGTCACACAAAGTTAGTTATAGAACTTGCTTTTCTGATGTGTCAAAATACAGCCTTCCAGGAGCCTCTCCTGATTGACCAGCCTTTGACAGGCTGGGCCAAACTGCTCTGATGAAGTGTGAAGTGGGGTCTGCATAAAGACACATAACCTCTGGTGGATGGAAATATGCAGCTGCAGAGAAAAAGGCAGGATTGGAGTGGAGTAGCCAATGACAAGGGAATGACAGTTAGGACAGGACACAGGCTCAACCCCACATCCTGCACTTCCAGCAAGACAGGAGCCCCAGTAATTGAATCAGCAGAGGTACTGGAAGGGGAGTATCAAAGAAAGTTAGCCACACCAGTGGGATGGCTTAGACAGATTTTAACCTCCAGGTTAAAGTTTCTCCATTTTGGATATTGAAGAGTGATTGTTTTTAGGACAAGAATATGGAACACATTGGAGGAGCTGTCATGCCTGAGGGTTGCTCCCTGAACCCCATTGGTCAGGGGTGCCACCCTGCTTGTCACCCAAGAACACTGGATAAATATGAGAGAGCTGCCCAGCAACTCAGATCCTTGCCTGAAACTACAAGAAGAAGAAGGACTGCCATGCTGGAACCCTGGTCTGCACCAAGAGGATGCACTCTGAATGACTACACCTCCTTCACACTTTGGAACCACAGCCCTAAGGACTTTTCCTTGTTTTGAAAAGTGAAGGAGTGGACTCCCTGAAAGCAATAGGTTAAAACAGCTCCACCCACATCATCTCCAGCAAGAAGGAAACAGATGACCACCTTTGGCTGGACTTTAAAAAGTGTAGCCAGGTGCATTGTTAGAGACTTAGTTCCACCATCCCAAAGAGCAACTCGGAGCTTCTGGAATTTTGAATTAGTGTTGTGTACACTTTAGAACCCCAAATGGAACTTCTGGAAGAAGATTCAGAAGTTTGAGAAGATTTTGAAATTTTTTGTCACATAGCTCCAGAAGTTTACCAACCTGTCATTAGAGTCAAGCTGGCGATGTCGAACCGCAACTCAGCCTGAGATTCAGGTTTGCCAGGAGTTGACCGAGGCATTGCGCTGAGCCAACCTGGCCTGCCGAGGAGCCTTACTTTACGTCCAGAGAAAAAGCTCCAAAAAAGTGACTAATTATGAAGGGAAAAACTTGATCGGGCCCTAAATAGCTGTATCCGACCAACGCTCCATCGTGGTCAGCCTGAAACTTTGACTTTGTCCCGGCCAAGCACGACCAGATGTTTCAAACTTCTAGAAAGTCTTTAATTTTTTTAATGCACATTTCCGGTTTCCTACATTGGATCTTTGTTTTTTGGGGGTAATTTTAATCATACAATGTTCCATGTTTTTATAAATTGGTGTTGGATTTTTATTGTGTGTTGTGACTCACTTTTTTAATGAATCAGTGTTTTTAAATACTTTACACACCAGTCTCCTAAATTAAGCTGGCCTGCTCGCAAGGGATTAATTTATTAAGACTTTCACTTGGCCTTATTTTGTCTTTGTAGTCTTATTACTAGTGGTAGGTATCTACTTACCCCTAGTAATAAACTACATTCCTACAGATATTATGCACCCAAGTACAGGAATGACTTTTTACATTCTTTAACAGACTTCTGCCATACCAACATGTAATTTCCTATTTTTGAAAAATTTCCATTTTGAAAAGACATTCAAAGGAGAAGACATGTTGGAGCAAGGAGGGATGATTATTTGCATCATCCTGTATTCAAAATGTTTCCATATTGTTTGCAACATCTTAAATATGTTGCCTATCATAGAAAGGAGTCTATTTATCAAAAGAGAAAAAATGGCAAAAGGATAATGATTTTTTAAATTTTTGTGTACATTTTTGTAAACTTTAAAAATAATTGTGTGATATGTTTTGTCCTTGAAACTAATAAATATGGTGAAGTGAAAGTAAGGTAAATACACACAATGTCTGCCTTGTATAAACACGTGGATAGAATGGAAATGTTACATGCTCTAAACATTACAGTTCTGTGTTAAATGTGATATTGTCACAAAATGTAAAATTTGAAAAGCAATTCTCCTACGTCAAAATTAGATGCTTTGCGAAGCAAAGAAAAAGGCAACATGACATTCATATCAGTATTTGTAAAGTTCATGCCATCAGAAGGAAAAAAATAATACAGGTTAAATACAACATGGAATGTTAGAATAAACCGCAGACTGCACACATTAAAGAACAGTAGTGTTTGGAAGTAAAATATCTGGAAAACATAAACCTTCCTTTCTAAATTCGAATGAGAGTTCAAAGTATTTTTGTTAAGTGATTTATCATATTCAAATAACTCCTCCTGCGTTTCCTGCCATATTAAAAGGATGTCTTTAACGTAATGTCCTCATAATGCAGCATGTTCATGCAGAATAGTCAGTGTGTCACTCCAGGCTCCAGGCATTTTCCTTCTCATCCGAGCACCTAACACGGTTTAAAATTGAAGGATCAAACCTGGAACCAATCACAGTTCCTTTACATTGATGAATCATGTCCTCTGCATATAAAATAATTTTTATGCAGAACAAAGAACCAAATTCCAGCAACATATTGTTGTGAGGCCAGACTCCTTTTTAATATCTCCAAGAGATCTAGCGCAAGGTTTCATCTGCGCAAGCTCCACTGGCTTTCTGTGGCCCAGTGGGTACAATTTTAGGCCCTTTCTCTGGCCCACAGTGCCTTGCATGATTCAGGCCCCTCCTATATCAAGAAGCGTGTAGCCTTTTACATCCCCCACCGCTCCTTATGCTCTGCTTCTCACCGTCTGATGATTACTCCCCGATTCCGCCGCTCCAGGTTGAGGGGTCAGTCACTTTCAGTTAAGGTTGCCATCCTCTGGAATAATCTTCCGGTACTGCTGCGCCACACTCAGGACTTCCCATCTTTAAAAAACTACTCAAAACGCATCTTTTTAATCGGACCACTTAACTGTTTTCTGCTCCCTGACTGTAGCTCTCCGCGCCAGGACACTTGTAAGTAATTGTGCACGTTATAAATCACGTATAACATAACATAACATAACATAACTAGTAGCTGAGGAATATTGACAACTTCTCATTGCTTTAAGACCTTTATCATAAGGGATACAGATGTAGCAGCACTTCACATCCGTGCTAACAATATGCCATAAATGCATTTGAGTAAGTGTTTAACATCCTTAATCTAAGATGAAAGTGTTTCAAGTAAGTATGGGCGAAATTTGCGAATTCGCGCAAAATCGAATTCGCAATCCGCAAAATCCGCAAATTCGTGCAAATTTGCGGATTTTTGTTTTTTTGCGTGTTCGAGGGTTTTTTTTCGTGTTTGCGGGGTTTTTGCGTGTTCGCGGGGCTTTTTGCGTGTTCGCGTGCCGCTTGCATGGCGAAGTTACCCATGCGGTCGTGTATGGACACAGCACCCTCTGGTTCATCACTGCCACCCTCTGGTTCATCACTGCCACCCTCTGGTTCACCACTGCCACCCTCTGGTTCACCCCTGCCACCCTTTGGTTCACCCCTGCCACCCTCTGGTTCACCACTGCCACCCTCTGGTTCAGCACTGCCACCCTCTGGTTCAGCACTGTCACCCTCTGGTTCACCACTGCCACCCTCTGGTTCACGACTGCCACCCTCTGGTTCATCACAGCACCTCTGGTTCACCCCTGCCACCCTCTGGTACAGCACTGTCACCCTCTGGTTCACCACTGCCACCCTCTGGTTCACGACTGCCACCCTCTGGTTCATCACAGCACCTCTGGTTCACCACTGCCACCCTCTGGTTAACCACTGTCACACTCTGGTTCAGCACTGCCACCCTCTGGTTCACCACTGCCACCCTCTGGTTCACCCCTGCCACCCTCTGGTTCACCACTGCCACCCTCTGGTTCACCCCTCCCACCCTCTGGTACAGCACTGTCACCCTCTGGTTCACCACTGCCAGCCTCTGGTTCACGACTGCCACCCTCTGGTTCATCACAGCACCTCTGGTTCACCACTGCCACCCTCTGGTTAACCACTGTCACCCTCTGGTTCAGCACTGCCACCCTCAGGTTCACCACTGCCACTCTCTGGTTCACCACTGCCACCCTCTGGTTCACCCATGCCACCCTCTGGTTCACCACTGCCACCCTCTGGTTCACCCCTGCCATCATCTGGTTCATCATTGCCACCCTCTGGTTCACCCCTGCCACCCTCTGGTTCAGCACTGCCACCCTCTGGTTCAGCACTGTCACCCTCTGGTTCACCCCTGTCACCCTCTGGTTCATCACTGTCACCCTCTGGTTCATCACTGCCACCCTCTGGTTCACCACTGCCACCCTCTACCGAGACCTTTTGTGACGCAACGGCAGCACAAAAGATGCGCCATGGTGCTGGTTATTAACAACGTGACGCATCTGAGAGATGCGTCACGTTGTAAAGCCCTGCGCCATCAGGAGGCGTTCCGGCGCAGGGGAGGGCGTTCCTGCGCAGGAGCGCCTCCTAAAAGTGGCTGAGTGAAATCTACAAGAATTCACTCAGTCACTTTTAGGCCAATGCTGTGTCAAAACCCTGCGCCTGCTTGAAGCAGGCGCAAGGCTTGATGCAGCATTGGGGAGATAGGGCCCCCCAGAGCATTGCTGGAGCAATGCGCTGCTTTTACGGCACAGATGTGTGACGCATCTGTGCCGTTTTTGCCACATGGTGCGCCACATTGTAAATAACGGTGATGGATCAAGCCCTGATCTTTGGACTGGGTAAGAGTGGTCTGCTTAATTCAGACACTCTGTTCATCACCACCCCCTTTTCTGAACATTGTAAATGCGGCGCACCATGGGTGGCGGAGCTGCGGCGCACATTAACTGGCGCATCCCCGGGGATGCGCCAGTTATTGTAAATCTGCCCCTATACATTTAGCCAACGAGGGAGCACTTACTGATTAGACAGTAAAAAGTACTCCAGTTGAGTAGAGGTATTGCACAAAAAGGTGGCATCTTCGTGGACAAACACGCAGGGCGGGATTCAGTCTGCCCCCTGTTAGACTCGTTTTTTATGCCCTTCTGCCCTCTGTTAGACTCGTTTTCCCCTTGTTTTTCTGCCCTTCTGCCCTCTGTTAGACTCGTTTTTTGTGCCCTTCTGCCCTCTGTTATCCCCTTGTTTTTGTGCCCTTCTGCCCTCTGTTAGACTCGATTTTTGTGCCCTTCTGCCCTCTGTTAGACTCGTTTTTGTATCTTTCTTCCCCGTTAGACTCGTTTTTTGCGCCCTTCTGCCCTCTGTTAGACTCGTTTTTCCCTTGTTTTTCTGCCCTTCTGTCCTCTGTTGGACTGGTTTTTTGTGCCCTTCTGCCCTCTGTTAGACTCGTTTTTCCCTTGTTTTTCTGCCCTTCTGCCCTTTGTTAGACTGCTTTTTGTGCCTTTCTGCCCTCTGCATCACCACATCATCACTCGGCGCTACCCCAGCATCACTCAGCACCACCACATTATCACTCAGCACCACCACATTATCACTCAGCACCACCACAGCACCACTCAGCGCCACCACAGCATCACTCAGCGCCACCACAGCATCACTCAGCGCCACCACATCATCACTCAGCACCACCACAGCACCACTCACCACCACCACAGCATCACTCAGCACCACCACAGCATCACTCAGCGCCACCACAGCACCAATCAGCACCACAACAGCATCACTCAGCACCACCACATTATCACTCAGCACCACCACAGCACCACTCATCACCACCACAGGATCACTCAGCACCACCACAGCATCACTCAGCACCACCACAGCACCACTCAGCACCACCCCAGCATCACTCAGCACCATC
This sequence comes from Lissotriton helveticus, assembly GCF_964261635.1. Lineage (NCBI taxonomy): Eukaryota > Metazoa > Chordata > Amphibia > Caudata > Salamandridae > Lissotriton > Lissotriton helveticus. The sequence continues at coordinate 998,803,260 of NC_136071.1, read as the reverse complement.
CCAGTATCACTCAGAACCGCCACAGCACCACTCAGCATCACCTCAGCACCACTCAGCACCACTACAGCACCACTCAGTGCCACCCCAGCATCAACCTGCGCAACCATTCAACAACAACTGGTTCAAATATGTTCTCTCAATGTTTCAAACTTTATTACAAATGTCACAAAAAGATGTTAATTTTCTGTTCACTTCAATTTAATGTTCACTTCTGTTCTTGGATTTTCGTCACAATAAAATACACTGAACATAATCTTCACAAAAGTTATTTACAAAAGTTTAAGCTATTGCCATTATAAATTAAAATCACTTTTATTTAGGTATTAATTATTTAAAAAAATTAAAAGCCATTGTAATTTGTAATATCAATACAGCTAAGTCACGTAAATACAAAACATGTTGCATTACAAATGCTATAGGTGTCACATTTGCGAAAGTTATAACTATTGGCATTGTAAATGATGAAGGTATTAATTTAGCTATTTTCAAAACCAACACATAAATAAAAAAAAAAACGTCATTTACAAGACCAATAGCTCAAACTTTCCTAATGCGAGACCTATTGCATTGCAAATGCTTGTTTTTATATCTGTCAGTGCTTCCTGTTGAGGTTTAATTTTCGTGACAGGCACCTCATTGCCTACTTGTAACTATTCTCTGAACCTGCTTCAAGAGTCAGAGCAGGGTCAGAGAATAGTTGCAAGTAGGCAACGAGGCACCAGGAAGCACTTACAGGCTTACAGCAGCAGGTGCCCAAGTTGAAGTTAATTTCTTTGTAACCCTTTTGTAAAACGTTACAAAAAATTAGCTTAAACTTTTGCACCTGCTGCTGTAACCCTGTAAGTGCTTGGCTGAAAATTCGTCCCCGCTGATTCGCGGATTTTACCGCGAATTTGCGAGATTTGCGGATCGCGAAATTGCAGAAAATCCGCAAATTCCGCAAGCGGAACAAATTTTCAGCCCGTGTTTAGTTTGAAGTAAAAGTGTTATCAACATGTCTAAATATTCAGAAATGCTCTCATTGAAGAGTATGTATATATATAAATTCACTGAAAAAACCATAGGTTTCAGGCCTTATATAGTTAGGAATTAGCATTTAAAAAAACCTTTGAAATTCACTCAAATAACTATAAGTTTTAGTGGTGTTATAGTTAGCTGGACATTTTACTCATACAAAACCAATGAAATTTCTCCTATATAGTTAGTTGTACTAACTATATTTCGCGCACCCGCAATCCACTGCTGATGATGTCACATATTAGATCATTCATGACATGGTCAGTGACATCACTGATGACATCTCAAATGACATCACTGATGACATCACTGGTGACATCATCCAGTGAATGTGGTTTGCTTCGTTATTTAAATATGCATTATATATATAGCAATTTACATTGAAGAATGAGTGGATATATATAAATAAATATTTGGATGGAGGATTTAGTAGCAGTGTAATTGACTGTTTACTTGACCAATTTATAATGTCTCACTAAATATAGTGGATAGTGACTAAACTGTGTGAATATCTGTATCACTTTGTCAGTTGTTGTGTAAACTGATTCTACAGTTGGTTACTAGCTATGTGAAAGTCTATATTAGTTATTGATTAGTTAACTGAGTATTTGTATGGGAGTGTGAAAGTGTGTGTGGTTCGGTGGGGGGTGTGTGACTGTCCAAAGATGTGTGAATAGTTGATTCAGTAGATATATGAAGTTAAAACTACATGTTCTAACAGTTTGGGTGAGGGAATCTCTTTATGGGTGTGGTGATGAGCAAATATATTTCTCAAAGGTACAGGTCCAACAAACTAGAAAAATAAAAGGCAGTGTATGTGTCAGTTGTTGTATATAAATAAGTATACATAAGACACAATGATTGTGTGAGTGACTGTATGGATAACTGTATACTTGTAATAATGATTTTATAATGCACTAAGTATGACTTACTATCTAAATGAATAGAAGAAGTGGTGTTTGATTAAGTGTTTTGCTAAGTAAATATGTAAGTATGATCCATTGTTTGCATAAGTGAGTAGGATGACTTCATATGTGAATAGGATGCGTGCTGTTGTTTAATGTCGATATAGATGTATAAGTATTTTTGATAGTGTCCTATTGTTCATCGACAGCTTGTATGAGTGAATCCATAGGTAAGTGATTAGATGTGTGTATACATCTATGAATCACTGAGTGGATTTTTAGATACTTGTATTGCTGTGACAATGGATTTAAATATGATACTCTGTATTTTACAAACAGTGATGAAACTTTGTAATAGTGTATGAAAAGGTGTATGTGATTGTCACGTGGATGATGTCATCAGTGATGTCATCAGTGATGTCATTTGAGATGTCATCAGTGATGTCACTGACCATGTCATGAATGATCTAATATGTGACATCATCAGCAGTGGATTGCGGGTGCGCGAAATATAGTTAGTACAACTAACTATATAGGAGCAATTTCATTGGTTTTGTATGAGTAAAATGTCCAGCTAACTATAACACCACTAAAACTTATAGTTTTTGAGTGAATTTCAAAGGTTTTTTAAAAACGAATTCCTAACTATATAACTCCTGAAACCTATGTTTTTTTCAGTGAATTTCAATGGTTTTCTTAAATGCTAATTCCTAACTATATAAGGCCTGAAACCTATGGTTTTTTCAGTGAATTTCAAAGGTTTTTTAAATGCTAATTCCTAACTATATAAGGCCTGAAAACCTATGGTTTTTTCAGTGTTTTAAAAAAAAAAAATTGATTGGTTAACTGGCTTATTAAGTGTATCTTAGTGAATACATATATTAGCGAGTAATGTTTAAATATTTAAATATATGCATGAGTGATGTAATATGTGACGTCATCAGCAGTGCATTGCAGACGTGCAAGTTATAGTGAGTCCAACTAACTATAACGTGGGAATTTCAATGGTTTTATGCGAGTAAAATTTCCAGCTAACTATAACTGGTGTGAAACCTATGGTTTTTTCAGTGAATTTCAAAGGTTTTTTAAATGCTAATTCCTAACTATAACTTGTGTGTAACCTATGGTTTTTTCAGTGAATATATATATATATATAAAATTTCTATGGCAACATGAAACCCCTCATTTTGTTCCTTTTCAAATTAAATGTATGTTACCACTTTATTCCAATCAAGATGACTTCAGGTGTGCCATACTTTTGTCATAAGTAAGACTGTTAGCGTTCTAGTTGTTCTTTAGAACACTCTGGGACATTCTGTCATTGGGCTATAGTTGGGCTACATCTGGCTGATATTTGGGCTACATTTGGGCTCTTTTGTCTCTGGTGGCCATCTTGGGAGACTGCATATCAGATTTTTTTATTGAAATATAAGAGGATTTGAGAAGTCACTCAAAATGTGCCCTAATTTTTCTTTCTTCAGCACTAATCATAATTTCTATGGCAAAATGAACCCCCTCATTTTGTTCCTTTGCAAATTGAATGTTTAAAGTGTTAACACTTTATTCCAATCAAGATGACTTCAGGTGTGCCATACTTTTGTCATAAGTAAGACTGTTAGCGCTCTAGTTGTTCTTTAGAACACTCTGGGACATTCTGCCATTGGGCTATAGTTGGGCTACATCTGGCTGATATTTGGGCTACATTTGTTTTTTTTTGTCTCTGATGGCCATCTTTGGGCTACATTGGGCTACATTTGGGCTCTAACATATATATAGCCCAATGTAGCCCAATATATATTTTTTCAAAGTTAATTTTCGTACAAACCACTGGAGCACATATCTTGAGACATAGCAAAGGCACATCGGGCTACCAGTCCCTACAATTTTGCCAAGTTTGGTGGAAAACCATTCAGCCGTTCGGGCTAAAAGTGAGTCCAACTGCCCTATGGAAATTAACATGGGGAAAACACGTTTTGGGACCCCCCTTTTATCTCGGCCCCCGCTTGACGAATCCCCCCAAACTTTCAGGGAAGGAGCGGAGCGCCGCGAGGCAAAGTTAAGGAAAATTTCAGGAAGATTCCTCGCCAAAGTTATTCCCAATAGAATGTTGCGATTTCCCTATGGAAAACAATCCTAACTATATATACCTACTGGCTATCGCCAGTAGGTAATATATATATATATATATATATATATATATATATATATATGTATAATAGACCTGCAAGGGGAGGAATTTTCTTGTTGTATGTACTTTTGAGAGAAGATGTATGACGAGAATTTGAGCTATCAATATTTACATATCAAAATTATTCATCTGAAAGCATATTTCCATCACTGAAGTATTTCATCACCTGAAGTATTTCATCACCTTTTCCATATTTTCCATATATCAATCCATTTACTACACCTAACCTTTAGGTAGCATGTGGTATTACTTAACTATTTTATGTTTCATGATTATACTCTCATTATTATACTCTGAAAAATTCATAATCAACACATTACCACCTTTATCCACACTATAATCATAATTACATCCAATAGCAATGATGTTATTGCGGAAAATTCTCCATTATTCAGTTTATGTGTTTAGGCAGAAAGGTACATCTTGTATTTACCCGTCACAAAATGTGCATAACGAAAAGCCCTTTTGTGGTCACAAAGGAAGTGATTTCCTCACTGCATGGCTTCCAAATACAAATACAAAAAGGCTTCCTACATGACACCCTTAAATATCTAAATATCAGTACATCCAAAGTTATTGTCAACAGATTCTGCTCAGGTGTTTTTTTCTTTCTTCCCTGTGAATCACATGCTTAAGAAAGATCCCAATATTTTATTGTTGGTTTGGTATTAAGTTGAAGAATCTGTTGACTTATGTTTACTATCTATTTCTGTGTTTTGCCTGTAATAGTTGTCACAGATCATTGGAAAGGGCACACCATGAAATTCGATTTGGTTATTACATCATGAACACTGTTGTTAAATGTTACTTCTTTTACATTAAAAAACAAACTTTGATGATAATGCATGAAACATTGGGGAACCAATGGAGTAAAATCGATTTTATGAAAGAATCATAAATCAAAATAACACTAAGTCAAAGTAAACCAATCTAAAGATTTGGAGTCTAATTTAAAGAAGTATGAAATTGAAATTGGAACAGAGCATCTGAATAAGCTAAAACACTCAGTGTATGTTCAGAAAAAGTGATAGTTATTCTTAGACTAGATGATCACTCTGATTTAAAATCCCCCACAATTGTTTATAGGGAACCAAAAATTCAGTCTAAAATACTTCTTTGTTTAGCTTACGTATAGTTGAATTTAAACTATTTGCCAATGATACATGGATATTCTGGTTTACACATCCCATAAAGTTCACCCCTTTTTGCTGATTCGACCCAGATGACATCTAGCCAGTCATGGGTTGTTCCTGAGCTCGTGTTTTTCCAGATGGGTGGACACAGAATGCAAGGTTTAGGGAAGACAGCCCTTTTTTTTTTTTACAGGTTTTTAACTAATGTCAGGCCAATGGTTTAGGCATTGCATTTCACATGCCACAGGGCGCCCTGCTGGAACTAATTTCATCCACGAAAAGTGAACAAAATGAACTACCTTTTTCTACTCAAGGGATGGTGCAACAAGCTTAACACATAAGCATTAGCTTTACTGTTGTTTCCAAAAGGAGGTGGGAAATGGGAGAAATACGGAAGTGTGCACGCAAGGAATGGGAAACAAAATCTGTCACTACCACTTATTCTATGAAGAACTCTACAGTCTTAGGGCCTGATTTCAAATTCAGCGGGCCATCAGACTGTCGAACCCGTGGTGGAGGTGCAGTGGCAGTCGGGAACCACCGCACCAGTGGTCCAACCACGGCATAATGACCATGGGGGTCGAACCATTTTGGGACCACCACAATTGCCAGGGATCTATGATCCCTGGTGTTGGCGCAGTGATTTTGAGGCTGCAATATGCTTGCTGGTGCCGCTGCTGCACCGTCAAGCATAGTTTCCTATTGATCATGGCCAGAAGAAACAAAGGGGGCCCTACAGGGCCCGCTGTTGCCTCAGGACTAAGGGGTGCCTGCAAGGGAGCACATGTTGTGACCCCTTGTGCGCAGTCACCCCCTTTCCTGCACGCCATGGACTTTACAGTCCATTCCGTGCAGGAACGGACTTTGGCATTCACATTGCGGTGTCTTTTCAATAGGCACTTCCGTGGGAACGCCAAAGGACCGCACGCCAGACCACTTGAAAACTCGTAATCTGGTGGGCCACTGGGGCTTGAGTTTGGTGGTCCTAGAGCGGGGTGCTGGTGAGGCAGCCCGCTCCAGGATCATCAAACTCATAATCAGGCCCTCAGTAACTACAACCATAGAGGACCGCAACCTTCAAGTTTACAAACACTAAACACACACACACTGACAAACACATACACAGACAGGCTTAGAGAACGCATACATGGAGGACCTCACCTCTCAAGTATACAAACACTAAGCACACACACCACTTTCACTCATGAGGACTTGGCAGGGCAGTCACAACAGGAAACACATATTTTAATATGAGGAACACATAGGAAGTCTAACTAGGGGGTGCATGATAAAATGCCTATGGCACACCTCTATATGGACGAGATGCCACCAAACTGCACAAGAATACATAACAAAATGTTAAAATGGGAAAAGGAGAAACAGGCTAAAAAACTGAATATGTGTTAGAGACCTGCGACCTAACTGTGTGCAGTGCATCCTACACGAGTAGGATCTTACCGAGGTGACGGTGATCCCAAAAGTAAGTGCCTGAGTATCCGTTGAAGGCGGGTTCACCGTCTCAACTGGATCTTATGTATCAAGAAATTTTTTTAAGGTGGTGATGGGGAAGCTCAGAAATGGCAAAGATCCCGAAAGTAAGTGCCTGCAACCTGTAGGGGGGTGGGTCCGCCAATTCAAATGGATCTTGAGTGTGAGCGATGTGTGGCATGCAGGCACTGGTTTATCTCTGTTCCGGATAAGGACCAGAGATGAACCAGTGCCTGCATGCCACACAAGATCCTACTCTTGCCTCACACCTCCTTCCAATTTTTGTGCCACACTTGCGTTTCGAATGTTTAAGAGCTAATCTCTCTTTCTAGGAGCTTCCCTGTCATTACCCCAAGGTATTTTAAATATACTTTCTCTTGAACCAGACCAACCGGATCGGAATTATCACCGGCAGAGCGATTCCCCAAAGACATCGCCACTTCCAAAAACAGCCCTGAAGAAGTCACGGGATGCTTCCCATTTGTGACGAAACACGTGTTGGCTGGTTGTGTCCTTTTGCGATTAAGATTAAAATAAAAATATTGACTATTTGAGTGGATATTAAAAGGATATACTGTGTATAACGAGCAACCCTGAGTGTGGTCTGCTAATGTAAGAATGTCCTCTCGTGCATCTCCCGAGATCTGGAGGGGAGCCGATATAGCCAGCATGCATTATGGCTGACTATAACTGGGTATTTAGCATGTATAATTTCAGGCACCATTGGTAGAAAGGCATTGTTTTGTAGGAGGCAAAATTGATAATTCCTGAAAAATGTGTGTAGGCTTAATTAAGTTGCTGGCAGCATTATTTACCCATTTGTGAAGGAGAACACAGTTCAACTGCACTGAGACAATATGACTTTTAGGCCCAGATTTCCTAAGGATTTGCACCATCATAAAATAGCGCAAAGTGATACAAAGTGACATATTGGTAGTTATGCTCCAGCACAAACAATATTTTGCCCTGAAATTGTGCCTTTTTTCAATGCAAAAAGCTCTCTGTGCCCCTTTACCTCACTTTAAGTCAAGAGGTCATTACTGGGGTGCTAGTTGAATAGATCACCACAAACACCTGTGGTCTGTGACACAAAGGTAGCCAGACCGGACTTTGCGTTAAAAAACAAAAGCATGCACTGACATGAGGAAAGGTTTTAATTTCTTTAAAAAAAACTCATTAAATGTTTGCTAAAGTGCACAGCACTGATCCCATTTGTGTAATCCTTCTGAAAATGTGTCTAGGAATAAAATTTAAAAATTCTGCTGGAAGGGTATGCTTCAAGTACAAACCTATGCCAGACAGTGCACACTCACCTCTGCACCATGGTGCGAGGCTGTGCATTGTGCGAGGGAACTTAATGATAGCACTTGCTCAAAGCTTAGTAGATATGGCTCTGTGCTGTGTTTTTCCCTTGCACAATACAGTGACGCAAATTCATATATCATCTGGAATCCTGAATATATGTAAGCCAGAAGACCGTATAAGGAACAGATGCCTGCCTCCACCAAGTGGTTGTTAATTTTTTCCATGGAGTGAGCAGCTGAGCCAAAAGGCATGGAGAAAGTCAGGCGCCCTATCATGATCCTGGTTTCAGTGCTGCAGAGTAGGGGTCTGCACATTACTTTTTCCCATCTTCAGTGCACTCTTTAGATCAAACAATCTATGATAAGCTGGTGCATAGGGTGCAGACAGCGGATCTCTAAAACAAAGCCGTAATTGGTTCTTCATTCTTCTGAACTCTGCTTTCTATAGGAAGCATTACTGAGGCCAATGTGGATTGTTCTTCTGTACAACAGCAGCAGCCGCTACCGAACGGGCGCGGGGGGGGGGGGTGGGGGGGCAGATTGTGGGAGCGGAGGGAGGTGGGAGGGAATTACAAAAAAATTAAATAAAAAGCACTTAGCTTGATGTGACCAGGGCCACCTTTCCTCCGTCCTCTCGTACTCTTACTGGCATCAGTGGAAGCAGGAAGAACCCAGGCTCCCCTGAGCCAATCACAGTGCTGCAATGCAGCATTTTGATTGGTCTGAACACCGTGGTTCAGCACTCAGACCGGGAAGTGGGATCCTGGGCATGTTCTCCACACAGGCTGTAATGTAGCCTGGGTGGAGAACATACAAAGTTCGCATGAATGTGTGACCGACCCCAGAGTGCGGGCCAAACATTCATGCACACTTTGGAGGGTGCCACCACTCCTCCCCCAGCCTCTAAACAGACCAGCCCTGCCCGACCCCAAACAACGGACACAGTACATTTAAATAAAATGTTAATAACATTAAGTTATTATTATTTTATTTTTACGATCTTTAATTGCTCACTCAGTGAACAGTGGGGCGATGCCCCGCCGCCTTAGTGGAAGAGCTGCCACTGCTGTACAACTCAGTCAGAGAATCTTGTTCTCCAACAAATGGTGATTATATTTATAAAGTGAACACCAGTAAAATTCCAAGCTTTCTGATATGTGTATTAACTTGCATGTAGCCCAATAAAATGAGTTTCCACATTTAAACCATTAAACTTATTCTTATAATTTTTCCAATGAATGATAATAGTGATAGAAAAAATCTTTATAAATGAATTGATTACAGATGCATATTTCTTTTGTACAGGTTGGTCACATTGTAAATATTTCGGCATTAATGTGAACATACCATATGCTGATGCACAGCCTTAGGCAAAACCACCTTTCAAACATTTATAAATATTAATAAAGAAAAAGGCAATAGTTTAAAGGCATATTTTCCTGAAAGCATATTTCCCAGGAGTAAAGAAATTGCACAGTTTTAACTATAGTATTTTACGGCAATACGTCTCGTATAATTTTACAGCATGAGTTTTGTAGTTGTTGGAGAACATATGACATGGATGATGTTTGTACAAAATTGCTTATAATGTGCATACTACAACTACAATCGATTTCCCAAGAGCTACACAAAAGATATGCAGGCCTAATCTTTCGAATTTAATTGCCAAAAATATAAAATTCCTTTTGCAATATGCCTGCCAAGTGATTTGGCAGTGAGAGGATTGCTTGCTGACCATACGTCAGGACTAAATTGAGGATCTTCTAACAGTATATTTCCATTTTGATTACACTGGAACAATTTCAATTTCTACAGTCTACAACTTTTCCTACCAGGCTTTTTTTTACCAATTGTCATAAGAAACGAACTTACTTGATAGTCTACTGCCCCTAGCGTATGTGCAACAGGAGAAAAATCTGGTTGCCCTACTGTAGTGTACATTATAATTGACAACCCCTTGAATATGGCACAAACCTTCATAGTGTGGGACATACATCAATTAATATCTATACCTATTGTGGTCAGGTCACTTTTTTCGTGAGTTGTACAATTTGTTGGTGACAGTTTCTAGTGCTTGATGTTAGCACCAAATTGCACAGTTATGCCTGACAGCCTACTCCACTTTTTCTGACCTAGTTTTTGCTGGTTTTAGGATTCGCACACTTGAGCTCTCTCCCCTAAACAAGGTGAAATTGGCTCATCCAGTTGGAATATTGAATTTACTTATAAGTCCCTAGTAAAGTGCACCACATGTGCACTGGGCCTGTAAATTAAATGCTACTAGTGGGCCTGCAGTACTGATTGTACCACCCACTTTAGTAGCCCCTCTAACCATGGCTCAGGCCTACCATTGCAGAGCCTGGGTGATCAGTCAACACTGCTATGACGACCTGGCAAAAATACTCTTTTGCCAGGCCTAAACCGTCCCTTTTTAAATATGTGTCACCCCCAACATAGCCCCTGGATAACCCAGGGGGCATGGGGCAATGCATTTAAGATATAACTCCTCAAGTCTTGTGGCACTGAAACACAATTTAAAATCCCAAACTATGGTGAAGTCAGATTTTGAATTGCAATTCTGTAAATGACAATTTTAGAAAGTGGCCATTTGGTGCCTACTGTCTTTCTCTGATACACGTCTGGGGAGGGTGACACCAGGAGTTTGTAAGTAAATACGTTTATTGCTTGGCAAATCAAATCCAGCAAGCAGTAAATATACATTGTAACCACATTAACACACAGTGTGACATGTCTGCCATTAGCATCAGTGGTGCGGAACTATCGCTGCATGCAAATGCAAGTACTTCCTAGTAGCTTTTTAATTCCTTTTGCTGCATTGTTTGTACTCACCTGACCGCGTAGTGTAGTTCCTATATTCCCAATAGGCTCTGCGCATTGTAATAATAAATCCTGTAGTTTAGACGTAGGACTGAGGTCGACCAGGTCTCTACCGAATCTATTAGACTTAATTGTGAGTGCCAGCTAGCTCAGAGGTCTCTAGAAACTTTCTCGAATTCACAAGAAGGGATTAGTTTCTGACAACCGAATAAACATGACAACTTTGTTTCCCAAGAATAAGAAATCAATCTCTAGAGTCGCAGAAACAATAGATAGCTATTTTACTTACCCAGTCAATCGTGCATGCTTCGTTTCACCAGAGGTGCTGAGAAAATAGGGAGACAGGCATTTTCAATAAAAAGTATTTACTGAACAGTCTTCTTTCTCGAGCATAAGAAATGTACTGCTACAATTGTAATACTGGTTATAAAGTACAAGGCATATAATATGATAAGTATTATAAAGTAGTACTGTAAAAGCATGATATGGTTTCTAAGCCATAAAATACCTAAAATACCTAAAATACATACAGTGATAAAATAACGACTAAAAGTACTCAACTGGTGCTTCTAAAATACGCCTACCCCCGGTGTACCTAACCTAAGTCTAGTACAAGGGAAGAAGTAAGTGAAGTGTAGCTTAAGTTTAGTATTCTTTGCCAAGAATTTATTCCAAGAATTCTCTTAAGGGTCTAATCAGCTCCGTACCTTGGTTTTAGAATGAAGGAGGTCTTGTATCTCTCTCTCAGGACTCGATTTCCCAGCAACCCGCAAGGGTAGCCTGGAAACGCTGGAGCTGGATTTCTCGGCAGGAGAAAAGACAGCATCTCTCAGTGCGTCAGCTGGAGGGTCGGCTTCCTTCGGCACTTGCTGCTGCAGGGCGTCGGGCAAGTAGTTAGTCGATCTGCTCCAAACCACCGTGTGTTTGTCTGGGCAAATGTATATATATCTATACCTTAAAGGTGCCGAGTTTGACATATGATTGGACATAATAACGTCATCAAAGACTCAGTTCTTTGAAAACTCCACGATTTCCTAGATAAATTAGTATTCAGGCAAGGGGAAGTCCCGCTGCTGAAGGCGGGTTTTTCTAAGAAATGTTTGTTGATTCTCGGAACTTAGTGGAAGTAGCCATGCCGTATTTGGGCTGCATAGGCTCAGTCTAAATATGGTAATGATTTCTATGCCTATATAAGGACAGGGTGATTTATACCTATATATGGGCATGAATCGGGAAAATTACACTAGGGTCCTAGATTCCTACACAACAACCTTGGCAATCACGCAATGTACACGACCTGTGGTGACCTATGTAAGTGCGGGCCCGCCTTAGAACAAAGTCAGTGCACTAGCTGTTCTTTGCTGGCAGAGCTTAAAACTGCACACTGGCAAGACCGGGCTGTTGTAATTTAGCAGCGATTAAGTTGAGTGTTAGCAAAAGACATCTTAGTTTTGGCCGTTGTCTTGACATTTAGCGGCATCCATTTTGGATTCAGGCAGCCATTTTGTCTGCCACACGTTGCCTCGTGCCGACCATGTGCTTTGTCCTATCTTCCTGCCTATGGCACATGAATCTGCCCAGCAACAGGCTATTATTAGCATCTCCTTGTTTTACCGCTGACCATTAGGGTCCGCATCTGTTAATGGTTAGCCTTAGATTGGAATGTGTTAGCCGAGACCCCAAGACTGTTAGCTCCTCCCACTGATCGATTGTGCTTCTCGATATTGCCTAATATGGTCATAAAATTGTGCTCTTATGCTTTGTACCGCCTTTTCTGAGCCCCTGTGTGGGTATAAATAAACCATGTGTCCAGTAGCCCTTTGTGCTACTTCTCGCAGTACCGAAGGGTACTGGTTGAATTATAGCACCACCTCACGAGGTATAATAAACGTTATGTTTTGTGTTTCCAGTTTCCGTGCCAACTTCTTTTATCTTGTCTGAGGACTTCGTGCACAGAAGGGCGAACCCCTTGCACTAGCGTCCTGGCTGATGCTTGTTACGACAGGGCAGCATGTGGCATGTCTGCCATTAGCCTCAGTGGCGCTGAACTATCGCTCCCTGAGAATGCAAGTACTTCCTAGTTGCTTTTTAACTGCTTTTACTGTGTGTTTTGTACTCTGTTTATACTCTCTTTTTAACATGAAAGCAAACTCACGTGACATTGGCGATCATGCCCTGTGCATGACCTGTGGTGCCCGTATGTAAGAGCGGGCCCGCCTTGGTACAAGGTTGGTGCACAAGCTGTTCTTTGCCAGCGGAGCTTAAAACTGCACGCTGGCGCAACAGCGCTGCCGAGCGCCCACGGTGTGCCAAAGGGCCGCCCGTCTGCACCCGGATTGCGCCTTGTGCCAGGACCCCTGCCTGTTTTTGCCCTCAAACCTACACCAGGGAACAGCTACTTATGTATAACAACAGTGAGTGCTGTATCCCCCTTGTATGGGAAAGGCACGGGGATAGACAGCCATTTAAATGTGATTTCGAGATTTTGCATTTAGGGATATACTGAGCAAACACACTATCCTCACAAACAATACTCTCATAACCCCACCACCTGCAAATAGAGACAGATACTCTACAGGTGAAGACATTGGAGTCACCATGAAACCACCAAATCACCCAGACCCCCAAAAAGGGACTCCCCAACAAGGGGGAAATAACTCCCAGGACATGGTGGAAGTTACCTAACAGTGTATTCTGCTTAATACCAGATCCCTGATATAACATAAATATGAATTTGAATGCATGATGCAATCGTCAAACTCAGATTTGGTCTTTCTAATGAAAACCTGGGCTAATGATACTTCTGAGCCTGACAGGAACATTGCTCTATCGGCAGGATATCAAGAGGCCTGCGTAGACAATAAAGGGAAAAAGGGGGGAGGATTGCCATAATATATTGCTCCTGCTTTAGAGTAAGCACTGAGCCTACCCAACATCTTGAAACAGAGGCCATGATTTTAAATATTTAAATTAATAACATCTGTACCTTCCCGGGCCTACTTCTCTATTGGCCGCCAGGGTCAAGGTCTACATTCATTCAGTCCCTCCAGACTCTCTTAGAATCACGTCTACAGTTCCCTACTTTCACATTTCTAGATGATTTTAATTCTCACCTTGAATCCAATAATACTGGAGACACAGCCATGCTGCTGGACAATCTGGCAGGATTCGGTCTGACCCAAATTATCTCTGAATCCACACACCAGGCTGGCCACACCCTGAATGGCATTTTTACCAATAACCCCAACATTATATTGGATACAATTCTTCCCCTATCATGGACAGATCATAAAGCCATCTATTTTAAAGTATAGATCCCAGAGAGTAACAGGTCCCACCTAAATAGACGGCCCTTGGTTAAGGTTCACCCCTGGCACAGCATACAAAAAAAGGAGTTTGAAGAGGTCCTCGATAGGAATCACCCTATGCCTTTCTTAGATGACAAACTGGCAGCCAACAACTATGACGAATGGATTAGATCAGTAGTAGACCAGTTGGCCCCGTAAAAAATAAAGAGACAGAGAAGAAGTCAGGCTTCAGCACCCTGGTAAAATTCGGATCTCAAAATCTTTAAATCCAAATGTAGACAATTAGAACGTAAATGGAGGGTTGACTATAGTGAAGAACCGGGATAACCCACTTACTGGGTCTCGGCAGCGGGGGTACCGCCCAAATCTTCCATACCTTCCATACTTAGTAAAAGGAGACACAGGAGCCTTCGTCTGCAGGATGAACCCAGATTTATTTCAATAGCCCGGGCTATGGAACAGAGTCCCAAGCTAGTCAGAGACAAATCCCAGGAGGCTGCTACTTCACTCTGTAGCTTACAAGCCTTTTATACATTTTTCATCCCAGTCTTTTGGCTGTCAGACCATTGTTTAATCAGGGCAGTGTTTACAGTTGATAACCAGATCCACACGATGTTTTTAGTTAGTGACCTGGTCAAGGCTTGGTACACAGATCATTGTTCACTCTGCTTTGATCAAGGCTCATTTTTTCAGGTCTTTGTTCAATTGCCTTGATCAAAGCCCGGTCCTTCAAGTAATTGTTTAATCACCCTGATCAGGGCCCAACAGTCAGACCATTGTCTAGATAACCTTTCACGGTGTCAAGGATGTTTACCAGGCTGGGATCAGGAGATGGAAAACAAGTTTGTTTAAAAAGGGCGTGGGTGTCTCATGGCTTTCTGTTGAACTGCAAAGAACAGGGGGTTGGTTGTGCGACAGTTCCTGGGCAGAAATGTAGGCTGCAAGAAGTTTTTTGTCGTGCCAGTTTAGATTTTCCTCAGGCATCAGCAGAAATGACCAGGTGGGTCGCGTCGAAGTGTTTGACACGAGATGGCACTGAAAAAACACTGGAGTCCCGGTACAGATGATGCTAATCAGAAAAACACTTTTCCTCAGATCCTCCTTTTGCCATTGAGTGGCAAATACTTTTAAGAAATGTCAATGTTCATAAGACCATCTGTTTCTTGTTGGAGCATCATCATCATCATATTGGTGATGTGAATGTTAGAGGGTGGAGGCTTGATGGTCAGGACACACATTGTACAGAGCACTGACAGGCACTGAAAGCACAAACAGCAGGAGACCAGTACAGCTACTCCCAAGGCAAGGAAGATGAGGACCGTCCAACCCCACTGGGAAAGGAGGCCCCAGATCCAGCCGGTGAGGGACCAGCTGCCTTCATCCAAATGAATTTCAGAAGAAAGGCGATGCAGACGTCGGATGGCATCGTACACTGTAGGTGCGTTGTCTGGGATGTACACGCAGCAGCTGGAGCCGATCAATTTACAAGCACCACCACGATCAGCAAGGATAACGTCGAGGACCATGCAGTTTTGGGGCGTTATAAGGCGGTCCGCCTGTAGCTCTGCGGTGATATTGGAGAGGGCACCAGCTGTTACTGTGATGGTGGCCTCAAGGACCCTGGTCAGTCCTCGTACAGCCCGACTGTTTGCCATGGGGCCCCATAATGGAAGGAAACCTTTAAAGAAGACCCCGGCTTCCTGGCTCGCTGTATCCTCGGCTGATATGACGCCCCTACGTGAGCGGCGCAGGGCGCCCTTCATTGACAGGTGGTAACCTCCATGGGTAGAGTATGTTGGTGGAAGGAGGAAGGCCAGATAGCATGTACCAGACCAGTTATGGGGGAGCCAAGGGTAGGCGGCAGTGCCACAGATTAAATAGGCGTTAGGGAATGCCACCAGTTTCGGAGGAGATGTAGATTTCAAAGCTTTTGTGATATCACACATACTGGTACCACTTTCTTAGTCCCTAGGCCATGGATGCAGACGCCGCCTTGCACATTTATGACATTCACAGTGTCTCGTTCTTAAGGCAGAATCCTTCTTGTGCGGAATCTGGAAAATGTTCGTCGAGTGGTTGAGTTGAATACTACCATTTCACTGAGTTCATCTAGTAGTAGTAGCAATGTGGACGAGCTGGTCGGTCAAAAAGGAGCATTGGCATTGCCAGATCTGTTCCGCCAGAAGTCATCCTGAAATGTCCCAAGGATATAATTGGCAGTACCATTGACAGTGTAGGCCTCCTGCATCAGCATCCACCGTGATAGACAAGACCCAGTGATGGAGAAGGGGTATGGAAAGAATGGAACAGGGTGTATCATGGAATGCGACATCAGTCCACAAACCCAGCAGATGGAAGTGTTCATGATCAGCTGATGATGATGCAACATTTGGATGAAGGTGTTGTTGAAGAATTCTGCACGGTGGGGTAATTTGTGGGCTGGTAGTGTGTAATACTGGTGTTCTGCAAGAGTCGGGGTAGGAGTTGGTGAGGTAACAGGATAGTAGATTAGTAACAGCCAACCAAGCATAGACAGGACGAGGGACACAAACAGCGTCACCACGGTGGCTATGAAGCATTTACTATGTCGGAGACTGACATCTTGTTTCTGGATTTGGGCGTTTTGGACGGCTGCCATTGTGCTAAGCCAGGGACCTCTAGCGGCTGTCTGTGATTGGTGATTGCTTCACTGGGCGCAGGTGCCAAGGAGCCCTATGGCATACCTTAGTCTGACACACCAGCACTACTCTCATCTGGGAAGATCACAGCCCTACAGCCTACCGGCACTTGGCGAAGTCAAGGGCAAGCCTTACCTCGGGGGCGCAAGTTATATTGGTCTGAAGTAGGAACAGTATGGTCGGGAAACAATTGTTCTTGGTGTTGAGCAGAGTTAGGGGAAGGTTCCACGCCTCCTTTCAGTATGTCACTTACTGCTTCCGTAGATATAGAATGCAGTCTGGCATTGCCGAATGGGACAAACGTCGGAACTGTTTCTGTTTCTGAGTCTCCTTGTTCTTCCCTCACCCACTGATCATAGGGGAGGGGCAGAGGCACACGCCGGCAGTGAGACGAATGAACCCAATTCTTCTTACCTTCTACTTTCACAGAGGTGCGGGTGGCCAGTAACACCTGACGGGGCTGTGTCCAGCGGGGCTCGAGGCTCTTAGTCCGTTGAAAGTTCCGGATCAGGACATATTCTCCAGGTTGGCTAACGTGTCCTGGGCCCTCGCTTTTGTCAGGTATGGCCTCGTGCTCCTGGTGATAAAGAGTACGAAAGGTATCAGTTAGACTGCACAGATAATCAGTTAATACAGGGTATTCAACACCAGACAGTTTCTTAGGCCGTGGGACACCCCAGACATTGTCAGGCTGCCCAAACACGATCTTATGGGGGGATAGCCCTATCCGGGTGTGTGCCGTTGTTCTTGTATACAGTAGGGCTAGGGGCAGAGCATCAACCCAAGTGACACCTGTCTCCGCTACTATTTTGGCCATTTTAGTTTTTAAGATGCCATTGTACACCTCTACTAGACCTGCTGACTGGGGGTGGTTAGCTGCATAAAATATTTGTTTTATACCCAATGCTGTACAGACATATTCCATAATGTGGGCTGTAAAGTGGGTTCCGTAGTCACTCCAGACCAAGCGGGGCAAACCGAATCGTGGGAGGTATTCTTTTAATAGCACTTTGGCGGTAGTGATAGCGGTGCAGTCTTTGACGGGGTAGGCCTCCACCCATCGGCTGAAGGTACAGACCACCAGGACATATTTTAGATTGTTACATTTGTCCATCTGGATGTAATCCATTTGATGGACTTCAAAAGGGAAGGTAGGAGGAGAGAATCCTCCTTTAGGAGTAACTGTGCCTTTTCCTGGGTTATAAATTTGGCAAATTATGCATGTTTTTTTACCATATTTGCAGCATATGCTGGTATCTTAGAGTTGTACCACGTAGGTTCCAACAGCTTGCATATCCCTTTTGCACTAATGTGAGCAGGACCATGGGCCATCGTAACTACTGGTGGCACGTGACTGTCAGGTAACATCCATTGTCTTTCCATAGTCTTACGGACCCAGCAACCATCAATTCCCTCCCTTGCTAATTGCTCCTTCCACACCCTTAGTTCCTCAGGAGTAGCATGGAACTGAATATCAATCACTCTTTGTACTGTGTTTTCAACCATGCCCTCATCTGTCACCCACCTAGCGGGTCCTCTTACATACATTCCTTCTCTTTTCCTAAGAGCTTCTTTGTCTGGCCGTCTGGTCAGCCATGGCATTGCCTTTCCCAACATCATCTGTCACTTTCTTATGGGCCTTACATTTTATAATGGCCACCTATCTGGGGAGTGTCAGGGAGTCTAACAGTCTGTGAATTAGGGGGCCATGTTGGATCTTGGTCCCATGGGAAGTAAGGAAATTCCTTTCTTTCCACAATCTCCCGAAGTTGTGGGCCACCACAAAGGCATACTGACTGTCAGTATAGATATTTACTGTTATTCCCTTGCTTATCTCACAGACTCTAGTGAGGGCCAATAATTCTGCTGCCAGAGCAGAGCACTGTGGAATCTGAGCTGTTTCTACTACTTACCCCAATGTCGCGAGGGCCAAGGCAGCTGAGGTGTTACCACCTGGTCCACTGAGACATGATCCGTCCACATACAGTGTACCTTCTGGTTCTGCTATCGGGGTATCCTATAAGTCAACCAGTCCCTTTGTCTCCTCCACTGTCCTTAATATGCAGTCATGTGGTTCTAAGTGGGCATCCTGAGTGTCCAGTGGGAATAATGTGGTGGGGTTCAGTACAGTGCATCTTTTGATGTTGATGTGGCTGGCAAAGAGTGTCAGTCCATATCCTGTGAGTCGTGTGCTAGTGAGGTACTGTGTCTTGGTGTTATTAAGGAGGGTATCTACAAAATGGGGGACCATCAGAGTCAGGGGGGAGTTCATTACGATTCCCGCACTCTGACGGACCATGAGGGCAGCCCAGCGGTCGCCCGTAGGCATCCTGGGAGAGCCCTTGCAACAGGATCTAAGGTGGCTGAAAAATAGGCACATGGCCGTTGGTGACCTCCAAACATCTGGGTCAAGACAGCGCATGCAGAGTCATCTGTCTCATGTAAAAAAAGAAAAATGTGTTTGCTATAGTCAGGAGTACCGAGGACTGGAGCAGTACACAGGGCCCTCTTCAAATCTTGGAAGGCCTGCGCATGCTCTGTAGTCCATGGAAAGGAACGGTCTGATATGTCCTTAGTGGTGAGGGCAAGAAGAGGTTTGACCATGGTGGAAAAATTGGAAATCCACTGTCTACAATATGAGGTTAGGCCTATGAAGGCTCGCACCTGCTTTTGTGTTCGTGGGGTCGTCATAGCATTGATAATGGCTACACGATCAGCGGTGAGCTGCCTTTCCTCCTTCGAGAGGAGATGACCTAAATAGGTCACCTTCTCTTGACAAAATTGAAGCTTTTTCGAAGAGACTTTGTGATTATGGAGGGCAAGGTGGCGTAACAAACAGAGAGTAGCTTCTTTACATGCTGGGGTAGAATTTGCAGCAATGAGGAGGTCATCTACATATTGTAATAGTGTGGAATTAACAGGGAGTTCCAAGGAATCTAGTTGACTTTTAAGGGCTTGACTATAGATACTAGGGCTCTCGGTGAAACCTTGAGGGGCTCGGCAGAATCTAAAGCACCGCCCACCAAGGAAGAAACCAAAAAAAATGTCTGCTGTCAGGATGTATAGGAATGCTGAAAAAAGCATTCTTCAGGTCTATGACAGAGAAGTGCGTGGCATCAGAAAGGACCATCGTTAAGAGGGCTGTAATGTCGGGGACAACAGGATATTTGGAGATTGTTATTTTGTTAAGGGCTCTCAGGTCAATCACAAATCTGTATATTTCAGGGGAGAGAGCATCTCCATTGGTCTTTTTAAGAACAGGAATAATGGGACTTTTACAGATATTGCCACGTGTCTCCTCCACTACGCCCTTGTCCATCAATTCAAATATTATTGTCAAAAGGGCCATTTCTCCTTCCGCGGGTAGTCGATACTGTCGGAGGCGGGGGAGAAGTGCACCTGGCTGGATGCGTATCACATGAGGGGTAATGTTGAGACACCCTACATCAGTGTCTGATGATGCCCAGAGGGAGGAAGGTAAAGACTGCAACTCTGGTGGGAGGGGACCGGACAGATACGTGTAGGAAGCTGCGGTGGGAGAAATGGTTAGGGATACACCTTGGGGATTACATGATATGGTCGCATACAGAGCTTTCAGTAAATCCATGCCTAACAAGTTTTCACTGCAACCTGTAGTAAGGACCAAGGGAGCATCAACATGTGCAGGGCCAATATCGAGAGGGAGGGGTTCAGCGATAGGGCTGGTCACAGGTGTTCCTGCAAAACCCACGGAGACATTCATATTGCCAGAAAAGGGTGCCTCCGGGACTGACAGACGTGCAATAGAAGACCTGGTGGCCCCAGTATCCAAAAGAAAATTCCTATCGTCCCCCACAACTGACATTTGAACATACGGGCCCCTTTGATCCACTGGAATTTGCACTCTGGTAATACCCCTTTCCTGGCTGTCCTATGCTTGGTAGGATCTTGTCTCATCAACTTTGTCATAATCATCATTGTAATAAGTGCATGTTGCTTCGTACCCATCAAACCTGTTGTCCGGGTGCGGCCGGACGGGAATGTCATCCTTGGGCCTACGTTCTTTATCCTGTGGATGGGGCGGGCCATGGTCCCAAGTCGGCCTCGCTTCCCTAGGAGCGCGAGGCCGAGTCTTCCCTGTTCGGATGTTTTCAGCTAACACGGGACACTCATCTATCCTATGGCTGTACCCCTTAAAATAAGCACACTGATCTGTTTGGAGGGCTCCCGTGCTTTGAGGGCTTGAGGGGGTAGACTGGCGAGCCCTCGGAAGGGGTTGGAGTGGAGGTCTAAAATTCCCGCGGGCATCGGGACCTCGGGGAGGGTATGTCTGCTGCAGAAGTGCCTTAGTCTAAAGATTCTTAACTTTCCTACTTTCCCTGTCTCTATCTTCATTCTCCCTATTCTCGTGATATTGTGCCATAGCCAAGATACCAGTCATCGTTTGGGCAGACCACGTACTTTCAACTTTCTTGAGCCTGGCAGTGATCTCAGGAAGCAAGTTGCTGACAAACTTATCGACAACTACTGTGCCAGAACCTGGGGTCTGGGGATCCAAACCACTGTGTCCCTTGTATTCTGTCTCAAAACGGGTAAAGACGTCAGCCACATTCTCATCTTTGCGCTGCCTACAGGCGTTTATTTTATCCCAGTTAATGACAGTTTCCGGCAAAAGTGTTTTCATAAACGTCATTATTTTAACAGGCAAACTCAGGATGTCAGCTTCTGGTTTAGTCCCTCCTACCCTTGCTTCTTCCATAGCCTTTAGGACAGCCCATTTACCTCCCAATGCCACTTCATGGTCAGTATGTCGTATCTTGTCCCAAATTTCAGTGGGGACAACCGTACCAAAAAGTAAATCTATATCCTCAGCAACGAGAGTACCTGCAGATATAATCTGACCTAATTCTCTGTAAAAGGCAGCCGGATTCTTCCGGGGATCTGGTAATTGTCCTTTTAACTGCATTACTTCTGTCCTTTTCCAAGGAACATGAACCCAAAACCTGCGCCAGTGTGCTTCAACAGCCCCTCAGCCATTATTTTGGGCATCGGTAAGTGCGTTAACAAAGACAGGCGTCGCCTCTCTCATTGGCATAGCTGTTTCCAGAGGGGTGTTTGAGAAAAGCTGTCATATCACGGTAAGCCATTACAGCAGACATAGTGCCAAACATCCCCTCTTCCTGAACATCGCCTCTTTTTATTTGTGACCTACGGTCCATTAATCCGGTGGGTACCTGTGTAAGCGCATTCTCAAATCTTTGCATGACCGAAGTACACATATATTCAGCCCAGGTGGTCTGTTCCATAATCGTCCACTGAGAAAAGGTGAACCATATTTCTTTAAAGGTATAAATATTCCCGTTATTTATCCAACATTCACACTGTTGCCTCTGTAGGTCATTTTCTCGAAGGGACAAAAAGCTGACTGCAGAGCGCATGGTGGCCAGTCGGGGCGAATTCAACAATTTATATAAATCCTGCTTAACTGTAGACCACGGGGAAGTAGGAAAAGGGCGCATAGAGGTAAGGCCGCAGGTGTTGGGCGTATGGAGACTTGTTATTCCCACAGCGAGGACAGGGTTAACGGGCGTGGTTGGTGTCATAGGAAAAGTCGGGAGGGTCAGTGTGACAGGGAGAACAGTAGGAGGGGCAGTGGGGGCATGAGTGGGTGGTGGCGGGGGGACATGTGGGGTGTGAGGCGTCAGGGCAGGGTACATTGGGTCATATGCTGGAGGGCTTTCTAGCATGGCATCAAGCGAGGAATCACCTTCTTCTCCCCCTTCCATATGGCCCTTTCCTTTCTCCTCACGAGCTGGATAACATTTTTGTACCCGTGCCCCATGCTCCCTATCGGTTATTTCTACTGATTTTGTCATTTGATTTTGTAAATTTTCTCTGGCGTGGTCGGCCATTGACATACGTTCCTGTTTTCTTTCTTGAGCCTTCTGTTTTCTAGCTCTCTGCTCTATCTCTTTCCTCCAAAATCGGACAGATTCAAACATAAACGGGCACATTTTTCTTTTCATTAATTGTTCCTCTAAGTTGGCAAGAACTTGGGAATTAAAGGAGCCATAAAGTGGTCACTGTAATTCTGCGTTACTATTTTTTGTATATTTTACCCAGAATGAGGAAAACATTATGGCAGAAAGGCCATGTTTAACATACATCATATGGCCAGGGGTCCCTTCTGGGGGAAGCGGACAGGCCGCCTCCAGCTGCGAGTCCTGCGTACACATCCAACAACATCATCTCTTGAACTTACTACTGACTGGCATGCTTAAAAACAGATAACAGACACCAGCGGGTTTTTTAAAACTCACCTCGCTTTCTCGGCTTTTGCGAAAGTCAATAACAGTATCATGCAGACTTGGTGGATGATCAGTCCACCCTCACCTTACAGGGATAGTTCTCTTCTGTAGACGTAGGGCTGTGTCCTGCTCCAGAAATTATTTGCTAGGGGACTCCAGCGAGAACGCGGTCATGTGGCCCAGACCGGGTGTGGAGGGACAGCGGGCGAGTCATTCGGTCTACCGGAATACAATAATCCCTCGGGCAGGGCGCCTCCGTCGGAGCCTCTCCGTGCACCTCCTCTCATCCACCGGGTCTGACTTTCGTGCTCATGGAGTCCCTGTTCAGGCGCCCTTTGAAGAACCGGGATAACCCACTTACTGGGTCTCGGCGGCAGGGGAACCGCCCAAATCTTTCATACCTTCCATACTTAGTAAAAGGAGACACAGGAGCCTTCGTCTGCAGGAGGAACCCAGATTTATTTCAATAGCCTGGGCTATGGAACAGAGTCCCAAGCTAGTCAGAGACAAAACCCAGGAGGCTGCTACTTCACTCAGTAGCTTACAAGCCTTTTATACATTTTTCATCCCAGTCTTTTGGCTGTCAGACCATTTTTTAATCAGGGCAGTGTTTACAGTTGATAACCAGATCCAGACGATGTTTGTAGTTAGTGACCTGGTCAAGGCTTGGTACACAGGTCATTGTTCACTCGGCTTTGATCAAGGCTCAGTTTTTCAGGTCTTTGTTCAATTGCCTTGATCAAAGCCCGGTCCTTCTAGTCATTGTTTAATCACCCTGATCAGGGCTCAACAGTCAGACCATTGTCTAGACAACCTGATCACGGTGTCAAGGATGTTTATCAGGCTGGGAGCAGGAGATGGAAAACAAGCTTGTTTACACAGGGCGTGGGTGTCTCATGGCTTTCTGTTGAACTGCAAAGAACAGGGGGTTGGGTGTGCGACAGTTCCTGGCCAGAAATGCCGGCTGCAAGATGGTTTTTGTCGTGTCAGTTTAGATTTTCCTCAGGCATCAGCAGAAATGACCAGGTGGGTCGTGTGGAAGTGTTTGACACGTGATGGCAATGAAAAAACAATGGAGTCCCGATACAGATGATGCTAATCAGAAAAACACTTTTCCTCAATAGCAAGGTACTCAAAACAGCCTACAATCTAGTCCCGGAGGAATACAACTAAGCAATCAAATAAACCAAAATGAACTATTTCACAAATACAATAGATGCAGCTAAGAACTCTTCTAAGGAGCTCTTCAAGATGGTGACTGTCCTGTCTAAGTGGCAACAGGATCACCAGTTCATACCTGATCAAACCTTCTGCAATAAGATCGCTATCTTCTTTCAAACCAAAGCATAATCAGTCCACAATGAACTCTTAACAACAGCCCCTAACTCAACTGAAAATAACGACAAAGTTATCTATGAGAACCCAATCCCTTAGCAACTTGTCCAGTTTCTCAACACTAACATCAGAAAAAGTTAATAATCTGCTGTTATTGATTAAGTCAGGTTCACCCACTGATCAGAGCCCCCCTGCCATACTACATCTGGTTTCAGAAAAGATCAGCATCCATCTAACCCCTCTTCTGATTGAGGTGATTAATTCAGGGACTTTTCCTGTGTCTTGGAAAAAAGAGTCTATAAGGCCCATTTTGAAGAAACCCTACTTAGACCACACTGAGGTGAAAAACTACAGTCCATAATGAGCTAGCTCACTAGCTAGATTCTAAAGACCTTTTAGACTCCCCCCAACATAGCTTTAGACCTTCCACCCTACAGAAACTGCCTTGATTATGGCCACAGAGGAGATTAGCAAACAGCTGGATGGGGGAGGGGAGCCGTCCTCATCCTTCTTGACCTCTCAGCAGCATTTGACACTATCAATCATGCAGTGCTAACGCCGCGGCTGAAGGCAATAGGTAGTAAACAGACGTCTCTAACCCTACTCTCCTCCTTCCCGACATCTAAGGAGCAGATGGTGTGCTGGGACAACTTAAAATAAGAGAAGTTTTGCCTCCCATGTGGGATGCCAGAAGGCTCTGCATTATCATCGATCCTATTTAACATCTATGTTACACCTTTAGCCAAGCTAATCAGAGTTCATGGTTTCACATTGATCTCATATGCTGACGACACTCAGGTAGTTATATAGCCTAGGGGCATAGCTAATTCCCAGTCTGTGATGTTTTCCTGGTGAATTGAAGACCTTTGTGATGTTTGGGGACACTTAGGAGATTCGATGCAGCTGTCACCCTCAGCAGCTGCTGGAGTACAAACGATGACACATGGCATTGGGGGCAGTCCTAAACTGTTGATCCTTCTGTGCAGGAACATCTTAGCCCCCATGCTCACCCTATGGGTTGCCTTTAGCTGCCAATTTCCTTTCCTCCTTATTTGGGTACCTCACAAGGCAGCAGTTTAGCTGTATGTCTTCCTGGGGCACAGCATGCCATGGCCACCTGTCTGAATGATCAAATTACTCTTCTGTTAAAAAGGGGGCATAGCAGCACTCTTCACTTGCCCAGTAGTTCTTTACAGATCCATAATAAATACCGCAGGTCATCTCTCTCAGCTCTGCACAACCGACAGCTGGTTCTGGCTGGTTGGCATTTCCATGGCGGTAGATGGAATAATGAGGGTACTATGCCATGACGACAGAGCAAGTACTGCTCTTTGGCTCCTTTAGTGAACCCTGTGTATATATAGCCTTACAGAGATGTTGTGAAATAGCCATGCAGTACAAACCAGCCGTGGGCTCTGGCTGTCAGTGTTGCCTTGTCCTCCATTAATGAGATCTCGTTGATGGTTTTATTTACCAAGTTTTTGAAGTTGGCATGGGTTGCTGGTATTTCCTACGGGCCCCGTAGGCCTAATTGTAATTAGGTAGGCTCTTGTGGTGAAATTGTCCCTGGTTGTTAGTTCTGCCCAGATGTTGGCATTAAGGGTGTTTGGTTGTGCACTCTTTATCTTGTGCCAGCAGATAATGTATGTGCCCTTTCTGTTTGCTTCTGCAGGCCGAATTCAAGCCATATCTACAGTGTTGTGGTGTACTTAGGGAGACTGAAGATCATTCTATACGCAGCTGTCATTATTTCATCCAGATGAGATGCATCTCTGCCCCACATCAGCTTGCTCCCCTAGGATATTATTGATACGTGCTTTGCCTGAATCACCCGAAGTAGTGGTGTAAAGCTGGGACTGACCGCTGTCTTCTTCAGATTTTTCAGTGTGAGAGCTAGAGTGCTGCCTTTACTCCTCAGGGCTTCTGTCTGGAAGATGAATAATCCATTGCTATCTTTTATCGCTAATAAAAATACTTATATTCTGCTACGGTCTCCAGAGGTTGATTAGCTATATCCCAGCGTAGGGACTTTGTTTTCCTTTGACTCAGTGCTAGAGTTTTAGTTTTATCTAAATTGAACTTTAGGCCATTCGCAATCAAGTGAATTTGAGTCGCATCAAGCAAGTGCTGCAGCCCAACCAGAGTGTGGCTTATTAGTACCAAGTTATCGGCATAAAGGAAATATGAGCGTTTCAGCTGTCCCAGATTTGGAGCATTGGAGATGCACCAATTCAGCCTTGATGTAATGTCCACCATAAAAAGATTGCATAACATGGGGGCAAGGACCTTTGGTTAATTGAGATGTGTCTAGAGAAGTGCGTACTCTTCCTTAAATTGATTTGGACCCATGTATCCATATCCAACAGGACCGGTTGTCAGAAGTGTAGATGGAATATTCCAGTTGTCCAGTCTGCGCCACAATTTGTCTTGATGTATGTGGTCAAAGGCAGACTAAATATCAATAAAACAAAGGTACAGGGGTAGCTTGGCCCCCTTCATACCATCAACTTTTAAGGAAAAAGTCAGAATGCTGGTGATAATACTCATATGCTTGCAGAATACAGTCTAGTTCCGAGAGATAATTGAATTGCTTGTAGCCCAGGATGTAGACTCCTCTACGATGACCCCAGCCAAATATTTAGCTTCATTGTCAATAAGGGTGACCAATCTGTAATTTTTTGCACTGGACTTGTCATAATGTTTGTAAATAGATGAGATAGTAGACCACCTCCTAGAGAATGGGGTTCTTCCAACAACTAGGGTTTGCTCGAACACTGGCATGGCAGCAGGCACTCTACCCAGTAAGATGGTTACTGTTTGAACAGAGTGGGAGGATGCCGTTTGGACCGGAAGCCCTTGCCCCCTTGTTTTCGTTTTAATATCTGCCTCATTATTTGGTTTGTTGAGATTGTGATTTTTGTTGTTTAGAAAATTCTGGTTTGAATTCTAGTCAGTTGTCACTTGGCCTGCTCTCTCTTCAACAATGCTGGGCTTTGTGTAATCCTCCCACACAGCCAGACACAATTGGAACTTAGGTGTGAATTGATGAGGCATGCTAGCAGGATGGGAGGGAGGAGCTGGACCCAGACTCCCTACCCAATATGCTATCTCCTGTCGCCACACAAAGGGATGAATACCCCCCTGTAATGAGTCTGGAGCCAGGACAGGAAGTGAGGGCATGTTTAAGCCTTATTTTACAGTTTATTCTTTAAAAATTCATACATCTAGCTCTACTTATTGGATTTCTGTCATTTTGGTCTTGTTTTATTTTTTATTTTTTTATTTTTTTCTAAACTAGTGTTTGTGAGGTGTTTTCATTGTTTTTACTGTTTGAAGTGGTGAACAAATAATTTACATATTGCTCTAAGGTTAAGCCAGACTACTCTGTGCCAAGCTACCAGAGGGTGAGTACATGTTAATTTGGGGATTGCTGATGCTTTATCCTCACTAAGATTGTGTTTTCTGCTTGACCAGGGCTCACACTCCAGTCAATCAGGAACCCAGCTTCTATCAGTCTACTTACTAAGAGATCAGAACATGAATACAAAAACGTTATGGCATCCTTGCTTTGCCTGAACTCATCTGCGATCAAGTCCTAGTTGCCCATCATGGATACTAGGAGTACAGATAGCAAACTAGTAAAAAGGTTCTCACTCTGATGATCGCTATGCCCAGAGCTATATATGTAGACGGAATTTGAATAAAATAGAAATGAGGCTTACTCTGTTTTTTAAGATGCATTTCTATTATAGTATTACTTAGTCTGAGTTAATGGAATGGTTAGCAAGATGTGGTGAGCAATATTTGCAGATATAAATATGGTATTATTTCTGTTGTCAGAAAATGATTGTAATCTTTATTGTGAAAACACATCATTACTTGCTTGTATAAACGAATTAGTTATGTCACAATATCCCATCATCCATAATAGACAACCATGTTTTTCCTCAAAATCTGAGAAATAAATCGGGTAATGTCGAATACACTCTGCGTGCCAGAAGCAGATTTGTCCTGATCTCAGAGACTGACTTCGGGTTACACTGAATTATCTCTCTCAGACTCACACGCAGGAGGCGCTCCATTGGCTGTTTGCATGGAGACCTCTCCTATTTGAAGAGTGCAGAAAAGAAGCCTTGCATGCCTGAGTAGACCAAGCAAAAGCATATGGACCTGACAAGTTAACAGAAGAAATATATTTTAAGGGGCAACAGCTTCGTATTTTGAAAAAAGCTTTTGACTTATGATATCAAATATGGTTCACTGATATCATCTTATATTTATAATGGTAAGTATAAAGATATCGAAGAAAAAAATATCGATGTAAAAAATGAAGATGTACAAAATATTGATTTTTATTGATATAAAAATTAATGTTAAATATATAAAATAATACAATTAATAAAAAAAAAATTAATATGCATTTTAACAAATATAAGAAATAAATGTAATTAAAACAATATTTAAACATACATATATAAAATGTAATATATATATATCTATATATATATATATATATATACTTTAAAACGAGTAATAAACCATTAATTTTCATTTATTTTATAATGTTATAAAAATATACAAATTTACAATATAAATTAATACATTAAAATATTTATTAGTCTTTAAACTTAAATTTTGCACTCCATTGAGTGCAACAGTGAGGAAAATGTTGGATAGAGGAGGAGTGAAAACTACTATAACCACTCCAGTTTGTGCAATAGTAGAGAAAATATTGGATAGCAGACTAGCAAAAATGACTAATATCACTCAAGTGAGTGCAACAGTACGGAAAGTGTTGGATAGCTGAGGTGTAAAAATTACAATTCCCACTCCACTGAGTGCAACAGTAGGAAAAGTGTCAGAAAGCGGAGGGGTAAAAATTACTATTCCCACTCCAGTGAGTGCAACAGTAGGGAAAGTGTTGGATAGAGGAGGGGTAAAAATTACTATACCCACTCCATGGAGTGCAACAGTAAGGAAAGTGTTGGATAGCGGAGGGGTAAACATTACTATTCCCTCACCAGTGGGTGCAACAGTAGGAAAAGTGTTGGATAGCGGAGGAGTAAAACGTACTATTCCCGCTCCAGTGCAACAGTAGGGAAAATGTTGGATAGCGGAGGGGTAAAAATTACTATTCCCACACCAGTCAGTGACACAGTAGGGAAAGTGTTGGATAGCGGAGGTTGTAACAGTTAATTTTCACACCCCTATTGGTGCAACAGTAGGGAAAATGTTGTTTAGCATAAGGGTAAAAATTACTATTCCCTCTAAAGTGAGTGCAACAGTAGGGAAAGTGTTGGATAGCGGGCGGGGTCAAACTTACTATTCCGACTCCAATGAGTGCAATAGTAGGGAAAGTGTTGGCTAGCAGAGGGGTAAAAATTACTATTCTCACTCCAGTGAGTGCAACAGTAGGGAAAGTGTTGGCTAGAGGAGGACTAAAAATTACTATTCCCACTCCAGTGAGTGTAACAGTAGGGAAAGTGTTGGATAGCGGAGGGGTAAAAAATACTACTCCAACTCCAGTAAGTGCAACAGTAGGGAAAGTGTTGTATAGCACAGGGGTAACATTTATTGTTCCTACTCCAGTTAGTGCTACAATAGGAAAAGTGTTGGATAGCGGAGGGGTAAAAATTACTATTACCACTCCAGTTAGTGCAACAATAGGGAAAGTGTTGGATAGCAGAGGGGTAAAAATTACTATTCCCACACCAGTGGGTGCAACAGTAGAGAAAGTGTTGGATAGCGGAGGAGTAAAACGTACTATTCCCGCTCCAGTGCCAAATATTTTGTAGTTTTTACCCTAGAGGGTATACTTCTGGGTCCCTCCCATGGGACTTAGGGGGCAGGGTATCCGTGTCTTGTAATCACTGACAGCAGAATGCTACTCATGTTGCTGGTAGCCCATAAGTGCGCCTGCTTTCATGGTAGTCTGACTTCTGTGGAAGCGAGATGGCCACGGGTAAAATGAGCTCTCTGGTCCAATCAAAATGCTCTATTTTTATAAATTGAGTTCAAGGGACTCTCGCAAGAGTCCTGTGAACTCAACCGTCCACATATACAAACAAATTTCAAACGTGTTTTCTCAAAAAGTAGCCAATGGAATGACATCAAAGCGCAAAAAGTACAATCTGCAGAGCAAAATCTAGCTTCCTGACAAATTTGGTGCAATTCTGTCCAGCAGTGTTTGTGGCTTCATTTGGGGATCCCCCTTTTCTCAGTCCCTTTTAACAGATCACCCCAAAATTTCCCATGCACAAACTAGTCAACAAGTAGCACCTTGTTGAAAAGTTTTGTGAAGATTTGTCAAATGGTGCCAAAGTTAGTAGCAACAGAAAAAACAAGTTTCCAATGGGAATACCCACCACACACACACACACACACACACACACATGCACGCGCACACACACACACACAAAACATTTTTTGATTTGCTTATAAGTACATTTTGAAGAATCTTTATAAAAATGTACAAAAAATTTAGTTAAACAACCTCAGCTTCTTCCTGGAAAGATCAGGGTGATCTGTCAAGCCAGGACTTGGAAAAAGGGGAATCCCAATATGCATTTACCCTATGGTATTTTCCATAGTAAAATTAGACACAACTACAGCCAAAATTCTAAATTGAATTACACCAAATTTGGCAATTAGATACAGTTTCACCCACAAAGCATGCTTTTTGTGATTTATTGTAAATCTGTTCAGTAGTTTTAGAGAAATGAAATCTCAGAAAGTATGTCTGTTTTAAGCCACTGAAGATCCGCAGAACCTTCAGATCCTGAGATATGGTCTGATTGGCTTCCACCTCATCAACAAAGATGTGATGGCAGACATTTTAGGACTCGTGGGCTCAGTCCTCTTTCCTGAATAGAAAAGAAAAAACAATTAGAGGGGCAGAGTAGGGATACCTTACCAGGTGGGCGGTTCTCAGTGGACCCTGCTGGGGTCAAGATATATACATCACTCTAAGCCTGAAAGGGTATTGTCTTTGCTTATACATGGTGCTCTTTGTTTCTGAACTAAGATATATCTGAGATTTATTAAGGGTTGCTTTTATTCATTCCGGTATGGCTTGGCTGGTATTTTAAGCAATTCAAAGCTGTAATACTGTGCTGGTAAAAGGACTATGGGGTCGATTAGGATGGCGGTCGGAAAAGCATTCCGACCGCCGTGCTAGCGGAAATTAACCACCCACAGGCACCGCGGAATAAACGGTGGTCAGATTAGGATGAACCGCCAGAAAAATCCAACCGTGGCAGACAGAATCCACGAAACTCCGCTGGGACCATCCAGAGCAGGTGAAAATCCATCCACTGCGGTCGGATTTGCTGTGGAAAGACCCAAAACCACCGCACGACCAGCGGATTGACCACACTTGAAATTAGGATACGATTGCGGTGACATCAGAACAATCAGTTTTTTCTGACCGCTGCAATCACAACAATTGATGAATGGGAGAGCCAGCGGAAGGGCTGTTGTATTCCGACCGCCGCTCCAGAATATTAATGGCGGTCGAATGCAAACACACAACAAAACTACCAAGTGTGGCCAATAATCAGCCTAAAAAATGACCTAACACACCCTAATGACATATCCCCATGGCAAGTAAAACAATCAATCAATCAATTTGTACAGTACGCTACTCACCCGTGAGGGTCTCAAGGCGCTGAAGGGAGGGGGCAGGGGGGTGCCTTTACTGCTCGAATAGCCAGGTCTTGAGGTGTTTCCTGAAGGTGAGATGGTCCTGGGTCAGTCGTAGGTGTGCGGGGAGGGAGTTCCATGTCTTGGCTGCCAGGTAGGAGAACGATCTTCCTCCGGTGGTGTTTCTGCGAATCCGAGGGACGGTGGCGAGTGCGAGGCTGGTGGAGCGGAGCTGGCGGGTGGGAGTGTAGAACAACAGGCGGTTGTTGAGGTATTCAGGGCCCGTGTCGTGGAGCGCTTTGTGTGCGTGGTTGAGCAGCCTGAACGTGATCCTCTTGCTAACGGGGAGCCAGTGCAGGTTTCTCAGGTGGGCAGATATGTGGCTGTGGCGAGGGATGTCGAGGATGGGTCGTGCGGAGGCGTTCTGTATGCGTTGAAGGCATTTCTGAAATTTGACTGCGGTTCCTGCGTACAGGGCGTTTTTGTAGTCCAGTCGGCTGGTGACGAGGGCCTGGGTGACCGTCTTTCTGGTTTCGGTGGGGATCCACCGGAAGATCTTTCAGAGCATGCGCAGGGTGTTGAAACATGAGGATGAGACTGCGTTGACTTGCTTGGTCATCGTGAGGTAGGAGTCCAGGATGAATCCCAGGTTGCGTGCGTGGTCCATGGGTATCGGTGCGGTGCCCAGCGTCGTGGGCCACCAGGAGTCGTCCCAGGCGGATGGGGATTGTCCGAGGATGAGGACTTCCATCTTGTCCGCGTTGAGCTTCAGCCGGCTGAGCTTCATCCATTCTGCGACATCTTTCATTCCGTCCTGGAAGTTGGCTTTGGCGGTGAGGGGGTCTTTGGTGAGGGAGAGTATCAGTTGGGTGTCGTCGGCGTAAGAGATGATGTTCATGTGTTTGCGTGCGATGGCGGCGAGGGGGCTCATGTAGATGTTGAAGAGGGTAGGGCTGAGTGAGGAGCCCTGGGGTACGCCGCAGATGATCTTGGAGGCCTCGGAGCGGAAGGGTGGGAGGCGGACTCTCTGGGTTCTGTCGGAGAGGAACGATGTGATCCAGTCTAGGGCCTTTCCTTGGATCCCAGTGTTGTAGAGGCGGGTTATTAGGGTGCGGTGGCAGACGGTGTCAAAGGATGCCGAGAGGTTGACGAGGATGAGGGCGGCTGTCTCTCCATTGTCCATCAGGGTCCTGATGTCATCGGTGGCTGCGATGAGGGCGGTCTCGGTGCTGTGGTTGGCTCGGAATCCGGACTGGGATGGGTGGAGCGAGTTGTTTTCTTCGAGGAATGCTGTCAGCCTTTTGTTGATGGTCTTCTCGATGACTTTAGCCGGGAA
Organism: Lissotriton helveticus; assembly: GCF_964261635.1. Classification (NCBI taxonomy): domain Eukaryota; kingdom Metazoa; phylum Chordata; class Amphibia; order Caudata; family Salamandridae; genus Lissotriton; species Lissotriton helveticus. The sequence goes on along the minus strand of NC_136071.1, from coordinate 998,769,802 downwards.
AGGGAGGAGAGAGATGGGGCGGAAGTTCTTGAGGTCTTTGGGGTCCCCTGTTGGTTTCTTCAGTAGGGCGTTGATTTCTGCGTGTTTCCAGCTTTCAGGGAATGTGGCTGACGTGAGGGAGTTGTTAATGACGTTCCGGAGGTGGGGTGCGATGATGGTGTCGGCTTTGTTGAAGATATGATGAGGGCATGGATCGGAGGGGGATGCTGTTTATGACGCGGGTGGTGTCTTCGGTGCTGATGGGGGTCCACGCGTTGAGGCTGGAGGTGGGGGTCGTTGGTTTGGTGGTTGGGGGCAGGGTCTGAGGTCCGAAGCTGTCGTGTATGTCTGTGATCTTGCGGTGGAAGAATGTGGCGAGGGAGTTGCAGAGGTCTTGTGACGGTGAGATGTCGTTGTTGCTGGCGCAGGACACCCCACACGACACACCTGACATCAATACTACATTGTGACCCACCCACATAGCTGAGCATAAAACCAGCCCCTTCCCTGACCAAAATCCTTTGCACAACTCCACAACTGAAGGGCCCAACCTCACAGTACAAAGGAGAGCGAATTCAGCATGCCATCACAACCACACACACACCACACACACATCACAACCACCACCTTCACAACTGCACTTTTTCCACATTAGCACATCACACACCATGTCACAGACGTAGATGCCCAAATTCACCGACAATAAGTTGTCAGTGATGGTCGATGAAGTAATCAGAGTAGAACCACAATTGTTTGGAAGCATGGTCCAACACCATTAGCCACAAACAATCAAATGTGGGCAAGGATAATCAACAAAGTCAATGCAGTAGGGACCATCCCACGTACCCAGGAAGAGGTGGAATGAACCCCACGCAACCAGGAAGAGGTGCAATGACCTGAAGACCAGGGTGAAAGAGAATGCCAACATGAACCATGAGCTGGCTCAGAGGACTGGCGTTGGCCCTCCCATTCCACCACCAAAATTCACCGAATGGGAGGAGAAGGTGCTCTCCACACTGCATTCAGAGAGTGTCACAGGAATACCCGGGGGAGTGGAGTCTGGTAAGTACCAACAAATGTGTACCATTACACTGCTATGTACTGTCTACGACAACTACAAAGCTACACTTCCTAGGCCCAAATGCACTTATGTGCAACTCACTATTCCCAACACATGTCCCACATATCTAACATGTACTCCTTCTGAATAACCCCAAAGGTAGCTAGCAACATTCTCAGGGGGGCATGTGTACAGGAAGTCAGCACAACAACTCCCACCAAGCCCCCTTGTCCTACAGCTCAGCAGGATGGAACACTCCTCCCATCCCCAACTATGTGGCAGCCATTGCATTGCACTCCTCAAACTCACAGGTAGGTAGCCATCTTAACAGGGAGGGGTGTTTTTGGGTGGGAAGCCATTGCTACAACTCCCACCAGGCCCTCTTGTCACACAGCAGAGCAGGATGGAGCACTCACCTCCCATAACCATGTGGCAGCCATTGAATTGCACTCTTCAAACTTACAGGTAGGAAGCCATCTTAACAGAGAGGGGTGTTTGTGGGTGGAAATCCAGCCCTACAACTCCCACCAGGCCTTGTCCCACACCTCAGCAGGATGGGGCAGCCTTCCCACCCACAACCTTGTGGCAGCCATTGCATTGCACTTCTCAAACTTACAGTTAGGCAGCCATCTTAACAAGGAGGGGTGTTTGTGGGTAGAAAGCCAGCACTATAACTCCCACCAGGCCCTCTTGTCCCACAGCAGAGCAGGCAGGATAGAGCACACACCCCACCAACCATGTGGCAGCCGTTGCATTGCACTCCTCAAACTCACAGGTCGGTAACCATTTTAATAGGGAGGGGGGTTTGTGGGTGGAAATCTAGCACTATAACTTCCACCAGGCACTCTTGTCCCAAGTTAGAGCAGGCAGAATGGAGCACTCATCCCCGAACCATGTGGCAGCCATTGCATTGCACTCCTCAAACTTCCAGGGAGATAGTCATCTAAACATGGGAGGGTGTTTGTGGGTGGGAAGCCAGCACTACAACTCCTACCAGGCACTCTTGTCACACAGCAGCTCAGGAAGGAGCACTCAATCCCCCCACCATGTGGCTGCCATCGCATTGCTCTCTTCAAACTCACAGGTAGGTAGCCATCTTAACAGGGAGGTGAGTTTGTGGGTTGGAAGGCATCACTCCAACTCCCACCAGGCCCCTTTGTCCCACAGCTCAGCAGGATGGAGCATTCACCCCCTCCCAAACATGTGGCAGCCATTGCATTACTCTACTCACACTTACAGGTAGGTAGCCATCTTAACATGAAGGGGTGTTTGTGGGTGGGAAGCCAGCACTACAACTCCCACCAGGCACCCTTGTTCCACAGCTCAGAAGGATGGAGCAATCCCCATACCCACAACCATGTGGCAACTATTGCATTGCTCTCTTCAAACTCACAGGTTGGTAACCATCTTAACAGAGAGGGATGTTTGTGGGTAGGAAGCCAGCACTACAACTTCCACCAGGCCCTCTTGCCTACATCAGAACAGGATGGAGCACTCACTCCCCAACCATGTGGCAGCCATTGCATTGCATTCCTCAAACTTACAATAGGTAGCCATCTTAACAGGGAGGGGTGTTTGCGGGTGGAAAGCCTGCACTACAACTCCCACCAGGCACCCTTGTCCCACAGCTCAGTAGGATGGAGGACTCTTCACACCCACAACCATTTGGCAGCTATTGGATTGCTCTCTTCAAACTCACAGGTAGGTAGCCATCTTAACAGTGAGCGGTGTCTGTGGGTGAGAAGTCAGCACTAGAACTCCCACCAGCCCCCCTTGTCCTACAGCTCACCAGGATGGAGCACTCCCCACAACCATGTGGCAGCCATTGCATTGCTCACCTTCACCCAACAGGTAGGTAGCTATCTTAACAGGGAGGGGTGCTTGTGGGTGGGAAGGCAGCACTGCAACTCCCACAAGGCACCCTTGTCCCACAGCCTAGTAGGAAGGTACACCCCTCCCACTCATAACCATGTGGCAGCAATTCCCCTCCACTGTGTCAGAGAACAGCTAGGTAGAGAGTGCATGCATCCTGACATCCTTCTCAAAAAACATGGAGACATATGACCACACCAAGCCTCACGTCATCCAAGTTGGCATAGATCCAAAAGCCACATCCAGTGTGCAGACAACTAAGCGTACGTAGCTGTCACTGAAATTTAACTTTGAATCACCAAGTCACATGTTGAAGAAATTCAGAGCCCACACATGCACAGCACAGAATACTATGTGTATTGCCATGGTGTCAGAGCATGAAGGCCCATATGCTCAGTACCTTGCAGCCATATCAAGTGATTGCAATGTAAAGGGTGTGGTGTATCTCAGGTAACATCTAAAGGTCTGGTGTGAGTGTTTGATTTGCTCAAACGCTCTGTCCATCATCCCCTTTTGTATCGCTTTGTTCGCCCTAAGTGTGGCAGGGTATGCTCAGACGTGAGTCCCTTGCTCACTTGGCCACTGGATTCAAGATAGCCTGGCTGATGAGGATTATGAATCCGAAACCGGTCCCAGGATGCTTGTTTCCGGTCCAGGGAAGACATGGCTTGGCAGTTCCGTCTGGACTGTTCCCATGAGGCACAGGGTCAGACTGATTTGCATGTAGCCATGTCTGAACTGGGGTGGCCGAGTGAGCTAAAGAATGGTGATGGATTAAACCCAGATCAGTTGAGTGGGGGTGAGTGTTTGATTTGCTCGAACGCTCCGTCCATCATCCCCTTTTGTATCGCTTTGTTCGCCCTAAGTGTGGCAGGGTATGCTCAGACGTGAGTCCCTTGCTCACTTGGCCACTGGATTCAAGATAGCCTGGCTGATGAGGATTATGAATCCGAAACCGGTCCCAGGATGCTTGTTTCCGGTCCAGGGAAGACATGGCTTGGCAGTTCGGGCTGGACTGTTCCCATGAGGCACAGGGTCAGACTGATTTGCATATAGCCATGTCTGAACTGGGGTGGCCGAGTGAGCTAAAGATTGGTGATGGATTAAACCCAGATCAGTTGACTGGGGGTGAGTGTTTGATTTGCTCAAACGCTCCATCCATCATCCCCTTTTGTATCGCTTTGTTCGCCCTAAGTGTGGCACGGTATGCTCAGACGTGAGTCCCTTGCTCACTTGGCCACTGGATTCAAGATAGCCTGGCTGATGAGGATTATGAATCCGAAACCGGTCCCAGGATGCTTGTTTCCGGTCCAGGGAAGACATAGATTGGCAGTTTGGGCTGGACTGTTCCCATGAGGCACAGGGTCAGACTGATTTGCATATAGCCATGTCTGAACTGGGGTGGCCGACTGAGCTAAAGAATGGTGATGGATTAAACCCAGATCAGTTGACTGGGGGTGAGTGTTTGATTTGCTCAAAAACTCCGTCCATCATCCCCTTTTGTATCGCTTTGTTCGCCCTAAGTGTGGCAGGGTATGCTCAGACGTGAGTCCCTTGCTCACTTGGCCACTGGATTCAAGATAGACTGGCTGATGAGGATTATGAATCCGAAACCGGTCCCAGGATGCTTGTTTCCGGTCCAGGGATGACATGGCTTGGCAGTTCGGGCTGGACTGTTCCCATGAGGCACAGGGTCAGACTGATTTGCATATAGCCATGTCTGAACTGGGGTGGCCGAGTGAGCTAAAGAATGGTGATGGATTAAACCCAGATCAGTTGACTGGGGGTGAGTGTTTGATTTGCTCGAACGCTCCGTCCATCATCCCCTTTTGTATCGCTTTGTTCGCCCTAAGTGTGGCAGGGTATGCTCAGACGTGAGTCCCTTGCTCACTTGGCCACTGGATTCAAGATAGCCTGGCTGATGAGGATTATGAATCCGAAACCGGTCCCAGGATGCTTGTTTCCGGTCCAGGGAAGACATGGCTTGGCAGTTCGGGCTGGACTGTTCCCATGAGGCACAGGGTCAGACTGATTTGCATATAGCCATGTCTGAACTGGGGTGGCCGAGTGAGCTAAAGAATGGTGATGGATTAAACCCAGATCAGTTGACTGGGGGTGAGTGTTTGATTTGCTCAAACGCTCCATCCATCATCCCCTTTTGTATCGCTTTGTTCGCCCTAAGTGTGGCAGGGTATGCTCAGACGTGAGTCCCTTGCTCACTTGGCCACTGGATTCAAGATAGCCTGTCTGATGAGGATTATGAATCCGAAACCGGTCCCAGGATGCTTGTTTCCGGTCCAGGGAAGACATGGATTGGCAGTTTGGGCTGGACTGTTCCCATGAGGCACAGGGTCAGACTGATTTGCATATAGCCATGTCTGAACTGGGGTGGCCGACTGAGCTAAAGAATGGTGATGGATTAAACCCAGATCAGTTGACTGGGGGTGAGTGTTTGATTTGCTCAAAAACTCCGTCCATCATCCCCTTTTGTATCGATTTGTTCGCCCTAAGTGTGGCAGGGTATGCTCAGACGTGAGTCCCTTGCTCACTTGGCCACTGGATTCAAGATAGCCTGGCTGATGAGGATTATGAATCCGAAACCGGTCCCAGGATGCTTGTTTCCGGTCCAGGGATGACATGGCTTGGCAGTTCGGGCTGGACTGTTCCCATGAGGCACAGGGTCAGACTGATTTGCATATAGCCATGTCTGAACTGGGGTGGCCGAGTGAGCTAAAGAATGGTGATGGATTAAACCCAGATCAGTTGACTGGGGGTGAGTGTTTGATTTGCTCAAACGCTCCGTCCATCATCCCCTTTTGTATCGCTTTGTTCGCCCTAAGTGTGGCAGGGAATGCTCAGACGTGAGTCCCTTGCTCACTTGGCCACTGGATTCAAGATAGCCTGGCTGATGAGGATTATGAATCCGAAACCGGTCCCAGGATGCTTGTTTCCTGTCCAGGGAAGACATGGCTTGGCAGTTCGGGCTGGACTGTTCCCATGAGGCACAGGGTCAGACTGATTTGCATATAGCCATGTCTGAACTGGGGTGGCCGAGTGAGCTAAAGAATGGTGATGGATTAAACCCAGATCAGTTGACTGGGGGTGAGTGTTTGATTTGCTCAAACGCTCCGTCCATCATCCCCTTTTGTATCGCGAACATCTAAAGGTCTAACATCAAGCTTGTGGAGTGCACTTCAATGACTATTTCACCTTTGTTCAACAGGAGATCCACAAGCAACTGCTGCAGAAGACAACAGAACCTGCAAGTCCAGTCTCCCCCCCAGTAACATAAACTCTTGGATGCAGACTCCCTACATTTCTCAGATGAGGAGCACCAACTTGGTACATCCGGACTGCCAGCGCCCACCATGTCCCAGGTCCCCATTGTCCCACCCAGTGCCACCACTACAGCAACAACAACAGCGCTGACCCCTGCTGCAATGACCTGTGCGGCCTCAACCACCACCACTGCTGCCTGCAACACTCTCCCTGCCTCAGTGGTTACCAACACCACTACACAATCAGAGAAGGGCAGGGAGAGTTGCTGGTGCATTGAGTGCCAACGCCACAGGTTAGGGTCATCAGGGCGGGTGGGAGGAAAACTGAGGGACAAAGACAAGAGGACATTGGGTCCGAAGCCCTGAACACCATCGCCAGAGTCCTTGGGGCATATGAGCAGACCCAGGGACAAATGGGCCAGGTTGTGGAAGAAGTGCCTGAGCTCCGCCTGCTGCTGAGGTCCATGGACACGCGTATGGGCCAAATTGTGGACCTCATGGGCCAGCTAGTGGGTGTTCTGCGGGACAGACATGCGACCCAAGGGACAGCTCGACCCCCTCCAGTGGCCTGCAGGATGATACTCCCACCACCTCAGCTACGGCCACAGAGAGCGGTGACCTGCAACAAAATGACTCCTCAGACACCGCTGAGCCCGCAGCAGTGGCCCCACTGGCAAACACACAAGGGGCCATCCGAGAAACATCAGGGGAGTATCAAGTGACAATGCGCCATCCAAACGCTAGTCGCTGAGCCAGCCATGATGACACCTCTGTTCCCCTTGACATTGACTTTGTTGACTATCCTTACCCACATTGCCATGTTGATGGCAGTAGTCTGTTGGACTGTGTGACTACATCAACGTGGTGACTACTCTATTGTCTCATTTACCATCACCGACAACTCAGAAATTCACTTAGCACAATTTTGTAAATATTCACTTTTCTATCACAAATACTCATTGTAAATAAACGTTCTTTACACGCCTATGTCTTTGTGTCAGTTCCATGTTTATCACAGTATGTACAATGTCAACTCAGATTCAAATGTACCACAAGCTCTGACTGTGACGATGCATTGAGAGGATGAAGGGACCTAGAAAGACACAAGAGAATGACATTTACTTGTCAGGTGATGCCATCACAGCTAGAACACACCACTAGTCATCAACGTATACAAACCAGCATATATAACAATGAGCAACAACATCAACATAGACATTATTTAGCTGGTCATAAATACTTTGTGCCACACACATCAGCCATAAGCACAGAGCCAACAACAGCCAGCAGTCAAAAAGCTCTTGTAGGCCTTATCACTAACCATCTAAGACAACGGACGATGTCACTGTTGTACAATGTCACACTCAAGGGAAGTAGTTGTTGATGAGCTGTTCATGCAGGTCAAAACCTTCCTCCTCTCCCCTTTTGTTGTCACTGGACATGTGTGGGTTTACAGGGGGTCATCTGCTGCTCATCATCCTCCAGGAGCAGGGGGATCTCTTTTCGCAAGGTTAGGTTGTGGGGCATGCAGCATGCAACTATGATCTTAGTAGTGCACCTCTGCTCTTGTCCAGACAACGGAATCTAGACTTCAGAAGCCCAAAAGTACGCTCCACCACACGACGTGTCGTCCCATGTGCATCTTTGTAGCAACTTCGCCCGGGGTCCTGGGATTCCTCAGTGGGCTCAGCAACCAAGGCCGGTTGGGATACGTAGAGTCACCTTGGTGTGAGATACACAGTCGTTGGTAGAATGAGAGGTAGCTAAAATAGTGGACAAGATGCAGATTTTACAAAAGTAGAACATTGATTGTCTGTTTAATAACTTTGCACTTTCAAAAATAGGGTGCATTTTACTTTCTTTAAAAAACAGGTTACTTATTGGTTAGTAAAAAATCTTTGAAAGGTATAGTAGAAAGGATAAGGTCATATTTTACAAAGTCAACCACACCTGCTGTTTACATTTGCAACATTGTGTGGTGAACTTGAAAATATGGTGAACTTGTGACCTGTCAGTTCAGTTGAATGTTCCATGAACAGTTACCAAGGAAACTGGCATTAAGCAGAATGGGGTTAGAAGTCAGTTGCTAAGGGTTCTTATGTGTAACCAATAGATGTGCTGCCTCCTGATAGTTCAGACAAAGGAGATTCAACCCTAATGTTAGTTTGTCATTTGCTTGTTGGGGTTGGGGTAGGATGTGTGCGACTTTGGGATTCATGTTTGACATATCTTGCATGTGGCAAATGTGCGGCATCACTGTGTGTTATGTTGCCTCATAGCTGCTCCTCCCTCCCTCCCTCCTAACCTGTTTACTTGTGTGCACTGCTTGGTTGCATCACTTGCACTCCTAGGGCACACTATTGTCATGTTTTTCTGTGCATGTCCACAAGCCTTACAACAACAAACTGATGTTTGCCGTTGAAGGTGGGTGGCCACATGAGTGTAGGCCTATAGTATGGGTAGGGCGGACACAGATATAGAGTTCATGCCTGGCTGAAGTTGCGCTGTGAGTAGGGATAGGCATGTGGCTCATGCTTCAGCAAAACAGAAACACACACCACTTGGCATTTATGAGCCAAGACTTCGAGTGGTCTTGCGCTCCTTTATTTCTCTGTTCGTGTGAGCCCGCCCTCCGGGTGCCTGCTACATTGCAACATTGTCGATTGCGTGCCAGGTGGCGCGACACTAAAAACAGACACACGCATTCGTTACTTCCTTGTCGAGTCCAGAGCAGAACCACGGCCAGAGCCCTGGGAAAATTCTGCATACCCCTATGCTGTTCTGGTGTACGCCAGCTCTGCCCACTCCACTTATGCATACAGGGGGGACGACAAAGCTACATAACTGAGGTTTTCCCCAGTGCCAGAATTAAGATGGTTGCGTCCGCTGTCCACAGCACAATGTAATGTGGAAGGTCCCGGGGCCATCATGCATACATAATGAACACACAGACAGTTAGATAGATAGTGGAACTGGTTACGTGCACGTGTGCCTGGCCCCTTTTTATTACCAGGGTCAAATGTCCAGTGACGTCTGTGCTGGATGCGTGTGGCGTGAGTGTAAGCCAGCCCTCAGGAAATGGTTGGTGCTGGCAACAACTACAACAGTGATCATCGGATCACACACACAAATTCAATCATAAAGGGTCCATGACTTGTGGTGCACTAAGGTAGGGGCACCAGATCTTAAATCATACACAAAAGATTGTATCGTAAAGGGTCCATGACTTGTGGTGCACTGAGGTAGGTGCACCAGAGATGAACGTGCTCATGTGAAGAAATTGTTAATGTCTATTCGGAATATTCCTTCTGCCTGACGTGACATTGTTGCATCTGGTGTCTACAGCACGAAAGTGAATCATAAAGGGTCCATGAGTTGTGATGCACAGAGTTAGTGGCACCTGAAGAGCTCAGGGTGTGCGCAGCCAGCGATGATGGCATGTCCTTGCAGGTCAGGATTGGATTGGATATGTATGATATCTGCTGACTGCAGTGTAGGCTGGAGGCAGCCATCAGCAAGGGCCCACAGCCATGTGGGGTTGACTTGAGCTGCACAGTTAGTGGCACCTGAAGCACTCAGCGTGTGCGCACCCAGAGATGATGCATCGTCTGGGTGGGCCTCACTGGATGCAATGTATGTTGCCTACTAGACTCTACAATTAATGAATCGAGACTTAATTTGAATTGTGAGCCCTGCTGAACACAGTGTACGACAGAGGCAGCAGTCAGCAAGGGCCCAAAGCCACGTGGCGTTGACTTGAGCTGCACAGTTGCTGGTACCTGAAGCACTCAGCGTGTGCCCAGCCAGCGATGGTGCGTCTCCAGGCGGGTCGCAGTGGATGCAATGTCTGTTGCCTACTGGACTCTGCAATTAATGAACCAAGACTCAATTTTAATTGTGAGCCCTGATGACCGCAGTGTAGACCGGAGGCAGTGGTCTGCAAGGGCCCACAGCTGTGTGGCGTTGACTTGAGCTGCACAGAGTTAGTGACACCTGAAGCACTAAGCGTTTGCACAGCCAGTGACTCTGCAATTAATGAATCAAGACTGAATTTGAACTGTGAGCCCTGCTGACTGCATTGTAGGTGTATGGAACAAAAGATGAAATATATATGGAATACATTGTCGAAATATTGGATCTTCTGAGTACAATCTTGTTGTTAGAAATTAGCATTTAAAAAACCTTAAAAATTCACAGGAAAAAGCACAGGTTTCACGGACATTATAGTTAGTTGCCTACTGGACTCTGCGATTAATGAATAAAGACTGAATTTTAATTGTGAGCCCTGCTGACCGCAGTGCAGGTTGGAGGCAGCGGTCAGCAAGGGCCCAAAGCCACATGGTGTTGACTTAAGCTGCACAGTTAGTGGCACTTGAAGCACTCAGCGTGTGCGCAGCCAGCGATGATGCGTGGTCCGGACGTACCGCACTGGGAGCAATGTCTTTTGCCTAATAAATTCTGCCTCAATAAGGCCACACGGCGGTCACTTGTGGTGCACTGAGTTAGTGGCACCTGAAGCACTAAGCGTGTGTGCAGCCAGCGATGATGTGACGACCGGGTGGGCAGCAGTGGATGCAATGTCTGTTGCATACTGGACTCTGCAATTAATGAATCAAGAATCAATTTTAATTGTGAGCCCTGATGACCGCAGTGTAGGCCGGAGGCAGCGGTCAGCTAGGGCCCACAGCCGTATGGCGTTAACTTGAGCTGCACAGAGTTAGTGACACCTGAAGCACTCAGCGTGTGCGCAGCCAGCGATGATGCGTGGTCCGGGAGGGCCGCACTGGAAGCAATGTCTTTTGCCTAATGAATTCATTCTCATTAAGGCCACGTGGTGGTGACTTGTAGTGCACTGAGTTAGTAGCACCTTCAGCACTCAGCATGTGCACAGCCAGTGGTGATGCGTGGTCCGGGGGGCCGCACTGGTAGCAATGTTTGTTCCCTACTGGACTGCGTCATCTGCAATTGTGACTCAATCTGAATTGTGAGCCCTGCTGTCCGCAGTGTAGGCAGAGGCAGTGGTCAGCAAGGGCCCACAACCATGTGGTGTTGACTTGAGCTGCACAAAGTTAGTGGCACCTGAAGCACTCAGCGTGTGCGCAGCCAGCGATGATGCGTGGTCCGGGTAGGCCGCACTGGAAGCAATGTCTTTTGCCTAATGAATTCAGCCTCAATAAGGCCACGTGGTGGTGATTTGTAGGGCACTGAGTTAGTAGCACCTACAGCACTCAGCATGTGCACAGCTAGTGATGATGCGTGGTCCGGGGAGCCGCACTGGTAGCAATGTCTGTTGCCTACTGGACTGCGTCATCTGCAATTGCGACAATCTGAATTGTGAGCCCTGCTGTCCGCAGTGTCGGCAGAGGCAGTGGTCAGCAAGGGCCCACAACCATGTGGCGTTGACTTGAGCTGCACAGAGTTAGTGGCACCTGAAGCACTCAGCTTGTGCACAGCCAGTGAAGATGCGTCATCTGGGCGGGCCCACTGGATGCAATGTCTGTTGCCTACTGCACTCTGCAATTAATGAATCAAGACTGAATTTGAATTGTGAGCCCTGCTGACCGCAGTGTGGGCCGGAGGCAGCAGTCTGCAAGGGTCCTCAGACATGTGGCGAAGACTTGAGCTGCACAGTTAGTGGAACCTTAAGCACTCAGCATGTGCGCATCCAGCGATGATGTGCACATCCAGCGATGATGTGTGGTCCGGGCAGGCGGCACTGGGAGCAATGTCTTTTGCCTACTGAATTCTGCCTCAATAAGGCCACGTGGCGGTGACTTGTGGTACACTGAGTTAGTGGCACCTGAAGCACTCAGCATGTGGGCAGCCAGCGATGATGCGTGCTCCGGGCAGGCTGCCCTGGGAGCAATGTCTTTTGCCTACTGAATTCTGCGTCAATAAGGCCACGTGGCGGTGACTTGTGGTGCACTGAGTTAGTGGCACTTATGACGCTCAGCGGATGCGCAGCCTGCGATGATGTGTGGTCCGAGTGGGCCGCACTGGTAGCACTGTCTGTTGCCTAGTGGACCGCGTCATCTGCAATCACGACTCGATCTGAATTTGTAAGCCCTGCTGTCTGCAGTGTAGATCAAATGCAGTAGTCAGCACAGACATAATTCCGCAGTGCTGTGCCGCTGGGTTCGCAGGGGGCCTGTGTCAAGAGGCCAGCGGTCACAGTGGGGGCCTTGTGGCAGGGTGAGGGCCGCTGCCCTGGCAGACCTGTTAGCCTTCCTGGAAGTGAAATATGCCAAGAGCCCTGACCTATTTATTCACACTCCTACTCTGGTGTGGCGTACATCGGACCAGCCCACTCTGTTCACGCTTACAGGGGGTGATGACACCTGCTACATGACCCGGGGCCAGTGGAGCTTCAGGCGAAAACACCGTACCAGCTTTTAACCTAACATGTTTCCAAGAAACAGATGAGAATGCTATAATCATTCCTCCAAATTTAAGGAAAACCATCACTATAAAACTTATAAAACATGGCCTAACATCGAGAGTTGGTAGGGCAGTTTTTGTGATAGAGGCACATGAATATCACCAGACAGAGGTATTCTATTCATGGATGGTCTTCCCAGAAGCAAATCCAGTAACACATATGTTTCACTTCTACAAAGAAGATGATCCACCTGAGGAATATATTCCTTTCGAGGATATTGAAATTCCACACACATATCAGGAGCATGAGCTCTGGTTTAAAGGCGCCCTAAAACATTTAAATTACTTTACCAGGCTCGGTCCACTAGGTAAACCAGGAGCAACATGGCCGGGTTTTAGCTGGCTATACACCACATTTTGACATTAACGACATGTCAGAAGTAGAATTCCTAACTCAACTCAAAGAGTTAATCAAAATCTATAGACAATTGGTTCAATATGTAATGCAGACTCTCACAGTCCAACTTACAGTAGTTATTCCACAACAAAACTCTCAACAGGGCAATACACTACAAATTACACCACAGACTTTACACGCAGTCATTGGCAAATTGCCCACAAAACGTGAACAAATTCCGTTCTGGATAGCTCAGAAAATTACTCAAATTGAAGCAGTAGTTCCCAATACTAGCACTCATGAGAAACATGGAATTTTAACAATCTGTTTACCAATGGAAATCACACCACATCTCGAGGACTGCACCACTTGGGGTACAGTCTTCGCTGCGATCTACACTAAAACACATGGGGCCAGATGTAGGTGGCCAATTACCGGTCGGTAACGGCCGAATTCGGCCGTTACCGACCGGTAATTGGAATTTGAGATGTAGGGCATGCATTTACAGAATCGGTATTTTACCGATTCTGTATTTACCGAATTGGTAAAATTACCGAATCGGTAAATACAGACTCGGTAAAATACCGATTCTGTAAATGCAGATGTAGCTGGCACATGTCAGAGTGCCACAGGGCTTTAAGAATCGGTATTTTATCACCCAATCCAATTGGGTGGTAAAATACCGAATCCAGGTGTGCATGCACATGTGTGCAAGCACACCTGTGCCATGTGACACACAGACATGCCCTTAGGGCATGTCTGTGTGCCACATGGCGCACATGCCTATTTTTGGGGTGCTAGAGGGTGTCAAAGTGACACCCCCTGCACCCTTGCTAAAATCGGTATTTACCGAATCTGTAATTACAGATTCGGTATTGCCCATTGATTCCTATGGGCTTCAGGGCCCATAGGAATCAATGGGCAATACCGAATCAGTATTTACTGAATTGGTAAATACCGAATCTTAACGATTCGGTATTTACCGAATCTGAAATACCTACATCTCCCCCCCTCTATTTTACCACTTCTTAAATACCGAATCGGTATGATTCGGTATTTAAGAAGTGGTAAAATAAAATTACCTACATCTGGCCCATGGTGGTCCATCTATGGCAGTAATACCTGATGTCCTGAAACAGATTCAAAATGAACACGGGTCAGAGTCTGCTCTAAATTTAGGTATGAAATTAGTGAAAAATTTTAGCCAACAATAATATTATCTAATATTAAAGGTTAAGCAGCATCAGTGGTGATCTGCCAGAAATAAGGGGGATTTGATGTAACAGAACAGCCACAAGAACTAGCCAGAATAATTGAAAAATCCTATGAAGAATTAGGCATAGACAGTTTGGGTGGGAAACCAGTTAAACCTCAACTGTCTGAAAGTCGTGAGAAGGTCTTTACAAAAAACACTCCTACCTCTTCTAAAAAGAAGTGGGAAAATAGCAAACAAACTTCTAAAGAGAAGCGTTCTCATTCCCGAGGTAGGTCTCCAAGTCCAAAGACGATCAACGCGTTCAAAAGAACAAAAAAGCTCAATTCACCAAAAAGAAAGTAGCAGGTCTAAAAATTAGACATGCCGAGGATCTTGAGAATACAACTCAAGAACAGAGAATGGGCTCAAACAATGTTGGACAGCGAAGCAGAAGTAACAATACCTCGCCAGAACGTGAAGGGATTTCTGGGGACAGTGGACTTGAATGAGGACATTGAAGTTGAAAATGCAGATACCAGGGTTAGTTCTCCATATAGGTTATATTAAATAACACTCTGGATGGAGGGAGACATACCAAGAAAAATGAAAGCACTCTTTTGGGAGCAACTTTCCAAGGGCTATGATATACTACTAGCTGAACAAGACTGGCCACCAGCATTTGTCAGGGAGTACCCACATGACAAAAGACATCATTATGCCAGCCTTCTCTAACCATGTTCCAATACATTTAAAGTATACTTATGCCAAGAAATGGGCAGTCGCCCAAGCTCCCGCCTTATACAAAAATCATGTGGGATGGGATGAGGACTCGCCTCACCTCACCATAAAATTCGACTAAAGAATCAACCAACTGCACAAAGGCAGTACCCAGTTAAGCAAGAAGCTAATAAACAGGTCAGGGAGATATTAGATCAGCTTGAGTACCAAGGGGTGATTGAAACATGCACCTCCTCAATGAACAATCCTTTGTTTCCTGTATCCAAACCAGACAATACATATCGTCTAGTATTGGATTACAGACATCTAAACTCTTGTTGCAAAACATTTGCAGTGCAAAATGCATACAATACGGCACTAATGAATAACATTGTGCATAAAAAATATAAAACCACATTAAATATTTCTAATGGTTTCCTTTGTTGAAATATTGCACCTGAAAGTAGGTATTGACCGATTTCTCATTAATGGGGACACAACGTCACTTCTGTTGTCTTCCTCAATGATTCAAGAATAGTCTCGGGCTATTTTCAGCAAGGGTAACAGAGTTACTACAAACTTATGATGACGAAGCATTGTCATATGTAAATGACATCTATCTGACAGATGATGACTTGGATATGCACTTGAACCGGGTGAACACCATTATACTGGGATTCGCCTCTGAGGGGTATCATTTCAATTTAAAAAAATCTAGAATTGTCTATTTAAACGTCCTCTTTTTAGGATATGAATTATCAAGTGAAGGCAAACGCCTGGCAGCAAACCTTTTAGGAAAGTGAGCGCTACTCCAACCTCCAAAAACACTGAAAAACTTACAGTCGATTCTAGGTTTCCTAAATTTTGGAAGAACTTACATTCTAAATAATGCAGAAAGGGTTAAACTTCTCTACGAATTAATCATACCTGATTTAAAACAGTAAATTGGACACAAAAAAACCTGAAATTTTGCGTCCATTGCAAACAGATATGTTAGCAACTACACATTTGCAAACACGCGTAAACATACGCAATTTAGTGATCCGAATAATTCCGGGTCAATGCGGATTCCCCTACTTAACTTTTAACAAAAGGTGAAAAAGTACCAATCGCATACAAATCACATTTGTATCCACAAGAAGAAATGAAACTCACTTCTATAGAAAAAATTCTGACAGCAGTTCAAACTGCTGTAGAAAAAGAAAGAGCCCGAGCACAGTGGAAATGCATTATGTTCATAACTCCTGTACCTGCCTTAAAGACAGTGACAAAAGCGAGCATTCCAAATGCTAAAGCTTTACATCCGAGATGGATACAATGGGTTAATTCTCTTACTGCAACTGATGATGAATACGTTTTTGATCCATATTTGAAAACACAAGCATTTCTACAATACGAACAAGAATGTCCTCTGCCTACTGAAATTCTGCCTCTAGAAGAGTATGAATGTATAATTTATACTGACGGATCAACTCAACCCGCTACGGACGGTAAACAAGCTTATAGTGCAGCATGTGCGATGGTTAAAGGTTGTATGCGCGATGGCAAATTTAGACCAATGGTCACAAAAACACATTCTCCAGGAGATTGTACAGCTCAGCGAGCTGAACTACAAGCATTCAAAATGGCACTTGAAAACACAGATCGCGAATTCCCCACACTCATAGTGTGCGATTCTTTCTATTGTGTCCAATCCTACAATGAATATTTACAGAATTGGCTTCAAAACGGTTTCAAAGATGCAAAAGGTGGCACAATTAAGCATAAAACGCTTTGGGAACAAGTAGTTCAGTTACGAGAATGACTACAAAACACTCACGTGATACACACCATGAATCATCAACGTGATGGTTTTCACGCTGAAGGGAATTCATTGGCTGATGAAGTCACGAAGGGGGCTGTGCAATCGGCTTCCGTAGCTGCAATCACTCGTTCAAAAACGGAAATAGACAGTGAAATAATGCTAGCTGTCAATGCTACATGCAAAGGCAGCGGTGCAGCATTACCTCAAAAGTTTCCACTCAAATACTCATATATAATTGATGCAAACAGCGTTCCTTCTGCTCAAATTCCTGGAGTGGGGATAGAGTAATTCCAAACAGGAACGAAGGACAACTTTGATTTACGAAGCGCATCTGGGAGAGGGCCTGATACATCAAGGTATCTCTAAAATGATATTAGAGTTAAAAGAGACGTACTGATGGCCAGGAATGAATGCACACATTCACATATTTGTAATAAACTGCATAGACTGCAATAGAGATCGCAGCACAGAACCCCGCCAGATACCTGACTATAGCATAGTCAGCCCTGTACAGACACCATTGTTAGACAGCATTAGACTTTCTTCACGCAGGTGTCCTTATGGACGAATGCAGTCCCACAAACACTAAATCAAGATTCAGTTGGATGTGGCCTCAGCGCTCGGCTGACGCTCGAACTGTTATAAAATATTTACGAGTCTTTATCGGCACATACGCAATTGGCACGCTACATTCTGACCAGTGTCCTGCGTTTAGCTCCAGAGCTTAGAAAGAATCCATGGCCAGTTTGGGCGTTGCATTGCCGTATTCTAGTCCATTGCATCCTGAGGGAAATTCGGTTGCGGAGAGAAAAGACCAGGACGTAAAGCAATCTATAACAGCTAGGGTATTAGGTTTGGGTGACGGGTGGGTCAAACATCTAATATGTGTCCAACGTAGTGTTAATACCTTGCCAAGAAGTTCTCTAGGGGGTATCACTCCATATGAGGTCCTTTTTGGGACAAGAATGTTGGTCCCCTACCTTGATTGTCACACATCAGTGGTGGAACAAAAGAAATTTGATATCAAAGATTGTTTGGCTGTTTTACAGGACTTAAATGAAATAAGAATGAAACAAAACAATGTGTTCCTGAAGACAACCACCACTGGGGAAAAACCGACCGTCCCAGCAAAGCATGTCTGGATCCCGAAGTTTGGTGATCTAGTCAGTAAAAAGATTGCGGACAAGAAGGAATTTGGGCCTTCTTACAGACAACCAGTACCTGTCCTATCAATCCACGGATCAAGGACAGTTTTACTGCCGCCCCTTGCTGGTAAAAAGGAGAACATATTTGTGTCCATCGACTTGATCAAACCACATTATGTGGCCGATACTAAGCAGTAGCCCAAGTGGACTCAGACCAAGTAGCAGACGCACTACTCTAGCTACTATCCAAGAGGTTCAAATTGAGAGACTCATCACCTTTGGAGAATCTGCAGTGAGAAAAGAAGGACTAAGCAACAAAGCTATGGAACTTGTACCTCTTGAGACCCAAATAACAATTCGCCAAGAAACACCTGTCTACAACGAAGTAACAAGTGATCAAGTGATTCTAGCGATTTTAACGAATCCTGATGCAATCCTAACAATTGACAGAACTGCCTCTGGCTATTTCATTAACTTTGATACATTTTCTGAGGATCCTAGCAAACCTGAAACTACGTCAGTGAAAAGAACTTTCAAAGAACAAGCAACTGACTTTTTTCATCACCTGGAAAAGACTTACGACCCGTATTTGTAGCCGTCTCCGTACGATTCATGAAATACCATCTGAACTGCGAAGTACGATCCGTATCCTGAAAATACGTCCGAATACAAGCGACCCGTATGAACTATAACCGAAGAGACGTACAAATGGCGTCAGAATTCAAACTGTACGATTTGTAAACATGCCGTATGACCAAACTAGTACGATCCTGAACGGTGAACTACTACGCGATTTGTACAGGCAAACGGCGTCGCGCTTGACGGCTGATACGTACGGAAAACATCGCGAAAGAAACGAGCCGCTCCAGCACACACGAACCGCACACCCCTCAATAAAGCCTACGCAAACCCCCACACCCACAACTGCCCGTAGGAGCGAGCCGTACCAACACATACGAACCGCACACCCCTCTATAAAGCCTATGCGAACCCCCACACCCACAACGGCCCGTAGGAGCGAGCCGTACCAACACATACGAACCGCACACCCCTCTATAAAGCCTACGCGAACCCCCACACCCACAACGGCCCATAGGAGCGAGCCGTACCAAAACATACGAACCGCACACCCCTCTATGAAGCCTACGCGAACCCCCACACCCACAACGGCCCGTAGGAGCCAGCCGTACCAACACATACGAACCGCACGCCCCTCAATAAAGCCTACACGAACCCCCACACCCACAACGGCCCGTAGGAGCGAGCTGTACCAACACATACGAACCGCACACCCCTCTATAAAGCCTACGCGAACCCCCACACCCACAACGGCCCGTAGGAGCGAGCCGTACCAACACATACGTACCGCACACCCCTCTATGAAGCCTACGCGAACCCCCACACGCACAACGGCCCGTAGGAGCGAGCCGTACAAACACATACGAACCGCACACCCCTCTATAAAGCCTACGCGAACCCCCACACCCACAACGGCCGGTAGGAGCGAGCCGTACCAACACATACGAACCGCACACCCCTCTATAAAGCCTACGCGAACCCCCACACCCACAACGGCCCATAGGAGCAAGCCGTACCAAAACATATGAACCGCACACCCCTCTATAAAGCCTACGCGAACCCCCACACCCACAACGGCCCGTAGGAGCGAGCCGTACCAACACATACGACCCGCACACCCCTCAATAAAGCCTACACGAACCCCCACACCCACAACGGCCCGTAGGAGCGAGCCGTACCAACACATGCGAACCGTACACCCCTCAATAAAGCCTACACGAAAACACCAATAACGTCCCGTATGAGCCGACAGCACCAACAAATCCGATTCGCACACCCCCCACTAATAAAGCGCACGCGAACACCGAAAGCAGCACAGGAGGGTGCAAAAGAGTCACACAACCACAAAAACATGACTCCTGTGTGCACACCATTTGACAAAAATGTCCTGGCCACATCCAAACAGCCAAACAGAGGCCCCAAGTCACACCCACCCCTTATCACACACCCAGCAAAAATTCAAAATAAGCCACACCCATAAATGGACCAATAAAAGGGCCCACACATACAACCCATCATCCTTTGCAACATACCTTTTAGCGCAAACACACTGAGAGCACACCAACAACTGCACCCATACACCTTCACATATACACCCTATCTCATACACACCCACACACACCCTTCATAATCAGACCCACACACCCTCATCCATACACACCATCACCCCCCAATCACATAAACCCCACACCATGACCACACCAAAGAATCCAAAGTTCACCAACCCAGAGATGGAGATCCTTACAGATGAAGTCATCAGAGTTGAGCCACAGCTGTTTGGTGCATTGGTCAGACAGACCAGCGTAGCAGAGAAAACACGCATGTGGACGAGGATCATCGATAAGATTAATGCTGTTGCACCCATCAGGCGCAGCAGGAGGGATTGCCAGGCCAGGTGGTATGATCTGCGGAGGATGGTCAAGAGGAAGATGGCCGAAGACTATGCCAATGCCCACTACACTGGAGGTGGTGGTCCCCGCAGACCTCCAACATACCATCCCTGGGAGGAGACAGTCATGGCCCTGCTACCACCGGTGGGAGTCCATGGAATTGAAGGAGCTGTGGAGCCTGGTGAGTATACAAACAAATTATAACAGTCGCACTCCCCGTGGTAAAATGTACTAGAAGTTGATAACGTGGGTGGTGCAATCGAAGTGTAGCCCTCTGTGCTCAGGGCAATTGTATTTCAAAAAGCGGCAATCAAGAGGAAAATTTTGAATAATGTTATGCAGTAATAACGATACATGAAAAAAATGATCAAGAACCAAAATAAAGAATAAGAATTAATCAACTCATGGAAAAACTTTATTGAATTTTATTGAATTTCATTGAATGAATGAGACGAAGATTTATTCTTTGAGTGCATCGAAGGGTCGTCACTCCTAAGGGATATGCCGCTTTTTGAGTATACAAACAACTCATGTGACATGTGGGGACTCCCAGCTGTGTCTAACAGTATGTGGGTGGGTGGCTATGACTCCGAGCAGTGTCTAACAGTATGGGTGTGGGTGGCTATGACTCCCAGCAGTGTCTAACAGTATGGGGGTGGGTGGCTATGACTCCCAGCAGTGGGCAGACATATGAGGGGTGGGTGGCTATGACTACCAGCAGTGTCTAACAGTATGGGGGTGGGTGGCTATGACTCCCAGCAGTGGGCAGACTTATGAGGGGTGAGTGGCTATGACTCCCATCAGTGTCTAACAGTATGGGGGTGGGTGGCTATGACTCCCAGCAGTGTCTAACAGTATGGGTGTGGGTGGCTATGACTCCCAGCAGTGGGCAGACATATGAGGGGTGGGTGGCTATGACTCCCAGCAGTGTCTAACAGTATGGGTGTGGGTGGCTATGACTCCCAGCAGTGTCTAACAGTATGGGTGTGGGTGGCTATGACTCCCAGCAGTGTCTAACAGTATGGGTGTGGGTGCCTATGACTACCAGCAGTGTCTAACAGTATGGGGGTGGGTGGCTATGACTACCAGCAGTGTCTAACAGTATGGGGGGGTTCAAGGGGAGTGGCAGAAGGCTGCAAGGGGGACGGTGAGAGGGTGCAAGGTGTAGGGTAGGAGGCTGCACTCATCCCATGTGGCCCATGTACACACCCATGCACCATGCTCAATGCACAGGGAGTGTGAAAGTACTGACAAGATTGCTGACACTGGGCCCTGGTGTAGGCAGCACAAGGGCCTCCTGTGACCAGTGCAAACACCAACAGCAGGACAAGGTCAGATATCCTGCACAGTAACTCACAACCACTGTCATGGCAGCATGCTTCATGGGGGGACAGACACAACACGAGGGACACTCACTTTCAAATCACACTCAAACTACTAACATGGGCTGTCACACACACCCCTGACCGAAACAGAGCCTCTGGGTACAGGCAATGGAGTGCAACAATGTCACAATCGTCATGTAACACAACCAAACCAATACAGATCAGATGACACATCCAAGGAAATAATGCACAGTGCTGAATCACAAGTCCATTGTGCCCCCACACAAAGCAGTTGCCACAGCTGTTCGACGCAGTGGATGCACTTAATTAGCACCACGGACCGGGGTATTGACAAGGTGATGCTTCTTGGAGAAGTGCCACGTTCTAAAGCCCTGTGCCAGAAGTAGGTGTACTGGCCCAGTGGTGTTGGCAGTGGGTGGCCGTCACGGCACAGCAACACCTCTCAAAAGTAGATGTCTGAAATCTGAAACATTCCACTCAGTCTCTAACATTAACAAGCAGCATTTAAACCCTGTGCATGCTTGAACCAGGCATAAGGATTGTCGCTGCATTGTGCAGATAGCCCCAGACAGAGCCCTGCTGGATCTGTGTTGTGCTGGCGACACAAGCCACAACAATGGCTGTGCCAGTCATCGTAAACAGTACCGAACCTGTCAATGATCCCTCAGCACATGTCAATCTGACCACGCAACATACCCATACACAAGTAAACTATGACAACAATGTACATCAGGTGGAACAGTGTGAATGACAATGGATCTCCAATTTGTATGTTGCATGATAGTGCATTAACAGTGTCTCTCTCTCTCACACCCACAGGGCAACGTGCGGACCCCCCCCCCAACCTGGGGGGTGATGGATCCAAGTCCCAGGCTCAGCAGGACCCAGTCCCCACCGACAGCGACCACTCTCAACACACTGTGGATGACCCTAACCAACCTGGCCCCTCTGGATCCCAAACCCTTGTAGCAGCCTGCTCAGACACATCTGTGCCAACCGCCACACCCACTCCCGCCACATCCCAGCAGACATCTCGGAGCCCTGCCCATAATCCACAACAGAGCCAGTCTGAAAATGAGGGACAAGGTTCGGCGGGCACCCAGGAGGAGGCAGACGACACCACCACTGCCATCACTCATGGGTCTCGTCGATCCGATGTGCCCATAAGCGCAGGCCCGGCTCGTGTGGGCAGGGGTGGTGGGAGTGGGGCAAGGCGGAGGCGAGAATCTGACCAGGAAGCTGCAGGATCCGGTATGTCTGAACTCAGAAACATCTTGGAGGCATACCGGCGGGACACCAGGGAGTTCAGGCAGGTAGTGGTGGCCCTCAATGATATTAAAAGCAAGCAGGCCGAGCAACATGCCAGTCAACAACAACACCAGGGACGGATGGAGGCAAGACTGGATGAGCTCTTGACGGTGCATAGGGAAATAAGCCAATCACTCCGTCAGATTGCTGTTAACATGCAGCACCCTCCCTGTGTCACCAGGCCAGAAACATCAAGGCAAAGACCAACACCAGCCACAGGGAGGAGGAGGAGGAATTGTCTGACGGAGCGTCCCAGGCATCGTCAAGGCCTGCACGTGAGGGTCCCACAAGGAAGGTGGGTTGTCCACGCAAAAGACAGTGAGAGACAGTGGGCCATGCACAACTCCCAGGTCACCTGGTCTGCCATCTTGCCTTTGTGTGCAACAGCATCACCTTATTGACTCTCCCACATGGACTTGCTGGTCGCAGTGTGCCCAATGATGCCAAGCACTGTGGCCTGGACTCAGGTGACTCATACTGTAAGGCATCACATCTCCCGCTGTGAACTTTGGATTCCCCCCCTTTTTGTACATCACCTACTCACGTTTCCCGCACAAGACCTGAAAATAAATCTAAATAACATAAAACCCAGTAGTGGAGAGGTTTGTACACAGAGTCAAAAACATATGTGTGGGGACAGATCTAAAATGCCAGAGTGTCGAACAAACTGCAGCCATCCATACACTGGAATCTGAGTCTGGTTGTGGACACACATAGGTCACAATATTCAAAGAACTACATACATGTATGGCAATACACACCCGTGAAGGTTAGTAAATGCTATAGGAGGGTTTGGCATGCAATACCGCAATTACAGACAGGTTTAGAAGAGTCACTTGGAGGTGTACAGATCATGGGTAATAAGTAGGTGTCCTTGGAGGGAGTTCCAGGATCTGTTTTCTGAGGAATGTGATTTATCTGCCACATGCAGTTGTACTGTGGATGTGATGAATGTTGCCCAGGCAAGAGTGGGCAAATGGACTGTGGGGCATGGGGTGTTGGATGGTAGACGTACATATTACTTCATTGGCCTGGGCCTGTGGAGTGCCCACTGAGTGTGGCTGACTAGTATGAAGGGGAACCTGCAGTTGACTGTGGGACTATTGTAGGTATCTCAGGTGGACGGTCATGTGGTAGTAGCAGGGGATGTTGAGGATGAGTGGTGTGCATGCACCCAGGATTTGCACAATGACTCATGGAGTCTGGTTCCTGTACCTGTGCAGAGCTTGTTGCTGTATTTGGGCTGGCTGTTGTTGTTGACGGCGACCAGGCTGAGCACCACCTCATCAACAGACATCACCATAGCCATCCCAGAAGGCCATGAGATCTCATGCAGACAACGCGCAAACTGAGTGGTAGTGTGAATCGCCATCATCCACATGAACACTCCCCGAGACACCACCAACACCAACGACACCCTCCCCAGCACCTGGCACATGCACTTACAGATCCACACTGATGCAAAAAACACCCTCAGAGGAACACTCATCAACACAGCACCTGGACCCCAAGCACAAATCATCAACTCAATCACTCACCTCATCAGCACGCATGCCCTCGGCTACACGGATGACATCCTCCTTGGGGACACAAACATCCAGCTTGAGACCAACAACGACGCAAAATCCCCGGCCCTGGTAGACAACCTTGGATTTTAAACAATCCTGACCACACCCACCCACACCGCTGGACACACACAGGACTCCATGTTTTCCGCAACTCCACACTTCTCCTTCAACAACAACACCGAACACCACTGGACAGACCACAGATGCCTCCACTTCAACTCCAGTAAACCCAGCACCCCCCCGCACACAGCAGATGCCATGCTGCTGCTGGTGCAAGGCCACCGTGGACTAACTGACCGCCCCCCTCGCCCTGGGACCACCCGCCAACCACATCTACCCCGACACTGCTGCCATCAACCTTAAACAGTGGATCAACGACTGCGCAAACACCCTCACCACACTGCAGACCTCCGCCACCTGTCACAACAAGATAGCCGCATGGGACACCGAAGACCTCAGGACCTCCAAGTGTCCATGTTGGAAGCTGTTGAGGAGCTAACTCCACAACCAAACACCAGACAGCCACACCGCTCACGAGCACCACCTGCAGAGACCACCAACTCATCAGAAACACCAACAGGATAGCCTATACAGCAACGCACACAACAGCAAACAGCAACAGCAAACAGCACATCAACATCTGGAATGAACTCTCTCCTCCCACCTACAACACCAACTCAAGACCTGTATGACACACTGGCCACCTTCTTACAGCGTAGATTCCTCTACATCCACAACAGCTTCCACTCCGCTACCCCCATACCCACAAACGAGACCACACCCCCCTACACCAACACCCACACAAATAACCTGACCGCCTGGTACAATGTTGGCGATTTGAGACCTGTTGATGATAGTTACAATGAAGGTGGTCAGGCTGTTGGTGTGATACCGGATGTGCAGATGTTTGCCAATGCGGAGTGTGTCCTTTGTGTTGTATGTGACTCTGATGGTGCACCTTTTTAAGTTAGACCAATCATAATCCTGGTGTTGGTTGGTGGTCCCTGTGTGTCTTGGACTGTTGGTCTGCGATGGCTATGTAGAAGTGTTGTGCTGAGGTTGAATACTACCACGTTACATTAATAAAGGCAATGTGTGGGGCTGTTCTGTTGAGGAGGTAACACAGTACGATATGGTGCTGCTGGAAGTTGTATATGTGCTGTACAAGGAACATTACCTGTTTGTACGTAGACGCACTGTTATGTGGGGATGCTTCGTGTTGGCAGTATGAGTTGCACACACAGGCTGAGAAGCTGTCATGGGTGTGTTTGGGGTTGCGTGATACCAGGTGGATGAATGCCTGGTGTTCACTGTGTGGAGGGTGGCTGGAGCATGAGTCTGTGGTGTCACCTGAGTCATGAAATGAGCTGAGTGTCTTGCAGTGTGCATGTTGCATGTGCTGATGGAGCTGCCATTGTCATGGAGGTTGGACAATAGTGGTACAGCCAAGCAGCGGCATGTTTCAAGAATGGATTGATGGAGGAGTATCTTGAAGGCGTGTGTGGTGCAGGATCTGGCCACTGCGCAGTGGGTGGGGATGCAGCAGCAGGAATGAGTGAATACATGACGGCAGAAGGGGTGAGACAACAAGCCAAACAAGCACACAAAACCAAGGATTCCGCTCTGCGGAAGTTTTTTCCCTATCTTCCAAATGCAGCGAGAGAGACGGTGGCTAGAGCATTGATTCTCTTGCGTCTTGACTATGCCAGTGCTCTGCTGTGTGGCTCCCCGGCCTATCTGGTTGGGCGTCTCCAGATAATTCAAAAAGCGACAGCGAGGCTTTTATGCAACATCTCCAGGCGAACGAGCGTCCGGGGCCACTTGCAGAAACTGCATTGGGTCCCTATGACGCAGCGTATCATCTTTAAAACACTCACCTTTGCTCACAAAGCCATTTATGGCCAAGGCCCCATTTATTTAATGAAACGCTTCACCCGTTATCTCCCCAACCAGTCTTTGCGCTCTGCCTCCCAGCATCTAGTGATGGTTCCATGATTTCGGCGCTCTCGGCTGGGGGGCCAGTCAATAGCGGTGAAAGCTGCGATTGCTTGGAATGATCTTCCTTTGACTCTTCGGTCCAATCTGAATATTGCCCTCTTTAAGAAAGCTTTGAAAACTTATCTGTTCAAACTTGCATTCTAGGCTGCTCTTTTCTCTTGTTATGGCCCTTTGCATTTCTTTCTTCTTTCCGCGCCAGGATAGTCTGGTAGTAATTGAGCGCGCTATAAAAACTGCATATAGCATAACATAACATAACATGTGTATGTGAATGCAGGAGTGTCTGGTTACCCATGGTTCACTGCGAGCAATACTGGTGAGCAACCAACAAAGATCATGGACACAGGATTCGGCACCCTAAGGCCAAGTGGGGCACAGGACACACAGCGTCAGCAGGTGTAGCCTGCATGGTGTGGGTAGCAAGCTAAACAACACATACACAACCATGTACCTCACACACAATATGGTACATTTGCCATTACCAACAGCATGCATGTTGTCACTGTACATCTAACCACATATGAGCAATCATAGTAAACATTGCCATATAGAACACATGCAGACTGGCAAGAGAACTGCGGTGACAGGTATGAGGCACAATGTACAGTGTGAAACAGACTTCATACACAAAAGGATATAGTTGGTTGTGAGGCCATGCTGCATTAGCCAATTTACATGCCCAGTGGCATTGCTCTGAAGACAATAACAGGCATGCAATGAGGTCACCTGTAATGCTGGTTAAAGAATGTCCACACGACTGGCAGGGACTGTCCGTACCGTTGACCATCAGAGTGGAGCGATGCTGAAAGGGTTCCATCTCCAAATCGCCCCTTGGTCTGAGTACAAATGACAGACACAAAAGGGAGATCAGGTGAGGGAAGGCGAGGATGGGAACAGCAGGGAGGGAGATCTGAAACAAATGAATACAAGCATGAGGATTCCATACTTTTGTCACAGATTCACAGAATACATCCGGAGATACACTATAACAGTCACACCTGTGAAGTGTAAGCACTGCCACTGTACCCTATGTGTGATCACAGTCTTTGCATTGAGACAAGTTCAGATGCTTGAACACGGACACATAAAAGGTAGCACAGTTAGTATGTGTAATGCTCACAAGGTAGCTCATATTCAATTTGATCCATGCGGCCAACAAGTAAGTCCCAGTGTATGATTGAGGGTCCTAATCTTAGGAAATGTAATGTATAGCAGTGATACTCACACAAAGCAAACAAAATGCAGGTAGCCCTGTGAATCCGTATGGTCCATGAAGGGAAAGTACACATCCCCCGCAAGAGCCGTAAGCACCTCCTCCTATGAGGAAGGGAATTACCTAAACACAAGGAAGCCCCACACGAGCCACTCATTGGCTCTTTTTTTTTTAAGTAAGTAAATCTTTATTCGGTTTGCAAATTACATAAAAAACCATAAGAGAATTTCCACAATACATTTCATATAATCATCAACTAGCCATTATTTCTCAAATGTAACGTTTAAAATTCATTTTCACAAAGATTAAGACAAAATTAATATATTACATTTAAAAGGGGTTCCCTTATTCGTTTCCCTCAGGGGGTCAGATATTAAAGATTTACTCTGTGTTTAAAAATACATTTTAAAAACGTGCTCACAGTTTTACAAATCAATTCAGAGCTCAAAAATTGCAACCTCAGCATGGCGGGACGGCACCTTCTAATACCCAAAGTTCGTAGAAGTGGAATTAACCATAGCTTACGGTGTACAGTATAAAATTTGCAGAACAATACAGTGTGAATTGTTGATTGTTCAGACAATTCGTCACAAGGACACACCGTTAGGCATTCATCCCAGCTGTTTCTGTTAGGAAAAGCTACAACCCTATGGAATATATTTAGCCTGAATCTTGCCAATAAAAACCGCTCAAATTGTGACTCGACATATGTCAAATATGGTTCCATTTCTACAGTAGTCATGACTGTCAAGGAATGTTGGACTGAGGGTTTCTTTATCTCTGTGCTGATACGTATTTCTTCTATATGTTATGTTATGTTATGTTAATAACTTTTATTGGGCGCACAGCTGCCCCAGCGAAGGGGCGTCCTGGCGCCTGATCAAGTACCACAACACAACAAATCGATGCTGAGAAGAAAGAGAATCAGTCAGCGGAGGCAAACAGGTGGGTTTTTATAGCGCGTCTAAAGAGAGTCAGGCTATTTAGGGCACGAATATGGACAGGGAGGGAGTTCCATAGTCCAGCTGCCAGAACACAAAAGGAGCGACCTCCCATCCTGCTCAGTCTGAACCTAGGTTTAATTGCCAGAAAAAGAGATTCCGACCTGAGAGACCGCGTGGGGACATAGAAAGAGACAAGGCCCACAAGGGCAGGAGGCGAACAGAGTTTCAGGATCTTAAATGTCAGACAGAGAGCCTTAAATTTGATTCTCTGTCTGACTGGCAGCCAGTGAAGGGATGTCAGGACTGCAGAGACAGAACAACGTTTCGGGAGGCCAACAATGGCCCGCGCAGCGGCATTTTGCACCCTCTGTAGCCTAGTAGCCTCAGCCTGATTTACTCCAAGCAGCAGAGCACTCCCGTAGTCCAGCCGAGAGAGGATGGAGGCCTGGACCACCAGTTGCCGAGTAGGAGGGTCGAAGAATTTGAGGACTGGTCGCAGTCCTCGCAGAATACCATAACAGGTGGCTGCGATCTTCTTTGTATGGCTGGTAAAAGAGAGGTTAGGATCCAGCCAGACCCCCAAGTTCTTAACTTCGGCCGCTGGAACGGGGGACACCCCCATCTCTGGAGGCCACCACTGATCTCCCCAAAGTTCCGCGTGCTTCCCTAGGATCAGGACCTCGGTTTTCTTGGCATTTAGCTGTAAGCAATTACTACGCATCCAGTTTGCCACAGCTATTAGTCCTGCACGGAATCTGGGCGCCGTCACCTCAGGGTCCCCACTGAGTGTCACCGCCAGCTGCGTGTCGTCGGCATACGATGTCATGGTTAAGCCACATTGTCTGACGACGGCAGCCAGCGGTTTCACATATGGCTCAGAGCCCTTGTTTTTAGATCTTTCTTCGGGATCTCAACAATTGTTTCAGGGTTAAAATAATATTTAGCCATCTCCAGATCAGTGAGAAGATTTTTTACATATCTCAGCCATTCTATTTTTTCCGCATAGTCCAGTGACATACAATCTGCCACAATCTCTTTTGTAAAAGAGTTTTTCGTTGACGTCCAAATACGACGCCAAAGCAGTATGGGTTTGATCTTTGTCAGATCCTCAATGTGGGGGATTCCTAGCTCTGCGTGGCATGCAAAGGTGGATACTCGTTTAGGGACCGCCAAAAGAAATCTCATAAAGATGTTCTCTGCTACCTGTAGGGTTTTTGTGTTTTTATGTTCCCACAGTCCCGCCCATAAAGTGCGGTGGAATGACACTTTGCTTTATATATACGGAGAAGCTCCACTGGTGGCCTCTTTCCTAGCTTCTGTGCGAATTTTAGAAGAGCAGCAATCGCTCGCAGAAGTTGATGTTTACGGGCTTCTATAGCCGCTTTCCAGTTAAGCTTCTCGTCCGTCATAATCCCCAGGTAAGAATATTGGGCAGTTGATTCTATTTTTTCATTATCAAGGAAGATACTCTTCCCCAGTTTCTTGCCTTGGCCTGCCACCATAACGTAAGTTTGTTTTATATTTATGTGGAGGTCCAAACTGCCCATGAATTTTGCGTACCTAATCAATGCTTTCTGCAGCTCCCGTGGGGTGCGTGCTAATATCACCGCATCGTCTGCGTATAGGAGCGCAGGCACAAGGAGATCATTTACTCGGGGTAGGTCCTGGCCCCCCTTCAACATCTCTACCTCGAGCCCATTAGTATAAAGGGAGAAGAGAAAGGGGGCCAGCACGCAACCCTGCCTGACGCCGCGTTCCACTGTGAATGACTCTGATAGTTCGCCCTGCACTCCAAAACGCACCCTAGATGAAGCATTGGAATATAGTTCTCTAAGGAAGGTTACCAGGACTAGATCTATTCCCATATCAATGAGAACTGACCACAATTTTGCATGAGAGACGCAGTTGAAAGCTGCGGAGAGGTCGACATAGACCATGTACAACCTACCCCGCTTTGCCGACACGTACTTCCCCATCATTAGGTCCAAATTCAGGGCTTGCTCTGTTGTGCCGAAGCCCTCTCGAAAGCCAAACTGAATGTCTGACAGAGTCCCGGTATCGTCCGCCCACTCCTGTAGGCGCTGGTGTACCACTCTGCCCAGTACTTTCCCCAGCGAGTCCAGGAGCGAGATCGGGCGGTAACAGGACACGTCCTCCCTATTTCCCTTTTTAAATATGGATACCAAAATTGATTGGGTCCAAGATGTAATTAACCCACATTTCATTGTAGCATCAAAGACCCTCTTCAGTATTGGGGCCCACAGATGTAAATTAAATTTGAAAAAGTCAACTGGTACCCATCTGGACCAGGAGCTTTTCCGCTTTTGCTCGATTTTACTGCGTTTATTACTTCATGGAGTCCAAAGTCTAGTGCAATTGGGAACGGGTCAGCCTGATTATTCTGGTTAATTCCTTCAGTTAAATCTACTTCTGGGGATTTTCCCAAAATTTTTGAAAAGTGATTTACCCATATTGGTCCTTCAATAGCGACTTCTACTTTTGGATGGTAGGTGGTATCCGTCAAAAAGGGGGCTTTCACCACCCTCCAAAACACTTCGCTATTTCTATTTAGTGAACTCTCATGAAGTTGGTCCCATAGGGCATTCTTCAATTCCTCTTTTCTTGCTTTACATGCAAATCTATATGACCTTCTCAAGTCCCTAACCTCCTCATGGTCTCTAACAGCTTTTGTTAGTGCTATTTTTAAAGTTTTGTGGGCCACTGAGCAATTGTGATTAAACCACCCTTTTTTCACTTTTTTTACCTTTTTGCTTTCTTATTAAACATTCATTTACCTTATCCAGGATCACCCTAAAAAATTTTAGGACTCCCTCTTCCCCTATATCAATATCTAGACACTTCAATATTGACGGGTATACCGCAGTTATCACCTTATTTGTCAGTTTTACGGGATCTATCTTTCCCCATCCTAAGGTATAACCATTTGTTTTTGTTAAATGTATATTGTTCTGGGCTAGTGCAGTCATTAAGAACTGAGCTGATAAATGCCCCTGATCTATGAGTAAGTCAAAGCCTAAGGCAGCATGATCACTCAGAGTATTTATTAGCACTCTGAATCTCTGGGACTTATTTCCAAGAGTTGCTGTGATCAGTATATAGTCAATTGTTGACTCGGAGCCCCTTCCCAAGTAGGTTGGCTCCAGCTGCCCACGAGGGGGTTTCACTTCGTTCAATATCACCAAGTCCAATTGAGATAGAGTTTCATTTAAAAAATCTCCCACCGCAGAGTGCCTGAAGTGAGTTATTTGGTCATCTATTTCATCCCCTATACCACAGATATTACTGTTGTTCCTCTCACAGGGGTGGTGGTTAAAGTCACCTCCCCACACTATGCTTGGGGGTTCTAAGCCTTGTGACTGTTTTGACCAAGTAAAAAGTTTCTTGCGAAGAGCCCCAAGTATTTTTACTCTCTCACTTTCTGCAAGGTTGTCATACATATTTACAAGTATGACAACCCTCTTCATCAGGAAAGACAATCTCAATATCTGATAGTTTGTTTCTAAGCTGAGCACTGCGATTTCTAACCCCGGTATGGTGTTCGCTATGTAGGTCATTAACCCACCCTTTGCCCTGCCATAGGTGCCTGCGGTTGCTGGGGAAAAATAAGTTTTATACCCTGGCAGGTGCATTTCTGTAGTGAGCCAAGTCTCCTGTAGGCATATTACTTGATAATCTTGGACAAAATCTAGGGCACTTCCATCCACGATTTTTACTCGGAGACCCGCAATGTTCCAGAACATAGTTTGTAGTTTTATTTCGTTCATTCTGGGGTCTGATCTTTCAACTGTGCTTCACTATGCTAAACATGACAAGCAAGTGTAACCAAACTCAACAGCGAGTAACGAGGAACAAAGCAACCAAAAGACCCTACTGTTACTATGAGCTGCTGCACGGCACTAGATAATCCTTTGAATAACCTCAGTCCACTGGTGTCAGGGAGATTTGACATTTGCTACAGCCCAACGCTGTCATGGCATCAGCGCAACATGCCTTGCATCATTGAAATGGAAAGTAAATATCAACTCACAGAGAAGGATAGCGAAGCAGTTTTATCCACCGGCACTGAAGTAATGACATGACAGTGACATGACATACTGGCACAAGGGGCAATGCATCCATGCCAACAGACTCACAGGACGGTTGACTGAACTTGTGGGACATACACTGGGCCACACCTACACAACATGGTTTTAGGTAAATCAAACTGTACTGGCCCACAAGGTTGAGGAGATGATCCAGACACATCCTGTTGCACACAGTGAGGCAGCAATATCCCATAGACTCCGTGGTTGTGATGTCCCCCACGTTGTCATACCGTGCCATCTGCAATGTGTCTGGGTCAAGGTTTACACACATTGATGCAACCACCAGAGTCAAAACTCAACTACAGATGACTGTCAAGAAGGGTGACAGTCCTGTAATGGGAGTTGGGCAACATGAATCTTGATACATTGTTATGTGACATGTATGTATGGTGCTCCAACATGCCCATGAACATTTACCACACAATTGAACCATACCAGCACAAAAAAGCCTGTTTGTAATCCTTACCCAAACTGAAATTTCGCCATGTCCGTGCATGTCCCGCTGATTCGGCTGACGTTGCTAGCATCATGAGGAATAGCAGGAGGACTAAGATGACCCAGACGGACAACATGCAGGGCGACCTGGGAACGACAGGCACACAAGGGGTCACGTTCTGTATAAATGATTTGAGGTATGGTCATGTATGATACAGTAAGAATGTAGTACACACTAACATTCCAAACTCACACTTTGCACATATGTGTGTGGCATTACATCCGCACCTGTGTGACACTGCACAACAAACAGCAAATTGACATTGCATAGAGTCAGCTGGACACACTGTATGCTACACAGGCTACTCTATGGTACGAGCTCCCACACTATATTCCTACCACTCACCATTATGAGAAGAAGTTGCGTATGAGCAGACTACGGATATCATCCTCCTCCTCCACATCGCTTGCATCCTGCCCAAGGCCTTCATCCTCAACGGGTGGATGTTCAAGATCGTCAGGATCCAGGATGAGTGGGACTGCCTCCTCCACTGCCATGTTGTGCAGCATGCAGCACACGACAAAGATGTTAAACACCTTGAGTGGGGCGTATGGGAGGGCTCCGCCAGTCTTGTCGAGGCACCTGAAACGGCTCTTCAGGGGTCCAAGCGTACGCTCAATGACTCTCCTGGTCTGCCCATGTGCATTATTGTACCGCTGGTCTACAGCTGTTCTGGGGTTGCGCAGCGGAGTCATGAGCCACGGCATATTGGGATATCCTGCGTCTCCTACAATTGAACATCATGGCAATGAGTGTGGAATGTGATGCCGTCAGAGAAATGATTGAAATTGAGGCATATATGACAAACAGAGTATACCCACCAACAAGACATGCCTGATGGTTGCGCAGCTGCAGCATCATCTCTGGTACCCTGCTACGCCTCATGATGAAAGCATCGTGGCACGATCCTGGAAAACGGGCAAAGACATTGGAAATGATCATGTTAGCAAGACACACCACCAGGGCATTTATAGAGTGGTAATGTTTGCTGTTATGGTAAGCCTGCTCCTGAGCATGTGGTGGCACCAGAGAAAAATGTGTTCCATCAATTGACCCAATCACATGTGGCATGTGTCCCAGGGCATAGAAAGCACCCTTGACATTGGTCAACTGGTCTGGAGTAGGGAATTTGATGAACTCATCAATGTGCCTCAACATAGCAGCCAAGACATCACGGAGGACACGGCTGAACATGGTCTGCGACATCCCACCCACATCTGCTATGGTAAATTGGAACATAGCTGTGGCAAAGAAATGTAGGGCTGCCATAACCTTTACCTTGGGTGTCAGCGCAGTTGGATACCTGTGTCGTGGTTGTAGATGTGCTTCCAGCCTGTCTGTCAAGTCCTGTATCAACCTCTGAGGGAATCGGTAACGGCGGATGCAATCACGTTCCCTCATGGCATCCAAGTCTGGCAACGGCCTTGGCAGAGGGGGTGCCCTGCACAACAATTTTTTGGGGGAAAGGTGTACAACTGTCAGCCAAGGACAATTACAATGTATATCGCATGAACAACACTGCTTCAACACATCAATTCACGATTGACTATGGCGTGGGCTATACATCATGGACACATATGGCAGATAGCTGGCGCTCCTCCATGACAAGTGATACATCTATTGTCTGTGAAATGGACATGACATGCACACAACTGATCTGCTGGGCTGGGCTGAGTGATCAGACCAATGTCTCACGCCAGTGACACATGTCACATGACCTGCATGAGAAGGTTGACAACCCATCCAGGCAGCTGACTGCATGGCACACATCCACTTCACATGTGCCATCTATTGGACATATCTGTGATATTGTGAATGGGGTGTGCATTTGACAAGACTACACCACAGCCATTCACAGAATGCAGACCTGTATGTGGGGGAACTTATGATCTGTGATGCCATCACACACATGAGTAGTTTAAATGCCCCAGTGGCATGGTGTGCGTATATGTTAAAGCCTTCAAATCACGGCACACACCCATCATAGATGCACCAACAGCACATTAAGTTTACGTGACACAAACAGCCTGGCTAATATTTCCCATGGCACACACATTACATTGTCACACAGGGTCATGCTGTGCGTCATTTTGACAAGTGAGACAGTGACCCCAGTCCCTGGCATCATGTGACCAATGCCCGTACTGAATATTGTGCCATCCCAGTGTTGACGTGCATCACAACATGTCAATGATGTTAATAATGTGACAAGTGTAAAGGTAATGTTAACAACATAGTTCACCATCACAATAGACATGTCTATACATCTCATCAAACATCAACTGTGACACATGATCACATGCCCTGTGCAAATCACTGTGTGCTACACCTAGGGCCTGCTGACGTAAGGATGCCATGCCAATATATATCTAGACATCCTCATTGTGACCTTACACCGCGATCCCTGCCATGTCTTTTCATGTAATCTGTATTGTAATAGTGCCATGCATGAGCTTGAGAATGCACCGTACACATGCATTCACTACAGCTTGTCAAACGACCAGTACCCCAATAGAAGTGTGCGTGTACGGGTCGTTTCACTACTGCATTCGTGACATACGCGTGCGGCACGTACCCCTATAGTGCGTGTGTGTGTACGGGTCATTTCACTATTGCATTCGTGACATACACGGGCGGCACGTTTCCCTATAGTGCGTGTGCGTGTACGGGTCATTTCACTATTGCATTCGAGACATACGCATGCGGCATGTACCCCTATAATGCGTGTGCGTGTACGGGTCGTTTCACTATTGCATTCGTGACATACGCGTGCGGCACGTACCCCTATAGTGCGTGTGTGTGTACGGGTCATTTCACTATTGCATTCGTGACATACACGGGCGGCACGTTTCCCTATAGTGCGTGTGCGTGTACGGGTCATTTCACTATTGCATTCGAGACATACGCATGCGGCATGTACCCCTATAATGCGTGTGCGTGTACGGGTCGTTTCACTATTGCATTCGTGACATACGCGTGCGGCACGTACCCCTATAGTGCGTTTGCGTGTACGGGTCATTTCACTATTGCATTCGAGACATACGCGTGCGGCACATACCCCTATAGTGCGTGTGCGTGTACGGGTCGTTTCACTGTTGAAAAAGTTGCATTCGCGATGCTAAACGCACCGTACTTGTGTAGGGATCACAGAAAATACATAGGGAACATCTAGGGGACGAGTAGAATGCCCAGAATGCAGGCTAGTTGTCAAGGGAACAGACATTTGAGTGTGCTGCAGGTGTCCAGAAAAATTCAGTTGAGCAAAACTATACAATGTTGCGAATTTTTTTTGGGAGCTAGAGCTCAATTTGTGAACCATGCAAATGTGTGTCATGGCCTTCTGCTGGAATGGTATTGGATGAAACATAGGATGCAAAGTGATCTGGCCTATCACACTGTACTCCTGAGCCTGCCAGCCCCTCTGCAACACTGATTTAAGGCTGCATGTGGCAGTGAGAGGGCACTTGCCTGCACAACATTGGAGTGGACCACACTGCTGCTGTCACTGCATTCCCTGGAGCAACATGTCAAGGACCAGGGAGAGGGCACCTGCATTCAGTGAGGAGGAGAACCAGGCCCTGCTGGATACCCTCCTACCTAACTACTGCAAGCTGTATGGGACACCAGAGGAGCAGGTGAGTGATGAATGTATGAGTGTCACTATAGCCATCGTGTTTTTATGGAACAGAGATGCAATGGGGTTTTGAGTGAGTGCCAGGTGTGTACATTGTGGTATCTCCCATGCAGTGAATGATGTTGTTAAATAGTATGTATTGCTTACCGGCATTGTGCTAACTGTGACATTCAATGTAATGTGGATCACACTTTGTGCTGTGACACACCGTGCATGTTTGTTTATGTTTATGTTTATGTTTTTGGGATTTTTATTGCGCGCAACTACCCTGGGGTGTCTCGGCGCATATCGGACTTCCTGGGACAGAGAGCAGCCAGATGATCATTGATTAAATAACCAGGTTTTCAGAAGTTTACGGAAAATGATGAGAGTGGGACTGGTTTTGATGGACAAAGGGAGAGAATTCCACAGCCTGGGGGTTGCTACTAAGAAACGTCTGTCTCCGCAGGTAGTGGTTCTGGTACGTGGGACAGAGAGGAGGTGGGTGCAGGATGAGCGAAGTGATCTTTTAGGAGCGTAGATCCGAAAAGCATCCTTAAGGAACCTGGGTCCTGAGTCATGGATGGCCTTGTAGGCGATACAGAGTACTTTAAACTTTATCCGACTCTTGACTCTTAGCCAATGCAGGTGACGTATGGCCGAGGAGGTGGGGCGGTGACTGGGGATGCCGAGCAGGATTCTGGCTGCAGCATTTTGGACTGATTGTAGTTTGGTTAAAACCTGTTCTTGCGTGCTGAGGAAGAGAGCGTTGCCATAATCCATCTTAGAAAAAACGAGGGTGGTGATCAATGTTTTTCCTGCAGCTGGAGGGAGATATGGCAACAACTTCTTGATCTTCCTCAGCATATAGAAGGAGGGTGCAACCACTGCATTCACATGGTGCTTGAATAACAGCTTGTCATCGAACATGACACCGAGGTTTCTGACCTTGGCAACCGGAGTGGGAGGTGAACCCATTTCAATGGGCCACCAAATGGAAGACCATTCCGGTGAAAGGTTGCCAAAGGTCATCACCTCGGTCTTGTCCGAATTTAATTTCAAGCAGTTACTCGACATCCATGAGATAATGGCCGACATCCCCTCCTGGAATCTTGCAGCAACGGCTGGTCCATCCTTATGTAAATGTAATGTAAATGTAAATGTAATATATTTGTAAAGCGCACAGCTGCCCCAGCAACGGGGCGTCCCGGCGCTGTATAACTCTGGGGAACCCGTCCTGGCTTTCCCTGTGGGATGGTCCCTTGCTGGGAGTCCCCAAGGTGGAGCCAGGCATCCCCGGAATTGGTGGGGCCGTTGTGGAGATTAGGCAAGCTAATGCCCAGAGTTGCCGAGTGGAAACCCTGATTAGAGTAAGCACCGAAGCGAGAATTATCGAGTCCGCTGACCAAGGTCCACGACCCTGCCGCGTCGGGAATTGAACCCTGGTCCCGGGCTGACTTCTGCTCTCAGGCCTGCCGCCTCTAACCAGTGAGCCACACTACTCCAACACCAATTGGGTGTCATCCGCATAGGTGGTTAAGCGCAGCCTGTGTGCTTTTATAACCCTCGCCAAATCCGCCACATATATATTAAATAATGTGGGGCTTAGCGAGGAGCCCTGGGGCACCCCGCACGGAAGGGTGAAGGTAGGCGAGTGGAAAGTGCCCAGTTTCACCGCCTGCGTGCGGTTGGCCAGAAGAGAAGCAATGAGATCCCTGGCAAGATGGGTCACCCCCAATGATGTGACACGGTCGATCAAGATGGAGTGATCAACCGTGTCAAAGGCAGCGGACAGATCTAGGAGTACAAGGACCGCCGCCCCACCCTGGTCCATTATAGTCCTAATCTCGTCAGAGGCCTTTATCAAAGCGGTTTCTGTGCTGTGGCCCTTCCGTAACCCGAACTGGGTATCATCTAAAAGTTGGTGACCATCGATGAACCCTGAAAGCTGTTTGTTCATGACTGCTTCAAATATTTTGGCCGGGAATGGGAGGCAGGCAATAGGTCTGTAACTAGCTGAGTCAGCGGGGTCCAGGGATTTTTTTTTAACAGGGGCTTGATGACTGCCTTTTTCCAAATTTCAGGATAAATGCCTGTCTGGAAGATGGAATTACATAAGTCCGTGAGCGGGGAAGTAATAACCTCAGTGAGAGCGCTCAGTATGGAAGGGGGGCAAGGGTCTAAAGGAGACCCAGATTTAATAGAAGTGATAAGCTTGCTGATCGGGTCTGTCGAGACCATTTGAAAGTTGGAAAAGGTAGGTGTAAGTGAAGGCGACAGAGGAAGGGGGTCAAGGCAATCCGAGCATTTAGGGAAGGAGAAAGATGAATAGATATTAGTGACCTTGGTGGAAAAGAAAGTTGCTACCGCGTTACAAAGATCTTGAGATGGCTCAATGGGAGGTCCTGTCGGAGGGTTAGAGAGAGAACCGACTACTTGAAATAGCTTTCTTGCAGAGTTCTGGGCAGATTCAATCTGGGCCCGAATAAAAGCGCTTTTATGTTTAATAATAGATCTCTTATATAGCGCTAGCGCATCTTTGTAGGTTTGCTTGTCCGAAAGACTCTAGTGCTTGCGCCAGCGCCTTTCTAAATTCCTTTATCTGCCATGATTCATTGAGGTGCAACAGTGTTCCTTCCAGAGTGACAGATGAATGTACCCACTGTTGTCAAATGTGTTTCGTGACCTGTGTGTATGTTTCACAAATGCATGCTTAGAAGTCATGGACATTTAAGAGTGTGGATATTATTTGTCACCAGGCTAATTGTGTGTGTGATGTTTTGCAAAAGTGATGCATGCCTTATGCCACAGCTGTACCCCTCTGATGTGCCAAGTATACAGTGCCGTGTGCATGACTCGGACAGTTAGCATGATGCCTGTGTCACATCTTTGTAAAGTGTGACATGTGCAAAGTGAGGTTGGATACACAGTTGACACTGACAAGCAAATGATCTGTGCCAGGGCGTGCATGTGTGGTCTGCTGAGGATTCTTAGGTGTAGTGTGATATGTGACAGCATGTCACGTGCTGCCCACCAGCCTGTATTTGCATAGCTTGTTCAGTGTGTGCCATGCTCAGTGAGTGTTTTGCACCCCTTATGGCATATTTTGCCTTTCTAAGGCATGTAGTGCATTGCTGTGTGCTCACATGCCACTTTCACATGGACAATGATGCAAGTCCTGTCAGCATCATATGCCCTGTTGTCATCGTCAATGTGGTGCAAGTGTGTGTCTTTGGAAAATGGGACAGGTGTACTGATGTTGTTCCACTTTGTTTCCCTCACAGGTAACTGTCTATGAGAAGGGGGAGATCTGGCTGGACATATCCAGGGCTGTCAGGTGTGTGGGGGGCCCTCGCCGGAGCATCAGGAACATCCACAAGAGGTGGCAGGATATCCGGGGCTGGACCCGCCGTATTGCCCGGGTACAGCTGAAGCTGTCACCTCCACGCAAGCATGGCGGCAGCCGGCGCCTCACCCCCCACATGCTTCTGGTCCAGGATGTGGTTTTTCCGGACCTCCATAGGCAGTTGCAGGAGGGACAGCAGCAAGGAGGGGGTAGGTACTTGTCTGTTTGTTGTCATGTGTGTCACATGCTACCTGCAGTGCTCAGTAGCCTGGTAACACTGCCAAATTTGGGGTGGTCTGGTCAGACAGGCTATTTAAGCATTGTCATTTCAATGCCCCATATTCAGCTGATACTCTTTTACATCCCTTCCCCTCCTCCACATGTGTCCCCTGCTTTGGGTCTTTCATCTTTGCGCATGTACTCCTAGGGTGCAATGTGTCAGCATGCATATTGCTTACCACATCATGATGTTGGAGGGAGGTCTGTGACACATGTTGGTACCTTAACTGTTCCCCAACCTGTGCACTGTGTTTTCCATTCATGATTATTTTGGCACTGATCCTGAGTCTCAACATGGAGTTCAACAACGGTCTGCCTCAGTGGCCTTTGTCCCTGGTATACTTTGGATATCTCATGTGTTACCTACATGTGCACACTGTCCATGTATACTATGTTTGGCTTGTGCATACTCACACTGGGCAGTGCGTGTGTGCATATTCACAAGAATATGTAGATGTTTGTTTGTGAATCATATGGAAGGGCAGCCACACGAGGTGACCTCATGTTCATTTATTTAGCAGCACAGTTATTGATGCCCTGCTACAGATTGTTCACTACTTGCGCTGTATCACACACATTAACGCAGTGACGGGGGTGTTGTGCAGCGAAGGTGTGATGGGCCAGCCTGTTTAGCCTTGTCAGTGGTGAGCTGTGTATGTCATTTCTGATGTGAACTCATCACTATGCACTTACCCTGTGATGCTGGACAATGCTGTCATTGTTGGATTTAGAGGCTATGTTCTTGGCTCACAGAGATGAATGTTCCACATAGATTTGTGCCCCATGTATGTATTGGTGGTGCAACGCTGTTTTGTCTTAGTGTGCACACTACTGTATTCACATTTCCCATGTGGTTGAGAGTGTGCCAACAATGCATTTTTTCTTTAATATTGAAAATTGCAAGAACATTAGCTTAGGCCTTTCCAGGATTTAGGACATGTGGGCAACTTCACTTGACAGCGCGTGTGTGTTATATGCTAGAAACTGTCTGATCTGGTGATAGATGCCCCTGTGAGGAGTGTCACAATAGTGTGTGGTGATGGAGGGAGAGTCTGTACCAATCATATACTCACACCCAGTACACAGGTCAGGATTTTATCCATCACCTTTCTGTTGCACACTCTGCCCCCCAAGTTCTAACATGGTTATGTGCAAATCTGTCTGTCCATGTGCCTCATGGGAACAGCCCAGCCAGGAATGTCAAGCCATGCCTTCCCTGGACTGGAAACAAGGTACCTGGGACCACTTTGTGGCATTCCAACCGTGTTCAGCCATGCTTGTTTGCATACACATCTGTGTTTCACGCAAGCCTGGCTGTAGATGGCTGTGATGCCACTGAGAGGTGATAGAAAGCTTGTTTCTGGTCCAGGGATGTCATCACATGGCAGTTTGGTCTGGACTATTCCCATGTGGCACAGGGTCACACAGATTTTGACATGCACATGTCTGTACTGGGGTGGCAGAGTGGGCAACAGAACGGTGATGGATCAACACCTGACCTGTTGACATACAGTGGCTCATCATAGTGACTCTCATTCAAGTTGTGCCCTGGTCTGTTACTTGTATCTTTGTATACAAGGAGTGTTGTGTCAATTACAATTGCACATTACTGGACTCAAATATGTGCTGAGTTATGTGGCATGTGACTCTTGGTGCATGCCAAATGATTTGATGATCATATGTCTGATGTGTACAGGTGACTGATACATATTTTTACTTTCTCCTTGCCAACAGCATCATCACCCGGGAGTGGAGGAGACACAAGCACGGACCAGGCAGAGGGACCCAGCTACAGCGCCACCAGCTTCGAGGTGTCGGAGGCAAGCAGTGGCACGGAGGGTGAAGAGAGTCAGGCGGCCGGACCTCATGAGCACGACACCTCATATCATGCAGACGGCTCGTCTTCGGACTCCCAGGAGGAAGGGGAATATGCAGCAACAGCATCTGCACCCACTATGTCTGTCACCTCCTCATCCAGACCCATCTCCACCCTCCCAGTTGCTAGTGTCCCTTCGGTCCGTGCTGGCCCCCGTGTCTCCTTTGTCCTCAGCACCGCAGCCCCTGCCCCTGTCTCCCCAGCTGCCCTTAGTGCTGAGTCTGTGGACCTACTCCGGCAGCTTCAAGTTGGTCAGACGTCAATGCTGACTGTCCTCCATGGCCACACACATCTCATGACACAGTTGTTGTCAATCATGGAGGGCATGTCAGCAGACATGTCTGATCAACGTCGGAGTTTGTCGTCCATAGACTCAACACTGACGGCAGCACTTGCCATCCTGCAGCGTCAAACCCCCCCACTCCTTCTGACCCATCCCCATCCCCATCCCCCATACCTGTCCATACCAGACACGCAGACGCACCAGATCACACACCCCAACAGAGACACCCAGCACACCAACACGTCAGTCAAAGCGCAGACCTCCAGGCACCCAATCTCAGGGGGATGTGCACACACCCACAGGAACAGGGGACAGACATCACACACACATCCACAGACACACTACACTTGACTCAAAGCCCTCTACCTCCACTCCCATTGTGTCCCCGAGTTCAGGTGGTAGCCTGTCAGAACTGGCTGCAGTGTGCAGCGCAGAATATCTTTCTTCCTTTGGCGATGCACCTGACACTGTGGAGGGATCCTCCCCACCTGCACCCACTACACCTACCCTTCCCTCTCCTGTCCCTGCGGTGCCGGACAATGACTCCAATGATGCCCCCAATGTGTCCACAGACCTCTGAGTCCACCATGTGCAGGCAAGTTTGGGGGTGACATCCCTCCACAGAGTCACCACAGTAATGGACATTATTTTGGACCGGCCATTGGCCTTCTGTGAGCATGGACTCATTTATCTTTTCTTTGAAGAAATGGCGCTGAATAAAGCATTTTTTTTTCTGAACTATTTCTTTTCATGGAATTGCTTTAGGTGATGTGTGCCTAAGAGTTGGTGCAATGTTAATGTTTTGTTATTGTGGAAGCTGTATATATTTCTGATGGGATTTGGGGTGGACCAGGGTATCTCTCTGTTCTATCCCAA
The DNA here is from genome assembly GCF_964261635.1 of Lissotriton helveticus. Classification (NCBI taxonomy): domain Eukaryota; kingdom Metazoa; phylum Chordata; class Amphibia; order Caudata; family Salamandridae; genus Lissotriton; species Lissotriton helveticus. The sequence continues at coordinate 998,726,257 of NC_136071.1, read as the reverse complement.
AGTTAGAGCAATTTATCTTGATTGTTGTGTCTGCAGTTTGCATACAGACATTATCCGGAAGAGTGTCCCTTCCTCAGTGACACATGAGATCTTCACTACAGACAGTTGCTCAATTGTTGTGGTGACTTGTGTATGGATTTACCCTAGTTTGTTACATTCCCTCCGACAATGGCCACTCCTGCTCAGATGCTCAGCTGCTTAGACAGCTACTAACTCCTGAGGCGGAAGCCGGGAGCGACAATTGCTACGATTGCTTTTAAAATTGTATTTTTTCTGTGTTTTTATCAATTACCTTGCTCCCTGCACCTTGACATCCTCACTTTCAGCACTTCTCCCCGCGCAGCCGATTTTGACGCTGCCGCGGGTCGCAGAAGGATTTCCGCCATTCTGGGGAAGCCCTCAGCCCAGGCCACGCCCACTTACGCCAGGACACGCCCCTCGCCTCTACTTAAAGCGCGCTCCCCTCAACGCGTGGTTTAGACAGCTACTAACTCCTGAGGCGGAAGCCGGGTGCGACGATTGCTACGATTGCTTTTAAAATTGTATTTTTCCTGTGTTTTTATTAATTACCTTGCTCCCTGCACCTTGACATCCTCACTTTCAGCACTTCTCCCCGCGCAGTCGATTTTGACGCTGCCGCGGGTCGCAGAAGGATTGCCGCCATTCTGGGGAAGCCCTCAGCCCAGGCCACGCCCACTTACGCCTGGACACACCCCTCTTTTTCCTCTATTTAACTATGTGCCTTTCCCGGCCGCACAACGGACGCGCCGAAGGGGCGCCGAAGGCGTGCCAAAGGCAAGCCCGTCTGCGCCCATCCGCGCCAGGCCGGGCCCCGGGGCCCTCCACCCTGCCTGTCCCCTCTCTTACCTACCTAACCAACTCCTGGCATACCACGATGACTGGCCCATTAGCCCCTCAACACTGACCTGGATTAACTCTCTTGAAATCGCCCGTTATGATTACTCTAATCCCGCACGTTGTCACCCCAGCCCCCACAAGGAGTTGCTACGCTCGGCCTCTCCTCACTCTTGCCCCAAACTCACTGCTGGCCTTCCTTCCATGGCCTCAGTCTCCCTTCTTAATACCCGGTCTGCGGTCAAGCATCAATTGGAACTCTTTGACCTTCTTGACACCCTCAAACCCGAGATTCTATGTCTCACTGAAACTTGGTACACGGCCGCTTCCCTGCCCGATATCCTCACTTTTCTTCCTGATGCTTACTACATCCTTCGCGCCGACCGCCCGGAGGGGAAGACCAGCGGCGGAGTAGCAATGATGTTACGTTCGAATCTCCAATTTCAATCTCTCACTCACTATCCTATTATCTCAACTGACTTTTTAGTGGTGCATTCCACGAATCTTGCGAACCCTCTCACTATTGTGCTCTTCTATCACCCACCTCAACCCACGCCCCACTTTATCCCAGCCATACAGGATCTACTGGCCACACTGGTAGTTAACAACTCCACCGGCCCTGATCTGGTGGAGTATCACAGGGCATTCCATTTCAAAAACATCCGAGTGTTACTAAAAAGCCACCAAAACTACCCAAGACATCTACAAGCAACGACAGACTCACTTGACCACTTCTTATTTAAATTTGGACACCCCAAGTACTTCAAAAAAATAAAATTGAAGATCTTAAGGGAAGCAGCAAAAGTGTGGACACGAATTAGGGGAATTTTAAACATCCCGTATTATAGTGAAATGGCTCCTATTTGGTGTTCGCCAGGCACTCCAGAATGCCTAAAAGATACACTGGCAACTCCTTTAAAACTTGCAAACATCAACTACTGGGGACAGTTACTGAACGGTTCAACTTTAAAAGCATGGTCAGAACTTCAAAACATGACTGATAGCACAATTTCCAAATTGAAATACTACCAAATCTTAAGTTGGTCTAAAACGATACCATCCTATAGCAAAGAAAATGAAAAATAAGAAAAAGAAATGGTAAAGGTTACACCGATATCAAAGGAAGTGGCAAAGTGGTACTGGGCATTGATAACTGCTGGAGATAGAAATATAAGTATCGAAGGTCAAATCTGGGGGAAAGACTTACTGACAGCAGACTTGGATTCAATTTGGGAAAAGTCAGTGGGGAAATGCTGGTCGACTCTAAAATCTGCGGCTCTGAAAAGGAACCACTTATATACCATACATCGAGCCTACTGGACACCTAAAAAGCTGTCCAAATTCAAAAATGCAGGAACAAAGAAATGCCCGAAATGTGGGGAAGAAAAGGCAGACGACATCCACATGTTTAGAAACTGCCCCATACTAAAGGAGTTTTGGAATGTAGTTGGTAAGACCTTAAGCATAATCATGAACAAAGAAATAACTGTAAGTACAACTCTTACTCTTTTTGGGATTGAAGATAAAATTGAAGGTGGGAGTCTAAAAAAATGTCAAGAAAACTTACTCTTTGTACTAATTGTACTTGCAAGAAGGGAGATTTGTATTATATGGGTTGGATCTTCCCCACCAACACATGGAGAGTAGATGAATTCGGCTGTAAGGACAAATAAATTAGATAGAAAGGGAAACAATTATAAGAGATTTAAGAACTGGGAAAGCTTTGAAAACCACCTTAACCCCAACACAGAGTAGTAACATCAGTCCTATGATTAATGCAAAACAACTTCTGGTGAACAAGTATGGTACTTGTTAAGTAGCCATAGTGGCTAGCTTCCCCCCCCGTTTTTTCAAAACCAGAGTTTAAAACTATGAGACAGGAGGAAGGGTACTCCTCTAAAAAATCATCGGGAAGATGATAAACCCCCCAGACAAGAGAGACCAAGGGGCGGAACCGGAAAAAGAACAGCAAAAACTAGAGGCAGACACCTGAAACTCCGAACACATAGAGCTTTGCAATATGAGGACAAAAAAAAAAAAAAAAACCAACTCCGCCGTCCTTCTGTTGGGTGACTTTAATTTTTGGCCAGGTGATCCACATGAGAACACCATGTCCAAAAATTTTTCCGATACCCTCCACTGCCTTAACTTCATGTCACATATAACTACTCCCACCCATACTCACGGGCACATCCTCGACCAGGTTTGGTCTGCCAATCTGTCAATTTCCACACCTACCATATCTCCCTGCGCCTGGTCCGATCATTCCTTGATCACATTCTCTGCCCCCTTGAGGGAGACCAACACCCTTCCTCTTCCCAAAAATATATATGCCCGCAATTGGAATAGGGTAGACTTGGCTGGTCTAGGCCATTCCTTAGCCTCCTCCGCCCCTACCTTGACTGACTTGTCCCCCAATAGACATGTAGAAATCCTTGATAACTGGCTCTCAGAGGCCTGTGATCTAGTTGCGCCACTCAGACTAATTAGAACGCGTCGTCTATACGACGCCAATAGATGGTTCACCAATGCCCTGAAAAACCAGAAGCTGGCACTTCGACAGGCTGAGCGCCACTGGCGTCGCAGATACTGCCCTGATCTCAAGATTTCTTATCTGACCCTCCTTCGGGCCTACAAAAAAGCGATACTCACCTCCAAGCAAGAGTATTTCTTTCAGAAAATCAATCAGGCAGCAAACAAATCCAAAGAGATCTTAACGATCGTGCATGAGCTCGCTGCCTCTAACAGAGTTGTGCCTAGACCCATTCCTTCCCAATCCCTCTGTAACACTCTCAATGATTTCTTCATTGAGAAAATCATTACCATAAAACGGAATATCCCTCCAGCACCTTCTCTGTTCGTCTGTCCTTCACTCCCTCCGCCCCCTTCCTCTTTTGACCAATTCCCGCTGATTTCAGAAAAAGCCTTTGATACCCTCCTGGGCAAAGTTAAGACGGGTTCCCCCACTGACATTTGCCCGGCACATATCCTGAGGGAGATCTTCCCTTGCTGTCCAGCCCCCCCCTATTACCCTGCTCAACATCTCCATCACTTCAGGAATTGCACCTGATGCTTTTAAATCAGCCACAGTTATCCCCATTATAAAGAAAGCTGGTGCCGACCCTACTGTTTCCTCCAACTTTCGACCTATTTCGCTCCTTCCACTCTTGAGCAAGATCCTAGAGAGCCATATCACCTCTTCACTCTCTACCTACGTGCAGGCTCATGACCTTCTGGCTGACCACCAGGCCGGTTTCCGTCCTGTACACTCTACGGAATCTGTGGTCCTCTCAGTGGTTGATGAGCTCAGACGTAGTGCAGACACTAATTCCCCCCAGGCCTTAGTCCTACTCGATCTATCCGCGGCCTTTGACACGGTCGACAATTCCATCTTACTCGACTGTGTCAGAGGTGTCGGCCTACGGGGGCCAGCTTTGTCTTGGCTCACCTCCTTTTTAGCAGGCCGCACTCAGGCTGTTCGGCTGGAGGGTTTTCTTGCACCCATCCACCCCGTCTTCTGTGGGGTACCCCAAGGCTCCTCCCTCTCCCCTCTTTTGTTTAACCTTTACATACTCCCCCTTATTGTTGCTTTACAGGACATGGAGGTCACGGCGTTCAATTACACTGATGACCTCCAGCTCATCTTCAAACTCTCCTCTTCACCCGACGCAGTTTCCAGGGTTCATTCCACTCTCACCTCCATCTATAATTGGATGAACCTTAATCATCTCAAATTGAACCCCGATAAGACGGAGTTGGTTCTTATCGGTGGTACCTCTAACCCTTGGTCCCCTGCTTTTTGGCCCCCCATCCTCGGTTCCCCCGTCCCCTTCTGCCTCTGTTGGAACCCTCGGCATCAAGGTCAGCCAGTACCTTTCTCTGCGCCCCCAGATAAGCGCAGTAGTCTCCTCTTGTTTCCTTTCCCTCAGAATCATCCGTAAAGTTTCACGTTACTTCTCGGCTGAAGCTCTCAAACTCGTTGTTTCGGCAATGATTCTTTCCCGACTAGATTATGGTAATGCCCTTTATGTGGGCATTCCAGCCTATGAATGTCGTCGTTTGCAGCTTATCCAAAACCAAGCAGCGCGCCTCATTTTTAGGCTCCCCAAATCTAGTCACATCACCCCTCTGCTCAAAACTCTTCATTGGCTCCCTATAAAGGAGCGCTCACTCTTTAAGCTGGGTTGTCTGACCTATATGTCGTTAGCTGGCACTGCCCCTGCCTTCATTAGATCCAAGATCACTGCATATGTTCCTGCTAGACATCTGCGGTCCTCCACCCAGCTTCTTCTTCTGGTCCCCCGATTTCGTAAGAAGAAATCGGGTGTCTCCAGATTCTCGACACTTGCCCCCCTTTTCTGGAACTCACTTCCTCTGATAATTAGATCCATCCCTTCCTGTCTGGACTTTCGAGCTGCTCTGAAAACCCATCTTTTTTCTACTGCCTACACTCTTTAAATCTCACCCCCTTCCCCCCTCAGTTTTAGTTTCTGTCTGCAGCGCCAAGAAACCGCCTGGTAGTAGAGCGCTATATAAAACCCTTCCAACTTCAACTTCAACTTCATGTGAAATCCCAGATTTGGTGAGTGCCATCCATGCTACTCACTGTGCTTGGATTTGCAGTGTGTAGTAATGCCTTCAGGGAGTCCATCATATTTTTTCACACTATGCATGACAATGTTATCCGCCTTAGCCTCATGATTCAGATTGCAAAATATGATTTTGGGCACACAATACACATTGTGGTGCCTTGTATCTCGGGGTTTTCTACCCTGTTCCTTCCATGAGGGAGTACATGTTTCACCACCTGGACATTCACATCATGTCCAAGTTGTACATGACACTTTTTTGGTCCATTTGTGCTTCATTTGTTTGGTGGTCTGTTACATAACTACACACTATTGAGTAAAGATGGAGTGGGGGGGTATGTGTGCCAGCAAAGTACATGGGTGATTGTGCATATGTGGTCTGACTTAAGTACCACATGTGGAGTGTCACCCAGTGTGTGACAGGATTCCATTCTCTGTGGAGTAGGCCAGTGCTGTGTGAGATGTGTTGATATGCTACTATCATGTGTGATACAGGTTAGGGATGTACTCATACAGGCATGTTGTTGTTGCATGATGTTGGAAATGCACACCCCTGTGACTGGGCACTGCTGGGAGACATATCCACCCACCCCTCCTATGTCTGGGCACTGCTGGGAGACATATCCACCCAGCCCTCCTATGTCTGGGCACTGGTGGGAGAAATATCCACCCAACCCTGCTATGTCTGGGCACGGCTGGGAGTCCTCTGCACCCACCCCTGTCATGTCTGGGCACTGCTGCTGGGAGTACTCTGCACCCACCCCTGTCATGTCTGAGCACTGCTGGGAGACATATCCACCCTCCCCTCCTATATCTGGGCACTGCTGGGAGTCCTCTGCACTCACCTTTGTCATGTCTGTGTACTGCTGGGAGTACTCTGCACCCACCACTCCTATGTCTGGGCACTGCTGGGAGACATATCCACCCACCCCTCCTATGTCTGGGCACTGCTAGGAGTCCTCAGCACCCACCCCTGTCATGTCCGGGCACTGATGGGAGTACTCTGCACCCACCCCTCCTATGTCTGGGCACTGCTGGGAGACATATCCACCCACCCCTCCTATGTCTGGGCACTGCTGGGAGACATATCCACCCACCCCTCCTATGTCTGGGCACTGCTGGGAGTCCTCTGCACCCACTCCTGTCATGTCTGGGCACTGCTGGGAGTACTCTGCACCCACCCCTGTCATGTCTGGGCACTTCTGGGAGACATATCCACCCACCCCTCCTATGTCTGGGCACTGCTGGGAGTCCTCTGCACCCACTTCTGTCATGTCTGGGCACTGCTGGGAGTACTTTGCATCCACCCCTCCTATGTCTGGGCACTGCTGGGAGACATATCCACCCTCCCCCCTATGTCTGGGCACTGCTGGGAGACATATCCACCCACCGCTCCTATATCTGGGCACTGCTGGGAGACATATCCACCCACCCCTCCTATGTCTGGGCACTGCTGGGAGTCCTCTGAACCCACCCCTGTCATGTCTGGGCACTGCTGGGAGTACTCTGCACCCACCCCTGTCATGTCTGGGCACTGCTGGGAGTATTCTGCACCCACCCCTCCTATGTCTGGGCACTGCGGATGTATGACATTACAACGCATGCTATTACAACGCATGCCTTTACGACGCCGGTTTTACAACGCAACTTTTACAACGACTTGCGTTGGGGGGCGCTGGATAGTGAATAGTTTAATTTACTATTCCAACTCCAGTCCCCGTGGATAGTAGGGAAGGTGTTGGAAACTATTCCCTATCCTAGAGCGCCCCCCAGCGCAAGTCGTTGTAAAAGTCGTGTTGTAATGGTTGCGTCGTAAAGGTACTTCGTTGTAACAGTTGCGTTGTAAAGGGTGTTTACCGGGCACTGCTGGGGGACATATCCACCCACCCCTCCTATGTCTGGGCACTGCTGGGAGACATATCCACCCACCCCTCCTATGTCTGGGCACTGCTGGGAGTCCTCTGCACCCACCCCTGTCATGTCTGGGCACTGCTGGGAGTACTCTGCACCCACCCCTGTCATGTCTGTTCACTGCTGGGAGACATATCCACCCACCCCTCCTGTTGTCTGGGCACTGCTGGGAGACATATCCACCCACCCCTCCTATGCCTGGGCACTGCTGGGAGACTTATCCACCCACCCCTCCTATGTCTGGGCACTGCTGGGAGTCCTCTGCACCCACCCCTGTCATGTCTGGGCACTGATGGGAGTACTCTGCACCCACCCCTCCTATGTCTGGGCACTGCTGGGAGACATATCCACCCACCCCTCCTATGTCTGGGCACTGCTGGGAGACATATCCACCCACCCCTCCTATGTCTGGGCACTGCTGGGAGTCATCTGCACCCACCCCTGTCATTTCTGGGCACTGCTGGGAGTACTCTGCACCCACCCCTGTCATGTCTGGGCACTGCTGGGAGACATATCCACCCACCCCTCCTATGTATGGGCACTGCTGGGAGACATATCCACCCACCCCTCCTATGTCTGGGCACTGCTGGGAGTCCTCTGCACCCACCCCTGTCATGTCTGGTCACTGCTGGGAGTACTCTGCACCCACCCCTGTCATGTCTGGGCACTGCTGGGAGACATATCCACCACCCCTCCTATGTCTGGGCACTGCTGGGAGACATATCCACCCACCCCTCCTATGTCTGGGCACTGCTGGGAGTCCTCTGCACCCACCCCTCCTATGTCTGGGCACTGCTGGGAGTCCTCTGCACCCACCCCTGTCATGTCTGGGCACTGCTGGGAGTACTCTGCACCCACCCCATCTATGTCTGGGCACTGCTGTGAGACTTATCCACCCACCCCTCCTATGTCTGGGCACTGCTGGGAGACATTTACACCCAACACTCAGATGTGACGCACCCTACGCCGACATTACAGACGTGTGTGCGGCACGTATCAGTATTGCAATGGTGATAGGCTCTGGCGTGTGGCGCGCCGTACCCCGACCTTACAGACGTGTGTGCGGCACGTATCACTATTGCACTGGTGATACGCTCTGGCGTGTGGCGCGCCGTACCCCTACATTACAGATGTGTGTGCGGCACGTATCACTGTTGCAATGGTGATACGCTCTGGCGTCTGGTGCACCGTACCCCGTCATTACAGACGCGTGTGCAGCGCGTATAATATTTGCTATGGTGATGTGAGCGTGTGGCGCACCGTACAGGTATACTTCCGTAGTGGTGGTAGGTTGTACTCACCGTCTGCGCCTTCGTCGGTTTCTATGTACGAGGTTGTAGGCTTACAGGGCTTGGATGACACGGTCGATGGGGTTCATGTCATGTAGGTCGCGTACCGGGGTGCGGGTCTGGCCGGACTTAGCTTTCGTAGCAAAAGGGCCGTAAGGAATGTCGTCAACACGGATCGTACTTCCTGGTCCGGTAAGGTCGGCCTATTTACGTCCGACCATGGCGTACCGCGTCACCCGCATGGAATCCGTATGTACTTTCGATTTGTATGGTGTTTGATACGAGTCGTACGGAGTGGCGCTTTGGGTGATGATCGTACTTGCGGGGTCGTATGGGGATGTTGTGGGTGTATGAATCGTACGCGAAAAACGCTCCGTACAGCAAACGGAGCGCTTTTTCCCAGATCGGAATCGGCCCCTATATATTTAGTCAGCCAATCTGTGTTTAATGTATATAGGAACTGAGGCTTATGACTCCAGAACTTAACCACGTATGAATGTCTGTAGCTAAAATGTGATAAAGCTTTGCAAGACACATGTATAGTCCTGGGGAAGGAAGAACTTACCCTGCTTACTGAGTAGTACTGCTATTTGATTGCTCCAGAGAGGAAGGAGCTCGCTACAATTTCTGCAACATCTATTCATGTATTTTATACTAATGCATGTTCCTAGTTAATTTCAATGCTTTTGCCCATTGCTTATGACATATCTTCTTGTCCTAGACTGTCAGCTGTAGCTACTGCTGCTTCTATTGATCCTTACCGCATTTTGATGCTTTATTTTTGCAGATTGCTACTGCAACTGTCTGATCACTTACTCGTATTACTGAGACTCAGCTGAGTTTCATGAACTACTCTTTAAGGGAAGTACAGCTTCTTAAATTCAGCTTTGAGCTATATGTTCCTTTGATCCCACTTGTTTGCTTTGAAATTAAACTCTTCATGGGTTCTACTAACCCTGAAATTCTGGTCTGATCTTTTAGAATAGGGCTATATTCCTTTATGGCACGCGCTTGATGAATTATTTGTCTTTTTGTTTCTAATCAGAACCAGTAAAGCACTAAACTTTCTGATGATTTACTGACTAATATGAATAAAAAGACTACATTTACTAATCTCATAACACCTTACAATATCATGACGAGCTTAGCTCATCATGAACCACGGTGCTCGTGTGCTCATGACGAGCTGAGCTCGTCATGACCCCTTAGAACGCTCGCACGCTGGGCAAATTCCCCTGCTGTGCAAGCGTTCTAATGAAACGGGTGTGGTCATGACGAGCTCAGCTCGTCATGAGCACACGACCACCGTGGCTCATGACGAGCTGAGCTTGTCATGAGCACCGGGGCGCTGCGCGTGCCCCCTCCCCCCAGCACAGCGGGGGAATATGCCCCGCACGGAAGGGGTTAATGAGAATAAAGCTTTCATAGCTATTTAAATCTCTCATCAGTGAATGAACTTGGAATAGTACTTGAAATTTACTTGTGATGCTGCAATAGCTTTTTGAATCTAAGTATGGTGGCAAAAGATATGTCACCTGAGCCAGAGCAGGACCAGCTCCTACATAGGGATAACCATATTATTACCTAATTTTGACCTTAATGCATGTAATCACTGGTGATATCTAAACTATATGCCCTTGACTCTGTGGCCCTGGTAGTGCACTGTCTAGGTTGTGGTGAGTGGGAGCTTGCCTCCATCAGAATCCTTATTCTCTGGTTCCTGTTCAAGGCTATTACCCATCAGTATTTTATGCAAAATTACCCAATTTGCTATTAGTTAATAGCAGGGTACTGGGGTATGCTTGAGTGTTCCACCACTTTTAAGTGGATAACATATAGTCTGCTTGTGGATGTTGTATCTGCACACTCCTTAGCTCCGTTGATTGAGGGATAAAGTCATAATTAATGGGTAAGTTGAATATGCACTGTCTCCTGTACAAAATACTTCTATCCATTGGAGGAATGCTAGAATTGCAGTACATATGCTTAAAGCTGGTGTAACAACATCTCTAGCAGATAAACATCTCCAGCCTTTACCCTCACCAGCTGATCTTAAAGGTTTGAATTGTGAAAATTTCAGGAGTTATGTTAATTACCTGGGTACCCTACAATCAGAGGTAATGCAAGCAGCACAGCAAACTACCTAGCTATTTAGTGAGTGTTTATAAACAGTTTCTGTATAGATACTCATTGTGCAAGGGGGCAGGATATGAGATATATAATGTGCACTCGACACATTAAATCGCATGTAGGAATTGAGCAATGTCATAGAAATCAATCCTTAACGCTATTAAGATCAGGTAGGTTATTTGGGAAAGATGTGTGCTATTTAATTTTTGACAGCAGAGCATAAAAAGAATTATGAAAGTCCATGAGAAGGCAATTTGGGTTTTCCCTCTTGCAACTACAATTACCCTGAGTCAAGGAGGTGGGGGGGAAGAATTATGGGATCGATTCCGATTCGGGAACAACCGATCCGAATAGCCGTTCGGAGCTTTTTTCCCGTACGAATCGTACCCTGCAACGTCCCCCGTACGTACGACAAAGTACGATTCGTACCAGGAGCTGGACTCCGTATGAATCGTACAGAGACCGTACGTATAAAAAACCCATACAAATCTCCCTCAGAACCCGCTGTACGCGACATCCGTATGGTTAACGGCTGTTTTTTGCGACCCAGCAAGTACAATTTGTGTCAGGTACGCACCGTACGACCCTTTTTCTACGGAAGCTGAAAACAGCCGTAAAAGCAGAGTTCGCCTCGAAACAGGTACGGAACGGCCCCCCTCCGGGTACGGTGCGTACACCTCATGGTCGCAGGGGGACAGTGCGTACCCCTGCGATCATAGGGTGAACGCAACGTACCTCACGATCATGGGGTGTACATACCGTACCCCGCGATCATGGGGTGTACGCACCGTACCCCATGTTTGCTGGGTGTGAGGTGGGTACAACCCTGCGATCGCAGGGGTACGGACCGTACCCCCGCGATCATGGGGTGTACGGACCGTACGGTGTGTATGTGATTGTGTGCTTTACCGTACGAATCGCCCTTACCTGACATCGACCGTACGAATCGCGTCCTCATACCCCGGTCCGGATCGTACTCGTCGGGTCGTACGGCATGTTTACGATTCGTACAGAGAGGGCTCCGGATACGAATCGTACGGACGTTTTGTTTCCCGAATCGGAATGGACCCCTAAATGTGTATAAGTAGCTATGGCATAGCCTTGCTGAGTTTGTTTCCCTAGGATCAGCCCACATTTAGCTATTACCTTTACATAATTAGCCACACAATCTGCATTTTGTATATATATCTCCTCCTCCTTTGTATGCTCAAATAAATTCACACACACCCAGAAAATCGTTTCCTTTCTCTTCCTTCTCTCCTGTTACGCTGCCAGCATGCATCTTTTCCTCATCATTGTACATCCATTTAAATATTTATGGGATTCTGAGCACTTGTTCTGTTTTAGTTACAGTACTGTTATTCCTCAATTGAGTTGCATTATGAATCTCTCGGTGTCTCTCTCTGTAAGGTTTAAATGGTTTACAAGAAACCAGGACGTAAATACTGCCCAACCCAGAGACTTTTCCAGTCGTAATCACAATGTAGCCGTAAAAACATAATAAATGTGGCTTTTCGCACGCCTGAGACTGAATAACTCATGCATGTATGATGATATTCTCTGAGCGATCTTGGGAAAGTTAAACTTGTGTAGGAGAATTCACAGATAAGTTTGTAAATTGATGTTGGTGTATACACTGTATTGCTCAGTAGCCACTACCCCCTCTGGGTAGCCTTAAGGATTATGCTCTGCAAGCATGTACAAGGGCCACTATTTGGCACATCGTCTTTCACACATGCCACACAATTCAGTCTACTCCCACATCACTTCCCCTGTGAGGACCCACCCAGCACGTTGTTTCACGCAGCAAAATGACTTGGGACTTAGTAAGTTTACTGCTTTAAAAATTAAAAGAAAAGTTACCGTTAGAAATGGAAATGCTGTGTGACAATATCGTCCCAAACCCTTTAAAAATGCTGAATGCTGTTTGTAAGTGATTGTGAGTCATTTTGTGAGAGCAGCAGACACTTGTCAAAAGCCTTATATCCGATCACCCTGCAAATATACATTTCTATAGAATCCTGGCACACAATATAAATGCCACTGCCAGTGTTTGTAGTCACCAGTGGGTGAAAAGAGAACTGACTTTAGCCAACAAACGTATGCAAGGTAAAGGATGCTGGCTCATCAGGATTTCAATCTAGAGTATCAAGTCAGAAATGTGAGTAATTCTGAAGTGTAGACATCACATAGAGCCAGGAGTACAAAGCATTTTTCTGGTCGCAAATGGCCCAGTTTGAAGAATCGGTCCATTTGCAACCGGAAAAATCCTTTTTCAAATGTGCAAAATGCAAGTCGGTAACTTGTTGCAGAATTGCATTTTGCATTTGTGATTCGGTATTTGGAAGGGGCATATTTAGAGCGTCCATTCCAAAAAATGAATCGGCATGAATTACTGTTTTGGGAAAGAATTCCAGTCGCAAAACAATAATACTTCATCACCTGTGTAAAATTTGTAGTAACCCATTCGCAAAGGCGAAGAGATACGCAAGGGACCGCTTCCCTTTTTAGAATGTAAATTATAATGGGGCATATTATCAAGAAAGGCGATAAAATTATCGCCGCTTTAGCGGCAGAAAACTGCCGCTAAAGGGGCGATAATGGGCTTGGTAATATTTCCTTGTGAATTCCCATAGCAGCCCAGGTTAACCCCAGAACCTAGGCTGCTATGGGAATTCACAAGGGCACATTATCAAGCCCATTATCACCGCTTTAGCGGCAGTTTCCTGCCGCTAAAGCGGCGATAATTTTATCGCCTTTCTTGATAATATGCCCCAATGTTTTTTAAGAGCAGGCAGTGGTCCCACAGACCACTGCCTACTCTCAAAAAATGTAACTTCAAATGTAACTTCAAATGTTACTTCAAAGTTTTTTTTTCATTTTAAACCCCTCCTGTTTGCCTTTAAGGACAATGGGCTGCCTTTAAAAAAAATTGCTTTATTACAAACCAATCACAGACATGGTGGTCTGCTGACCTCAGCAGGCCACCAGTCCTGTGATGGTTTGGATTCCGAATGGTTCATAAACTGCGACCTACCTCATTATTATTCATGAAGCAGGCTGATTTGAGACCCACAAGGAATTCCTAAATGAAACTCTATGAGTTTCATACATTATGAATACCGATTTCCTATTTGAGATTTGGAGAGAATCACAATTAGGAAATCAGTATTTCTAATTTTTCTACATCTGGACCACACTTCAGAAAAAAATATGCCCTCTTGTTAAATATTGGACGGATTTGTTAGCATGAGCTGAAAGTCATTTTGTATTTCTGGCAGCCATTTTGTTTGCCATGTGCTGCCACGTGCTCGCCATGTGCTCTGTCCTCCCTCAATGTTGACTACTCTTGTAATCTGCCTAGAAACAAACTATATTTAGCATCTTCCACCTTCGCACATGCTCAGAAGGGCCTAACTAGTAGAATGCACCTGCTTCTCTAGTATAACTGCCAGGCTATTTTTGCTGCTGTATGGAGAAGTAACTCTCCTCCCACTTTGTTGAACAAGCAGATCTTGTATGCCCATCTTAGTCATTTTTGCATGCTTACATGAGCCAGGACTGCCCCTTGGTCTTATGATGACTATGTAAGCCTAAGCATATATAAGGCCTCCGTTTTCTGTACTCCTCAGACTGCCTTATTCAGTTGCTAAGGCTTCTGTGTGACGTAGTCCCACTCTTTTGAGGTTAATAAAGATGCTCTTTTATATTTCAGCTTCTGTGCCGATTTCGTCTTTGCTGGTTTAAAAGGACCAAGTATCAGTGGGACCCCTGAGAAAGTTTATATTTTTCTACAAATGACGCTCCAAAGTGGACCTCATCAGAGAAGTGGCTATCTAAGGAGTGATCTTGTCAGGAGACAGAAATCTACTGAGGAGGACAGGACAGGATTCTACTAAGGAGGTACTATGTGCACGGAGATTCTGGGGATTCTCTGTCTCTGCAGCCCAGTATATTTCTGGTCTTCCTGATTTTGATCCTCCACATGATGTCACTCCTGACTGAGAGCCTTTTTGGCGTGAGTATTCTAAAAAAGACCATTAGGTCATTCAGAACTTGGTAGTTAGAATTTGGACAACCATCTGTTTTGTAAGAGTCGTTCTGCGGCACTTGCTGTTGGTTTGAAGCCTTGGATTGGTAAGGTAGTTTAGTACCGCTTACTGTGGCTTTGGAATTTTGGACTTTGTGTTGGCCAACTTTGGATTTGTATATGATAGATATACGAATTGCAATTTGTGTAGGCAGGTAATGAGGAGATTTTTCTCTGTTTGACTTTGTTTGAACGGCGCAACGTACAATGAGTACCTTAAGCGCTACTTTGGGTATTATATTTGCATATTTTGCAATATTTTTGGCATGCCTGTTTCAAGCACACATCGAAGAATGTGTTGCTTTTTGGAGGTACCATAGTGAGATGTGAATTAAATTAGCCGGGCCCCTTGAGGGAATAGCTAGATAGGTTAAGGTATAAAAACATATTTCTTCCTTGGTGATTCTGTATCCCATGGAATTCAAATATGGACATAATTCTGCGCACGGTTTTAAATGGAGATATGCAGAGCGATTTTTTGGTGTTCTGCCAGACAAAGCTTGTGAATTGAGTGTATTTTGGCTTCTTGGAAATAAAACAGTTTGTTGGGCTTTTTTTTGCAGTCTTTTGGAATACTATTGAGAAGCGCTTCTTGTAAATATCACTTACAACTAGTATTTACAAATGTTTTGGTTTAAGTACAGTCTGTGTGGTTCGTGGTTTTACATTGCAACTTCTGTGAGTAAATAGCGATTGCGCTATTTGTGAAATAATGGCTCTTGAGCGCGCTGTGTTGTATGATTCTGAGTGTTTTACCCCTTCTGTGTTTGTCTGGAATGAGCTCAATGTGTGTTTGTGTGTTTTTGCTGTCATCAGTCTGTTATGCAACATGTCATTTAATTAATACTAAATAAAAATTAAATAAAAATCCAGATATGAACCATATGATATGCTAAATAATTATGTCTTACTATTTATATTATAGAGTAAGCAACTATGCACATGTACAAACTGCTAATGATTAAAAGATAAAATTAGAATTCACATTCAATAGGAATAAAATAGGCCTCAAAAACGAAATTGTGTGTTTTGAAATAAATAAACAATTATAAAACATTTTCCTTAGATACATTGTATTAGATATTAACAGCAAACACATCATATGAATAAATTGGATTTTGCTGAACTAAACACATATTATAGAACATGCATTGAAATGCTTCAGTTTTAAATAGACTGCCATCGTGCTTACGTTTCAACACTGAAAAAAGCTTTCCTCAGCTGTGTTTTAACTGCCCTCTTAGCAGCAGCTGTTGTTTTCATTGTAGGCCACGGAGAGACAGGAATGTTGCCTCAGCCAGGATTTTGTCAGTTAAGCACGGGGTAAAATCCTGCATTTCAGACTGCTGTTTTAAAAAGTTACAAAAATCAGGTTCATTATTTTAGATTACAGGAAAACATTTAACGTAAGGATTTCCTGTCTTAAAGCCTTTTTTTATAAGCATAATCGTGGTTCTGATGTTAAATAATTGTCCTTTTAAAACGTGGCGCAAAAATGTGTCATGTTTCAAGTTAGGCTTCTGTGCTCAGGCTTGTGAATGAATGTGTCTAAATATGATAGGCAAGGGATGCAGCTTGCTTTTCATGTGGAATTATCAAAAATGATTGGTTTTATTAAAAAACAGTTTTTATTAATTATGAAAAATTATTTTTAAAAAATAAGTGCTTTTAAAATATTTTTTATATTTATAAAGTTTAATACTCATACTGTGACCTCCTAGCATTAAAATTAAATTTAAGTTGTGTTGTACTTCATAATGAGGATATTTGCATATGGAATTTCACTCTGCGCAGGTGTAAAAAACTCATTTTTATAACAGTAAATATGATTATTTCTGATTTCTCACTCCTGGGCTATCTAGAGAATATTTGGAGGGTGACTAATATGCAAATAAATGATAGGATAATCATTTTTAAGTGCCCCAAATATCAAAGTCGAAATTGGGGCAAAATTCACTATTTAAACAGCATTTCTTTCTATTCAGGGCAGCTTTTAAAGTGCCTTAGGCTTCAGTAAATGCATACATTTAGGTATAATACAAATAGCTGACTTCTATATTGTTAGACAAGTATATTGTACACTGCTTATAATTGAACATATGTGTAAAAAACCAGCAGAAGTTATTAAACTGACAAACAGGGGAATGGGTCAGCTTTCTGTTTTCAGGGTGACTTTGAATAGGGAAAGCTGCATGGAAACTTTGCACACAGAAAAGGACAGCTGGGAAGAGTTAAAAGTCAGTTCTATATTTAGAAGCCTGGCAGAGCTACCAGAGCAAGTTCTGCTTTGTCATTTTGACATCTGAAACTTTTTGAAAGACAAGATGGCAGTGCAGGGAAAGAAGGAGGAGTTGTGCTTATTTTTTTTGTTGGCAAAAGCAAGTTTTATGCTCTCATATGAATATACCACAATACAATTGTATATGTGAGCTTGGCCATATATACAGCACTAAGGCTTTTAGTTTGGTGCTTACTAGGGCTGAGCCAATGGGAATTAGTTTGAATTCATTCGCCCTCATGTTACATTTGTACATTTTCTAAAATTATTGGGGTTTGGGTATTCATATTCTTTACCTCCTCAAAAGTGCTATGTACCTCCTATAACTTTGTTTATGGCTAGTTGCTACAAATAGGAGTTGGTAGTGTTGACAGAAGTGAAACCTGTTTCAGGTTTCCTACTGTCAAAATGGAGGAAGGAGGCTAGCTCCTCTACAAAGTAAGGCTAGGTAATATGTATGTTGCTCTCTCCTTTTCTCAATTTGTTTTTAGCCTGTCTAAATTGTCTGTGAAATAGCAATGAGACATTTAATTGGCTCTTCAGTAATACTGTTTTAAACATTGTTAGCATTGATAAAATGAATAAAATGTTATGTTTCTGCCCATCCTGTTTGATGAAATTAAAACAGGTTCAGTAGTCTAGATTGTTGTTCCCTTATTTTGACCTTTAAGGGAAGCTAGATGCGGGTACTTTTTGTTCTAAAATTCTTAGGTGATAACACCATTATTGTATGTTTTTCCATGCTGCATAGTTTTGAAAGGGCATTGCTAGTTTTTTATTAGCTAGTCTGTGTAAATATACTGACAGTCCTTAGAGCTGATGTTGTATAGTTTGGATCATGAAAAGTAGAATGCAGGGAAGATGCCCATGTGATCCTTAGCAAAAAATGCTTTGAAGGAAATGTTGTTTTATAGATAAGAACCCTGTTATATTAGCAGTTTGTGATTTTCCTGCTGCTCCTAAACCATGAGAGCATGCTCCTACAAGTACAATGTAAGTGGTTTTATTAAGAAGAATCATTTCAGAAGTGTCTGCAGTACTGTACAAGTAATGTAAAGTTTATGAGCAAAAGTGTAGAACATTTCCTTTTTGAGGGTTTTCAGATTAGTACACAGGAATACACCAAATTAAGGATTTAGGGTATGCCTGTGTTGTTTTTCTCTTTTCTTCTGAGTTTAGTAAATTAATACAGACTTCCTTGGCTGCTTGGGATTGGGTGATGTTTATTGTTCTTGTCAGTTCAACAAAGAGTTCCTTTTATACTTGCCAATAGGTCCAGGCTGTTGTTTTTTTTTTCTCTCATAGATAGATGAAAGTGGTTCTTGGGTGCCTTGCTAATATATGGGACGTCCCAAGACTAGGAAGTATTCTAAGACTATCCTCTCTGTTGATAGACTGTTTCTGTGCCTTGTCTAAAGACCTTTTGTTCTGTCCACCATTAGATATTTGCTGCCTTACAACCATTGCCAGAGGGGCCCGGACATCAGATTCAGCCTGGGGAGTCAGCGTCAGCACCAGTCCAGCTTGAAGCCAAAGTGAAGTTAACCAGCACAGGCATTGCTGCTGGCAACTAGGACCTCAGTGAAGGCGGAAGCCCTGTGATCAAGTGTGTACCCCTGCCACTGTCTTGGTCGAAAGACGGGGTCACAAATTAGAAAGAAGAAATTGTGGTTGATGCCCAGCTGAGAATCACAGACCGACCAGAATGGCAAGGAGGCCTTACTTGAGGTGACCCCTTTTGAAACAAGGGTTGCTTCAGAGATCCTAGCATCAGGCCTCTGAATCCTGGTCCTAAAGTGAATGCAAGTTTGCTCCTTTGTTTGTTGGTCAAGAGATACCTGGGTACACTGGCTGCAATGTGTGGCCCCAACGAATGAGCAGTGCTCCAGCGGAGCAATACAGGAGTTAGGGAAGGACTTGAGATTAGGGTACAGGTTCTGTGTCTCTGGTGCCTGTTAGATTGAAGTGAAGAAAACTGGTGCACTGCCTGAGACACTGGACAGGATCACTAAGAGCATTTGCCTGGTGGGTGACTGCCCTATCCTGAAAGAAGAGACTTTTTTCTTTGAAACTGGGCTGTGATTCTTGAGTTGCGAGTTGTTCAGCTCCACCGTGGAAACCACACGAGCCTGCCTGTGAGGCTCAAACGGACACAGGGAGAAGACTCCCCCTCTGGCTTGGTTGTACAGCAGCTTCAATTTCCCCAAGGACTTCTTCTTTTTGTCAATAATGTACCCTTTTAGTCGACCCATTTTTGAGGAGGAGCAGCCCTTTACAGCTCTTCATTCTAATTCCTGTCTGATTGATGTTCTAGCCCTCACAAAAGGAAAATGTAACAGTCGATTGGTAAATGTTTTTATTAGATATGTGTTGTTGGCTATTCTGAAATTAAAATGAATAGTCACTGAAATGCATTGGAGCCCTGAAAATGTTTACTAGATGATTTTAGGATTTACTTTTGCTTGGGACTAGGAAAAATTATAATTCTGTTTGTGAAAGTGGTCATTACTTTCTCCTGCTATCTGTATGTTAATTATGACTCGATGCTTTGTTCCCTTTGTATTCCTACTTATACCTTACATGTACCCGCTTAATGAAATGTTTAGAATGGTAAATTCCCACCTAGCAATGAATTAGGATATTGATAAATTTATGAAAATTAATGTGCAAATATTTTCTATATTCCTTTTAGATCATAGGAATCATAGGAATGTCTTTAGCTCATGCTAAAAAGGCTATCTGTTAAATATTGGACGGATTTGTTAGCATGAGCTGAAAGCCATTTTGTATTTCTGGCAGCCATTTTGTTTGCCATGTGCTGCCATGTGCTCGCCATGTTCTCTGTCCTCCCTCAGTGTTGACTGCTCTTGTAATCTGCCTAGAAACGAACTATATTTAGCATCTTCCACCTTCGCACATGCTCAGAAGGGCCTAGCTAGTAGAATGCACCTGCTTCTCTAATATAACTGTCAGGCTATTTTTGTTGCTGTATGGAGAAGTAACTCTCCTCCCACTTTGTTGAGCAAGCAGATCTTGTATGCCCATCTTAGTCATTTTTGCAAGCTTACATGAGCCAGGACTGCCCCTTGGTCTGACGATGACTATGTAACCCTAAGCATATATAAGGCCTCTGTTTTCTGTACTCCTCATACTGCTTCATTCAGTTGCTAAGGCTTCTGTGTGACGTAGTCTCACTCATTTGAGGTTAATAAAGATGTTCTTTCACATTTCAGCTTCTGTGCCAATTTCTTCTTTGTTGGTTTAAAAGGACCATGTATCAGTGGGACCCCTGAGAAAGTTTCTATTTTTCTACACTCTTTATTCATCAATCTTAAGAAAATGTAGCGGCTTTTTAATAAATAACAAAGAAATTATGTGTACAAAAAATAGACATAATATATTTGAGCCATTTTACATTAAAAGGACTGATAAGATGGATCAGCTCTATGTGTAGGTCTTAAAGGACGTGAGCCCTAGATATAAATACACAATGCAGAACAAACAAAGAAGCCACATAGTATTCACATATAGGGCCTGATTATCAGTTTGGCGGTGTGGGAGTTGGTCTCCACACCGGTGCCCCGCTCCCACACTGTCAAACTCAACCACCGTCCACCAGATTAGGAATTTTGTCCTGGTCTGGATGGCGGTCTTTTGGCAGTCTCATGGCAGTGCCTATTAGAAAGGCACCACAATGGAAGCGCCAAAGTCGGTTCCTGTATGGTATGGACTGCGAAGTCCATGCCGTGCAGGAACAGGGGGTGCATGCACATAGAGCGGCACACTGTGTGCTCCTCTGCCTACATCCCTAGGCTATAACAGAGGTCCTTCCCGAGCACACACTGGAATAATAAGAATGTCAGGCTGTATCAAGATGTATTGTTGAAGAAACCTACAATTAACACATGGATTGCATCACGTGGATTAGTGGCTAAGATTACACTTGTGAACTCGAGGTCATTATTGACAGTCTTATTACTCCAATGTGTGCTCGGAAAGGACCTCTGTTGTGGATTTGTTCTCTTTTTTGAAGGGACAATTGGGGTTGAATTGGTGACCGACCATTTCTCTCCTAGTAGCACCACCTTACTATTGTGTGATACACTTCCTGATATGGACTGCAGAGCACGCTTTGATTGTGTCTATACCTGGCTACCAATTCTGCATCCCTAGGCCTTGAGGTAACATGGGACCCTGTATGGGTCCCCTTTGTTTCCTCACTGGCGCCCTTTCAAAGCAGGATCACCCATGAAAAGGGTGAATGTGAGGAAACTCTTAATATGCCTGACAGTGCTGCAGCGCCACTGCCAGCATATTGAGGACTTACACCGCTGCAACACCGCAGAGTAATCTCGGATCCCCGGCGGTTGTTGCAGTGCTTTGGTGGTCCGACCCTCAAACTCATATAAGGGCAGTCGGGCCAGGGGTGCAGCAGTGCCCACAGCTTCACTGTGGCTACGGTAGCCTATCAGACTGCCGTAGTCATAATCAGGCCCATAGACCTCAGACATGGAACTCACAAATGAATACAGGAAATACACAATGGAAAATCCACACCAGATAAGGTTTAAGTACATACCATAAAGGTTTATTCTAATTGAAAATCATTATACAAGGCAAAAGGTAATCGATAGTCATTTCAATTCAAAATACGCTAATTGAAAATATATGTGAATCAGCATAGGCAGTGAAAGATGAGACCTATTCTAGTCAATAGCCAGAACCAAATGTGGTCTAGCCCAAGTTAAATAATAAATAAAGGAGCACATAGTCTTAGGAATTGCTCAGTATAAAGGCAGGAGAGAATAAAAAAGAATCTCTAAATATTGATTCAATAAGAAGACTGACGTGGGGTCTGCCTTAAGGGGAGCAAGGGAAATACCTGGCTCACTTCCTGAATACAAAAGATCTTATTATGTGTTAGCAATGGTAAATGTCCCGAAACTCAAATATGATCAGGATGAAACCTCCTCTTCATTGAAAAATAAGATCTTACATTGGTTGACAGTTAACTGCAATTTTCCAATGGAATGTTCAGGAGAAATTATTCATACCCTGAGAGTAGGATGGATAGGTCCTTTGAGGGAAACGTTTGAGGGGGATTGTATAACGGTCAATTTTAAGAACCCATAATGGGCCAAAAAGACATTGGCTAGGGCCCCACCTCCATCTACGTGGGAATTTAACACTACTCTTCTCCCACTGGGCTATTTTTATAGACACTTGATCACAACCCGCCCAAACATGCTAACCAATCCGATTACTCCTCTTCATGATCAGTATTTGGCATCTGAAACCAACTCCCCTTTCTTTCACCAGAATTCTAAATTCACCTATCCGATTGGTCCAGTACAATGGCATCAAAGCCAAATTCATTTACCCTTGTCAACCCATCCTTACCTGTCCTCAATTCCACACCACGAGCATAGAGATATTCGATGGCGTCAAGTTGCTGCGGCATCAGCTAATTTTTATAGTATTCCGACTCACAACAGATTTAATGTACTGTCCGGTTTGGACTTAAATGACTGACTGCATTATCCCCAGTTTAATGGGGTAAAGGTACATACATCAAAAATGGGGGAGTCATTAATAAGTCCAACCTTTGACATACCGGAAAAAGAGATTATATCTATCACCGGTAAACACACGTCTACAGTCTCCTTGCAACATCGGATTGATGATTTGGTTATCTCATCACTAGTCCCTTTTAATCCTGGGACAACGGATAACTCAATAAAGACAGTAACTCCTCCTAGCCCTAACTTAACTAGCTTCCAAGTACATTTTACGTTCTGGAATATTGCTGGCCTGTTTGCTAAGCAGACAAACCCTAATTTCCTGACTCAGGTTAATCTGAGTAACATTATTTGTCTTCAGGAAACTTGGGCTATTGATCCAATACACATAATGGGCTATAAGACTTTTTCTTCTGCAGCGAAAAAATCATCTTCTGGAAGAAATAGTGGTGGTCTAGTCACCTATATTGCAAATACTCTACATAGTGAGGACATCCTTCCCCTAAACCTGGAAGAGAACTACCAGTTAATTGTCCTAAAGAGCACTAAACAAAAGATATATGCAATAGTAAATTTTTACAATAACTTGAACACAGTTGACCTGATCATCCTTCTTTCAGAGATTTCCCTAGCCCTTCAAGACCTACGAACACAATACAATAAGAAGTCATGTACAATAGTGTGGGGTGGAGATTTCGACCTTCATTTATGTAGGAGCAACGATACTGATAAGTGTGGAATTAATGAGGATGATGTCAATAGTATAACACACTTCTCACATTCGATTGAAGGTGAAAAAATGAATGAGATTATGACAGAACTGGAATTAGGTTTCGCCAATGAGTTAAAGACCTCCCCAGTAGCCTTTCTGCCAACATTCAACGGCAGGGGTTTAACGAGCCTGATAGATTATGTATTAATTTAATCTTGTAAAGGCCCAAACATTGAACTATTTGAGGTTATTAAAAATCCATTAAGCGATCACTTTCCAAACACCATCGCCTTACGCGAATCAAAATCTCCAAAAAAACATGTTACTATGAACATCTTAGACCACCAAGAGCTCGAATTAGGAACCTTGAATGGTTACACATTAAAATGGGGAAATATTGACAAAGTAGCTGCAACCGAAAAAATAGTTAGGCAAAGTCAGACAGACATAATAAATTGCCTTGACTATAGGACAAAGCCTAAAGAAGTTCTGAATAGCTTTAATATCATTTCACAAAATATAAAAAAAGAACTTACTAGGGCACATAAACAAAAAAGCCAGGCGAAAAAAGGCTGGTTTAGTCCGGCATGCACAAAAGCATACTCGAAATTAAAGGAAGCCTTAAGTAGGGAATAGAGAGATAGAGGGGAAGTTATTAGACTAAGAAAATAATATGCGCTAGTGCTGAAAACTAGAAAACAGGAGTTAAAAGCTGACCTATGGGAGCGTCTTAGTAGAAGTTCAGAATTAAAAGACAGTGCAACTTTCTGGCAAGTAATTAGATCTCCTTTTCTAACAGATAGAGATGAATTACCATCCATCGATGTTGCGATTAGCGATCGCGAATGGGTGAGTTATTTCTCTATAGTTTTTAGCGAAGGGAATATCCGGGATACGGACTATATAGACTCCCTGACCCAAGTCACTTATCCAATAACCTTGCAGTTTTCACATGACGAGGTACAAAAAGCATTAAAAACTTCGAAAATAGGCAAAGTCCCAGGCCCAGATGGGGTCCCAGTGGACATTTTTAAATATGAAGCAGATCTCTGGTCCCCGCTACTGACTAATGTCCTAAATGCTACTATAGAAGAGGGCTTAATAGAATCTTGGCAAACATCGATACTGGTCCCCATATTTAAAAAAGGGGATCGAAATAGCCCATCTTGTTATAGACCTATATCGCTCCTGGACTCGCTCGGGAAGATGGCAGGACGGATTCTCCTCGACCGACTCCAGGAGTGGACAACTAGTCAGAACATCATCTCGGAAATACAATATGGGTTCCGCGAGGGGTTAGGCACAGTAGACCAAGCACTAAACCTGTCTTTATTGGCTGGAAAATACGTGGAGACCAAGGGGTCCACGCTGCACATGGTGTACATTGATTTATCTGCAGCGTTCGACTGTGTAGTACATTCGAGGCTGTGGAAAATCATCTTAAAAATGGGTGTTGACCCCCCGATTGTAGATTTACTCCGGGAATTGTACACTGGAACAACAGGAAGAGTGAGATTTGAGATTAAAGGAGAACTCATGGATAGTTTTAGGGTGGAAAAGGGGGTCAGACAGGGATGTGTGCTGCCCCCTTTTCTATTCACCCTGTACACAAATGGGCTAGAGGCCGCTATGCTAGAAGGTAGCAAAGATCTCCCCTCAATTGGTCGTCGGCAGATACCAGCCCTGTTATATGCCGACGACGTGGTTATCCTAGCAAGAACTCCTGTTGAGCTGCAATCAATCAATCAATCACAGCATTTATATAGTGCACTACTCACCCAAAGGGTCCCAAGGCGCTAGGGAGGGGGGGTCCGCTACTGCTCGAACAGCCAGGTCTTGAGTTGCTTCCTGAAGGCGAGGTGGTCCTGGGTCAGGCGGAGGTGGGTCGGGAGGGAGTTCCATGTCTTGGCGGCGAGGTAGGAGAAGGACCGTCCTCCTGTGGTGGCTCTTCGGATGCGGGGGACGGCGGCGAGGGCGTGGCCGGTTGATCGAAGCTGGCGTTTGGGAGCGTAGAAGTTGAGGCGGCTGTTGAGGTATCCCGGGCCTTGGTTGTGTAGGGCTTTGTGTGCGTGGGTGAGGAGTCGGAAGGTGATTCTCTTGTTGACCGGGAGCCAGTGCAGGTCTCTCAGGTGTCCGGAGATGTGGCTGCGACGGGGGATGTCCAGGATGAAACGTGCAGATGTGTTCTGGATCCGCTGAAGTCTCTTCTGGAGCTTGGCGGTGGTTCCGGCGTAGAGGGAGTTGCCGTAGTCCAGACGGCTGGTGACGAGGGCCTGGGTGACCGTCTTCCTGGTCTCGGTGGGGATCCACCGGAAGATCTTGCTGCAGCAAGCACTAGATAGATACTGTGCCTTCATCTTAAGTCTAAACCTGACCCTGAATCTAAAAAAAACATACACCATGCATGCGGGGAAAAGTATTGCAAAGACCAGAAGATTGTTTGTAAAAGGAGAGGTACTGGACAGAACTGCAACATATCCATATCTGGGGATTGTAATAGACGAAAAAATTAAGTGGAAGGCAGCGATTAATGCAAGGAAATTGGCCTTCCTGAGAGCAACCACAGCGCTAAAATCATTTGCACAAAGACTAGGCCAGAGACCACCATTGGAACTACTAAAAATATACAACGGTAAATGTGTTAGCACTGCCACGTACGGGGCGGGGATATGGGGTCTTGTGAATGTGCATGAATTGCAAAAAATAGAAAACTCTTTTGTAAGATATTTACTTGGTGTACCGAAGAGTTCTTCCACATATGCCTGCCACCTAGAGCTGGGCATAGACTATATATCAGACAGCATAAAAACCCAACCAGTAATGCTGTGGCGCCGAATTTGGGTAACTGAACAATGTCACCTAACAAGATCAATTATACAAGACATCTTGACACTTGATCATTGTGGAAAGATTAAATGGTTAACATATGTTAAAGCTCTATTAACAGACTTAAGGTAGGAAAAGTTTTTCGTTCAACCGCTAACGTTAACTGAGATCTCTAAGGCGGAGTTAAAAAAAGTATGTCTGGTACATTTGCGTCAGATACGCCTATTAAAAGAGATACAGAAACCATCTGTTCAACAGAGCTTATTAGCTCAGACTGTGTTCTCCATTGAACCTTATTTGATGTACAGATTAACCCAATTTGAAAAAATGTTGCTGACTCGTTTTAGACTTAATAAGTTTCATTTAATGGTCTCTTTTCCCACTCAAAATGATTGGTTATCAAAATCAATCCCATGTCCCTGCGATTCTGTTTCATTACAATCGACCATACATACAACTCTATTCTGTAAATTTGACATAGAACCACGAAAGCGCTGGTTACTGCCCATATTGAAAATATGGGGGCTGCGCCAATGTCGTCCAGCATATCTGGCGCTTCAGTATCTCGAAGATGAAAAAATAGCAAAAGCGATGGTGCGCTTTCTTAAATTTTGTGTCCGTCATCGCTTAAATCTTTGAAAAAGATACATTTATCTGTTTGCCTAAATCAAGGATTGAAGAAGACATTGTAAAAACTGCACTATATGGTCCAAATTTTATGAATTGAGATTTTTTACTCAAATTGTCTTTTTATTGTATAATAACAATTATATTTTAAATTTTAACTAATTTTTAACTTGCGAAAAGTGTATAAAATGTATGACATGAACTTTTATGGTGTTTCTACAAATTTGAACAACCGAATAAAGTCGTTTTTGATTTGATTTGATTATGTGTTAGCAATGGAAATTCAAGCCCTAGCCATGATTTGAAGTGGAATCATGATTGTATCCCTAAAATTGCAACAATGCAAGCCAATCATCATTTTATTAATTCACTAAGTAAAACAGGCTCAAATGAAAAAACCCTCTCAATACTTATAATTAATCAGTACTTTTAACCTATATACAACTGGAAATGATATTGCATTACTAAACAATAGCTGCTTGAACGTATGAATAGTACAGAGTTCTTCTAGCAAGACAACAACGTTGAATGTTTGAGACATAAATATGTGTTCCTCCAGCAGGAGGCAGTGAGCTCGTAAATTGTTAAAGCAGAAAACAAACCTCCACATAATACATTTCAATCATTAAATAAGTAAAAGAAAAACACTGCACGAATGATATGAAAAATGTGGTGCACAGTGCACCACATTTAAAGAACAGCATATTACAATGCAATCAGGCTAGTCCCAGCAAATTAGTTTTGTAGTTGTCTTATGACTACTTGAGTAATATTTTATGAAATACCATAGAAATCTATTGTTTGCAAATTATCTAAATATTAAACATATAATAAAGCAACATATATACATATATAAAGCAAGTAAATGATCTTCATGCCATAACATATCGACCACTTTGTAAGAAATTGAGTCAATAGTTGTGCAGGATGTGAGGCCTGCACAAGTAATAGATGCACAATGTTTACTTACCGGGAACCAAGCACCCCATTCTAGCAATTGACTCTCTCAGGGTAATGAAGCAGATCAGTCCAAGGCCTAGAGAGAGTGGTGCAGGATTGTAATCACCATTTGCTGGCACACAATATTAATACTGAATAAATGATTGCCCAGTCAATTATTTCTTTTTTTTGAAGTAAAAGCACATTTATTACACTCCACACTACTAAATGCTATGCCTCAACTTGCAAATATATACATCAGGCATATGAAAGTAGATTTGGTTTCATTCTGAAACCACATTTGACCCCTAATGGGCCATGACCCATAAAATCACATTAACCTGCTACTATACCAGATAGAACATCACAATATAGCTGGATATCACTTTAAAGAACCAAGGCCCATTGGCTTTGTCTGCTTCATGTTCTGGGATGACACTTGTAGGCCCAGTCCAGCCTTTGGGTGGAGGACACCACTTTGCCTAACCCTAAATCTAGTTCTGGTCAGTTATCCCCTCTTCCCTGGATTTGGCTCCGGCCTGACTAGTGAAACAAAAGGCTGGTGTCAGGTCTCTTTCTATGTGCTGGGGAAATCCTTTTAAAGTGTAATCAGGGCAGAGACCAACTCCTCCATAGCCACCCTATCAGGAAGACTCAGTCCTCTTACCCAGTTGGAAAGACATCATAAGCCCAGGCAGCTGGAAACTTCCAGAAACTTTCTGGCATTGGCATTTTTTAAATAATTTAAAATCTAACCTCACCATTAAACAGAGCTTTAAATTATAATTCAAAAGAGTGTAAGAAGTATTTTTCTATCTGCTACCAATCTGAATTTAGCACTTAATAAATGTAACAATATAGTATAGCCCAATAATTCCCTATGGAAGCCACCAGCATTGTTTAAGTGAAAATCATATTTGGGGATATAAATGTAAGGATGTTTAACATTAATTGCTACATGTCAATCTCTTACACATGTGGACGCTACCTTTATGGACAATAGGCTCTGCATATCAGACACTTATTAATAACTAAAAGGAAGGTTTAGGCCTTTCAAAAGGGGTATGTTGACAGGTCAAATTTGCAGCTTAAAGCTGCTACTGGCAGAGCACCTGTTCAACTTCCAGACTGAGCATGATTGCAGTCTTTCACATGTAGCTTGAACTCATGTGCACACACATGTGCACACATGTTCACATGAAACAGAACAGTTCCTGTTACCCTAGATGCGTCACAGTGGCCTTATCTTAAAAGGCGGACGCTGGTGGTAAACGATAAAATTACTGGGAGTAAGACTCAGGTAGGGAGACTCCCCCCATTATGAAGGTCCAAAAGTGGGTGAGCAAAAAGCAAAAAATCAGGGCGTACTAACCAGGAGGAACCCATTGGCAATATATGTGTGATTCTGGGCAAATCACATTTATTTATTTATTTATTTATTTAGAGTTTTATATAGCGCGGACAAGACCCGTGGGTATCAGAGCGCTTAACATAAAAAGATTACAAATTACCGATTGACATTATAATAGCCATTATAACAACAAACATATATGAGGTAGTAGGCGATATGTTAACAATGGTGCTTAGATAAGTATCTTCTTAAAGTCTGTAACGTAAGCCTTAAGAGGGGCAAAGATACGGCTAGAGTCATAGTCATATCCTCAGGCTCGGTGAGGTAGGTTACATAGTGTTATCAGTGCAGTTCCATGGTTAAATAGCAATAAGAGTTGAATAGGTTTGGCTTGTGGTAAGGATTAAATAGATAGCCAAGAAGGGTAGGGAATTATATCATTAAAGGTGTGAAATGTAGTGTAGAGATCACATATAATTGAGGTAGTCTTGGAGTGTATAGCCGCTGTTTGAACGGGACTCGGTCATTGTCTAGTTGATCTTCCAATTATTCAAGATGAGTCCGACCTTCTTTGTCTTGAGTGTTCATACTAATGGTCGGTGGGGATCTCTATGTATATTATTTACTCATCAAGTGGTTCTTCAGTTCCCGTTTGAATTTTACAAAATTTTGAATCATCCTGATGTTAGGGGGGAGGGAATTCCAGACTCTGGGGGCGGCTCCGGAGAATGCACGGTCATAGGTTTTTTTCTTGTGGAAGAAGGCCGGTCGTAGTAGCAGCTCCCTCGCGCTTCTAGTTCGTCTGTTACCTCCTGATAGCTTAATTTTCTTGGCTAGATATATTGGCGTGTTGAGGTGAACCGCTTTGTGGGTAGTACATGCCATCTTCATTTTAATTCTCGCTTCGTAAGATAGCCAGTTTAGTGCCTTTAAGTGGGGAGATATGTGATCGAATTTTCTCGTTCCCGTGATGAGTCTCGCCGCAGCGTTGAGACAGGCTTTTAGTGGTGCAGTGGATGTCTTCGGTAGGCCAGCTAATGTGGTGCATCCGTATTCAATTCTCGAGATCACTAGTGATTGGATAGCCAGTTTTAGATCTGCTTCTGAGATAAAGGGTTTCAATTTTCTTAGATAATTCAGGTGGAAACGGGCGCTCTTGGCTATTGTGTTGATGTGGTCTTTCATGTCGAGGTTCTTATCTAACGTAATTCCTAGTGATTTCGCTGAATTGATTAGGGTCGGGGTACAATTTAGAGCAGTCACCAGTTTAGTCCATTCTTTTACCTCTGGTTGACTCTTTGTAGGTGATATTAATAGGAATTCTGTTTTGTCGGCATTGAGTTTTAGATGATTGGCTGTTAGCCATTGTAGTGCTCCCTTTAGTGTTTCATTCATTAGGACAATGTCATCCCGACAGGTGATCTTCATATATATTTGCGTGTCGTCTGCGTACATGTGATAGGAGATCTGTGATTTTCCAAGAATCTCCGTGAGGGGTTCTACATACAAGTTGAATAGATCTGGGGATAACGTCGAGCCTTGTGGGACTCCTAATGTGTTAGGGCACGGGGATGAGCTTACTTGGTTGACCAGGAATAGTTGTGTCCTGTTCTGAAGGAAGGAGTTAAACCATTTCAATACGTTTCCGGATAAACCCATCCTGTCTCGTAGCCTGGTCAGCAATATTTCGTGATTTACAGTGTCAAATGCTGATGACAGGTCTAGTAGGATCAATAGGCACGCATGATTTTGGTCTAGGGCTTGTAAGGCATCGTCAACAATATGCAGGATCGCCGTTTCAGTACTATGTCCAGTTCTGAAGCCAGATTGGCAGTCATCTAGTAGTGAGTATTTAGCGATGTGCTGACTCAGTTGGCCCTGCACGCATTTCTCAATAAGCTTGGCAAGTAGAGGGATGTTGGTCACAGGTCGATAATTCTTCGGGTCTGTTGTATCCGCTGTCGGTTTTTTGATGATGGGAACTACCTGTCCAGTTTTTAGGCAGTCACATAATCTCCCCATGCCTAACAAAAATGAATGTGTCCTCATGTAACGCAACTGATGCTCATGTAGAGCGCTCTGATAACGGGTCACGTTTGCGCTATATAAAACTTTGAGGAAAAAATAAATATTTACTATATATGAATCAAATTCTAAATCTGATTTGTAGTGATAAAAAATAAACTATTGTGAGAAAGTGCCATCTTTCTTGCATGGTATGCCCCCACTTTTTGCTACATGGCTGATGTACTTTGACTGAGTGTGCCCTGAGTTCCTGCCAACCAGGTACCCAGGGTCTGTGTTCCTTCCCTGAAACTGTGTGAAACCTAAACCCAATTGGCATCTCTAGCCACAGGTCAGCCCCTGGTAAATGGTACCCTAGGTGCCCAGGGCACTGTGACCAGAGAGGACCCCTAAGGGCTGCAGCCCTTATTGTGCCACCCTTAGGGGCCCTGTGCCCTGACACACATACACTTTGCAGGCTGAGTGACTTGGTGCACAACTAAACAGATAGTCAACATGGCACACATCCCTGTGTGCCATGCCCACAAACCCACTGCCTTGGCATACCTCAGTCATCCCTCTAGCTGGGTGCACTATGCCAGTGGTGTGGGTACAGGTGCATGAGACCTGTGCCCCTACAGTACCCAGGGACATTCCTGTGCACTGTATGTGCAGTGATGCCATTAAGAGTATATGGTGCTGGCAGATTGTCATTATGATCAAACGTCTCAGCACATTAAACCCCCACTGATGCCAGTGTGGGATTTAATGTAAACTTAGAGTTGCCCCCTGAACCTAACCTTCAATCCACGTCTTGTCTGGGCGACTGCCTAGGCTGCCACACAGTAGACATGTTGCTGGACCCCTGAGTAGAGAGCACTCCTCTCTCCTGGGACTGCAACAATGCCCGTCCTGGATGAGGTGCTAGGACTCCTCCCCCAGGATGGGCAGGAAAAGCTTCAAAGGCATGCCGTCTTTGTGAGCTTCTCCAGGCCACTTGCTGTACTCAGCAACTGGCCCCCACCAGTTCTGCCCCCCCCCCTCGGGCGGGAAGACCGGCGGGAAACCCTAGGTGAGAAAAAGGGGTGTGCCAGCCTGTGCCAACTCCACCCCTCAGGTGGGAGAGGCGAGGTGAAGCACAACTCGGGGCTCCTGCCATCTTGAGAATGTGGAGCCCTTCCCAATCAGAGATAGGCTCCTGCCCCCTCCCACAGGAGAGGAGCGGGATAGGGGATGTACTCACCCCAGGACAGGGACCTATTGGTCCCTGCCCTTACCCTACCTGTAACACCCCTAAAGTATTTAGGGGCACCCTGAACCTTCCTTCCTCAGATCCCGATTTTGAAACAACAAGAAGAACAAGAAGAAAGACGACCTCCCGTGCAGCTGCTAACAAAAGGACAACACCAACTGACTTGGCCCCAGCCCTACAGGCCTGTTGATCCTTGACCTGCTCTTGCTCAATTCCCTCGCCTCCTGCTGACAGCAACCTTGAAAGCCCTGGAGGACCTGCCTGCCTTGCTCATCTAGAGACTGGGACTTCCATGAGCAGTGGTTCTGCTCAAACAAGCAACACCCCTGGTGCCATCCAGGAACCGCAAATCCAGCCCACTCTGCACCCGCCGAGCATGGCCTGTGCCTGAGTGGACAAAGACCATTAGGATGTTCCCCCGGAGATTGTGACCTGAAATCCAGCACCCAAGGACCCTCTTTGATGACCCAGACAACGCCTGCAGTCTCACAACCAGGGACCCCTCCAACCGCGACCAGCAGAGGGTAAGATTTCCCAACGTCAAAAAACACCACTGCAGCAGGCGTCCCATGGCCCCCTGTGCCCAACTCCAGGGTGCCTACCTATCCTCCAAGATCCCAACTTACCCCTTGAAGTGTTGGTCACTCCAGAAGAAGCTCCGTCTCAAGCCTGCAGCCTTTGTTCATCTTCCAAGTCTTCTATTGAATAACATTGAGCGCCCGACGGCTCAAAAGCACCCTGCACCCAGCCGCCCGAGTGCCCCTGTGTGGTGTTCTTCATTATACTTAGCCTCCTTCATATGTTCTGTACTGTGGCATTTGCAAGTGCATAGGGTTCTAATGTGGAATGTACTTAGTTTAGAATGTTTGGCCTCAAACTAAAGTCAGTTGTATGCTGGACTTTGGAGAATGAAGTCTCTAGCTTAGAGTTTACAACTTCATCTTTGGCTGCCTGCTCATCATTTCATCCACTATACCACATTTTGACGACGATTGGATTTCACCTGCGCCTAAAGACCTCAACTCAACTACTTTAAACTGGTATTTTCCTCACTTTCGCTCCAGGTCACTCTTGGATTCACTCCCTTTTTGAGGATCAAGAATTCACCACCTGCTGAAAGTCGAGGTACTCCTTTACTACTTTTGCTGAATAGCCTTTCTTCCCTATTTGAACATCTTTGTGACTTTTCTTCATTTCTGCTTGTAACCTGAAAGACTCTTCTCTTTGGAACTACATCCTGCCTGGTTTTGACTGGCCTAGAAATCCTCAGTTGTATCCCAAAACTCCCTGGATGTGGGTTTTCTACAAAATTGTAGAGGTATTTGGATTCCAAAAGTGTTTTCCTCTCACCGTTATTGTTCCAACTTCTGTCTCACGTTTTGTTGTGCTTCAAATGACTGCCTAGCAACCCGCGCTCCTGCCTCCCGGCATTGCCTTCCATACCCCTACGTCATCCGTGGCTTCAGCGTCTCCTGGTTGCCTGGTAATCGTCTTCTGGATTTCTGACTCGCCGGAGAGAAGACGCTCGCGTCACACGTCACTGCATTGCGCGGAGACGCACGGTGACGTCAGCGTGTCTTCCACCATCTTGGTTTTAGTTTCTGACGCTGATCGGCACAGCTCTGGATGCCGGTTGCATTTTCGCTGATTGGCACAGCTTCTCATTTTCAACGCCGATTCCTCACTTCCAGGGTAAGCTATCACAGTTGGTTTTGAGACTTTTCCAAGTTTCGCTGATCGGCACAGCTCACGCCCCATCCTGTCACTGCTGGTGTTGTTCGGGAATCGACTTTCAAAGCCTTTCACGTCTCACTGATTGGCACAGCACACTATTCACCTAAGTCAATTAGGACTTACAAACGCTGATTGGCACAGATTTTGACAGCTCTTCCAGCATTTTACGACTCACTCTATTGGTTACATACAATAAGTATTGTTTGTAACGACCAACAACACCTATGATTATCTTGTTGTTATATTAATTTACAACCACACTTTATTGGAGGGTTCCTATTTTATTTCTTCTGTATTTTTGTGTTCTTCAGTCAGATTGTTTTATTGTGTGCTTGTTTTATTGTGTTGAGATAATTGTATTCGTAATTATCACTTATTTACCATGCAGAATGTCACAGCTCCACCATTTTTTCTCTCTGAACCCGGTGATCCTCCCATACCTTGGCTTAAGTGGAAGAAGGTTTTTGCCCATTATGCCAGAGTATGTGGTACCTCATTGAGTGCAGAGAGAAAGTCGTCTTTATTCATGCACTGTCTAGGTTCGGAGGGACAAGACGTTTTTGAGAACCTTCCCGATTTGTCTGATGCTGACGGAAACTCACTTAACGAATATGAAATTTGTATAAAAAAAATGCATCTGCATTATCTTCCGAAGTTGAGTATGGTTTTAGAGCGCTTCCATGTTGGAATGAGGATGCAGAGATAGGATGAGACAATAGAACAATATGTTACTGCCCTTCGCAAACTAGCCTCTACGTGTTCTTTTGCTGGTACCTTGGATGAGCGGCTTAGGGATCAGCTCATGCTTGGCTCTTCTCTTGAAAAAGCTAAAGACAATCTATGGCAAAAAGACAATCCCACACTTCAGGAAGTAATAACTTCTCTTAAATTACATGAGGACTCCAACACTTGAAGTTATTCGTAAAAATAGCTCTGATGAGAAAAAGGGGTCTACGGAAGTCAAGGAGATCAAAACATCCTCAGCTTCTACTTCTCAAAAAGCAACTATTCCTGAGGTGGAGAGGTCTGGTAATAACAAGGGTACGAATTCTAGTTCCAAGTTGTCTAATGTCAGGTGCTATGGTTGTGGCAATGTAGGCCATTTGGCCAATGCCAAGGATTGCCCTGGATGAAAGACTACGTGTTCTATTTGTAAAAGAAAAGGTAATTTCTCGAAATGTTGCAAATCAAATAAGGCTCAGAAAAAAGTGTGAGAAGTAGACATTTATGATCAGTGTCAAGACGAATCATTAGTATGTCAAGTTAATGTTGTTAAGATGGATGGTCCCATAAAAAAGGTGTTGATTGATGAATGCGCTGTAGACATGCTGTTTGATTCAGGCGTGAAAATTACTTTGGTACCCAGAGCCTTCTTTGAGAGGTATCTACGGAACAAAGTTAAGTTGCTCAAACCTGATATTATTCCTAGAGGGTATGGCGGACAGATCATAGACCTTTTAGGGTGTTTCATGGGCACAATTGTTTTCAAGGGAAGAGTTACTGCTGGGGAGATCTATGTTTCAATGAAAGGGGATTCTCTCATTAGTTGGGCACATCAGAGAGACCTTGGTGTCTATCTTGACCCTAACCAAGTCCCTTCTGTGTGTTTGAGGGATCTTCCTGGTGTGGCGGTAGTCTCAGATTACAGCGATTAGGCTAAGAAGTTTCCAAGTGTTCTTACTAGAGAGCTTGGGTGTCTTAAAAAGTATTTACACTTAATCAAACTAAAGAAGGACTCTGTTCCTAAAGTTGCCAAAGTCAGAAATGTTCCGCTCTTGGTTCGAGACAAAATGAAAGCTGAGTTAGACAAACTGATAGCCAATGGCATTATAGAAGAGGTTGAGGGTACAGAATGGGTTTCTCCGGTCGTCATGGCCCGCAAGGCCAACGGCGAGGCAAGATTGTGTATTGATTTGAGAGAGCTAAACAAAGCTGTAATAGTTGACCATTATCCGCTGCCTAATAGAACTGAAAATATGTCTTCTTTGGGGGGGGGCACTCACTTCTCCACGTTAGACCTCTCGTCTGCCTACCACCAGGTCAGGTTGCACCCATCTTGCCAAGATTTCACGACCTTCATCACTCCCTTCGGTACCTTTAGATTTCTCAGGATGCCTTTTGGTCTGATACCAGCTGCCTCTGTCTTCCAGAGGGTGATGGAGGGCATCTTGGTTGGTCTTCATGGTGTTAAAGTGTAGCAGGATGACATTTTGGTACATGGTGTGACCTGTAAGGAACATGATGACAGAGTGTGTGGAGTTTTAGATAGATTGCAAGATGCGGGCCTCACCCTTAGATTAGACACATGTAAACTTGGTGTAGAAACTATAGAATATCTTGGGCATCTTGTTTCTGGGTCAGGTATCAAGCCTAAACCGTCGTTAGTGGAAGCCATCTCCAACCTCAAATATCCAGATAGTAAGGATGAATTAGTCAAGTTTCTTGGCATGGCCGAGTTCTATAATAAGTTTGTTCCAGGGTTTGCACAGAAAACTGAGAGGATGAGAACTTTGCTAAAGAAAGGACAAGAGTTTATCTGGGACAAAGATTGTTGTGCCGAGTATGATCATATCAAGAGTTGTCTTATTCATGCCCAAGATCTAGCCAGTTTTGATCCCACCAGGGACGCATATGTGATGACAGATGCTAGTTGTAAAGGCATTGAGGCTGTTCTTTTACAGAAAGGGGAGAAAGTTGACAACACCATTCTGTTCATTTCGAGGCCACTAAGGGGAGCTGAATGTAACTACTCAGTTGTGGAAAAGGAGGCTCTAACCGTTTACTGGGCTGTTCACAAGCTCAAAAAGTTTGTGTGGGGGAGAAAATTCTCTATCATTTCAAACCATAAACCGCTTAAAGAGGTCTTTGAAAAAAAAGGGATTCCTTGTATTTCTCATAGGATAAGGAAGTGGGTCGTTGCCTTACAGGACTTCGAATTTAGTGTTTCCTATTTGACCAGTTCCAGCAATATTTTAGCTGACTGTTTGTCCAGGCTTACTGGGGACTGGATGAAACTTCTTTCTGTAATGAGGATTTTTCAGATGATTTTAGAGTGTGCGCTGTTACAGAGGGTGTTATCACAGAGGGTGAATGGACCACTGAGTTAAGCTCTGACTCGAATCTTCAGCGAGCCGTTGGGTTTGTACGTGATGGTTGGTGTGAAAAAAAAGACTGGGATGAGGAGATTAAAGGTTTCTGGAGTGTGAAAGATCAGTTGTCTTTACTTAATGGTTTGTTATTGAGGGGTAGCGGACTTATTCCTCCTGACAAACTAAGGTCCAAGATAGTTGACAATGCCCATTCTAGTCATATGGGTATTGCTAAAACCAAAGCGAGAGTTAGGAAGTCTATTGGTGGCCCGCTATGGACACTCAAATTGAGAGATTGGTGCGTGATTGTGCACAGTGCTCTGTTAGCGATAAAATATTAAAATGTAGGACGCAGCCCATGGTAATCAGAAAACAGTCTACTGGTCCTTGGGTAGATATTTCCATGG
Organism: Lissotriton helveticus; assembly: GCF_964261635.1. Lineage (NCBI taxonomy): Eukaryota > Metazoa > Chordata > Amphibia > Caudata > Salamandridae > Lissotriton > Lissotriton helveticus. Next base: position 998,688,655 of record NC_136071.1, on the reverse strand, counting down.
ACAGTCTGGGTCCTGTCAAAGTCAAAAGTCAAGACAAGTATGTTCTTGTATGTGTAGACATGTTTTCCAGATGGCCTTTTATTAGGATTGTCAATCGTGTTGATTCTGCTTCTGTGATTTCTTTTCTTGATGAGTTGTTCGCCGATGATGGTTTGCCAAGCTCAGTCCTAACCGACAATGGGGTGCAATTCACTTCTGGCGTTGTTGAGTGTTTTCTGAGTGAATGAAGCATTGTTCACAAGCGTGCTTCAGTTTATCATCCTGAGAGCAATGGAATTGTCGAGAGATTCATCAAAGTTCTAAAAGAAGCCATGCAATTAGCTCTTGTCTCCAAATGTAATTGGAAGGAGGCTTTCAAGAAAAAGGTCTGTGACTATAGGTTCACTGCGCATTCCTCTACCGGTGTTACACCTCTTGCTTTATTTAAGGGTAGGTCAGCTTGCACTCCTCTCAAGCCCTCTTGGGTTTTTATGAAGCTCGTGGTGCTGCAGGTCCTAGTGACAACACTCACAACACTACTAGTTGGAAAGAAAAAGAGATGAAAAAGATGGATAAAAGAAAGTGTGAGTATGATGTGAGGAAAGCTGTGAAAAGAACTGTTGTGTGTGTTGGAGATTTAGTGAGGATCAAACTGCCTGAGAGAAAGTTTGGTGTCTCAAAGTTTAGTCAGCCTATAAAAGTTATCAAGCTGTTAGGTAATGCTGTTAGGACACAGGACCATAAGGTTTGGAACCTCAACAGGATTGTTGTTTGTCGTTCCAATAATATTGAGGAAGATGCTGTTTCTTTCTCCATTTCTTCTCCTGCTGGTCATGCGAGAAGATCCGAAAGGGTGATATCTACTCCTTCTCATTTAAAAGATTTTGTTTCTTCTTAATTTTTCTTCTCTTTGGATCCTTTTTATTTTGTTGTCGGTAAGAGGGAGGTGTTGTGGTGTTCTTCATTATACTTAGCCTCCTTCATATGTTCTGTACTGTGGCATTTGCATGTGCATAGGGTTCTAACGTGGAATGTACTTAGTTTAGAATGTTTGGCCTCAAACTAAAGTCAGTTGTATGCTGGACTTTGGAGGATGAGGTCTCTAGCTTAGAGTTTACAATAAAACTCTTATCAACTTCATCTTTGGCTGCCTGCTCATCAATTCATCCACTATACCACACCCTGGCAGTACAACCTTTGTCCTAATCTACTTCCCCGTTTGCCCTGAGCAAGTGACCAGGAGCCCAGCTCCCACAACTGCGTGGTCTGTTTGCCAGCAGCCACTAACCAAAGGCCCCCTGCCTCCCATAGGATAACATTGGGCCTAACTACCTCTGCACCCGGCTGCCCCTGTGCTGCTGAGGGTGTACCAACTGTACCTACCTGACCCTGAGAGACCCCTGAGTCTATGCCCAGAACCTTAACTCTGCCAGTCGAGTACTTACCCAAAAGCAGATAACTCACTTTTCTTCCATAGGGTAACATTGACTGGTTCACTTGGAAATTCTTCTAAGTGTGGAGTTTTGAAACTTTAAAATATTCATCTAAAATCAGCTGAACAACAAGTGCTGGATCCAGGATCCAACACTGAGTAAGAAAAAGTAACAATAACATTACTTACCTGCTAAGTGAATTTCCTGCCATAGGATAACATTGGTGATTCTATGTGAAAAAGTTTGTGTCAACTTTTAAAATACAGTAATATTCCTTAAAAGTTACTACTGTAACCAAAATGCTTTTACTTAACTGTTTACAGGAGATGTCCCAGGACCGAATTTAGGATCCAGTCCTGTGGTTAGAAAAGTAATCTATGAATTAACTAATTGCATTTATCTAGAAATTCCCATTGAGCTCAATGTTGCATTGTGTTTGAAATTGTGTTGCCTATTGCAACTACTGTAACTATTGTAATCAAATAATCTATTGCCTATTTAAAAAGTATTTAACTAAAGTAACTCATTCTGAGAAAGTATATTTTGATACCTTGTTGGTTCTAAAATAAAACAACTGTATATTTAGGTACAAAACTGTAGTGTAGTTCCTATTATCCCAATAGGCTCTGCGCATTGGAATAATACCTTCAATAGTATAGGCCTAGACCAGACGTTAACTAGGTCTTCTACTGTCGATATTAGACTTAAAGTTTTGGGTTTGCCAGCTAGCTCAGAGTTCACTAGAAACTTTCTCGAATAGGCAAGGAGGAGTTGAACCTCCCTGGATAGACAAGAAGGGATTTAGTTTCTGACAACCATAGAACATGACAACTTTGCTCTCCCCTAATCAAGAGTGTATCTCTAGAGTCGTGTGAAAACAAAAGACAACTTATTTTACTCAGTCAGTACGTGCATTCTTAGTTTCACCAGATTGTAGAGAAAAGGAAGAGACGGGCGTGTTCAATAAAAGATGTTATTTATTGATCAGTCTCTTTTCTCGTACAAGAGAAATGGATCGATATTATCGCAATACTTATGGTTAAGTAAAGTGCATACAATAAAAGCAGAAGTATAAAATAATACTGTAAAAACATTTATATGGTTTCTAAGCCATAAGGTGGTTTAAAATGGATAAAATAGATACATACATATATACATTTGACTAATCGTACTCAACTGGTGCTTCTAACCACGCCTACCCCGGTGTACCTGACCTAAGCCTAATACGTGGGCGGGAATAGAAAGTAGCAGTTTAAGTTAAGTTTGTTTTGCCAAGTGACTGACTCAAGAATTCTCTGCAAGGGGTTATTCAGTTCTGTACCTGGAATCTAGGATGGTTGAGGGATGGTATCTCTCGTCTTTGGTCTCGATATTCCAGGCTGCCTGCAAGGGCTGCTTGGAAGCGCCGGAGCTGGATTTCTCGGCAGGAGAAAGGCAGCGTGTGCTTCTCAGCGCGTCAGGAAGGCGGGGCTGCGCCAGCGTGGTCTGCTCTGCGCTGGGCTTCGGCAAGTCTGGCTGCTCCGATCTCATCACCACCGCGTGTGTTTGCTTAAGGCAATATCGGTAATATTTATACCTGTAAGGTGCCGAGATTGACGTAAGGATGGCCATAGATACGTCAATAAGGATGTCATACGAACTGGTCGTTAGCACATTCTTTTGCTGAAGTTCTCGGTGAAATCAAAACAATGGCCGCAGGGTTTTTCCCAGGTTGTCATAGGTTTGATTTGTTTTGAGAACTCCGTATGCCTTATCAGGGGCTGGAGGAATATTGCTTGCCTAATTAGATGGCAAGCGTTATGACCTAATCAGATAACGCGTTCCTGTGCCGTGGTGTGGCTTAATCAGATAACGGTTTCTGCATCATGGGATGGCTGCTAGTTAATTTGTTAACCAGAACAGGGTCAGGAATAGGGGGATCGATACAGAACCTATAGGAATACATCACACCCACTCCATGCTAACTATGGCCATATTTACGAATCTAGGCATAGTAAAACATACTGTAGAGTATCGTGTATACCTTACCACCCCAAAATACATATAATGCATTTCGAATTATGTAATATATGGAAAAAAATAGTCACATGTACTATATGCACTCAAGCTGTAGAATAATGCTAAATTAATCACGCATATGTATACATTATTATTAATCGAATATGAGAATTACACATGAAAATGGCTCTTAATACAGAAGAAAAGTTCGAGACCATTTCATCACAGAATAAAAATAATTATGAACATACCAGCGGGCAGCTAATGTCTATAAAGTTTCTAAAAATAGAAATTTAGTTCTCTAAGAATAGTTCTTACTTTAAGCAGAAGATAAGTGTCCCGAAAAATCGTAAAAATATTTTGGGGCTGCTGAAAAAAATTGCTGTCCGTGAACTGGAGGGAAAATTGTTCATGCTACTTTATTATTAAAGTTGAAGGCCAAATTCAGGGTGTTGGGAACGCCGTGTGCTAGCTTGCTCAAAAGTCGTTATTTCTGCTCTGGTGAGAACATCATATCATTGAGACTGTCGAAAAAGCTGTCAACAGCTTCCTGTGAAAGTTCCACTAACTCGGAAAAAGATGTAACCATGCATTCATGTGCATGATTGTCTCCATTGACGTTTTGATTAGTATTGCTGACAGAAGGTCGTACCTGATCGATGCTGCTTTCATCTTGAACTTCACTACCCCTCAATCGTAGTGGTGAAGTTTCCACGAATGCCGTCATCAGGATTGGCAGCCGTTGAGGGCAGCACAATGCATGAGCCGTTACCGGACCCAACAATGTTTCTGCATCCATTGGCGCATCCGATTGTAGCGTCAGACAGGTGTCCAACACGCATTCTTCTCCACACAGCATGCACCTTAATACAGGTAAAACACATCTTTGCCACATTGGTCGAAATGAAAGAAACCAAGTCATGTTTAGGTCTCTAAGCCGGGATAGTCCCAGGATTTTTGATATCCGGTCCCGGTATCCAATGGCTCGGATTGTTTCTTCCCTTGTCGCAGGTGTTTTGTCTGTGACATGGTTTGCCATAACGAAATATAAGGACCAAGAATAGGATTCCTGCAATTAGTCCCAAAATGAGGGGAAGTCCGCCAAAAATCGAATGGACGAAGTCTGGAAAAATACCCAGTATGTCTTTGAATGGTGTTAATGCCATCGAAAATACTGTCTTAAATACATTTGAGACTCCACTGGTATCAGAAATATTTAAGATTTCATTCAGGATTTCTGCGAAATGTATGGGGGAATTAGTTGATAACAATGAGTGAATCTCTGCAGTCGTCCTTGCGACTAGGAGATCATACATTTCTTTTGATGACGTGAGCCTGGTCGGCGTCTGAAGAAGCACTGTTTTCATTCTGCTTAAAGTATCAATTTGAATAGAAGTAATTTTCAAGTTAGGCCATGCCCTTGCCTCCCTGTCTGGAAAGGAGCTGGGGAACAATAAGCGTCCACAGCACATGACCTTCGCAGTCGTAGTTATGAGATAAGGAATCCCGGGCAGAAGACTACAACATCTGCGATCCACAATTAGAATGTAACTCCCGTTATAGAGTCTTTTAAAGAATGGTTCTATCTCTGTTGCAGGTGCGCCTAGCTGGTGACATGAAAGGTTATTTGAGTTCCCTTCACAGGCTCCATGCAAACTAATTCCATTACACAGAAGTGTACCGCTTAGTGACATCGCACAATTATTGCCACTAAGAAACACTTTCTGTCCTTTATTACTGACACATGCATGTGAATAGGGCAAGTTCCAAGTTGACTTAATGTACCCTTTTCCCAATTTTTCGTACATGCCAGCCTGTATATATTTTTGGCAGTATTTAAACCTGAAGGTAGATATTGGAATATTAATTATCCCATGTATTATCCATTCACTGACAGGTCGTTCTGACATTGTCACTGGTAATCTCTCGAGTTTCTCAATGCTCAGGATTGTATAATCAGCACCCTTCTGTGCCATACTGATTTGTTTATCAGTAAGGTTAAAGATATTGAATAGTGACGTTGTGTTGATTAAACGCCAAGGCACATAGCCTGAACGCAGATTTTGTAACGTCCAGCCAAGCTGTACAATAGAACGCAATTGAGACTGACCGTGTTGTAACAACAGTAAGTCTTGCGATATTATGTCGATTGCTGAAGACACAATGCTGTCCAATGAAAAGATTCTGGAGGACAGAGTCATTAACCCATTGTCCACTACAGAAAGTGATTTTTCCAAATTAATACGGTCAATTTCCCGTATACTTTCTGCTGTCTCAATTTGAGTTATCTTCCAGGCCTCGTTGTAAGCTGCATATACAGAGGCTGCTATGAAGCGTTTTTGACGCTGTTTGCGCGGTCCCATAATGAAATCACGCAAGTCAGCACCATCAGTAAGTAAAGTTAGGTGTTGCTTAATTTCTGTCAGTGTGGAAGTTTGTAGCCATTGGAGGCAGAGTTTGCCCACACTGTAGGTGGTAATGATCCCTGGGTGTTGTCTTTGGGAATATCTAGGGTCTGGCCTGGTCAATGTGAACCCCTGTGTTTTGTACAGGAATCTGTCTTGACAGTTATTAGTATCTGTGGGCCAGATTAACCATTGTTTCCAATCAGGATGTGTTCTGTTTTGGTTTAATACATAGTTTACGTCTATCTCTTCATCTGTAGAGCTATTGCTGTTCATTGTTGGCTTTGGAATAGACGGTTTATTTAAGTCTTTGATTTTGGCTAGGCCAAGACAGGTAGTTTGTTGAACAGTGTCATTCAAAAATATAATTTGTTCTGGGATCATGCAGGCTCTAAACAATGATTCTATACCTTGTACTTGCCATTCTTTTGTACCCCAAACACTTTTTACTTCAACATTTTTGTCCCAATAATCAAAACCAAATGTATTCATTTGTTCAAAAAACGAGTCCGAATATATCAATTTCGTGTTTGTAAGCATGGTTTTTGTTCCTGTCTTATTTGACAATTTGAAATAAAATGGTTCAGCATTACTTGTGTTGAACCCTGAAAAGTATGAATATTTGTCATAAAAGGTTCTTGAGCTTCCTTTTGGAGGGATTGCACAATGTTCCCATTGATTATAATTTAAAACATTTCTAGGTTGTGCCGATTTATGTAGAAAATGGTTACCATAGTGGTTGTAACAGTACATACTAAAATAATTAGACGAACCCTGCAAATAATCATGTTTGGTAAATTTAGCAGACATCACTAGGTCAGACATCATATCATTAATACTTTCAAAGTCCCAATCATCAGCAAATGAGCTTGGTTTTACAAAGTCACTCAACGAGATCTTGATTTGGTGTAGATATTTTAGGATTTCAACCGGACCATAAATTTCATAGTCAGTGTTGTCCCATGCTACCCCACCCGGTATAGGATTGGCTGTGAAGTTGACTGAAGAAAGTTCTCTTTTCTCGACGTGTGAAGACGTGTGTGGCTTGAGGATCAAGTTGATTTTCTGGCTTGCTGTGTCCATTTTAGCATATTTTCCCTCAATGAAGCGTCCCAAGCATAGTACCATGATGAGCCAAAGTATGAGGATAAATGCACCAAAGGCCACCCAAAATTCAATCCATGGAGAAATCAGATAGGTTTCTTTCAGTTGTTTCAAAAGTTCCTTAGCTTTATCTTTAAAGGTTTTTGTTGATGGCTGTGTTTTTGATTCACTGAGGTCTTCAGAGGAATCATTGAAGTTTATGAAGTAGCCGGATGCCGTTCTGTCAATTGTTCCAATTGCTTCAGGATTACTGTTTCTTGCTTATTCGTTTGTTACTTCATTGTAGGTTGGTGTGTCTCTACTAAATGTTTTTATTTGGGTTTTTAGAGGTTTAAGTTCCATAGCATTGTTGCATAGTCCTTGTTGTTGTTCTGTAGGCATTTCAAATGTGAGTAGCCTCTTAGATTGAACCTCTGTGTTGGTAGCAAACCTTGGTGTTCTACTACTTATCGGGAGTCCACTTGGCCTACTGTTTGTTATCGGCCACATGATTGTGGTTTTACCAGGTCGATGGATACAACTCGGTTCTCCTTTTTACCAGCAAGCGGCGGTAGTACAACTGATCTTGTCCCGTTGATGGACAAGACAGGAACTGCTTTTCTGTAAGAAGGCCCAAATTCCTTCTTTACCGCGATCTTTTCTCTGACTAGATCCCCGACTTTTGGAATCCAGACAGGTCTTGCTGGGACAGGTAGTGTTTCTTCAGTGGTTGTTGGCTGCTGTTTCAACTTTATGTTGCTCAAGTCTTTTCTTGTTTCGTTTAAGTCCTGCAAAATAGCCAAACGATCTTTGATATCAAAGCTTTTTTCCTTCACCACTGAAGTCTGACTGTCAAGATCTAAGACCATCATCCTAGTCCCAAACAATAATTCGTACGGACTGAATCCCTTCAGAGAATTTCTTGGCAGGTTGTTTAGACTACGTTGGACACTTATTAGATGTTTGACCCACCCAGCTCCCGAACCTAATATCCTTCCTGTTACAGATTGCTTTATGCCTTGGTTTTTTCTTTACACCATCCCGTTCCCTCACGAAGGAAGTGAGAAGAATCCCGCTGTGCTATGCTCATTTGGCCATGCTTCCCCACAGGCTTGAGGGCTAAAGTGAAAACATTGGTCAAACGTAGCATGCTCCTAGCGTATATGCCATTTAGACTCGCAAATCTTTGTATAACAGTCCCGACGTCAGCCGAGTGCTGGGGTCTACATTATAAGTGGAAACTAGTCTTTATTTGTTAACTGGACGCATTATTTACCGTGGTTTTATTGATTATTGTTTAGCCCTTCTTGAGTGAAACGCCATGGTATTACACCGTTTCTCTCGCCGCTGCGATCTCTGTTGTAGTCCGGGCATGTTTTTTACAAAAATGTGATGCTCCAGGCTCATGCCTGGCCACCAGTACACTGATTGTAGTTCTTCTAGAGAATCTTTTAGTTTTAGATGACTAAGACCCTCACCTATATGTGCGTCTACAATTAACAAAGTTCTCCTGTCCATGTTTGGAATTACTCTATCCCCCACTCCAGGGATTCGAGCAAAAGGGACGGAGTTTGCATCGATTATGTATGTATAATTGAGTGGATAGTTGATCGGTAGCGATGAGCAGTCGCCTTTTGATGACGTTCTCACCGCCAGCACTGTTTCACCGTCAATGTATTTCACTGTACGCTTTTTTCTAGCTACGGAAGCCGATTTAGTTGCTACCGCTGTGGCTGTCTCAGCCAATGAATTCCCTGCAACGTGAACGCCATCACGCTGATGACTCAGTGAGTGTGTCACGTGAGTCTTTGGTAGTTCTTTCTGTAACAGAACTATTTGTTTCCAAAGCAGTTTTTGCTGTATTGTTGCACCTGTGTCATCTTTGTAACCGTTTTGAATCCATTTCTGCAAATCGTTGTTATATGATTTGACGCAGTAATATGAATCGGACACTATAAGTGTCGGGAATTCGCGATCTGCATTATCTAGCGCCATTTTCAATGCTATTATGTCAGTCTGTTGTTCTGAATTAGTTTCTACTGAGTGTGTTTTTGTTAATAGAGGTCTTAGTTTACCTCCGCGCCACACTTCTTTTGTAATCTCACATGTGGGGTTGTATGCTTGTTCTCCCCAAACGGAGGGTTGAGCATGTCCGTCTGTATAGATTACACAAGCGTACTGTCGTAATGGCAGAATGTCGATTGGCAGAGGGAATGTTCTTTCATATTCTAGATATTTTAATTCCTTTAGTTCTGGATCAAAGTAGTATTTTACTTTGTCCATTGTAATGGAATTCACCCATTGTATCCATTCCGGATTCAATGCTGTTGTTGGTAAATTACACGGTGTTGTTAATGCCTCAAAGGCTGATTCTGCTGTTCTGACTGTGATACGTCTACCGTCAGCTTTATCTTTCTCTCTAGCTATTGCGGTTTGAACTGCATGAACAATGTTTTCTTTAATGCTGAACTTCTTTTCAGCTTCTGTGTACAAGTGTGATTTGAATGCAATTGGTACCTTTTCTCCCTCATTAGTGGTCAGGTATGTGAATCCGCATCTTCCTGGGATGACTCGAATCACAAGATTGCGTGTGTTATCACGTGTTTCTAATTTTGTTTTAATTAACATGTCTGTTTGTAAGGATCTCAGAATTTCTGTGTGTATTTGAGTCCAATTGGTTCTTTTAAAATCTGGTTTTATTAGATCATAAAGGGGTTTGACCCTTTCTGCGTAATTTGCAATATATGTTCTTCCGAAATTTAGGAAGCCTAGAATTGACTGTAGGTTTTTTAGTGTTCTAGGTGCTTGGAGTACGGCACATTTCTCTAGGAAATTGTCAGCCAGGCTTTTGCCTTCACTTGATAATTCATATCCTAAGAACAGGACTGTTAGATGGGCAATTCTAGATTTTTGAATTTGTAACCCTCTCCTGCGAACCCAAGTATTATGGTGTTCACTCTCTTCAAGTGAGTATCCAAGTCATCATCTGTTAGGTATATGTCGTCGACATAAGATAATGCTTCGTCATCATATGTTTGTAGTAACTCTGTTACTCTCGTTTGAGAATAATCCTGGGCTGTTCTTGTACCCCTGGGGTAACCAACAGAATTGTTTTTGAGCGCCATTTATTGAGAACGCGGACAAGTATCTGCTCTCTGGTGCTATATTTTGACAAAAGAATCCATTAGAGATGTCTAATGTTGTTTTGTATTTTTTGCGCACTATGTTATTCATTAGTGCAGCACTATGCGAGTTTTGCACTGCAAAAGTTTTGCAACATGAGTTAAGGTGTCTGTAATCCAAAACTAGACGATATGAATTGTCTGGTTTGGAGACAGGAAACAAAGGGTTGTTCATTTGTGAGGTGCAAGTTTCAATCACCCCCTGGTATTCTAGTTGATCTAGGATTTCTTTTACCTGTTTTTTAGCTTCTTGCTTAATTGGGTACTGTCTCTGTGCAGTAGGTTGTGATTTTAACTGGATTTTGTGAGGAGGAGAGTCCTCATCCCATCCTACATGATTTTTATATAAAGCAGGAGCTTGAGCTACTGCCCACTTCCTAGCAAGTGTGTATTTTTTATGAATTGGAATATGATTTGAGAAGGCAGGCATAATTATTTCTTCGCCATGAGGGCACTCCCTGACAAACTCTGGTGGCCAGTCTTTTTCAGCTAGAAGGATGTCATAGCCCTTGGAGAGATTATCCCAAAATAGGCCCCTTATTTTTCTAGTCTTATCCCCTTCTATACGTAACGTTATTTCATATATTTTGTGAGGTTTGCTAACTCTGGTGTCTGCAGTTTCCACTTGAAGGTATTCATTCGTGTCCACTGTCTCCAGATGATTCATAAGGACTTTGCGAGCTATGCTCACTTCTGCTGCGCTGTCTAGCATTGTCTGAGCCCATTCTCCGTTTTTCAGTTGTGTCCTCAGTATTCTCGGCATTGTTAATTACTTTAATACTGGCTACCTTCTTTTTCGGAAATTGTAATTTCTTTTTTAGATGAGCAGGTTCCTTGTCTTTGGACTTGACGTGCTCTTCCCTTTGTTCTGATCGTCCTCTTCGTTCCGATTTCTGCGAGGACATCTGAAAAGATTGAGAGGGACGTGTATCAATTTCTTGATATCTATCAGGCTTCTTTATATTATCCCTATTTCTAAGGTTGTATTTTTTCCCAGAGGGCTCACTTTGGGGAGACCTGCGTCCTTGGTTCGGAGATCTTTCTCTCCGCCGAGGAGACCTTCCTCTGGACTGGAATTTCTTTTCTTTAGGATTGGATTGTTTGTTTCCATCCCAGCTCTTTTTTTGTGTTGTTAAATTATTTAAAAAAAAAACTTTTTCAGGACTTTCAATCAGTTGGGGTTTTACTGGTATTCCACCTAAACTATCTCTACCTAGTTCCTCATAGGATTTTTCTATAATTCTGGCAATTTCAGCTGGTTGGTCTGCTATATCTGTCTCTTTTAACCTCTGGCGGATCGCCACGTTTGCTGCTTCTCCCTTTATGTTGGCTAGTAGTATTGCCGAGACCTGCTTGAAGTCTTTTAGTAATTTCATACCAAGAGTTAAAGCGGGTTCTGGACCGTATTCATCTTGAATTTGTTTTAGAACATCCGGTATTACCGAGATGGATGGAACACCATGCGTTTTTGTGTAAATGGAAGCAAAGACTGTACCCCAAGTGTCACAGTCCTCCACGTGTGGTGCGATTCCCATTGGAAGACAGATAGTCAGAATCCTGTGTTTTTCTAACGGGGTGGTGTCTGGAAACACCACCTCTATTTGGGTGATTTTTTGTGCTAACCAGAATGGTATTTGTTCCCGTTTAGCTGGTACTTTACCTAGGCAGGACTGTATGTTCTGTGGTGTAATTTTATTTGTGTTCCCCTGATGAGGGGTCAGCTGTGGAATTTTAATTGCTGGTTGGATTGTTGAAGTCCGCATTACATATTGGACTAATTGTCTATCTACTTTTATTAATTGTTTTAGTTGTATTAAAAGATCTGCTGCAGACATTCTTTCGATGTCTGGATGTGGTGTGTATCCGGCTAGGACCGGCCACGTTGCTCCTGGTCTACCTAATGGACCGAGCCTGGTGATGTGATTATTATGTTTTAGGGCGCCATTAAACAAGAGCAGGTGCTCTTGAAATTTGAGTGGTACTTCCACCTCCTCGAAAGGAATGTACTCATTAGGAGGTTCCTCTGTTTTGTAATAGTGGAAGTGCTTTGTTACAGCGTTTGCTGCTGGAAAGTGTATCCATGAATAGAATACCTCTGTCTGCCGATATTCGTGTGCCTCAATTACGAATATGACTGTGCCACCTCTAGGTGTCAGTCCATTTTCTATAAGTTTTAAAGTTATAGATTTTCTTATGTTGACCGGGATGAGTATTATATCCGGGTCTGCTGCTTGCATAGTATTATCAGTTGCTACGAGTTCAGCTGCTATTCTAACTGCCTCTCTTTCTCCTTCACTGTCTGACATTGTACTGTCCAGAAGGTTATTCCGTTTTTTTGCAGATCAGGTTTCTTATGGAAACAAAGATTAGATGCACAATATTTTGGAACAGTGTATCCTTCAACGTTGATTGAACCAAGAACCATACATAGGAGTTTCCTCCTGCGAGGTTTGGCGGATATGACCTTTCACCCACTCCAGACGTCTTTGGAGTATTATGGGAAAAAAAGGGGTCTGAGTGAAAAAGCACGACTGAGTTACTCTAATGTCTTGCGTTAGTTTTATCGCCTTTCCAAACGTTTGGGCGCCATGTAGTGTAGTTCCTATTATCCCAATAGGCTCTGCGCATTGGAATAATACCTTCAATAGTATAGACCTAGACCAGACGTTAACTAGGTCTTCTACTGTCGATATTAGACTTAAAGTTTTGGGTTTGCCAGCTAGCTCAGAGTTCACTAGAAACTTTCTCGAATAGGCAAGGAGGAGTTGAACCTCCCTGGATAGACAAGAAGGGATTTAGTTTCTGACAACCATAGAACATGACAACTTTGCTCTCCCCTAATCAAGAGTGTATCTCTAGAGTCGTGTGAAAACAAAAGACAACTTATTTTACTCAGTCAGTACGTGCATTCTTAGTTTCACCAGATTGTAGAGAAAAGGAAGAGACGGGCGTGTTCAATAAAAGATGTTATTTATTGATCAGTCTCTTTTCTCGTACAAGAGAAATGGATCGATATTATCACAATACTTATGGTTAAGTAAAGTGCATACAATAAAAGCAGAAGTATAAAATAATACTGTAAAAACATTTATATGGTTTCTAAGCCATAAGGTGGTTTAAAATGGATAAAATAGATACATACATATATACATTTGACTAATCGTACTCAACTGGTGCTTCTAACCACGCCTACCCCGGTGTACCTGACCTAAGCCTAATACGTGGGCGGGAATAAAAAGTAGCAGTTTAAGTTAAGTTTGTTTTGCCAAGTGACTGACTCAAGAATTCTCTGCAAGGGGTTATTCAGTTCTGTACCTGGAATCTAGGATGGTTGAGGGATGGTATCTCTCGTCTTTGGTCTCGATATTCCAGGCTGCCTGCAAGGGCTGCTTGGAAGCGCCGGAGCTGGATTTCTCGGCAGGAGAAAGGCAGCGTGTGCTTCTCAGCGCGTCAGGAAGGCGGGGCTGCGCCAGCGGGGTCTGCTCTGCGCTGGGCTTCGGCAAGTCTGGCTGCTTAAGGCAATATCGGTAATATTTATACCTGTAAGGTGCCGAGATTGACGTAAGGATGGACATAGATACGTCAATAAGGATGTCATACGAACTGGTCGTTAGCACATTCTTTTGCTGAAGTTCTCGGTGAAATCAAAACAATGGCCGCAGGGTTTTTCCCAGGTTGTCATAGGTTTGATTTGTTTTGAGAACTCCGTATGCCTTATCAGGGGCTGGAGGAATATTGCTTGCCTAATTAGATGGCAAGCGTTATGACCTAATCAGATAACGCGTTCCTGTGCCGTGGTGTGGCTTAATCAGATAACGGTTTCTGCATCATGGGATGGCTGCTAGTTAATTTGTTAACCAGAACAGGGTCAGGAATAGGGGGATCGATACAGAACCTATAGGAATACATCACAAAACAATTGGCCTAGAGTTCAGTTCTTGAGTGTTTGAGACCATTTGCTGACTGAGTGTGTACAACAAATGTTTTACACTGTCCTCTGAGACTGCCTTACTGCTCGACCAAGCTACCACTTTAGAGAGTAATTAAACATAGAAGCACAGGTGCACCACAATATACAGCACAAAAGAAGTCAATATAGAGTCCAAATTCTAATAGGTCACAGGAGTAGAGGTACCTCGGTTAGATCTCTTTATTTCATTAGAAAAATAGATGGAGAAACACACAGCCGACGCGTTTCGTCCCAGGATGGGACTTCTTCAGGGATGTTAAATACAAACATATAAACAAACATATATAAGACACATATAAAATGCATATATATAGACATCATAAAACAGTACAAAAACAGAACTGCATGTTCTTAAAAAAAAACACAATTCTTTGCGTGAAATTTAGTTTTATTATTATCTTTATCTGGTCTAGTCTATAAATATGTTGACATACATCGACAGACAGCTTGAATGATGGACAATACAGGACTAATCCGTTTCCATCCATCATTTGTATATCACGTTTCAAAACCCTTTTTCATTATATGCATAGTCCGAATATCAGAGGTTCTCTGAATATATGATGAGAAAACGAGAGGGAGAAGAGAAGTACACAGCAGGGAAATAGAGAGAGAAGAGAGGAACTGGTATAGTCAAAATATAAATAACATTAAAGTTATATATTTGAAGATAAGTAAAGTATATACAAAAGAAAAGTAGGAATACAAGAGAGGGAGAGAGATCAGAGCCTGGATCCCCCCATCTATACTTCCCGAGTCTTACCAACGAGGAACATATTCGAAATTAGTACCTTTACATTAGTATCCATCACAAACTCTACATTTGATTGTATGTATTAATTCAACAGCATAATAGTTTGGCAAGTACAAAGAGATCCAAGATACTGTACACCTACCGCTAGAAAGAGTAGACTTCAAAAGTACCTCCGAAGATTAATGAAGGTATATATATAAGAAGGCTTGTCTTGCCGGATCTATGATGTAAACAACAATAAAGGAATCAATGTTCCTCAACGTAAATCACAATGTTAGGGATCCAGTTATGTTCGTATTAAGACAGATAGTGACACATACAAGAAACAAGTAATTTGATGGCCGTCCCAGTGCAAATCTCCAATGTTTCAAAAAGGTTTTTATATATGTTGACCCAAGGTGTAAGGTTAAAACAATGTTCCGTCTGACAACTACACAAGGTTGAGGATTATTCTGTGGGTGGAAAAGTAGAGCCATTAGTAATACCCCTTAACAGTATCAATGTATATAGATATGTATTTTATATGTGTCTTATATATGTTTGTTTATATGTTTGTATTTAACAGGCCTGAAGAAGCCCCATCCTGGAACGAAACGCGTCTGCTGTGTTTTGCTCTATCTATTTTTCTAATGAAATAAAGAAATCTAACCGAGAAACCTCTACTCCTGTGACTTATTGGCATTTGGACTCTATTTTGACTTCTTTTGAGCTGTATATTGTGGTGCACCTGTGCTTCTATGTTTAATTGACTGAGTTCCCGAGGGAACAGGCATTGTAACAGTGGGTGCTATTCGGTGTGCACACGGACCCTTGTGAAATCAGTAGGGGCAATATTTACTAGATGGGGTTATTTCGTGTTAGGTGCTGACTTTGAGAAGGTCCCACTGTTAGATCTAGTCTTGTTTGCACCTTAGAGAGTAAGGTTTTGTCTAACTTTCGCCTCTGCCAAACCTCTGGGAACTGTGGACTCTGTGCACACTGTACCTTACTTTGGTCCAGTATATACAGAGCCCCTTTCTTACAACTGTGCACTTCACACATTGCATGAAATAATTAAGCTAATGAACTGCTTGGTAAAGAAGAATTTTAGAAAAATTCATGCACAAGTATTGCATGTTTGGAATATAAGAGATATGTTCTGGTACACATATCATATTCGCTCTATCTACTTTATTGAAGTTCCCTTCCTGAACACAAATCTTTCTCAATGTGGGACCTTTTCAAATGCCTCAAAAAGGGCCCGATTTCAACGGCTCATCGGTTGCGGTCCGACCGCCATCTGCTGCTGCAGTCCGACTGACACATTACAATGTGTGCGGTCAAAGGCAGAAGGCAGATGCTTTTAGGAAAATGGAGCCCATTGGTGCATTGGAAACACCTCATAATCCATTAATGATGGTGACTCCGCCCTCGGGATTATGATGTCGGCTTCTGACAGCATTTCCATGTCAGCCTTTCCTCCATGGAAAGGCTGTCGGAAAGCGACATTGAGGGCCCCCAGCAAGGCCTCCTTCCCTCCTGGCCTTCCGCATTGTCTCCTGGGGGCCCCCCTACATATCCCTACACGGTGTGGCCGACACCATGAGGTGCCAGCCACACGGTTCTGGGTTGTTTGAAAACCTTAATTTTTCAGTGGAAGCTTGTGCTATGGGCCTTTTCTGCCCACCACACAAGCTTGCATTGAAAAATGGATGTTTCTGATTGTCCTATGGGCGATCGTATCCAAATAATGCGGTCGGTAGGTCTCAACCCACAACGCTGTCCGCCTGACTTCGTAAATAGCCCCTAAATGTTTTTGCCCTCAACCATTTCAGAACGTATATTTTTCTACATTTAAGTTAAGGTTTTCTTCATCCATAGTGTTTAGTTGTGTTTATCATTGGTGTATTATTGCTTAATCAGGACTACTGATAATAAATCACTACTTCACAGATATTACCACTTTGGGTTCTATGCAATATATGCAATATAGGAATTCTATATTATCACACACAATACAGTTAGGACCGGAAGCAGGAAATGTTATTGGAGATAAACATGTACCTAAGGCCGAAACATATTGCTGCCCAGAAATAAAAATGTGGATTAAAAAGGTCTTGTGGCAAAAATCACTATGATGTGAATACTTAAGATTACATTGTCACACTGTCACTGCAACTGGTTCTGTGCATTGACAATGCTTGAGAATAACGTAGAGCTGATTTTATTTTAACTTGTAAATGTTAACATTTGCCTATAATTTACATTTTACGGGCAAATAAACAGCACCAAAAGGGAATGGCCCTTTGTACACAGATGATCTGTAATAGTAAATAATACACTGAGCCACTGTCCAAGAACATCTATGTTGAATTTACAGTCAGAAGCAACAAGTTATGTGCTTTACAAAACAAATTTAGAAAAGAGGACCAGATGTTGGAAATCTTGTGAAGTGACCCTCTTGTTTGTAATGGCAGTCTCTAAAATGTTGCCTGTTTGTCAGTTCTCAAACCCAGTTGTCAACACATAAGTTCCACTTAATAAGGAACTAATTTCCAAAAATAACAGTCCTTATCATAGAAAAACGTTGGTGTCTACAACCAAATGGGAAAGTGTTGATAAATCTGTAGCTAATGCAGAAGCAAATAAAGACAAATTCTGCTATTTTGTTCAGAATTCTACCCCATAAAAGACGTCCATGCCAAATGTGCAGTAGATGCACGTTAAATGCTTTAAATATCTGAAGGCTGGCTGACAACATAAACACAAATTACTGTCCTTTATACCTACCTTCACATTTTATCAGGTGTTCAGAACAGTCTCAGAAGTGTTTTTCAGTGAATTGTTTATAATTGGAGATCAATCAACATAGAGCCTGATTTACAGATTGGCGGATGAGGTACTCCTTCACAAACGTGATGCATTATCACAAGTGCTTTATATTCAGTGGCACTTGTAAAGTGGCAGACGGGATATCATCACGTTTGTGACGGAGTAGCCCATCTGTTAAACTCTACTGAGAATGTTTACAAGGGCTTTATCTCCGCTTTTTTGGCTTAAAAATCAAAAAAAAGAGGAGATAAAACTATCACCCTATGTACAAGAGGGTGCTAAAATGCATAATCGCATGTTAGCACCCTTATCCCAACGCCTCCCTTTGCATCTCTAATGAGATTTGTATCTAAACTCACCCAGATACCTCGCTCAGAAACTGACAATCTCTGGAGGAGCTAGAAACACTAGAGGCACAAACAATCTTCTGTTGAAACCTCGAAGATTCCGGAAGGAAAAAACATATAAGCGCTCCTTCTCAGGAATGGCGCCTAGGTTCTGGAACTCTCTCCCGCCCGAGACCAGGCTTATCTCTTCCACCACACTCTTTAAAAATGAAGTAAAAGCTATCCTCATGGCTAAATACACCTGAACTACTATCTCGAACACTGTTAGTACTCTGCACCGATCTATACTACATGTTTGACCCATTTGTTTATTTGTATTAACTGTCTTATTACTCACATGTTTGGCTTTGGAGCCACCTATTTGTACTATTTTGTACACATGTTTGGCTTTGTAGCCACCTATTTGTACTATTTGACCTATTGATTTATCTGTTTGACTATGCTCCCTCATGTACTTCTCTTTGTAAAGCGCTCTGATATCTGCAAGGATCTTGTCCGCGCTATATAAAACTTTCAAAATAAAATAAAAATAAATAAAATTTGTATGTGTATTTGTAAAGCGCGATTGTTGCCCGGGGGCGTCCAAGCGCTAAGGATCCAATAGATGTATTAGGCAGAGGCAGGGATAGTTAGAAGGGGTTACTGTGGGGAGTTGAAAAGAAGTGTCTTGAGCTGTTTCCGGAATGAGGAGAGATTGGGGTTAGCTCTCAAATGAAGAGGAAGGGCGTTCCACAGCTTGGCAGCGTTATGGGTAAAGGTCCTACCGCCTGATCTGGCTCTTTTTATTCTGGGTGTGATAGCCATAAAGGTCTGGTTTGACCGGAGGTTTCTGCTTGCCCCAAAGTGGGCATCACTGGGCGTACCCTGGATGGACAACCTTGCAAATATCGCTGATGTTCACATCGCAATATTTACAAGGCTGCCCCAGCATTTTAGTACACGTTCGTTTTTGGAGAAAAATGCAGACTTACCTATCCCTAACATTGGGGTGGATTATGCTGATACGACAAGGTTATTGCCATTTTGCAGGGAACATCGCTGGATAACCTCGAAATCTCTGGAATTTTTATCGCCCTGGAGTAAGGCGTTGTTGGCGATAAATTCCAGAGATAACCTGCGATAATAAAATTATCGCTAAGCGGGAGGAGGAGCTTCGCGCGCAACCGTGATGGCCGCGTGAGCACAGGGCTCCCGGACCTTCGCCACCTCCAGCACTTATCCTGAATACTATCCTGGTTATGACGACGCAACCCAGCTGATATAATAGCTGCTTTCGGAAACCGATTTGGACTTCGGGAACCGATGCTACGATACTCTGAACTTTTGTGGCCTGCTTCACGGAACTGCCCCGGGCTCTAGTCAATGGCCTGCCCGGGCAGTAATTGAACAACATCGGCCTGCCTGATCCTGCTCTCTACCCAGGTCTCAGCTTTCGGTTTCGCTTTTGGCATTGGACTCTCTCCCGCTTCGGTCTCGCTCCTGCCACCCATGGCGTAATCAACTCCGCAACTTCGCTCCAGTATCGTGATCGAGTGTCACAGGTCGTCGTACGGCAAGCTGTAGCCTGTCCTTCTAGCGGACCCCTTTGGGTGAATTGAACGGAGCCATTTTCACCAGGTCCCGAGGACCCCTCGGGGGCACAGCTTCCAAGATGGCCGGCAAACCGGAGATCGAGAAGCGAAAGACCAAGTCCGTCTACCGTGGGGGTACCGTACAATCGAATGTTATGGACCGATACACTCATCCTAAGGGATCCCCCGGTGGTGCGAGTAAGTCCCTGGGAGATACGGGAGATGACTCGATGGCGGGAGACGATTTGACCGTACGTGATGTCATGGGCGCCATTGCCAGCATGAAGACCTCTATCGGCCTACAATATGAGACTCTGGCCCAAAAACTTGACACTGTGGCAATCGATGTCAACCTGATCAGGGCGGATTTAGCTAAGACCAATGAAAAAGTTAAATCTCTGGATTTGAAGACCTCAAGCCTCACGACTGATGTTTCTGATCTCCAAACGGAGGTCCGCAATTTACGGTCCTCCAACGACTTCTTTTCTCGCCGACTGGAGGATTTTGAAAGTCGAGCAAGACGAAACAACGTTTGATAGTCGGGGTCCCTGAAAAATCAGAAAGCCCGACTCTGGATCTCCTCGTTGAGGACCTCATCGTAAATCATCTTGCACCTAAAGGCCTGAGCAACTTCTTTGCTGTGGAACGTGCTCACAGGGTGCCGGGAGGAAAGCCTAAGCTGGGTGCTACCCCGCGACCCATAATCTCCAGGATCTTCAACTTTCGGGATAGAGACGCTATCTTGCAGGCGTCGCGGTTGGGTGGCCCCACGAAATTCGAAAATACCACGGTGAGCTTCTACCCGGACTTCACCCAGCTTGTGCAGAGGCAAAGGATGGGGATCCAGGGGGTGAAGAGACGAATGAGGGACAGGGACATGAAATACGCAATGCTCTTTCCAGCTCGGCTGTGCGTGGAATATGGAGATCGGACGTTTTTCTTTGATCACCCTGAGGCCGCTAGTGACTGGCTCGACACGCTACCCAGGCAGCAGGAACACTCTGAACATTCTGGCGGAGCTGAGGGTGGAGCAGGAATGAGAAATGGATCTGGTTTTCTGGACTACATACGGACCTTCCAGCTGGGGTTTGCTGACTCTTAAACTGGCTTGATATTGGTGATTACCCTGGGATGGCGGGGGTGGGTCTTTTCCTCCTCCGGGGTTTCTTTTCGTAGATTAGTTGTATGTTAGGGCAACAGGCACACTGCAAGTTGGGGTGGCTTTTGAGTCTAACGCAGGGGTGAAGGGTGGTGGGTCTGGTTTGGGGTATTTGTTGGGGGGTGGGGAGGGGGAAGTCGTTGGTGTTTCATTCATTTCAAGGCAATGTATTGATTGACTTCTGGATTTGGATGTCGCGTTCGTTGTGGGGTGGATGCAGCAATTATTCCTGGGATGGGGGGTAGGGGATTGAAATTACTGTGTTCGAATGTTAATGGGTTGGGGTATAGGATAAAAAGGGGTGTGGTGTTACAACTGTTGAGACGTCTCTCCCCCGATGTCGTACTACTGCAGGAGACACACCTGATAGGAAACACATGCCATGCTATGAATCGGCGGGGCTACCGTCTTCTGGCACATTCTGGATTCACTACTGGCTCTAGGGGGTTGGGCATCTTTGTCAGGGGTTCCCTCCCTCTGGAGGTGGATGATATCATCCTTGATGATAGAGGGCGATATGCCGCCATTACTGGAGGATGGGAGGGGAAGACTATCAATCTGCTTTCTGTCTATGTCCCGCCTGGCCTTCAGACTACGACCTTTGCCGACTTGGGGAGAGTGATTTTGGGGCTTCCGGAGGGCATCCTGGTGGTGGGTGGTGATTTCAACTCGGTTGTCTCCGGGGGTGAGGATCGCTACCCCCCCAGGGAACTCGTGGACTCATGGTCCTGGCTGGGTGGCTTCTTGGATACGTTGGGACTAATAGATTGCTGGAGGCTTCTTCACCCGGGGCAGTTACAATACACTTTTCACTCTGGTGCACACAATAGTCTCTCAAGACTCGACTACATTCTGATGCCCGCGACACAGGTCTCTTCTGTCAGGGAGATTAGACACTTGACTGGGGGTATTTTGGACCATTCCCCCGTATGGCTTGTGATGGAAGCGAGGCGGGGTACTGAGGGCCGGGTAGCCCCGATTAACCCTTGGTATCCCCGCGATGCTAAGACCCGTGCGAAATTGATCAACTCACTGGATCGATACTTCACGGAAAACGTGGGGTCTCTGTCATCTTCTATTTCGCTGTGGGAAGCCTTCAAGACTGTTATCCGTGGCCAGGCGCTATCATTAATCAATGGCGCTAAGAAACGTAAATACGAGGCTGTGGTCCGACTTGAGACCGAAATAACTGACTTGGAAGGGGAACTGGAGCTTAGTGTCACTCAGGACAAGCTCCACCTCCTTAGTCTCAAGCAACTCGACTATAGGGCACTGGTAACAGACGCAGCCAAAGTGATGAGTAGAGAGCAGCAAGGGCGTTTGTATGATGTGGGAGATAAGGCGGGAAAGTTGCTTGCCTGGCTAGACAAGAAGGGGAGAGCGAGTCGTGTGGTCCCTTTGATTGAGAGAGCGGATGGAGTGATGGTGACTGACCCTAATGAGATTGTGGAGTGTTTTGCGGAACACTTCCAAACTGTATATTCCCCTGTATCCGACAGGCCAGAACAGGATTCGCATCTGCTGTTAAGAGACATTACACTGCCCCGCCTGTCGGATTTAGATAGGGAATCGATGGACGCGACGCTTTCCGTCGAGGAGGTGGCGACTGCTATTCGCTCCGTGCGATCTGGAAAGGCCATGGGCCCTAACGGACTCCCCATTAAGCTCTACAAACTGCGCCCTGATACAATAGCACCGTATCTTCGGTCTATGTTTTTGGAGTCGTTAGATGTGGGCTCCCTCCCTTCTGATTAACGACTTGTATCTATTGTCGTGATTCATAAGGAGGGGAAACCGCGAGATCGTTGTGTATCGTACAGACCTATTTCTCTCTTAAACGCTGAGCCCAAGATCCTCGCGAAGGTGCTCGCAAACCGCATGATAACTGTACTTGGCGACCTGATCCATCCAGATCAATCCGGTTTCATTCCACACCGTAACACGGCATTGAATCTGCGGCGCTTACATGGCGCCCTTGCGAGGGCTGCGTCGCTACGTGAGCCGGCCATATTGGCCTCCTTGGATGCCACAATGGCGTTCGATACGTTAGAATGGCCGTACCTCTGGGCAGCCCTCGCGAAGTTTGGTTTTGGCCCTGTTTTTATCGGCTGGGTGAGATTGCTATATGAGGGACCATTGGCCCAGGTGGTCGTAAATGGTCGAGTTTCTGGGCCGTTTACCCTCGGAAGGGGGACGCGCCAGGGGTGCCCGTTGTCTCCGCTTCTTTTTGCCCTCGCCTTGGAACCCTTGGCAGCCTGGCTGAGGTGGGAGTCATCAATTAAAGGTATTCGGTGGACCCTGGATTTTGAGGACCGAGTGTCACTTTACGCGGATGATATCCTGTTGTACCTCACGTCACCTCGGAAGTCGCTGATTGTGTTATTCGATGTTTTAAATTCTTTTGGGAAAAACTCCGGACTTGTAATTAACTGGTCTAAGTCCTGTGTATATGTCCTTTCGGGTGAATCTCCTCCCTTGCCGCGTGGTTGTCCCATACAGGTGGTACAGGCTGGATTTAAATACTTGGGGATCTTTATTACTTTAGATCCTGTGGTCCACTATGAACGTAACTTGCTTCCCCCGCTTCAACGCCCAAGGACTAATGTTGCGGCATGGCGTAAACTTCCGTTGTCCCCCCTCGGACGAGCAGCATTATTTAGGATGATGTCACTGCCCCGGTTCTTATATGTGTTACAAAATACATTTGACGTTATCCCAGGGAGCTACTTTCGAGAGGTGGAAAGTCTGCAGAGACAGCTGATATGGGGCGGGCGATCCCGCATTGCCCTTGCTAAGTTGACACTCCCCTGGTACGATGGTGGAATCGCACTCCCAGATATTAGGCGCTATTATTGGGCCTCCCAGCTGGGGGAGATTAATCATGGCACGTATGGTCCTGCGTCGAACCCCGCGTTCGAAATGGACAAGTGGCTGTTGCCTGGCGGGGATTACAGCAGGGCGCTCTATACAAAATCTGCCAGGAAGATGCTAACGGGTCCAACTAAGATAGCGGTGCAAACATGGTATCGTGCAAATGCTGCAATGGGATGGAAGGATAAATTGACTCGAGCGACTCTACTTTACGCATCCGAGAGGCTTGGCTCCCTGTGGAAGACGAAAGGTTTTGATAGGTGGGATGTGATTGGTATATGCAGAGTGAATGATGTCTGGGTCAAGGACAGGGTCAAGACTTTCAAGGAGTTGAAGGTGGAATACGAGTTGAGTGATAGGGAGTTTTTCCGTATGCGCAGATTTGCCATGTGCTGACCTCGGTTTTTCCGTCGGGTACCACTATCCCGGAGGCATCCCCACTTGAAGATCGGGTACTGGACGGGCATGTCCCCGACAGTACAATTTCACTGATCTACAAAAAGGTGATAAATAATCGGGTTGACCTCTTAGACCATCTTAGAGAGCCCTGGACCGGCGATGGTCTGGAGTTGGACGATGAAGACTGGCAGTCGGCGGTATCTTCGCCAAAGGAGGTTGCGATTCCGGCTCGTCTCCGGTTTGTGCAGCTTAAGATCCTCCACCGGATCTATGTGACTGGTCCTCGCCTTATTAGTATGGGATATTCCTCGGACGGGATGTGTAGCCGTGGATGCGGCCTGCTGGGCACCTTTCTCCATATACTTTGGGAGTGCCCGGCGGTTGTGCGTTATTGGAACCGGGTGCATGCGGTTATGGAAGAGGTCACGGGTGTAGCGCTATTGCCTGAAGCTAGGAGATGTTTATTGAATGTTTGGGAGCCGACCGACTATGATGTGGCTCAGACTCAGTGGGTGACCCTCGGGAATATGATTGCCAAGAGAGATATTGCGCAATTGTGGGGATCTCAGAGGCCGCACACTGTTCTGGAATGGAAGGAAAACATGGACTGGTGTATGTTTAGAGAGAAGACAACATACGTGGCACGTGGAAGGCCCCGAAAATGGGGGAAAGTCTGGGGCCAGTGGAACTCCTATCAAGGTGAAATATGTACACCTCCCTTCACACACGTCGAGACCACTCCACCTTCCCCCTGACCCGACGTTCCTACAACTGTTTCAGCTAAAATGCCTCCTGATTTGCAGTTCCCCTTTGTGAGAAGTTGGCCTGATGTGCAGTGCTCACTATTCTAGTGATCACTATATATCAGTCCAAACAACCCTTATTGATGATTGGTTGTAAGTCAACCTTATAGACCAGCTATCCTAGTAGCATGGATACGAGCAGTCTAAGGCTAAGACTCTAGAGGGCGTGTTAAGCCAGCTGTTTTACCATCACATTACCCCTTGAACACCCAGTGAAAGGACACCACACAAGTGTTATGAAAATAAACAGTGTATTTATTAGAATCACAACAACCCTGTACTCTTTATGAGGACAGGGTGCTAGGAACACAACAAAACTCTTACGAAAATACTTAAGTTAGCACAGTATATACAAATGCCCGAGGGGCACGAAAAACCATATACTCTAAAAGTGGAATGCGAAATTACTAGCAGGTAAGTACAGTACTAATAGGCTTTGGAATCGCTAGGACTTGACTATGGAATCGTTAGATTACTTCTAGGAGGCCTAGGGGACTCGGGTGCAGAGTGTGCACTCTCACGCGGGATGCGGGACAAAGTCTATGATAGCTAGCAATGTTAAAGTTATTGTTCACGGGCGAACCCGACCTGGTAGGGAGAAAACGACAGTGGATCCTGACCCTTGGATAGTGAGGCTATGCTGGGGCACCGAAATGCCGAAGTTACCTAGCCCAGGGGCTGCAGCTGCATAGGTCTCAAAAGACGTCGGGAATCCTCGTCGACGAACCAGAAGATGCTGGCAGGCGACCAGTGAAGAGAGTTCGAGTTGATCCAAGCCTTGATCTTGAAGATGGATGACACCTGAAAGCAGAGGGGACCAAGTTCGTGACTACTAGCCAGTAGTCAGTGGGCACAAGGAGGGCACCGGATGGTAGTCACCTCGACTAGGTGAGTGGGCAACGCTGTGCTCTGCAGATCTCACGGACCAGGAGGCGTTGTCGGCGACCAGGATGGAGAGGCGAGCTGTCCCACGATGGATGAAGCTGTCGGCGTCGAAGAACCAAGGATTGGGGAACAAAGCCTTGGCTAATTCAAGCCCACGCGGTGGACTCAAAATGGCGTCTGGAGTGGACCAGGAGGGCCGGGGTGCTCCTCTTCTGGAAGGGAGCAAGAGCCAGTCTGGAGCAACCAGACCAGCAGCAGTGATGTCGTCGGGCGTCGTTCAGAAGGCCACAAGCCAGCGGGCTAGTAGCCAAACAACGCGGTGAGCAGCAAAAAGCAGAAGGGCCCCACGCCGATCGTGGAGATGCTGGGGGGCTGCTCTTCGGTGCTGGAGCTGCTCAGGGTTGGGGCTTCTCGGACCCCAAAGCACTCGCCAGGAGATTACTCGGCGGGCTTGCTGTGCAGAAGTCGTGCAGTCTTGGCAATAGTCGGTCCCTTGAGGTCTCGTCGCACTCACGGTTCTCAGCTTGGCTGTAGAGATGAGTAGAGGTCGGAGGTGCCAGGGAAGCCGGGTCTTGTCGAGCTGGGCAGTCGGATTCTAGAGGAAAGACTTACAGCAGACCGCAGTGTTCTTGCGTTGGTGCCTGCGGATGCAGGGTGACTACTCCTTAGTCACAAGGGAGAATCTTGAAGAAGGAAATCTTGAAGTCCTTTCGCAGAAAGTCGTGTCTTGATTCCAAAGATGATCTAATTTGGAAGGGGGCCTGCTCCTACCTTTATCTGGGAAAAGGGGGCTGGCACGTGACTAAGTCCTGCCCTATGGGTGGGACCAGGAGGGGGGTGGTTACACCCACTTCCTTGGCGGGCTTTTCCCCAGCTCAGGGTCTGGAGTGTCCCTGGAACTGGTTCAAGCCGGCCTATGCATAGTGAGCACCGGGGTGCCACTTGCAGTCACCTTCCTCTGAAGCCCTGCCTACCTAGGATACACAAAATCCTGTCTGGGACGGTGCTGGCACCGCCCCTGGCAGGAAACCCTTTGTCCTTATCTCCTGCCCTGGGAGGACTCCCAGCAGCAGGAGGGCAGACTTGTGTCTCGGTGGCAGCATCCATTTTGTGGAGCTGAGGCTCTGTTTGACTTTAACCGGGGTTAGAGGTTACATACATGTCGTGTCCCTCTAGAAGGGTGGAATGCTAACCCCGTCGCCAGAATTGGCGAGGGGTTAGTATTCCAATTCGTATGACACCTTACTCGACATGTTTTGATAAAGCGATACCAGAGTTGGCATATAACCGCGAGGATTATAATGCACTTAAGAGTATATTATTTTATTTTATTTATTTAGAAGTTTTCTATAGCGCTAACAAGACCCGAAGGTATCAGAGCGCTTCACAGTAGTGGGCATGAAAAAGAGAACAACATGAAACAAACCCAATAAAAGCAATCGGCGACAGACAATTTGGAAAGAAGAAAAGTTCGGACAGCAGGGCTTCTCAGTACTGGATTCAACAATAACGCATGGATTCTGAGACGTTTGCAGCTCCAAGTTATCCATAACCAAGGGAGCGGATCAGGCACAAGGATTTAAGTTGGCTCTTGAATTCTGCATAGGACGGTAGAGTTCTGATGTGCGGGGGGATGGCGTTCCATATTTTGGGGGCATTTCCTGAGAAAGAGCAATCCGCAGTTCTCTTCCTTCTGGTTTTTGGTAGGATGAGCAGCAGGGAATTAGAGCTTCTCAAGTTTCTGGCTTGGCCTGCTTTTTTGAGCTTGTTAGCCAGGTATTCCGGTTTGCCGGTGTGGAGGGCCTTGTGGGTTAGGCAGGCCGTTCTGAAGGTACTTCGCATTTCCACAGGGAGCCATTCGAGTTCTTTGAGAGCCGGGGAGATGTGATCATATTTTTTGCAGCCTGTGATCATTCTTGCTGCCGCGTGAAGTGTTGTTTTTAGTGGAGCCAGGTGGGATTTGGGGATGCCTGTTAGGATTGAGTTCCCATAGTCCAGTCTTGATAGAACTAGAGATTGCGTGGCTAGTTTGAGGTCCTTGTTGGGAATGTAAGGTTTAATTTTGTTCAAAAGTCTGAGGTTGAAGAAAGCGCTTTTCGCCGAGTTCTTAATGTGATTTGACAGGGTTAGTTTAGGGTCTAAGGTGAAGCCCAGGGATTTAACGGAGTCGGCTAGCGTGAGGTTACCCTTGAGAGCATCGATATGTATATGGTATGCGATATCATGGAAACGGCTAAGGGATAGATCCCGAAAGCCGCAGACAGGCTCAGCTCATGCCAGAGCACCATCTCACACGATTCCAAGCACTCTGCCTTCAGGATTGTTAAGGCCTGCCATAGGAGTGACTGATAGGAGATCTGTGTGTCCATTTTAGGGTTAGATATAGGTATACTATATCTAAAGCAAAGGGTGAGTACACCACCTTGCCCCAGCTGTCGTGCAGCCAGTTGTGTCAGTTTAGTTAGTCAGTCCAGGGGTGGCACAATACATGCTTCAGCCCCTGGGAGACTTCTGGGTGCACCTCAGCCCTGGGTACAGGGACTTGGAGAGGGCCCAGTGCCAATTCAGTACCTGAGTACAATTTGGATAGAGAGAACAGCTAGGCTGTGGGTCTGATTAGCAGGCCCACAGCCAGGGAAAGTCGTAAACCAGTGCAGCAAAAAGCAAAAATCTGGGTGATCATAGCATTGCAGACCCTACTCTCCTACACCCTTGCTTCCCCCATCCTGTATTGTTGACTGTATCAAAGTTGTATGCTTCCTTCCTCACGGGACGCTTCACCATTTGTAATGATTGTATTGCCTTGTTTCTTTATTGTTTATGGGTTATGTTTTAAAATTTTAATAAAAAGAAATATAAAAAAAAAAATTATCGCTAAGCACAGCCAGCGATAATTATTGCTAGCCGTTGATAATATGCCCCGAAATTAGGTCCTACTTTTTCAGTTGCTCTGTTACCCTATCCCACTTTATCAACATGTTGAATTGGTGCAAAGTCATAGTAAGTGAGGCATCAGAGTTTTGTGCTGATCCATAATCAGGGGCAAAGAAAAGGGGAGGAAGGGAATGTTTCCAAAAAGGTTGATTTCCCATGTTAGTTTCCATTGCAAAATTTGCTCTTCGATACAGAAAAAAGAGGCTGAATATAATTACACCAAATTTGGCAGTGTCTGTGATTTGGTTTAAATCCACTCAGCGTTTTGCTAGAGATTTGAATTTCAAAGAGCTGGTTGGGTTGACGTTGATGGGGTTTAAAATGTAGGTTTATGTGGATGGTTAGTCCTGCAGGACTCTCACTGTACGGAAATGGCTTTGCAACTAAACTCCCATGGGTATCCAATCACCCACATGCCCTAGCTCCACATTTTCTTTTATTCAATTTATTATTACATTTTATGAATTGTTTTTTACTGCTGTACTCAAGCGGTGCCCACAACTGAGGCATCCAAGCCATTGTGCTGTGGTACAGTGTAAAGATCCGTGGGGGAAGCCTGCACAATACGGCAGCATGATGGGGTGAAGCCTGAGCAGCTGTAGCGATTGCTGGGTCCAGGGGGCGGGGTACAGGTCATCTTGGAAAGTCCCGTCGATGGTGTGTGCCTGGGAGCGTGTGCAGGACAGGCCGAACGAACTACAATAACCAGCATGCCAAGGGACAGGTCAGTGGAGTCACGGGACCTAGCTCATTTAAGCACCTCCCTTCCTCCAGGAGGGTGCTTGTCAATCAATCCGGAGGTTGTAGGAATGGCGGATGGTGTTCCCCGCCGGATTTCAGCTAGAAGCCTGAAGATTACCGAAGAGCCGAAGCCGTCTTGAAACCTGTTGCCTGCATTCCCGAGGATCTCCGATAAGTACTGAGGCAATTGGAAGCGGGCTCGCTTCCGTTGCAAAAAACTTGTGTTCGTGTTGTACCATAGATAGTGAGGGAGTTATTTGGTACAGTGTTACTGACTTTGTCTGGACCTTGTTCATTCCTAGGAGGTCTCTGTGGGCGAACGCGTCTGCAGTTAAGACGCGGATTTGCCTCCATTCAGTGCGCTTCTCTCCAGAGAGGTATTCTGGGAGAAGTAGTTTCCTGTTGTGTTCCCGGACGGGATTGCATATCAAAAGAGACAGAGACTCTTTTCTTCTTTCAATTCTTTGTTTTTGTTTAAACTCACACTTCCTTGGACAACGGTCGTGTTCGGCTTGTGCAATAACAGCCGTCAGAGTATATGTACTTTTTACCGCTGCATGCAACGGTCCGGAACTCCAGAGCTAAAGGGAAGTCAGCCATTCTCCGGATTCGTTCCTACCTGTGCAGTCATAGGACTATCTGTCCCGCAAGAGTTCCGTTGCTTGTTCCTTACCAGCCTGGGTGGTGTGTGATTCTGGTGAGTGTCAGAACCAATTGGGGGGGCTAGCGGTATTCATAGGCACAGAGGGAGTGGTGATAACTATATTCTTTACTCTTCCTCGAACAGGTGGGATGCCCTTGTCTATTCTCTGCCACCGCTTGACCAGACCCTGAGGGATCCCAAAGACTCATCACTACCTGTTTTTTATTTTATCCACTTACCCTTTCCCGGCTGGGTACGTGTTCACACAGTGAGTGTTCCTTTCGCTGTGAGATCCGTAGCTGGTAGGGACTGGGGAACTTAGCGTCAGACGTCGTTTCTGCCGGACATCCTGAGCAAAGGTTAGTGGCGATTGTATGCTTGCGCTGCTGCCAATCCACGACAGCAGCAGCTATAGCATTATTAGCGTGGTATCACACCAGACCACAGCACTGGGTCCTGTAAGGGTACAAAGGTACAGAAGGCTTACAAATAATAATAACACTTTTGGCCTCTGGCAATCCCCCCAAGTGGTTGGGGGTAAGGGCACTCATACCTTGCTCCTTTATACCATATTCTGTCAACTTTTTCAGGAGAAGAGGACAAAAAACTGCCTGTCAAATGATGGTCTAATCTATGTCTGGCTTTGCCCACTACTCAGCAGATAAAAGGCTATATACTCTGCTCATTGCTGTTCATATATCATCTGTAAATGTGTCATAAATATAATTATACACTCTATTTCAGAGCAGTACCTGGTGATCCCTGCTACCGAGTGGTGTTCATTGAAATAGTAATGCCACAATGAATAATTGATGTGTTTTTTTCTGTTTATTCCTGCTTGTTTTTATTTGCTTGCATGCATGGTATATAAGTATGAGATAACATTATTAACATTTGTATTGGCCAAGTTGAAGAATATAATCTATTGGACGTCATTCCATGTCAAAACTGTGCAGCATGGTTCTTTTTCATTTAACTGTGTTTTCATGAGTCCAGGCACATCCTGGTACCAGATTTAGAAGCAAAAAAGATACTTAATATGTTTTCCCAGGAAAAGTTTATAAATGTCCAATGCTTAAGTTGCTCAGAGAGGATGTTCTGGATTTGCAGGAAACTGATGCTGGTCAGCTGAGCACTTTGCCCATATATTCTAAACTTCAGATGTTCAAAAAGTGTGCTTGTCATCACTGCCCTAAGAAATGGTATGAAGGGATTAGATGTTGAACCTTTCTAGCAAAGGTGCAATAATTCAATAGAAAGATTTTCTTATCTTCTGATAAAATGTTGTGACTTCTAGAATTTTCCTTTTTTTACATTAGCCTGTGCTGATTTGCTTCTAATACTCAATATGGTCCATATTGATGTTAGAAATTAGAGTATTAGTTGAGGGAGGTGAGAACCAATCTTAAATAATATTCACAGTCCTTGTATGTGTGAACCACAAAATCACTAAGTAACCCCGTGCTTAACCCTCTAGTAGGTTGGCACAAAAGCATTCAGGCTTACCTTCAAGGTAATGTATAAAGTATCTATGCAGTACTGAAACAGTAACACTGTGATATAACAAAGCAAGAAAAATCCCAACCAATTTAGAAAAATTTAGTATATTTTAATAAATAAAATCAATTAAAATCAATTAACTGGATCCAGAGTTATTAATTTCTATATTTTAGGGTTCAAAATTGTTGCAAAAATTGTTAAGCATAAACTGTGGTCATCTGGTTGCACTTCATCTGAACAAAATCAAATGTAAAGGCTGACCACAATGGAGCGCAGGACGGAAATAGGGACCATGTTCGCCCGGTAACAAGGTTTACCTTGGGACTTAGTATCTGTGATTGGGCCAGCTTGGCAGGTTGGCCTTGTCTCAGAGCAAAAGATTGGCCAAAATCTTCTAAGTCCCTTGTTTCCAGAAACTTTAGGAGGAGTACACTTTGACATCAGCCAAGGATCCAGAAACTTGGGAAAAGTACTTGAGGGTCAAGACTCACTCGAGCAGAAGTCAGCAGCAGGATCCATGACAGGTCCAGTTGGTACTGGTCAGTTGGACAGTTGCAGAAAAGGCCTCTGAACTTGTTGTGTTCCTGTAGCTCAACCAAGAGGTCAGCCAACTGACCTGCGGAGGCACTTCTAGGACCCTGTGGGTGGGAGAAATTCTTGGCCACTTCCTAACCAATGGGGCACAAGTTCACAGGGATGAGCGTCCCCACATTTCCAGCTCTTTCTGTGTGTTTTACTATAAGCTATCTCACAGTGCTCCTCACAACCTAAATCTAAAATGGGAGAACTCTTCCTCCCCTGGTTAGAGCTCCCTGTGCCCACCTGGAGGTGCAACTATGATAATAGACAAACCCTCCCTTATAGTCACTCCAAACCCCAAACCAGTTCTGGAACAGCTCCTTCACTCTCCCACTGAGTTTGGAGCCATGCTTACTAGAAAGCAAAATGGAGGCAGGTCTAGGTGTGAGCTAAATAACAGGGTAATCACTTTTTGAAGCGCTGGGAAGAGCTGGGGACAACCCTCCATTCTGATGAAGTTAAAAAAGCACCTCTCCACATTTAGGTATTTGGTCTACTGCCTAGGAGCAATCCATATCTCAAATACAGGGGAGCCAGTCAGGTGTTACTGGAATCTGGCAGAAAGGCACATTTGGCTTACACAGGAAAATGATATGTTCCTAAAAGTACCATTTTCAAAACAGTGATATTAAATCTGATTTTACCATTAAGATGGATTTAAATTTAAAATATTCCCTTGAATCATTTTTAAGTTGCTTCCAAAACTAATTTAAACATTATATGTTGTTTCCCAATGGAGAACCAGCCTTGCTACAGGGATAACAATTGGGTCATTTTTCACTGGCAGGACATTTAAAATTAAGTATGGGCGTAAAATCCGTTCCGCTCGCGGAATTTGTGGATTTTCGGCAAATTCGCGATCCGCGAATAAATTCGCACGCAGCGGATTTTTTGGCTTCGTCGCGCTTGACAAATACAATATTGCGGCGCGCGGCGTTCACTTACCGTCATTCAGCGTTTGAAGAGTTGTTTTTCTCCATGTTTGCATGTGCTGCGCCATTTTGGATCTTGCTGCGTGATCCCGCGGGAGTTTGTCGACCGCGATTACGTCATCGCGGCACGCCACCTTGCACAGCGAGAGTTTGTCAACGCGAGTACGTCATAAAGGCCCGTGATCACGCATCGCGGGAGTAAACAATTGCGAACACATAGATGCGGCGGGCAGCAACAATTTTGCGCTCGCTAAATTGCAAAATTTGCAATTCTGCACAAGAAATCCACCAGCAGGCAGCCTAAACCTTCTGAAAATGATGATTTTTATCAGAATAACTGCTCAGGTTGACATTTGCCTGCACTTTTTTTTGCAAGGAGTCCTTTTTGGGGGGGGGGGTGGGAGGAAGGAAGTGCCCCACAGTCTCCAACTTCCTGTTCCTGTCCAGCAGGCTCCTCCCAGTGCTTTGTTCATGTCCTGGTCTCTTTGATTTGGATCTTGACCTGGAAGGATTACTTTTTGTGGATGCTGCTGGATATTTGGATTTGAGGCCTTTTTGACTTTCTTTGGATCACTTTTGGATTAGAAATTTCACAAGTAAGTTGATGTTGTTTGTTTGGGGCATTACAGTTGCTGCAACTACAATTTTGGAACTTTTTCAGAACATTAAATAAAATATATTGTGGGTAGCCACAGTATCCATTAGGACCAGGGTTAGTTATGGGTGCATGATAAACTGTTTTGTTGAATTTCAACATCATTTAGGGCATGGATGGAATTGGATTGTGGTGATTTTTGTGTGTTTTTCGATTTTTTGGCTGTTGTTGGGGCCTTTTGCCCAGGGGTACTCAGTGGTGCATGGACTGAGTCTTTCTATGGGGTCTCTTTAATGTAAACATCATGGAGGGCATGGATGGCATTGTATTGTGGTGATTTTTGTGTGTTTTTCGATTTTTTGGGGTTTTGATGGGGCATGGCCATGTGGG
The DNA here is from genome assembly GCF_964261635.1 of Lissotriton helveticus. Lineage (NCBI taxonomy): Eukaryota > Metazoa > Chordata > Amphibia > Caudata > Salamandridae > Lissotriton > Lissotriton helveticus. The sequence goes on along the minus strand of NC_136071.1, from coordinate 998,654,691 downwards.
TGGGGGCCATTTTGAGGACTGGTACAGGCAGAGCCTGGCCATGTGGTGGGGGTCTAGGGGCCATTTTGAAGCAAGGCAGTGTGCTTTGTTGTGCCATAGGCCTGCACCCAGTCTGCCATGCTTTCATCCATTATGCCCAGGGGTACTCAGTGGTGCATGGGCCTAGTCTTTCTGTGGGGTGTCTTGAATGTAAACATCATTGAGGGCATGGATGGCATTGGATTGTGGTGATTTTTGTGTGTTTTTCGATTTTTTGGCTGTTGTTGGGGCCTTTTGCCCAGGGGTACTCAGTGGTGCATGGACTGAGTCTGTCTGTGGGGTCTCTTTAATGTAAACATCATGGAGGGCATGGATGGCATTGTATTGTGGTGATTTTTGTGTGTTTTTTTATTTTTTTTGGGTGTTGATGGGGCATGGCCATGTGGGTGGGGGACATTTTGAGGACTGGTACAGGCAGGGCCTGGCCATGTGGTGGGGATCTAGGGGCCATTTTGAAGCCAGGCAGTGTGCTTTGTTGTGCCATAGGCCTGCACCCAGTCTGCCATGCTTTCATCCATTATGCCCAGGGGTACTCAGTGGTGCATGGGCCTAGTCTTTCTGTGGGGTGTCGTGAATGTAAACATCATTGAGGGCATGGATGGCATTGGATTGTGGTGATTATTGTGTGTTTTTCGATTTTTTGGCTGTTGTTGGGGCCTTTTGCCCAGGGGTACTCAGTGGTGCATGGACTGAGTCTTTCTGTGGGGTCTCTTTAATGTAAACATCATGGAGGGCATGGATGGCATTGGATTGTGGTGATTTTGGTGTGTTTTTCGATTTTATGGGATGTTGATGGGGCATGGCCATGTGGGTGGGGGCCATTTTGAGGACTGGTAAAGGCAGAGCCTAGCCATTTGGTGGGGGTCTAGGGGCCATTTTGAAGCCAAGCAGTGTGCTTTGTTGTGCCATAGGCCTGCACCCAGTCTGCCATGCTTTCATCCATTATGCCCAGGGGTACTCAGTGGTGCATGGGCCTAGTCTTTCTGTGGGGTGTCTTGAATGTTAACATTATTGAGGGCATGGATGGCATTGGATTGTGGTGATTTTTGTGTGTTTTTCGATTTTTTGGCTGTTGTTGGGGCCTTTTGCCCAGGGGTACTCAGTGGAGCATGGACTGAGTCTTTCTGTGGGGTGTCTTTAATGTGAACATCATGGAGGGCATGGATGGCATTGTATTGTGGTGATTTTTGTTTTATTTTTTATTTTTTTGGGGTGTTGATGGGGCATGGCTATGTGGGTGGGGGCCATTTTGAGGACTGGTACAGGCAGGGCCTGGCCATGTGGTGGGGATCTAGGGGACATTTTGAAGCCAGGCAGTGTGCTTTGTTGTGCCATAGGCCTGCACCCAGTCTGCCATGCTTTCATCCATTATGCCCAGGGGTACTCAGTGGTGCATGGGCCTAGTCTTTCTGTGGGGTGTCGTGAATGTAAACATCATTGAGGGCATGGATGGCATTGGATTGTGGTGATTATTGTGTGTTTTTCGATTTTTTGGCTGTTGTTGGGGCCTTTTGCCCAGGGGTACTCAGTGGTGCATGGACCGAGTCTTTCTGTGGGGTCTCTTTAATGTAAACATCATGGAGGGCATGGATGGCATTGGATTGTGGTGATTTTGGTGTGTTTTTCGATTTTATGGGGTGTTGATGGGGCATGGCCATGTGGGTGGGGGCCATTTTGAGGACTGGTAAAGGCAGAGCCTAGCCATTTGGTGGGGGTCTAGGGGCCATTTTGAAGCCAAGCAGTGTGCTTTGTTGTGCCATAGGCCTGCACCCAGTCTGCCATGCTTTCATCCATTATGCCCAGGGGTACTCAGTGGTGCATGGGCCTAGTCTTTCTGTGGGGTGTATTGGATGTTAACATTATTGAGGGCATGGATGGCATTGGATTGTGGTGATTTTTGTGTGTTTTTCGATTTTTTGGCTGTTGTTGGGGCCTTTTGCCCAGGGGTACTCAGTGGAGCATGGACTGAGTCTTTCTGTGGGGTGTCTTTAATGTGAACATCATGGAGGGCATGGATGGCATTGTATTGTGGTGATTTTTGTTTTATTTTTTAATTTTTTTGGGGTGTTGATGGGGCATGGCCATGTGGGTGGGGGCCATTTTGAGGACTGGTACAGGCAGGGCCTGGCCATGTGGTGGGGATCTAGGGGCCATTTTGAAGCCAGGCAGTGTGCTTTGTTGTGCCATAGGCCTGCACCCAGTCTGCCATGCTTTCATCCATTATGCCCAGGGGTACTCAGTGGTGCATGGGCCTAGTCTTTCTGTGGGGTGTCGTGAATGTAAACATCATTGAGGGCATGGATGGCATTGGATTGTGGTGATTATTGTGTGTTTTTCGATTTTTTGGCTGTTGTTGGGGCCTTTTGCCCAGGGGTACTCAGTGGTGCATGGACCGAATCTTTCTGTGGGGTCTCTTTAATGTAAACATCATGGAGGGCATGGATGGCATTGGGATGCGGTGATTTTTGTGTGTTTTTCGATTTTATGGGGTGTTGATGGGGCATGGCCATGTGGGTGGGGGCCATTTTGAGGACTGGTAAATGCAGGGGCTGGCCATGTGGTGGGGGTCTAGGGGCCATTTTGAAGCAAGGCAGTGTGCTTTGTTGTGCATTAAGGCCTGCACCCAGTCTGCCATGCTTTCATCCATTATGCCCAGGGGTACTCATTGGTGCATGGACCGAGTCTTTCTGTGGGGTGTTTTGAATGTAAACATCATTGAGGGCATGGATGGCATTGGATTGTGGTGATTTTTGTGTGTTTTTCGATTTTTGGGCTGTTGTTGGGGCCTTTTGCCCAGGAGTACTCAGTGGTGCATGGACTGAGTCTTCCTGTGGGGTCTCTTTAATGTAAACATCATGGAGGGCATGGATGGCATTGGATTGTGGTGATTTTTGTGTGTTTTTCGATTTTTTGGGGTGTTGATGGGGCATGGCCATGTGGGTGGGGGCAATTTTGAGGACTGGTACAGGCAGGGCCTGGCCATGTGGTGGGGGTCAAGGGGCCATTTTGAAGCCAGGCAGTGTGCTTTTTGCCATAGGCCTGCATCCAATGTGCCTTGCTTTCATCCATTATGCCCAGGGTTACTCAGTGGTGCATGGGCCTAGTCTTTCTGTGGGGTGTCTTGAATGTAAACATCATTGAGGGCATGGATGGCATTGGATTGTGGTGATTTTTGTGTGTTTTTCGATTTTTTGGCTGTTGTTGGGGCCTTTTGCCCAGGGGTACTCAGTGGAGCATGGACTGAGTCTTTCTGTGGGGTGTCTTTAATGTGAACATCATGGAGGGCATGGATGGCATTGTATTGTGGTGATTTTTGTTTTATTTTTTATTTTTTTGGGGTGTTGATGGGGCATGGCCATGTGGGTGGGGGGCATTTTGAGGACTGGTACAGGCAGGGCCTGGCCATGTGGTGGGGATCTAGGGGCCATTTTCAAGCCAGGCAGTGTGCTTTGTTGTGCCATAGGCCTGCACCCAGTCTGCCATGCTTTCATCCATTATGCCCAGGGGTACTCAGTGGTGCATGGGCCTAGTCTTTCTGTGGGGTGTCGTGAATGTAAACATCATTGAGGGCATGGATGGCATTGGATTGTGGTGATTATTGTGTGTTTTTCGATTTTTTGGCTGTTGTTGGGGCCTTTTGCCCAGGGGTACTCAGTGGTGCATGGACCGAATCTTTCTGTGGGGTCTCTTTAATGTAAACATCATGGAGGGCATGGATGGCATTGGGATGTAGTGATTTTTGTGTGTTTTTCGATTTTATGGGGTGTTGATGGGGCATGGCCATGTGGGTGGGGGCCATTTTGAGGACTGGTAAATGCAGGGGCTGGCCATGTGGTGGGGGTCTAGGGGCCATTTTGAAGCCAGGCAGTGTGCTTTGTTGTGCATTAAGGCCTGCACCCAGTCTGCCATGCTTTCATCCATTATGCCCAGGGGTACTCAGTGGTGCATGGACCGAGTCTTTCTGTGGGGTGTTTTGAATGTAAACATCATTGAGGGCATGGATGGCATTGGATTGTGGTGATTTTTGTGTGTTTTTCGATTTTTGGGCTGTTGTTGGGGCCTTTTGCCCAGGAGTACTCAGTGGTGCATGGACTGAGTCTTCCTGTGGGGTCTCTTTAATGTAAACATCATGGAGGGCATGGATGGCATTGGATTGTGGTGATTTTTGTGTGTTTTTCGATTTTTTGGGGTGTTGATGGGGCATGGCCATGTGGGTGGGGGCCATTTTGAGGACTGGTACAGGCAGGGCCTGGCCATGTGGTGGGGGTCAAGGGGCCATTTTGAAGCCAGGCAGTGTGCTTTTTGCCATAGGCCTGCATCCAATGTGCCTTGCTTTCATCCATTATGCCCAGGGTTACTCAGTGGTGCATGGGCCTAGTCTTTCTGTGGGGTGTCTTGAATGTAAACATCATTGAGGGCATGGATGGCATTGGATTGTGGTGATTTTTGTGTGTTTTTCGATTTTTTGGGTTGTTGATGGGGCATGGCCGTGTGGGTGGGGGCCATTTTGAGGACTGGTACAGGCAGGGCCTGGCCATGTGGTGGGGGTCAAGGGGCCATTTTGAAGCCAGGCAGTGTGCTTTGTGCCATAGGCCTGCATCCAATGTGCCTTGCTTTCATCCATTATGCCCAGGGTTACTCAGTGGTGTATGGGCCTAGTCTTTCTTTGGGGTGTTTTGAATGTAAACATCATGGAGGGCATGGATGGCATTGGATTGTGGTGATTTTTGTGTGTTTTTCGATTTGTTGGCTGTTGTTGGGGCATTTTGCCCAGGGGTACTCAGTGGTGCATGGACTGAGTCTTTCTGTGGGGTGTCTTGAATGTAAACATCATTGAGGGCATGGATGGCATTGGATTGTGGTGATTTGTGTGTGTTTTTCGTTTTTTTGGCTGTTGTTGGGGCTTTTTGCCGAGGGGTACTCGGTTGTGCATGGACTGAGTCTTTCTGTGGGGTCTCTTTAATGTAAACATCATGGAGGGCATGGATGGCATTGGATTGTGTTGCTTTTTGTGTGTTTTTTGATTTTTTTGGCTGTTGTTTGGGCCTTTTGCCCAGGGGTACTCAGTGGTGCATAGACTGAGTCTTTCTGTGGAGTCTCTTTAATGTAAACATCATGGAGGGCATGGATGGCATTGGATTGTGGTTATTTTTGTGTTTTTTGTTACTTTTTGGGTGGTGTTGGGGCCTGTCCATGTGGGTGGGGGCCATTTTGAGGCCTGGTCCAGGCAGGGCCTGGCCATGTGGGTGGGGGTCTAGGGGCCATTTTGAAGCCAGGCAGTGTGCTTTGTTGTGCCATAAGCCTGCACCCAGTCTGCCATGCTTTCATCCATTATGCCCAGGGGTACTCTGTCAGTGGTGCATTTTATTGGTCTTTCCATTTTGGGGGGTGGTTATAATAAAAATGCTTACTTGCAAACTATTAATTGAAGCGCTACATATGCAACATTTATTTAACTGATGTTCCTCTGGCTTCGTTTGCTTTTAGGTGCAGAAAGACAAATCATCAGCCTCATCGTTCTTCATCAGTGCCAGGAAGAAGTCCTGCTGCGGTGTGTGCAGCACAACGTCACGTGTGGCCACAGACAACTCTGCAACTTGTGCAACTGCGGCCTGCTGTTCTGACATCTGAAGAAGATGGCCCCAAAAAAAGTTGCCTGTAGCTCCTCTAGCAAGAAAGTTGCCAGAAAGGAGCAGAAGAAGCAAGTGGCGCCACTTACCAAGGAGACTGGTGTGCCGACCGCCGCATTTTTTGGGAAAAAAAAGTACGCCTGCAGCAGCAGCTGGGTCTGCTGGGGACCAAGATGGGAGCAGCACCTCCGCTCCATTGGGCTCAGTGCCACCACCACCACGCCAACTTAGGTCCAAGCCCTTGAGTGCTGCAGAGGCAGCCAGTATAGTTGTTCAATCAACATCGACCAGTGATGTTGGCTCATCGCAAGAAAGTAGCAGCATCCCTCAATCAACACAGGTTGTTGTAACTCATCTGACGAGTGTTCAACAACCACAGCCGCAACAACAACCACATGTGCAAGTACAAGCCCAAGTACATGTGGAAGGTGAGGCGGCGCAAGGAGAGGCGCAAGCAGAGGTGCATGGAGCGGCACAAGTGCCCACAATAGTTGTTCCTCCCGAAGTAGGGGCACATCAGGAAATCGACATTCAAGCCGAGGTATCATCTGAGGAAGCCACTCCTCCTGATGATTCATTGTCTTCCAGATCCCCAGCAAGAACAAGATCAAAGATGGTGTCTACACCTTCTTCAAGCCCCCTTCCTTCTGATGATAGGGATGAAAATTAGGAACCACCAGCGCTGTCTGAGAGTGAGGCACACCATGATCTGACAAAGGTAGCTAAGCATAAAAGGAAGGTCCCCGAAAGTCTCATAGTCATGGAGTGTGATGATGACGCTGAACAAGAAGTGGCGTATACTCCTGCTGATGAAGACTCTCACGACAACGACGCAGTCATCATAGATGTCACTCCAGCCTCAGCGGGCATGCAGCAAACAGACATTTTTACCCTATCCCGAAATGCTGCTGAGCGTGATGTTGGCGACGTGTCAATGGGACCACCACCAATGCAGTTAACTAGTACACCACCACCTACAGCTTCCATATTTTCTCGCCAGAAGGGACCTCCATCCACCTCGACCTCCATTTCCTCAATTAGTGGTGCTGTAAGTGCACAACGTAGTAAATTTCGGCAACACACATACTCCACTTCATCTGGCATTAGCATTCCCAGTATTGCCTCCTCTGCCCCCCACAGACATTTGAAGTCCGCAGTTTGGGACTTCTTTAGTGTTAGCCCAACAAGGGAAAACATAGACATTTGTACCATTTGTAAGGTTCGAGTTAGTCGTGGTAAGCTTGGTACCAACTATGGTACCGGAGGCCAGAGAGGTCATCTTGGGAGACAGCACACTGTTAAATGGCATGCGCACCTAAGGGAGATCAAGGCAGCCCGAATTGCAAGTCAACAAATTGTATCCGTTGAAGTTTCATCTGATGATGACGAGGAGGAAGAAGCGTCAAACATTTCTTCAGTTACACCCAGTACCCCTGTCAGCAGCACATCCCCTGCAAGATATATGAGCCACACTAAGAGTGTGGGAGAGAGTGAGACACCAATGCGAAAAAGTTCATCATCACTGAGCGTAACTGGGTCGAAGAAGTCATCATCATCCCTTAAAATGGTCCAGCCCACCATTAGAAGCATGTTGTTTTCAGATGCGCCATTTGAACGCAACCACCCAACGGCGCGTCTGTATAACACTAAGCTGGCTAAAATGCTAGCGCTGGACCTTCTCCCTTTTTCTTTTGTGGAAGGGGTGGGTTTTCTTGAAATGGTGGCAATGCTCTGCCCTAAATGGAAGGTTCCTAGCCGGTTCTATTTTGCCAGAGTTGCGGTTCCAGCACTACATGAAGATGTGCTGGAGGTGATTGGGGCAGCTTTGCAGAAGAGTGCTGTTCACACTATACATCTGACAACAGACATGTGGACCAGTTGCCAAGCCCTTGATTACATGTGCATCACTGCACATTGGGTCTCTTTTTCAGGGGTTAAAGCATAGCTAAGCGCAGGTGTTGACACGGACAAATTCTATAAAGCTGCTCGGAAACATGCAACAGTAGCCATGTTTGCCATGGAGAAAACTCATACAGCAGAAAACATTTTGCATGAGTTTAACACAAAGGTCTTTCAATGGCTGTCCCCAAGAAAACGCAGTATTGGTTATGTTTCCACTGATAATGGCGCCAATGTAGTTAAGGCCATGGATATGGGTAACTATTTCAGAGTGCCGTGTTTGGCGCACTGTATAAACCTAGTTGTTAAAAAATTCTAGCACGAAGAAAGTCCAGTCTACGAGTTACTGACCACCTGCCGAAGAATATGCACACATTTCAACCATTCTTTTAAGGCCCGGAAGCAGCTGAGGTGCCTGCAACATGAACGTAAAGTGCCAGTGAAAGCACTCATCCAGGAGGTGGTAACACGTTGGAACTCAACCTTCTACATGCTTGAGCGTCTGTATGAGCAGTATGCGGTAGTCGATCAGTATTTCTTTAAACTGGGTACACCTATGATAGACCTGAGGATACAGGTGGAGCAATGGGAGCTATTTAAAAGCCTGACAGACATGCTTCGTCCTTTTGAGGTCTTCACGCGTGCAGTCAGCAGGGAGGACTGTAATTTTGGAAAAGCTATCCCATTGTTGCGCATGCTAGAGCACCAACTGAAGGCGGTGTCTTCTACGTTTCAAAAAGATGGAAAGCAAGAAGCATTTGAGCTGCGGGAGAAGTTATTACAGCGCCTACTTCGCGATGAACGTCTTGAAAAGATCCACACAGAACAGCATTACATTTCTGCTACTATTCTGGATCCACGGTACATAAAGGCAGTGGCAGGCAGAGTATTCTTTCCTTTTGATGACGCAGATGTTACAAAGTACAAACATTGGCTAGCTGTGTCAGCCAGTCGGTTTGAAAGAGAACGGCAGGAAATTGAAGGAAAAGGCAGTAAATCAGCATCAGCAGGCCATCCGGAGTCAAAAAAATCCACTTCTGCATCTGTGGCTGTGGCAGAAGTGAGTGATTTTCCCTCTCAGCCGTTAACGACACCAGCAACCATATCATCTGCACCAGACACAACAGTAATATTGTGTGAAGAAGAGGATTTGCTAACTCAGCTTGGGTTTGCTTCTCAAAAGGTCCCAGAAAAAAGTAAGCAAAGTGGAGGAACCCTGGAGAACCTTGAGTCGATAGTGCAAGCCTATCTGAATGACTCAACAGAGGTCTATGTTCATCATGACCCATTGGCGTATTGGCATGGGAAAAGAGATGTGTGGCCAGAGATCACCAACCTGGCTATAAATTACTTGTCTTGCCCACTCGCAAGCGTGTCTTCTGAACGTGTTTTCAGTGCTGCTGGTGGCATTGTAACTTCCAAAAGGACCCGCCTCTCGCCCAAAAATGTGGAGAGGTTAACAATGATCAAGATGAATCAGCACTTCATACCACCAGATTACAAAATAGGAGAATGCACGCAGTAAGAAGACGAGGAGGACACCAACTTAGATGAGGGAAGTTCTTCTCTGTTAACTGACCTACTCCCGTCTGAATTCGCAGAGTTTGAGGACGAGCTCTTCTTCCCTGACACCGAGCCCTGAAAATGAGTCAATGAATCACTAACTTTCTTTTTCGTCCTTATTCACTTTTATTCCTGTGTGTCTGTCTTTCCTTGTTTTGCAAAATCTATATAAAAAAACTTTAATCACAAAAACAAGCCCATCAGCAGAACTCTCTTCACTTATTTGCTTATTGATTTGAAGGTGCCGCAGTCTGCATTACTCAGGTTCACAAGTTCACAAGAACATGCTCCTCTATCCTCCTCCTCCAGACTCCTATTTCCCTCAAAGCAGATGGCTGGATTACGCCCAATGAAGAAAGACTCTGCACTTGTGGGGGTGTTCTACTTCTTTGCGGGTGAGTTGACGGGTCTGGGGCATTGCTGTGAAGGTCTAATATCGGATAAAAGTGGTTTGGAGAAAATCGGAGCAGAAAAAGTTTTTGCGCTTTTGATCACTTGTCTGTCTTTGGGGTGCTGTTTGGGGGGCTTTTAGGTTGTTAGGGGTGGGTTTTGGGGTCTGGGAGCACTGCTGCCACAGTCTAATGTTGATTGCATTTGTTTTTCAGAAAATCCGTGGTGGAAAAGGGGAGTTAGGGCCTAGCTGCCAAGCTCATTTGGACTGCATTTCAGGTAGGCCCAAAGTTTCCTAAGTGTGGCTTTTCCCGGTTTTGCTTTTCGGCTTTTTGGGGGGGGGTGAAACTTGTTTTTGCCCGTTTCACGGGTCTGGGGGCCTTGCTTGGAAGGTGTAATACTGGCTAAAAGTGGTTTGGAGAAAATCGGAGCAGAAAAAGTTGTTGCGCTTTTGATCACTTGCCTGTCTTTGGGGTGCTGTTTGGGGGGGGTTTAGGTTGTTGGGGGTGGGTTTTGGGGTCTGTGAGCACTGCTGGCACATTCTAATGTTGATTGCATTTGTTTTACAGGAAATCCATGGTGGAAAAGGGGAGTTGGGGCCTAGCTGCAGAGCGCATTTGGACTGAATTCCAGGTAGGCCCAAAGTTTTCTAAGTGTGGCTTTTCCCGGGTTTTGCCTTTTGGCTTGTTGGGGGTGTTAAACTTGTTTTCGCCCGGGTTGACAGTTCTGGGGACATTGCTGGGAAGGTCTAATACCCGAAAGAAAGTGTTTTGGAGACAATCCCCGGGGAAACAGTTTTTGCATTTTCTGAGATTTCGCTCACTCTACCGTTTTCGGGGGGCTGTTTGTGGGGGTTCCTGTTGTTTGTGGGGGGGTTTGCGAGTCTTGGAGCAATGCTGGGTATGGATACTTTTGCTTGCTTGCAAGTGGTTTGTATACAATCCATGGTGGGTAAGGGGGGATTTGGGCCTACTTTACTTTCAAAGTACGTTTTGTCACCATTTTCTACTGGGCCTCTGACAGGTAGCAGTATCGCACGTTTTTTGAGATCTGATTGGGGGTCTTCTACATTTTTGCGACTGGGTTTAGTAAGGGTCTGGGAGCACTGCTGGGAAGGTCTAATTTTGTTCTAAAACACAGTTTACAGTACACATAGCTTGAGGGGAAAGATCCGCTAAATTAATTCGCCCATACTTATTTATCCTTCAAAAGGAGACTCAGACAGATTACGCACTTTCAAAAATATTGTACTGTCTATTAGGAAACTAAAAGTGTAACTTTTTGCACTACACAGCGTACATACCTTATATTTATTTGTCAGTGGTGTTCTAATATCACTTCCTGTTTTTCCATCAATAATTACAGGCCGGGTTTCAGCCTGTGCAAATGGAAAAAAAGGATGAAGTCAGACTTCACATTAGCGAGCCGCACTTCAGCATCCGCCAGGCAGGCAGTGGACAGGGTGTCTTCTGGTCACCAACATTGATGGACGGAGCGTCAGATGGAATGGAGGAGTCCCGCTAATAAGAGGAATGGTTGGATGCATGCAACTTCCCAAATTCAACAGGACAACTACAACAACATACAGATACAGTATCCGTTCTTTTTTAATTATCTTTTAAGTAATGTTATTGCTGTGAACTTCTATGAGTGTGACTCTGCATTTCTTTGATCTCTGCTTCTAAATTCATCCCTACAGCCATTGTCTAGGTTTTACTTCTGCTATTTTTCAAACCTAATTTAATGTACGAAGTGTTTCTCTGAGTGCAGAGATAGGCAAGTGAAAACGCATAATTACTGCAGCCCTCTACTGTCGCATTCTTTCATTCACGGTTGTCGAAAGTACTACCTACTTTTCAGTACCCATGCATGCAGTAGTGCATGCACTTCCTTTATGTCACTTAAAAGATTTATGGATAGCTTTGTACCCAAAGATTTGTTTATCTTCAAATATTGTTTGTCCATGCTGTGCTTTTTTTTTCTTCTCTCAACAAAACTTTCCCAAAAAACCCCATTCCCATCCATTTTCCAAACCCTAACCCTCTTCCCCCGGGCTGTGTGGTTTTGATTGACGTGTGACTAAATGACAGCAATAATTCCACACACTTGCTGGGGAGGATAAGGTCATAGCTACAGGCTGGTGAAGGAATCCGAGGATATATTCTTACTCAGCTTGACACAGACCCATGACTATTGGCAAATGAAAGCAGATTTTCATGTGCGCCATCAACTTGATTGATCATCAAGAACATCCTCCTCCTAGACGTGGCAAATGATTACGCTGCTGTGTCCTTCACCTTCAGTACTATTTCTTGTAGTAGTAGCCAATGTCAAAGAAATTTAACGCAAGTAGTAGTTATACTTTTAATACTTTACCATTTGTTAGGCTACATTGTGGCACTGTTCTAGTGTACTGTCACCTGCTATATTCTCTATCGTACCGTTCTAATGCTACGGTATGGACAAACAAGGTTTAATTTTCTTTTTTTCAGATGCTGCAACTGCCACTGTGTAACACCACTAGTACCACCGCAATGATGACATTTCATCCGCCCAGGATTGCCAACCTTAATCGCCATTTCCCGTGCAGCCAGCCCTGTGCCTAGCCCTATTTCCAAACACAAATTACAGGTAAGATAAGCGTTTGGGGGGAGGTAGTATAATGGAGTATTAGGAGAGACGAGAGACTGACGGTAGTACTAGTAACGTCCTAGGACTATTGAATTCACTTACTCTGTGAGAGGCACTTAGTTTTGAAAACATTTGGGCAATTACTTACACAACTTGAATCAAGATGCCACTTAAGTTTCAGGAAAACAAACTTACTGTTAACCCCCCACCCACCAGCCTCAAAAGCAGTAAAAAACACGTATGCTAAGATAAAGATTAAAGTATATTTATATCCCTAACATAAATAATCTCCCGCAAGACCCAACCCACCCCCCTCCCTAACCCCAACGAATGTCCGTAAAAAGTCCCAAAAACCCAACTCCCAATTCCCACCCCCCAGAAGTCTTTAAAAAGGGGCAAGGGACAGTCTCCTCCTACTGCTGGCTGCTGTTCACTTTTCGGGCCAGGTCGGCATGCTCCTTGCGGAGGGTCTCGAGCAGGGTTTTGATGTTCAACAGCTCCTGCTCAAGGTAGGACACCCTGAGTGAAAGGCGGTGCAAAATTTTTTTGGTACTGTTGTGGGGGGCAGCTGATTTTTTTGCTGCTCGGGGGTGGCGGGTGGCTGCGGTACCCCGGCTCCGTACCGCTGGAGACCTGCTGCGCTGACTGTCTGACCCAGGGAGCGCGGAGGAGGTTGCAGCTGTCCCGGTCGATGTTGTGGTCGACTATGTGTCCCCCTCTTCCTGGGCCACCAGCCGCCGATATTCGGCGACAGTCGCCTCCAGCCTCCGTTGCCGGGCCCTTTTAGCCAGCTCCTTCCGTGTTGGTTTGGATGGAGCATCTATATGAAGAAAGAAAGACATAGTCTGTAACCAATGCTCTTTAAGATTAACACAAAATGATTCAGCAGAAAGTTGTGTCACAGTAGAACTAGCAACTTGCAAGCGCAGTACATAACTATTGTGGCCAGTATCTATCTAACCTCCCACTTCTTCATCCTTGCTCTAACATTAGTGGGAGTTTAAGGAATCAATTCTACGAGCACTATGGACTCACTCCATTAGAGTCGACTATGACAGTACACCAGTCTTATTCTTCTTCTTCTCTCTTGTTTAGCAAAATTGGTACGTTAACTTCTGCAAGCCAGCATAATGCCAGCGCAGTCAACTTGCACCCGAAAAAAACAGACGCCCGCCATAATGAGTGAGACAGACTTGCGTTACTGTACCGGTCCAGTACATGCAGGTGGTGATGCTCTTACTTTTCTATTACGGGTGGCACTGAGAATACTCTGTTACAAGGGCTACTGCTTAATTAATGTAACTTTCACCCTACCGTGCCAATGAATACTAGAAAAGGAAAATGAAGAAGATAAATAATCTGATTATCTATCAATGCACATGGTATGTATTTGCTTACATATGGGATGACTTTAGGTGCTTTGCTTTTTATTGAGTGAACAGTGATACATCCACACATGAATGACCGAGTTCTACTAAACTTATTAACAGAGGTAGTGAGTGGCCATCGTAATAGCCAGATATATGCTGTGCTTGCAATACAAACTACTGCTAATATTTATGGTAGTATTCGGACAAAATTAAAACTTCTTTTCCTTGCCTTTCCTACACTGGAACGGACGTGCGGGTGCGGTGTTACATGCTCTTCAAAGTAACACTTAGTTCATCCAGTGACCGTCTACTCTCTCTAGATACACATATGCTATCTAAGAGTCAGATAGTACCATGATCCAGGCATCCATCCATTCAAACTATATGTCAATCATTCCTCTTCATGTCTCTCATCTAGACAAACCTTACATTTTCTCACGGGAAAACAACCTTTTCATTTTATTTGGGAAACCGCAAGCCATACATCCGTGCTTGACTTGCGTTTGAATTTCAACCAAAGGATATATTGCGCACACATGCAGTTTCTGTTTCACCCACCCAGGCTGTTCTCCTTCCACCCATCCTTGCTTCATCCTTCACCCAGCCATGCATCATATTCCTTCCCAGCCACCTCGGGCACCAATCAAACACGTATCATTCTTCTTTGTCAGTCATCATTACTTTTACCTTGCTCGTCCTTCCACACTTACTTACACCCTTCTTTAGTTTTTCGTTCATCCCATCCATCAAGTTCATCTCAGATCTGATTTGGATTCTCGAAAAAAAAATCACCGCTGAGTTGAAGTAAATTTAGAGGAGGCTACTACCTGGTTGATAAAAACTTTGTTCTAAATTTGAAAGTCTTCTTAACAGTATAGTAACTTAACTGTACAACATATATACTACACCTGTGCAGAGAGCACACTCTGCAGTCTGAAATCTCAATAAGTAAGGAATATAAGAGCTTACCACTGCCCGCCACTACCGTGGCAACCCTCACAGCAGTTTCCTCCGGCACTTGCACCGCCTCCTCCCCAGAAGTGTCCTTCTCCACCTCGCCCTGGCCCCGGTACCAGATGTTCCACCTACAAAGTACATTTAAGAATGTTAGATGTCATAGACATACACCACTCACTAGTATTTTGTCTAGGAATGAAGAAATGTGAATACAGAAAACAAACTAATAATTTGTGACTTTCTACTCTAAAGTAAAAATGTCCCTTTTTCCAGGGAAGGGTGTTGTCTTGCTGCACTTTTTGGCACAACTGATGAATGCTTGCTTTTTTACACACACCATTTTTCTCATAACAGACAGAATCTTCACTTCTAAGAACAAGAGCACGATCAGATCATCATCACTAGGATGGAGTGACCAACGATTCAGCACCAAAAAGAAAAATTAAAGTTCAAACCAGGTGAGGGCTCTGCTCGCCCACAATAAATGTGTGAAATAAATCACTAAGCACTTTTCCATTTTTAATCAACCGTTTATGTTTTCTGACAAACTTGATTTTAATAAATGTTTTTACTTTTAATAAAGCTTTAAAACTTAAATAGACTCTGTGGTTTTTGGTCAAGAGTGACTGAGCAAAAGGCTTTGCAATTTGCAAGCATGAGTCCGTGCCTCTGACACTTCTGGACTCTGACTCCGTACTCTTGTCCTGCGTTGGATAATCATCATTGGGGATCAATCATCGATGAATTCGGGAGCTAAATTACTCTGCCACACTATCTAGTCAGTAAGGAGATTGGGGGTTCTTCAAAGTCTGTTATCACTGAGGTATGTGGAAAGTCTACCTGCGCCTATTATAATTGATAAACAATGCACTATTTAGTGTCCATAGTTCTGTTTGTGCAGATTTGTCCCTGCAGCAGTAGTAGTATGGATTGTCCTCCGATCCAAACCAAAAGTAAAGTAGTATCTTATTCTTTCTTGGTGGTCATTCACATTTTATTGTTGGATATTGTCAAAGCATAAACATTTAGAAGACTTGAAAAGACATTATGGACAATCCCAGAGGACTGCACTCAGTGCATAGAGCTATTGCTGACTAGAATGGGAGTTTCGTTTAACACCTTTTGACAACTGTGCAATCTTAGTTAGCTACACAGACAGACTAATAAGAATAATCTAGTAATACCACAGGGAGTCATAGTAGAGGCAGGATAAGAATTTAGATACAGTCTACAAGAAGATCAAAGACGATTTATAAAAAATCACTAGGAAAAAATAGGTACTCTATATTAAAATGAAAACTTACCGGGGCCAGCAAATCAGCCCTCGCCTGACTGATCCTGGCCTTCTACAGTAGCAGCAGCCGATAACAACTCCTCCTCTGTCCTCTTTCCCCTGTGGGGAGCTGATGTACAACATGAAAGAAAGAAAGACCCGAAAACATGGATGATTGTTGTCAACCAAATCAAACATTTCAAAAGAACAATAACAAAATATTTTGGTGAAATAGCAAATAGACAACTATTCCACAGGATATATTGTTGACCTATCTCATGTGGTCTACTACGATATTAGTATTGCTTGATTTGCGGACCGTCGACTTGGAAAGTTATGTAACTCACTAAACAAACTACTAAAAAGGTTCGCCTAGGACTGGCTGGCAGCAGTCCGCAGAACGCGAAGTGATAGACAAACTCCATCGTGATTGTAGATCAGTGACAACACTAAAAAGTTTCCTACTACATTAACCAGTCATTAAAATACTCAAACTATCAATCCACCACCACTATTTCTTCTTATTGCCAGGTGTACAAAGGAAGGACTGGACTTGAGTCTGTAGGGGCAGATTTACAAGCCCCTTGCGGATCTTTTGCTCCGTTGTTGCGTGACTTTTGTGATGCAGCGGCAGAACAAAAGAGACGCCATGGTGCGGCGTATATTAACAACGTGACGCATATGGGAGATGCATCACGTTGTAAAGCCCTGCACCATCAGGGGGCGTTCCGGCGAAAGGGAGGGCGTTCCGGCGCAAGGGAGGGCGTTCCTGAGCAGGAACGCATCCTAAAAGTGGCTGAGGGAAATCTACAAGATTTCAATCAGTCACTTTTAGGACAATGATGCGTCACTCAAACCCTGCGCCTGCTTGAAGCAGATGTACGGCTTGACGCAGCATTGGGGAGATAGGGCACCCCAGAGCATTGCTGGAGCTGCGCCATCGTTGCGACACAACTCCAGCAATGCGCCGCCTTTACGGCACAGATGCGTAACGCTTCGGTGACGTTTTGGGCCCATGGTGCGCCGCATTGTAAATACGGCGCACCATGGGTGGTGGTGGCGTGGCGCACAATTACTCGTGCATCCCTGCTACTTTGCAGGGATGCGCCGGTAATTGAAAATCTGCCCCTTAGTGTCTAGCATTATGCAGTTCTGTAAACTACACTCATACATAATTTCTCAGGCCAATGAAATGAACACAAAATCGAAAAGAAATAAGCATAGTAGCAACGCTACTGAGAAGGAGAGCAGTGCACCTGAAATGCACAGAAGATTTTGAAATATAATTTACCTACAATGTAATCAGCAGCATTATTGCTCTTGGTAAAAAACAAAAATTTGCAATATAATAACACACAGAGCAGGAGAAAACAGAGTAGTGATGAAATAGCTACTACTACTCACCAAGCCCGGGGATCTCGACGCCGAGCAGGTCGCGTTCCCGGTCCAGGAGATCCGTCCAACGGTGGGTGGCCTGGTTGTAGGTGCGCCGGACCCGAGAGTGTTCATACCTGGCCCGGCACACCTTCTCCCACCGCTTCAGGCGCTCCCGGAGCCCGTAGCCGCTTGCGATCCTGCCGCCTGCCGCGATGGTCCTGAGGAGGCGGCGCTGTACATAATAGACTAGTGCGGCCACCTCTTCCGCGCTCAAGATCTCCCGTGGCATCACTAGCTCCCCCCTCAAACACCCGCACGGGAGCCGGGCACGGGGTGCGGGACCCTTCCCCTTCTCGGGCTGCTTCCCGGCTCCCTTTACCATGGTCTGGGCAGAAAGGAAGGTAAATAAGAAATAAGAAATAGAATAGGGAAGAAGAAAAGAAAAGAGTTTAAAAAAGTAGTTTAAAATTAACCAAAAGTAGCAGAAAACACAAAAATATAGAGCTAGAAAAATAGAGGGATAGATAATAAGTAAAATAGATAAAAAAAACTTCAAACAAGCAAAGGATGGCAGAGATTGAGAGAGGATACAGTAAGGATGCCCAGAACCATAGCAATGAATAAAAAACAAGATGGCCGCGCCCGTTCACGACCACGTGGGTAAGTTCGCGCGATATTTCCCCCGCCATCACACGCGAACTTGTACTAGCGAGCCGCACACTTCGCGAGATTACACATAGCGCCCGGAAACGGAAATACGTCACGCAAACAAGATGGCCGCGCCCATGTACGACCGCTAGGGTTACTTCGCGTCGTTGCGCTACTAGCGGCTCGCGAAAACGCAAAAAAACAAGCGAACTAACACGCCGCAAAAAACAAATCGCATATTCGCATGAATTTGCGGCTTCCGAATTCGATCTCGCGCAAATTAGCGCCCGGCGAATCGCGCGAAATTGCAGAAAAACGATTTTTGCAAAACTGAAAGCACTCAGCAGGTGCAAAAGTTCAAGCTCATCATTAGTAACCATTCCCTGTAGTGCTTCCTGAGGGGCCCCTCCAGAGTTCAGTTGCCTACTTGCAACTAGTCTATGACCCTGCTCTGACCCTCACAGCAGGCTCAGAGAATAGCTACAAGTATGCCACAAAGGTCCTGTTAAAAAAAATTACACTGCAACAGAAAGCAATTACAGATAAGGAAGCAGGTGCCAGACTGGAAGTTCAAATTCAGTGACACATTAATCAGCCCCTAATTCATTCATGTCAGTTGAGGCAGGGCAGGTGTGCTAACGAATTTTGCAAAACTGAAAGCACTTAGCAGGAGCAAAAGTTCAAGCTCATCATTAATCAGGAAGCACTTACAGCTAAGGAAGCAGGTGCCAGCTCAAATTCAGTGACACATTAATCAGCCCCAAATTAATTCATGTCAGTTGAGGCAGGGCAGGTGTGCTTTTCCCCCCATAATCTACAGTGATGAACCAGAGGGTGGCAGTGATGAACCAGAGGGTGGCATGGGTGAGCCAGAGGGTGGCAGTGGTGAAACAGAGGGTGCTGTGATGAACCAGATGTAGAAACAACATGGTCGCGACAGTTGCGACCCGACAAGTAAGTTTGCATTTGCGAACTGGTAAAAAACCCTCGCGTACTGGCAGAAACCCTTGCGAACACAAAAAAAATCCTCAAATTCGCGAAAGTTTGCGAATTTTGCGGATTGCGAATTCGTAAATAGGCAAATTCGCGAACTGCAAATTCGCCCATACTTATTTAAAATCTCAAATATGCATGTCGTATTTTTAAAATACTATGCACCGTGACCTATGTGAATTTAGGGCCTAACTTAGGGGTGAGTTATAAATATTAAAAAGGAAGCTTTAGGCCTGGAAAAAGTTTTTTTTTTTTTTACTGAGCCAAAATAGCAGTTTAATACTGCTCACCCAGGCTGCAATGACAGAACTGTAAACATGTTTTACAGTGCTACTTTAGTGGGTGGAACAATGAGTGCAGCCCTTGTACATTTCATACAATATACTAGGAAAATTAAATGTGGCAATTAATTATCTGTCAATTTGGCATGTTTAAAACAGAGAGCACAAGCACTTTGCCACTGGTTAGCAGGAGTAAATTGTGCAGTCATATGGCCAACATAAAGGGTTCAGTCAAATGTACTAGAAGGGTGAGCTAAGCACTTAGCATCTGAACTTTACTACTATGATGCAGTTAGAATGACCTATATTACTGATTATTTTTCACAAATCAGTATGTGGCCACCACAGTGCTTGTGTCATTTAGCACCTGGTAATGGGCAATGTCCCCTCACCACTACGAGGGTAGCACAGTCTAACCAAACTGCAATAGGTGACACAGACCTAGGTCGTGGTGCACACACATATTCAGTCAAGCCATGTGGGATGGAAACATGTTCGAGGGAGAACATCAACATATTCATAAAGAAGAGAACAAGCCCTTTCCATTATAAAAGATGAGTGATATGTTTTAAAGTCAGCAAAATGAACTTAATATTTGTAGGCTTTGGTAAAGCAAATCTCCGGGTTATATTAGTCCAAGGTAATATCAAACATTTGAAGTCCACGGGGCACATTTACATTCCCCTTGCGCCTCTTTTACGCCGCCGTTGCTTCACTTTTGTGACGCAGCGGCGGCGCAAAAGATGTGCCATGCTGTGGGGTATTTACAACGTGAAGCATCTGGGAGATGCGTCACGTTGTAAAGCCCTGCCCCAGAAGTAGGCATTCCTGCTGCCATTAACGTTTCATGGGGTGAGGTGATCAGGTAGTAAGGAATTGTATTATACCCAATTGCTTAAGGCAAAAAAGAAAAGATGGAAAATAAGATCAGTAGAGAAACCATCCTGCCTGGGGGTTTCAGCTGTTTTTTAAAGAATGAGTAGCATTTAAACTCTCATCTAGGGAAATGTTCTTTTTCAAAATATATAAATCAATACAAGAGGCTTAGGTTAAGATAAATAAAAAATATATCATCAGTATAGCTATCATTGCAAAATTGTTTGTAAAATTATTTAAATATCAAAATCAGTAATAGCTATCAATAACAATACAGTTGATATAAATATGTCCCATTTTTTCTAATTGGCAGCAAGCATTTTTCCCACTTTTTTGACCCCCACAAAATGTATAATTATCACATAAAAGAATGTTATATATATTGATCATGGCAATCTTTAGTTCCATTTCACTGATTTGATTAGATCATTCAGCATATGAGAAGATTTGGAAATAAAATATGTATGCTTCAGGAATTTCATTTGTTGAAGCAAGATATTATATTGAGCATTGGATTTTTTTTTCTTCTTAAATACAAAAATATTGGCAAAGGAGTGAAAAGCTGCATTAAAGGTGTCCAGTTATTAGTAACTGATTAAAATAATAACCTCATGAGTAAATTCATTAAAGTCTTTTTTGAAAATTTTATCAGAGATGACAAGGGTATTTAACTTCCCTCTGCTTATCCACGTTTGCAATGAGAGGAGAGTCATGTGAAAGTAATATGGAATGCATGCAAGCAGATTGTAAACATTACATAAGAAATGTGCTAACCATAATGTAGTCAATATGAGATAAGGTGCTATAAAGTGAAGCAAAAAGTGAAATTCTGATTCCTTATATAGGTCTAGAGGAGATGGTTGATTTAAAAACTTTATGAGATATATTAGGATCAATTTGAGTTTAGATTTCCTGTCTGTAAAAGGATCTACAGTATCATTAAACTCATCTCCTACAGTAATATTATCGGTTGAAATCCTTCAGTATCACACTCCTGAAATAACATTTTTAATATGAGAAACTTGTGGCAAAAGATGGCAATTCCACTTCTATGACCCATAGCAAGAAAAAATGATACATTTCTCCTCCAAAGTTCTTTAAGTCTAAAACGTTTGTGTCATCCGAATGAGTTTCGTGAAAAACACTATCACGTGCATTCAATTTAGGAAGATAAGATGGCAACTTTTGTTTTTTAACAGAATTACCAAGTCCACAGACATCCCAAGAAACTAAAGGGGATATTCTCAAGAACAGGCAATAATTTTCGCCAACCTAGGTGAACGCAATTTTACATAATGCCATCTATCGCAGGAAACTAACGCCTTGTTAACGGCGTATTCTCAACATGCGATAGTTTCGTGATAACGCGTCAAATGTCTGCGTTAAAATTACCGGTATACCGATACAAAAGGAAACCCGAACATGAAAAAAGTGTTGATGGGCCCAAAGCGATAAAAATATCAGCGATAAGCAGCGCCAGGCTTGCTATTCCCAAATCAGGTGGGAAAAATCATAAAAGCTGAAAAAAAATAAAACATACTTAAAAAAAATAAAACACACAACCCAAAGAACTGAGAAGCATCATGGAGTAAGCTGGAGCAACTACAGCGGTCAACCGGAACCCCACAACCCCCCCCGGAGGACCAGCCAGGGACCTCAGGGAAGGAGAAGGGCAAGGAGAAGAAGAAGAGGAACCCACGATTCAGTCTGCAGGATACTAGATCCTGATTACGGAGGTGATAGAACACCACCAACAACTGTTCATTACCTCCACTGTGTCATTGGCAACTAAATATGCAATATGGCAGTCCATCTTGGCCAAGTTGAATGCACTCGGGGTGAAGTGCCAAGAAGCGCTGGAATGATGTGTAGCGCAAAACCAAGCTGAAACTCACTAACAACCGGAAAGCAGCAATGCAGACTGGAGGTGGGAGTCCGGCGCCACAGCAGGAGCTGGATGAGATGTAGGAAATGGTGTCCACAGTCATCAGTGGGGATACAGCAGGAGTTGTGGGACCGGACACTGCTCAACATGACCTGACCGAACAGTAACAGGGTGAGTAACGACCAGGGACTTGGGGGACAGGGGGAGATGGGTAAAATGGCACACATGCACAATTAAGTATAGCACAGTTCACACCCACAATGATGCTGGATCATGTCCCTGATCTCCTTGGCATACTGCAGCACACATAGAAACAGCAAGTAGGCCCCTGTCAACAATGTGCCCAGAGGGGACCCTTCCCACACATCCCTAATCTCACAACAAACCCATGCACATTTGCTGAACCCAGCAAAGCTGTGGGTCCATGAGCCACACTAATAATGCAAGTGACACTGCATGACGATTAGCATGGCTGCAGTCCAATTATCATGACATGGTGCATGCCACAACACTGAGGTGACTGAGTGTGGACCACATTGGTAAAGGAGCAGGTCACACTCTGATACATCCACATGCACAAAAAAAACCTGACATCATCCCCCTTACACCCATGTTGCTCATGTTGTGGGACTTGAGCCACAGGGTGCATCTCTGCATCTGGGTGGTTCATATTTGACCCCAAAGAACACCAGAAATGTCAAATTTGACCACAAACAACACCCTTTTCTCTTTTTTGAACACCAATGACAGCCTTCATGTTATATTTTTGTACACATGTGATACCCTGATGAGTGGGACTACGTAATACATTTTACACCCTGAAATGGCATTTCGAATACTTGACACCCAAGCAGCCTCTCTGCACAGAGGTGACATACCCACCATCTATTAGCTATTCGTGAGATTGTTAGCACTTAATGTTGCACTTACACTTGTCAGAATGATGTGCTAATACAGAGGACTGACATGCACACAGGGAATGTGTGTTGCAATTAATTTATTTGCACATGCTGGTCATGTGGTCATTTTGTACTGTTCCATGATTGCTAAGGACAGTCACAATGTGACATGCTCATGCGAAGAAATTGTTAATGATTGTTTTCCTTTGGGCTATTCCTGCTGCAGCTGCAGTGGGGTGTGGTCCATCTGCCTCATCTTCCTCACCATCGTCCGGTGCATCTGGGACTTGGATCCATGGGGCATTGGTGCGTACACCTATGTTGTACAATACACAACATGCAATGATCATCTTGCACACTACTACTGGGCTGTACAGGGGTCTTCCACCTGTTATGTCCAGGCACCTGAAACGTGACTTTAACACACCAAATGTGTGCTCAACAATGCCCCTGGTGTAGTTGTGGGCCACATTGTACTGCCTCTGGGCCGGGGTGTTAGGGGCTTGGAGGAGTGTCATCATCCATAGGCAGAGTGCATA